>NC_091469.1:430872273-431525923 GCF_036971445.1 Narcine bancroftii
AGAAAAGGACACTGTTCTACATAAGTTCATCAAGGATCTGAATGGTGGCCTAGAGGTGAATGTCAGAGATGAGCTGAGTGTTGTCAATAGGCTTCTACTCAGACAGAGCAGAATTATCATTCTATAATCACTGCATCAAGAGATGCTGAAAAGGGTGCATGATGGGAATCTTGGAATGGAAAAATGTAAGAGGAGGGCCAGAACTGTTGTTTATTGGCCAGGGATAAATGCTGACATTGACAGGATGGTTTCAAGGTGTAAGACCTGTTTGAAACATCATGCAAAACAGGCAAAGGAACCCATGATAATAACTGATGTACCAGCAGAAACATGTCAGAAAGTTGGGACTGATCTGTTCCACATGCATGGAAAGAATCACTTGCTGATTATTGACTATCTATCAAACTATCCCGAGATTGCACTGCTTCCTAGTATGCCTGCTGCTTGTGTGATCAAATATATGAAATCGATTCAGAGATTCCAACACTTGGGACAAAAAGGCTACTGTTCTGGGAGAAGTAAATCCAAGATCCTACACTGTCAGAACAGAGGATGGTCAAATACTGAGTAGGAATCGAAGGAGCCTGCCCGTGCTAAACAGTAGTGGGTCTGCAGAGCTGACACAAGCACCTGTGTTAAGAAAATCCACAAGTTGTCAAAGTACCTGACAGACTGAATCTATAAAAAAAAAGAACAGCACACTTAAAAAGTTTCTGCTGCTGATGTTCATGTTACGGTTTGTGTTGAACTTTAAATTTAAAGAATATTGTATTAATGTGCCATGCTTGATTAAACATCTCAAGGAAAGGGGATATAATGATAGAGTGCTACCACCAGGAGGAGTTGGAGATGAAGTGTGTAGCATCTTGGGAAGATTTGAGATGGATGCATCCACATGAGGTCTGGTATGTGTATGTTCTGTCCTTCATGCTGTTTGCTTATTTAATAAATCTAGTTGTTTTTTTTTTAAAAAACCCTAGTTTCTTTGGTGTAATTTTAAAAAATCACTAAGTGCTAGTAGTGAATATCTTAACAAAATTCAATTATATCAAAAGAGAAAATAGAAATGAAATAGACATTAGGGAAACTGATAGTTTTAGTTGATAGTTAAACATGGCAAAAACCTAAAATGAATATGGAAAATACAGGGGAAGAAATTAAAAACATACTGGTAAAGTTCATGAAATACATATTGCAAGTAAAACAGAAGGATGATTTAAAAAAAAAAATAATAGGGCCTATATAAAAAACACTAAGGACAACCTCTGTCTATAGACTTGGGTCAAGTTTGATTTCAATTCATTGCATCTGCCTTTTTAAAGAGAGGTGGAGGTTGACAATGTTGAGATTGAATACAAATTCTTGGATAGGAGTGAAAGAGGAAAAATAAAATGTGCCATTATCCCAACCTATGGCAAACAATGGAGAAAATAATGGAATCTGTGACAATTAGCTATGATTCATCTTTGTCAGCAGGTGTAGTCCTATGGCTGAAAAGGTTGATAATGAAGTACTGTTGTTTAAAATGGAGAGAGAGAAAACAAGTGATCACAGAGCAATCAGGTTAAGTCATTGGTGAGCAAATTATTGAAAAAAGGGACAGTATTAACCATCTTTTAAAAAAGCACCAATTTATCATTGGTGATTAAGCATGGATAACATGGAAAGATTTGTCCCAATAATTGGATCGAATTTTTTTGAAGTGGCAACAAGTAGACAAAATGACTTGATCCAGTGTATAAAGGTAGATGACACAATTTTCTTGTTTATTTTCATTGTGTGATGACATTGTTTAATGGTTTTATTGTATTGTATATGTTGAACGTTTAATGGGTTTGGAGGAGGTGGGAAGGGGGGAGGGAAGGTAGGGGGAAAAAAGGGGAGAAAATGCCACTGTGTATTTTTAAGAGGGAAATGTTTGTATTTATTTTGATTGATATGGTTCACAGTGTGAATTTTTTTTAAAAACTACTTCATTTATACTAATGACAGAGGGAAGCATGTTAAAAATCATTTCCAAATCTGCTGAAAATTCTAAGGTAGCATGAAAGGTGAAGGGAGAGGTCAAAGAATTTACAGACATTCAGACAGGTTAGACAGATGGCCAAGAAGATGACAGATAACAGATGGAGTATAATTAATGAAAATGAGTTGTCACACACTGTAGTAGGAAGGAAATGAAAGTAGAAAAACAACATTATAGCCCCTTCTATAGAGTGAAAAAAATGCGACCGTAAAAGCGGAGATTTTTCCCCCTTATGTCATTATAAATGATCTATGAGCGGCACCAAGGTGCCGACTCCAATCCATCTTCAACCTAGTGAGAGCGGTGGAGCAGAGTGCTCTGTGGTGCATCATAAATGTACTGCTGCTGCAAGCGGCTGGCTAGGTCTGGGCTGATGACGGGGTGAGCCTTTGACCAAGGACCTAACAAAGTTGTTTAGTGAATCTGGGCTAAACAGTTTATGTCAGGCAGAGCCTTGGGCAATTACTGCAGACATTTGTCTAATGAGCCTCCCCTGAGGTCATTTCTCCCGTGACTGCCTGTGTTAGTTCTCCCCCTACCCCCACCTCCCCCGCCCTCTGTTCACAGGGGGGAGTTTGCCTCCTCTCGGGAATGCACAGCCTGAAGCCAGTTTTGGGCTGACTTTATGCTGCAGTATTGGTCTCTTTCGATCCTCATCCCCCTGCCACCAGTCATCCCAAGAGAGAACTCCACAGTTGGATGTCAGAGGAGGAAATAGAAGCCAAGCCTGAGGAGGAGCACCCTGTCAGCTTCACACGTTGGAGAGGTGGTGCTGAGAGCGTGTGCTGGACACAGGGTAGAGCTGGCATGCATCCCCATGGACTGCTCTGGCTGGTGGTGGTTGAACTGTGAACCAACCAACCAACCAACCTAAATCGTGTGGCTGGGGTGCAGTAGGAAGGAAATGAGGTGCAGTAGATGGTCTTCCCTTGTGTTCATGGATAAATCTGCTTCCCACCCCACTCCCTCCCTCCCTCCAATCAAGCAATTGGAGGTGACTTCCTCCCTCCTCCACCAGTCACCTCATCCCCAAAAGAGAGCTCTGCAGTCGGCGGAGGGGGGCGGGGGTCGGTGAGGGTCGGTGAGTGGGCGCGGTATTTCTCCTCTCCCGTGGTCCACGTCTCTAAGAATGATTAATGGCCAACTTCATTAACCATAATGCCCCATGCAGCTGTAATCACTCTGCGTTTCCCAGAGTGGTTCCAGCTGCATGGAGGATTATGAGTAACGTAGATGGCCATTGCTCGCCACGTATTTATGCCATCATGTTGACAGACGGCGCCACAACAAGTCGCCCCGTCTGCAGTGGCTTCGGATGATGGACTGAGGTGCCGCTCCACATAAAAGCGATGCTGGAGCAGCCTTTTAGTGTTGCTCTATAAAAAGGTAAGTTCAGATATTTCTCCACAGATGGAGCCAGCCTTGAAGTGGAGGCCCTCCATAAAAACACCTTATTATTAAATGGTGAGAAACTAATACATGTTAGTGTAGGGATAATTCTTAGTCCACTACTTTATGAGATGCAGAAATTTAACATACTGGTAGACAATCGGCATGCCGGCGATTGGGTGACAAGAAGTAAGGACATTTTATAAAGTTTGTACAAGGCTTTGAAATCTAAATTGTGTCGACACAGGAATGATGTTGAGGATGGGGGTGGGGGGTAGTGGGTTATTCTATGAGGATTTAATGAATGGGCTTTATACATATAAATTGACACTGAGGAAAAATAAGACAAAAGAATTTGAGAGAGAATGACAGGGTAGATGTGATACACTTTGTGGTGAAATGTAATGACACTACTAGGGCACCAGGGGTCATCTCGGTGACCTTGTATATAAAGCAGTCCAGAACTACAGTCTAGCCTTCCAGGTTTGTCTTGCAGAGAGACAAGACCTTTTAGTGTACATATTAGTTTATTAAAGCTGTCTTATACTCGCACTGCTGGTGTAGTTATTGTCAGTACACACTGGACTGGAGAATCTAGAACCACAGCTGCAGAGAGGGCTCGCTCAATCATTTATGACTGAGGAGAAATTTTGTTATACAAATTTAGACATACAGCATGGTAACAGCCATTTCAGCCCATGATTCCATGCAGTCCAAATTACACCCCATTAACCTGGTATGTTTTTGAACAGAGGGAGGAAACCGGAGTTCCTGGAGAAACCCCAAGCAGACACGGGGAGAACATACAAACTCTTTACAGACAGTGCGGAATTCAAACCCTGGTCTGGTCCTGTTCACTGGCAATGTAAAGGTGTTGCGCTAACCGCTACGCCATCAGTGTTGCCCTATTTTTAGAATTCTGCATCTTCATGGGCTGCAGGTGTTTGGTCAAGGCTGAGATTATTGGAGTTTTGGACATCAAAGGAATAAAAAAATCAAGAAAACAGGTGGAGTAAAGGATGAGGGATCTTCTGTGATCTTATCAACAGATGGAGCAAGCATAAGGCTCTCTGCTTTTTATGTATGGAAAGCAGTTTTTGTTGGATATCTGCAGTGTAAAGATGGTTGTTTTCTTCTAAATCATTCTTCTGTGATTTTGAACACAATGGAGGTCTCCTAATTAAAATATTTCCATGTGTTGCAAACAAACAGTCATGTAGAAATAAGATAGACTTGAGGAACAGTGGCTCAGCAGGTTGAGCTAGTGCCTCAGAGCACTAGCCACCAGGCTTCATACCAAACCTTTGGGCTGTCTGTATGAAGTGTGCCTAATCTCCATGTAATTTTCATGAATTTCATGAAAACTGCAGTTTCCTTCCACATCCTAAGTAGAATAAGAGTGGGCTGAGCACACATATCTGAGGTGCGCCAGTGCTCAGCGTGAGGGTGCTCCTCATTCTGCTACCGACCCAGACAGACTGTGGTCTTTCCATTAGGAAGTCCAGAATCCAGTAACAGTGAATGCTGTTAAGTCCCAGCGAGGACAGCTTCTCCACCAGCCTCCGGGGAATTATCATATTAAATACCGAGCTGAAGTTGATGAACAGCAGCCTGGAAAATGAGGGACAAGTCTATAGCATCGTCAGTGCAATGGTTTCTTCTATGGCCAAATTGAAATGGGTCCAGTGTCTCTGGGAGGTGTGCTTTGATCCATTCCATCACCGGATGCTCAAAGTACTTCATAATGGTGGAGGTCAGTGCCACCCAACAGTAGTCATTGAGGCCCTCTTGCGCCCTCTTGCGTACCAGGTATTCATCCCTCTTGTGCAGATGAGTGGTAGGATCCGGAAGGGAATTGTTAGTTATGTTGGGAGAATAACAAAAGAAACATACAGGGAAGATGAAATTGCTCAGGGAGCCAGTAGATACTCAGATAGAATTGCCTCCTGGATTGTAAGAAATACTTAAGATTTATATGTTTTTTCAAGCATAATCATTCTTTATTTTTTTTAATGAATGGTGACTTTGGGTAGTTTGCTGATCAACAGAAGATTGTAGCCATTGTATTGCTTCTAAGAATTGTGCTGTTTTGTAAATGCTATTCTTCCTCTTATGGTAAAAAAGGAAATTTTTTTGCACTTTAAATGGGACCAGACAGATTGGCCTCCCAACTTATTTCTTAAAAAAAAAACATTTCTTTTGTCTCTGTAACCTATTGCTTACAAAACAATTTTATTAATATCACTCTGGAGAAGATGAATGAATGAAAATGTTACAGAATCAATGCCAGTTAGTTTCTAAATGTGGATTGATAAAGAAATTTGAAACTTATTTTATTGATCTTTCTAAATCTTCTCAATGAATAGTGTAAGTCTTGTATTTGTGTGGAAATATCAGAAAAATTTATTTATCTTACAATTCTTGATATCAACAACTTAGTATCATTTAATGTAAAGAAATGTTCTTTGACAAACAAAATATTTGAATTCATCTGTTGATTTGGAACATGGGAATAGCAGGATTAGGTCAGTTCCAATCATTCAATTTGATGAAGGCCAGTCCTCTGATAATAGGGCTGAATGCTGCCCAATCTCCATACTCTGATTCTTTGAGTGTCCAAATATCAATCAATCCCAGCTTTGAATATACTGAATGACTGATTATCTGCAGTCCTCAGATTTATAATTTCAACGTTCAGATGATATATTGCTCTTACATGAGAGGGGGCATTCTTCCTGAACAATGGGCAATCGAGTTAAACAGTTGAAGACAAAGGGTTTGGAAAAGACAACGTATAATTTGCGGAATAATTACTCTTTTTTTTGTTAAAATATGGAGTTTGTATTTGGAATATATGGGTTTAGATGTTAAGTAAAAGTTTTATTTATAATGAAAGATATTAAAAGATGGCACACCTTACAGCAACCTGTTATAACTCGGTATTATTGTGTTTTTTTTAAAAAAAGCTCCGAAGGGAGAAGGGTTGTAGGGGGTGGGTTAGGTGGAAGGGGGTAGTAGGGGGTTGTTTTAGATAAATATATTGTATATGTTTTTTTTGTAAAATTCTTTAATAAAATTTTCAAAAAAAAGTCCTGATTAAATAAAGCTTAACTCATCAAACTATTTTAAAGTTACTTTAAAGTTACTGTTGATTTAAAAAAAAAAATGCCACCACACAAAAAAAGACACCTGAAGATTACACCGAAAAAAAAACATAAAGGAAGAAAGGAAAAAGAACTTGGGCCTACCTCGTCAATGAAGCCAGCTGCTGAAGTATCGCCTGGGACTACTGGAGACAGCCATGGTGAGGGACCATCTCACGGAGCCACCTCTGCGTCTCTCCGCAAAGATGGTGCAGTTTCAAAAACTGGATCAACACTGCACATGCGCAACTCCTCACGCATGCGCACTGGGGATACCAAAAAACAAGAAAAAAAGTCTTCGGTACCTTTAAAGGGCCAGTCCAACGTCTGAATTGTTGAACAAGAAGAAGAAGATTTTCCAGATATAGAAAAGGATTCTAACAATTCTGCAAGTGAAGAAGTAGATGTGAGTACAGAAGAGGAAGAATTTAAAGGCAAGGCCAAGGTTTTTACTAAAAAAAAATGATTAAAACTGAAAATAAAATTGACAGGATTGCAAGTGCGATGGAAAATAATTTCAAATTTTTAACTGGGGAATTACAACAAGTTAAAATGGATTTGACTAAGTCAATAAATAATGTTTCACAAGGGTCAATAAGTTAGAAGACAGAATGCAAGATGATTGTGAAGAGGTTCAGCATATTGCAGAAAGAGCGAATGTCAATGAAGATTTTGTTACAGATTTGGTCTCTATGAATGAAAAATTATTGGAGAAAGTTGACATCTTGGAGAATTATAGCAGAAGAAATAATCTTAAAATTGTAGGGATTACCAAAGGTAAAGGAGGTCAGGATGTAATTCATTTTTTTCAGAATTGGATACCTGAAATGTTCGAACAAGACAATTTTGAAGAGAAGATTTTGATTGAAAGAACACATAGGACTATTTGACAAAAGCCAGGACCCAATCATAGACCTCGGTCTATATTGATCCGATTTCTTAATTATCAGGATAGGGAGAAGATTCTTGGATTCACAATGCAAAGAGCTGGAGAACATGGGCCTTTGAATTATGAAGGTGAGAAGATCTTTTAATCTGGATTTGAGTCAAGCTCTTTTGAAAAAAAGGCAAGAGTTTAACCTAGTTAAGAAGGTTTTATATGATAACGACTATAAATTTGTGCTGTTATGCAGCTACGTTGAAAGTATTCATTCCAGATCAAAAGAGTGTTTTCCTCACCAGTCATATTCAAGCTGAAGATTATATTAAAGATTTACCCAAGGCTCGGCATACTGAGGACTTGTTGAAATGATTTGTTGATGAATGGGGGGAGGAATCTCTCCTTTTTTTTCTATTAGTCTTGATATTTTAATGACCAGAAAATTCTTTTTTTCCCTGGGAGTCAAAGGTTGGGGATATTGCTCTCTGACATCTGCATGTGTTTTTGTGGTTGACCACAATCACTATAATGGAGCGTGGTAATGCCAGCTTATCTGGCATTATAGAGGGGAGGAATTCATTATTATTTTCTTTCTTTTTGTTGTTATTTCAGTCTTAAATATTTTGATTTATGGGAACTCTTCCTGAACTGGAATAAGAATTATCTATTTGTTGGAATATACATATACAATGATGGGCAAAGTAGTCAAGATACTGAATTTTAATATTAACGGCCGCAGAAAAAATAAATTTTTTGTCATATATTAGGATATTGCTTTTTTCCAAGAGACTCATTTGACGAGCAGTGAACATATAAAATTGAAAAGGGAACAGTTGAAGGGTTACTGAGGTCAGGTGACCCAGACATTACTATAAAAGTGAGGGACTGTGTAGTGAAGCAGTCGTCATCAGAGTGGACTGAATCAAAGTGGAAAGGCTTTGACTCAAGGGGCTTTGGCAAATAGGGGGCAGAGGTGGTGGTGCAGGAGTTGAAGTAAGAAAGGGCCACCCTATTCGAGGAACAAAAAGGATTCAGCAGGTAAGGGCAGGTAAGCAGATATCATATATTTTTCCTTTAGTCATAGATACTGGAAATGGCACCCAAGGCAGGGGAATGTGCTTCTTACAGAATATAGATTGTCAGGGAAACCAGCAGTATCCCTGATGACTTCATCTGCAAGAAATGCATCGAACTGCAGCTCTTGACAAACCAAGTTAAGGAATTGGAGCTGGAATTAAATGAACTCTAGATCATTTGGGAGCCAGAAGGGGTGATAGACAGGAGTCACAGGGAACCTATCTCACCTAGGATGCAGGAGGAAGGACAGTCAGGGGAGGGAAGGGGAACATACAGGCAGTTCAGGGCATCCCTGGGGTCATTCCCCTCAATAACAAGTATACCATTTTGAATACCGTTGGTGTGGGGGAATGACCTTCCAGGGACAAGCCACGGACATCAGGATATCTGGCACAGAGTCTGGTCCTGTGGCCAAGAAGGGAAGAGAGGAGAAGAAGCAAGCTGGAGTGTTGGGGGGGGGAAATCAAGAATCCCGCATGATATGTTGCCTCCCTAGTGCCAGAGACCAAGATATCGCAGATTGAGTTCTCAGGAGGCAGGGTGAGCAGCCAGATGTCATGGTCCATGTAGGAACCAATGACATGAGTAGGAAAGGTGAGGAGGTGACATATATTGCATTGAGTTATGACATTTTGACCATTAATGAAACTTGCTTGCAGGAGGAGCTGGACTGGGAGCTCATGTTCCAGGCTTCAGTTGCTGCAGATGAGAAAGAATAGGGGAGATGAAAGGGGGAGGAATGGCATTGCTTGTCAGGGAAAATATCACAGTTGTGCTCAGGCAGGATAGGCTAGAGGACTATATATGTGGTGCTGAGGAACGG
Organism: Narcine bancroftii; assembly: GCF_036971445.1. Taxonomy (NCBI): domain Eukaryota; kingdom Metazoa; phylum Chordata; class Chondrichthyes; order Torpediniformes; family Narcinidae; genus Narcine; species Narcine bancroftii. Next base: position 430,881,612 of record NC_091469.1, read on the forward strand.
GAAAGGTATGACCACACACTTTTTTTTTGCACTATGAACCATATGGACCAAAATACACACAAACATTTCCCTCTTGAATATACACAGTGTCATTTTCTCCCCTTTTTCCCCCCTCCCTTCCCTCCCTCCTTCACCCCCCCCCTCACTCACTCAACGTTCAACATATATGATACATTAAACCCATTAAACAATGTCATCACACAATGAAAATAAACAAGAAATTTGTGTCTTCTACTTTTACATTCTGGGTCAGTTCATTTTGTCTTCTTCTCCTTCTGTCATTTTAGGCAGTGGAGGTCCGTGGTGGGACTTCTCTGTTGTGTTCCATGTACGGTTCCCAAATTTGTTCGAATACTGTGATGTTATTTCTTAAATTACATGTTATTTTTTCCAGTGGAATACATTTATTCATTTCTATGTACCATTGCTGTATTCTCAGGCTATCTTCTAATTTCCAGGTTGACATAATACATTATTTTGCTACAGCTAAGTCTATCATAATAAATCTTTTTTGTGCTCCATCCAAATCGAGTACAAGTTCTTTACTTCTTATATTACTTAGAACAGGGGTGTCAAACTCAATTTAAAAACTTGGACTAAGTCGAGGGCCGAACTAAATATTTATTGAAAATTTTCAACAACATCTGCATGTTTTCTCTTCTTTCAACATATGTAATGTTAAACTTTAGGATATAACTTTAGGAGGATAATGTTACAGGTCAGGAGTAGGTGGCTCAAGTTCACCCTTTGCTTGACCTGAGGGAAACATATTTTGTCCCTGTGGAGATGTAGTCAGCATTCACAGGCTGTGTCCAATTTGGCCTGCATCAGGACTCAGCATTTCCTGCTCACTCCTCAGGCTCTAGGCCTCTATTCACCCTCGACCCACCATCCCTCTACCTGACCAGTCCTTTACCCAACCTCTACTCACCCCTCACTCCACTCGCTCTGCCTCTACCCACCCCATCCTATACACACCCCTCTACTGCCTCTCCCCTCAACCTGTTCCTCCCTCTACCTGTCTCTCACCCTCTAATCACCCCTCGCCTTTTACTTCTTCCCTATCCACCCCTCCTTCTACTCATCCCTCCCTCTAACTGCCCCTCGCACCACCATAACTTCCCCTGCCCATTACTCCTCACCTACACCCTCTGCCCACCCCTGCTTACCCACCCACTCAGGCCCAGCACGCTGCCGATCAGCCTTTGCGGACAGCCACCATCTCTCTCTTCACGTGCAGGGCTGAACCAGCCGTCCCTGCAAGCACTGAAGGCCGTGGCGACCGGGAGAAGTGCGCTCGCGCTGTGGAAGGGCCGTCCGGTGCCAGACGCAAGGGGCTCGCGCTGCCTGGGGGCCGTGCGCAGCCTGCCATGCCCGTCGCACTGACAGGAAATCACAGGCGCTCGCCCATCCGTCGCACCGCTCGATAGGTGGGAGAAGTGACTGGTTGTGCGGGGAGCCTTCCAACTGGCTTGCCGGCTGATGACATCGACAGACTTCTCGTGTTACAATGGGGAAGGATGTGCAATGAAGGGGGAGGATGGTGGGGGTGACATTACCAAAAAACAGCATCGGCTCTCGCTGCAGGGCGGGCCACCTCTAATACATTTTTGAAATGATCTTGCGGGCCAAATATAATTATATCGCGGGCCAGAGTTTGACATGTGTGACTTGGAGTTTGTCAAATGTCTTCATGGAATTTTCTAAATCAATATATTGAAGTACCAACTAGAGAGAGAACAATACTGGATCTCCTAATAGAGAATAAGAAAGGACAGGTGACATAATGACAACAATCTTGTGCTCAATGTCAGCAAAACCAAGGAGATGATTGTGAACTTCAGGAGGAAGTCAGGGGACACGACCAAGTCCTCATCAAGAGCTCAGTAGTGGTCAAGGACCTCAAAAACCTGGATGTCAACACCTCCAAGGATCTGTCCTGGACCCTCCACATTAATGCAATCACAAAGAAGGCTCGCCACTGGCTACACTTTATGAGGTATCTGAGGAGGTTCAGTATGTCACTGAAAAGTTCTACCATAGAAAACATACTGGCTGATTGCCTGGTATGGAGGTGCCAATTCTCAGGACAATATTAAACTCCAGAGGGTTGTTAACATGGCTTGCAACATCACAGGCACCCGACTTCACTCCATTGAGGACATCTACATGAGGCGATGTCTTAAAAAAGCAGCCTCTATCATCAAAGATGGCCATGTTCTCTTCACTCTGCTACCATTGGGGAAAAGTTACAGGAGCCTAAAGATGAGCACTCAGTGGCACAAGGACAGCCTTTTCCCCACTGCCATTAGATTCCTGAATAATCAATGAACCAAAGACACTCCCTTATTGATATTATTGATATTTTTAATTTATTTTATTTTATTTTTAGAATAATGTCATAAGATGGTTATAATATGTACGCTTGTACTATGAATGCTACCGCAAAACACCAAATTTCAGAACTTGCTCATGACAATAAATCCTGATTCTGATTCTGAGAAGTATGTGTGAGAGGACATTTTGGGTTCAGTGATCATAATGCCATTAGTTTGAAGTTAAGAAGGATACATCTGGGCCTCGGATCAAGATTCTAAATTGGAGAAAGACCAACTTTGAGGAAATGAGAAAGGATCTACAATGTGTGAATTGGGATAAGTTGTTTACGGGCAAGAATGTGTGAGATAAGTGGAGGACCTTCAAAGATGAAATTTTGAGAGTATAGAGTTTGTATGTTCCTATTAGGTTTAAAGGCAAAGTTATCAGGCATAGGAGCCTCAGTTTTCGAGGGATTTTGGGGATCTGGTTCAGAAAAAGAGAGAGATATAAGCAACAAGGACCTAATGAGGTACCAGAAGAGTGTAGAAAATGCAAGAAAATGCTCAAGGAGGAAATCAAGAAGGAAAAAAGAAGACATGAGGTTGTTTCGGCAGATAATGTCAAGGTAAACCCGAAGGATTTCTACAAGTATATTAAGAGCAAAAGGATAGTAAGGGACAAAATTGGGTCAGAAGATCAGAGTGGTCAGCTAAATATGGAACCAAAAGAGATGGGGGAGATCTTAAATGGGTTTTTCATCAATATTCACTCAGGAAACAGACATGGAGTCGTGGGAAGTAAAGAAAACAAGCAATGAGGTCATGGAACCTATACAGATTAAAAAGGAGGAGATGCTTGCTGTCATAAAGCAAATAAGCATGGATAAATCCCCAAGGCCTGACAAGATCTTCCCTTGCACCTTGAGATAGGCTAATTTCAGAGCTCTTGCAGAAATATTTATAATGTCCTTAGCCATGGGTGTGGTCCCAGAGGTTTGGAGGGTAGCTCCCAATGTTCCATTGTTTAAAAATGGCTCCAGAATTTATAGACCGGTGAGCCTGACGTCAGTAGTAGGTAAATTATTTTGGAAGATGTTCAAGGCGATCAGATATATAAGTATTTGGACTGATTATGGATAGTCAACATGGCTTTGTGTGTGGTAGGTTATGTTTAACCAATCTGATAAGAGTTTCGAGGAGGCTACCTGGAAAGTTGACAAAGGAAAGTTTGTGGATGTTGTCTACATGGAGTTTAGTAAGGCCTTTGACAAGGTCCCACATGGGAAGTTAGTCAGGAAGGTTCAAATGTTCAGTATTTATGGTGATCTAGTAAACTGGATTCAACTATGACTGGATAGGAGAAGCCAGGGAGTAGTGGTAGATGAATGTTTCTCAGGCTGGAAGCCTGTGACTAGTGGGTGCTTCAGTGATTGTCTCCTGGGATCATTGTTGTTTGTCATCTATATCTATGATAATGTGACAAATTGGATCAGAAAATTTGCAGATGACACTAAGATTGTTGGTGTTGTGGACAGTGAAGAAGATTTTCAAAGCTTGCAGAGAGATCTGGACCATCTAGAAAAATGGGTTGAAAAAATGGCAGATGGAATTTAATGCAGATAAACGTGAGGTTGAATTTCGGAAGGACAAACCGAGAAAGGTCATACACGGAAAATGGTAGGCACTGAGCAGCGCAATAGAACAGAGAGATCTGGGAATACAGCATCATAATTCCATTGAAGTTGTGTCACAGGTAGATAGGTTTGTAAAGAGAGCTTTTGGTATGTTGGCCTTGATATATCAAAGTATTGAGTATAGGAGTTAGAATGTTATGGTAAAGTTGTATAAGACATTGGTGAGGCCAAATTTAGAGTATTGTGTTCAGTTTTGTTCACCTAACTACACGAAAGATATCAGTAAGATAGAAAGAGTGTGGAAAATGATCTGTAAAATGGCGGTGCTGGCTCGACAGGCCGAAGGGCCTACTCCAGCTCCTATTGTCTATTGTCTATTGTCTATTGTCTATTGAAAAGATTTACTAGGATGCTGCCTGGACTTCAGGAACTGAGTTACAGGGAAAGGTTAAACAGGTTAGGATTTTATGCCCTGGAGCATAGAGGAATGAGTTAAGATTTGATAAAGGTATTTAAAATTATGAGTGGGAAAGACAGAGTAAATGTAGGTAGGCATTTTCCACAGAGGGTAGCTGGGATATAAACCAGAGGCCATGGGTTAAGAGTGAAAGGGGAACAGTTTAGGGGGTACCTAAGGTGGATCTTCTTCACACAGAGAGTGGGAGGGAGTGTGAAATGAGTGTCCAGCTGAAGAGGTGAATGTAGGCTCAATTTTAACATTAAAGAAGAATTTGGAAAGTTATATGGATGGGAGAGGTAAGGAGGGCTGTAGACTAAGTGAGGGTCCCTGCGACTAGGCAGAAAAATGGTTTGGCACAGACTAGAAGAGCCGAAGTGGCCTGTTTCTGTTCTGTAATATGCTAATAACCCACTTAGGCATCCTTACATAGCTTTATTTTTTATTCCTTACCTGTCCTCTTTGTATTATGTCCAGCCGTAGTGACAGCTGATCAACACCAGCTCATTCCATTTGCTTGTGGTCAGTCTATATCCCTCTAAATCTTTCTTATCTACACTTCCTCCAGCAGCTTGATCTATTTCCCTCATGCTTCTCAGATTCCTTCTAAATTTATGACTAGTTACCAAGTTACAAGTATACCCCTCATGATTTTATAAGCCTTCTTCAACTCAGGGAAAAAAAAACCCTGTCTATCCAGCTTCCTTATTATTTAAGCCCTCTGATCACAGTAACATTCTCATGAATCTTTTCAGCATTCTCTTCAGCTTAATGATATTTTTCCTATGGCCCTCTATGCTTTAAGTAAATTTTCTGTATGCTGCAAGACACTTATTTATCATTACATAAAAATATCAGAAATTTTTTTCAGTTTATATTATTTTCATTGATATAAAACCTTTTTGATGTAAAAGTCACAACATGATCATAAGTTCAAAGAAATAGACTTTGATAGTTGTATGAAGTTGGAAAGATGTAGGGAAGTGAACCTGGAGAGCAAGAGTGAGGCACAAGAAGTCTTTAACTAAGGCAATGAGAGTGAGATGATGTATTGATGTATTGGGTTCATGGTGAAGTGAAAGTCTGAAGGAGATTGTACATGTAGAAAAGGTGGAGTCATGCAAAAATTTATAGAACAGGACGAGGATTATAAATGTAGTGCTTTGAGAGATGGAAAACAATCACATGGGAAAGTGTATAATTTGGGGTTGGGAAGAGTTAGTTTGGGATAGAACACAAATTGTAACTTTATGAAAAGTGCAAAGGGCTCAAAGGTGCATTTATGTATTTGAATGTGAAGATGATTGCCAACTAAAAGATTTAATTGACAAAGGAGCATTGATGTCCAAGGTGAAAAATAAATTATTTAAAAGATAGATCGAGGGCTCTGCTTTGGTATGCTCTGTCTTAAGTCAGCCTAACATTTGGTAGGATTCAGAAGCAATCCAATGGAGGCTTTTGCAAAAGCCGAAGAATTATTTTTCCTCATTGTGAAGAAAACTATAACTCATCTAAGATTTGATAATGAACAAGAAGCTTGCTCTAGCTGCCATACCATCAAATAGTTCAGAGAAGTGATGAAGAGGAAACAGTGTAAAAGTGAAAGTTGATCCTTAGCATCAGATGGAGACATGCAATTAAGGTAGAGAATTGTACCAAGAGGGATTTTGAGGGTGCAAGAAAGAATGAGGAATATTTTCATTGATATAAAACCTTTCTGATGTAAATGTCACAAGATGATCAAAAGTTCGAAGAAATTGATTTTTACATTTGTATGAAGTTGGAAAGGTGTAGAGAAGTGAACTTGGAAAGCAGGAGTGAGGCACAAGATGGCTTTAGGAAATGCAATAGCCCATTTTCTTGGTTAAACTGGGAATAATGAAAAGCAGTTCTATAAAGCCAAATGATGGAGAAAGACATCTGAGGAGATGCTTTAAAGGAGAGCATTATAGTCAATTACACAGAACAGCTGTGAACAATGCAAGTTGATTATAAACTACTGTTAAAGAGCCCATCATTGGTAACTATAACTAGAGCTATTTTGGAGTTCTCAATAGGCAAATGTTTGATTGTAGATGTGAGGAATTGCAGGAGAATTGGAGCATGGATCTACAGGGATTAATAGAACATGGACTTTAGCAGAGAAAGGGGGAGACAGGAGAATTGCCGTTAACTAGAAAGTTCTCATCTTTCTGCTTTGAACCAGTGGCACCAACTATTCTGTGAGTTAGCAATGCATGTTATACTTTTATTGCTCATTAACTAATCATTTATATATATATTATATAAATAATAAAACAGAACCAAAACATTTACTTATTAGCTTGTTCAGCTACCCTATATTTGTATGTTCTAAATCAATCATAATGAATATTTATTAACAAGGGAAAGCAACCAGTATTCTTGACTGAAATTTGAATCACCAACCAAATGCTACTAATTCTCATCTGTTCTAATCTTTGAAGAAATGCATACATTATTACAGAAAACTCAACAATGAAATTTCCCTGGTGCAATAAAGCTGTTAATGTTACTTCAAACAACAATCATATTGTAGGTGAGCAAAATGACCCATTTTTCTACTAAAAATGTCACAAGAATTGATTTTTTTTGGAACATTTCAATTTTAATCATCAACACAGGATTAGGTCTTAAAATTCATTGCCTGGGGTTATAATGTAATTGGACAGAATCCTGGAAATTGTATATATACTTCATACAAGTGTTATGTAATTGTTTACTTCATGTTTTTAAATTGCATTTTCTCTTTTAATTTTACCACTGCACTCCAAAGACAAGTTACCATTTGGAGACTTCTCACTTATTAACCTTGAGTCCTCAGCGGATGCAAATGTCATGACCCAATGCAATGTACCAGGAGGGCAATTTGACAAGTGTTTTTCACTCTAAATTAAAATTGTAGCTTAGCACAACTTACAAGAGGCATTCATTTTGACATGTGCAATTACAAAGGACATATCAGTAACATGATTGCAGAAAACATAAGAAATAGAATTTAATCAGAAACATGTAGCCATTCACTGGATGCATAATTTCACGACTCTGTTGCTATGTTTTTTGTGTTCAAATAATTAGGTACAGTGGAAATGCCTGTTGGGCAAAGAAAAGTGCAAGCCTTCTATCTGTGAACTGAAAGATTAACTTCAAAAGGGCAATATTTGATGAATGTGGAATTTATAACACTTTCACTGATAAATCTTAAATCAGAATTTTAAAAAATGACTCCAGGAGGTTAGTTTTTTTTTAAGTTGTTAATATCTTTCAGTCAAAAAAAAATCTACATTGACAGGTGAGAGAAAAAAAAATCATTTGCAATGAACTGCACTAGAACTTCAAATAAAATAGGTTTTTATTGCCATCTATTGATTTATGGTTTATTTTGTCACCAACTATGAAGATATACATTGCCACAATTCATAGTTGCACATTTGGATGTTTGGTGTGAATTTTACTTGCAAAGAATATTATTTATTTTCTGAAACCATGTCAATTATAAGATACAGTATTTTCATTTTATGCTTTATTAAAATAAATATTTTAATTATTCCTGTTTCCAGTTGTCATGCTAGATGTCATAGAGACATTGCAATATATAACTACCTTTAGTTTCACTGTTTATCTTTAATAGTGAAAAAGTAATGAGTGACTTAAACAAATTTTAACTAATTTCCATATATGCCTATGTATAAGATGTCTCATGTATAAGACATCTCCTGAATTTTCAACTAAAATGTAGATTTTGAACTATACTCACTGTATAAGATTAACCCAAGTCTAGCACTTACTGTTGACCAGTGGAGAGATGCATTTAATATACTAATTCACAATATTTTAAAAGCAAATTACTCGGTAAAGGTTTACATTTTATTTGCATATTTTAAAATAAACCACCGTCGGCTCCTTTAAACAGATCGTTTAAAGCCTGTACAGACTGTACAGCAATCAGACTGACACTTCACTGTTAAGGTTCATATTTTATACTTGGTGCAGGGGAGCGCTGAAACTTCGCTGTTAGGGTTTGGATTTTATACTTGGCAGATAAGACAGCCCCTGGTTTGGGATGGCATATTTAACATTCAAGACCATATTATACGCTGACATATATGGTACAAAATATAATATGCAATTGCTCATGAAAACCTACTGAAAGTCACTATTTGCAAAATCTTCGCAAAACAAAGTTAAGTCACTTGCTTGAAGTTAATGTTTATATATAGATATGAATGAATATTTTGTCTTTGGTTATTACATACTTGCTGATGCAAAAATGACCCATTTATCTTAATTCTACTTTCTACTAGTCAGCCACTCATCAATCCGACATATTACTCTCAATGCTGGCATGTTATAAAGCACCTTCTGAAAATCCAATTACAACATATTTTCTGTTGTTATATGCTAAAAGAATTCTAAGTGTTATTTTCATAAAAGCACATTGATTCTTCTTGATTATATTACAATTTACTAGATGTCATAATATTGCAAACTTAACAATGGATCCCATCATTTCCCAATGGTACAGTTTCCTGCATTCTGTCACCTTCCATTCCTAGATAGTTAAATTTGTGGATTTCCAATCCTCTGAAATTTCTCAAGATTCCTTTTTTTTTATAATTTCTCTTTGAGTTTGCCTTTAAGGACTGATTTCCGTATTCACCTTTCTTTTGCCAATAACCAGTTACCCTCTCCTTTGTCTCACTTCCATTTAATCATTATGTCTAGGCATCAATGAGCATCTGAAATTGAATAAATGCCGCACACAAAGGAAATAGTGTTCGAGGTCAATTTTAGTCCAAGGGCATCACTATCGAGGTTCCTCAGGCATTGCCCCAAACTCAACCATCTTCATTTGTTTCACCAATGCTCTTCCTTCCATCATAAGATCAGGGTGTGGCAATGTTCAATGATGAGTACACAATATTCAATTTAATTTGCAGCTCCTCTGCAAATGAATTACCCATGCTTGCACTCAATGTCACCAAAACTAAAGAGCTGATTGTTGACTTCAGGAAGGGAAAGCCAGAGGTATACAATCCAGCGATCATTGGGGAATCAAAGATGGAGAAGGTGAGCAAGTTTAGGTTCTTGGGAATCTCTATCTTGGGGGATCTTTCCTGGACCCAACACACCAATGGCATCATGAAGAAAGCATGTCAGTGTCTCTACTTCCTCAGGAGTTTGCAGAGGTTTGGTATGACACTAGAAACCCTGGCAAATTTCTACAGAGGTACTGCAGCACAATATGAGAACACTGTCCAATGACAGCCCAGGACATCACAGGCAAAACACTCCCCACTACAGGGAATGCTGCCATTGGTGGGCAGAAGCAATCATCAAAGACCCTCACCACCCAGCACACGCTGTTTTTGCTGCTGCCATCAGGAAAGACGTATAGGTGCCGCAAGACTCACACTATCAGGTTAAGGAACAGCTACTACCCCTCCACTATCAGACTCCTCAATGACAAACTCAATCAGAGACTCACTTAAGGACTCTTGTGCACTTTATTGATTTTCTTTGTTCTCTCTGTATTGCACAGTCAGTATGTTCACAGTTCTTAATATATTGTTTTACGCTTTGTACAGTCTATGTTTTGCACTACCAATTAGTGGTAAATCTGCTGCGCCAGCAGGAACAAGGAATCTCAGGGTTGTATGTGATGTCTTGTATGTACTCTGGCAATAAATCTGAAATCTGCATGTAGTAGCAACCCAGACAACATTACCCACTTTCACCAGATTATGGACACCAACAAGAGTGTCCAAACACCTACCATTATTCAATGGAATTCCAATGGCCAAATCCTCCAGTCAGGAGTCAAGGTGACCAGAAACTCTCCTCCCATAATGAACTCCCCTTTTGTTATATTCAGAATAGTTTGATGGGTTCAAAGAGAATCAATGCTGGACATGTGTTATCAGCAAATAGTGGTCTTTAATTATGCAGAGGGGAACACACAGAAAGTCACACATTGACAAATGAACATACACAACTCACAGGGATGGAATACCAAGAAATGAGGGTTTAACTTGTTTAGCAGCCACCAGCCATGGGTACAGTATACAAAGAAATGAGGGTTTAACTTGTTCAGAACCCACCACCCATTGGTATAGTATACCACGTAACATATAAATGAGCACATACATATTAACCTGATCTTCAGTGTAGCCCCTGCTCAGGATTTGGGACGAGCCCATTCCAATCACCCCTCTTGAGCATCCTGCAGCCTGGATCTTAGCAATGGTCATAACTAAAAGTGCATGCATATAAACCTGGCTTCCAGCATTGACCATGACTCAGGATCCAGCACTGACCCATTGCAGTCATCCCTCCACAGCTGCCTGCATCCTTGGCTTCAGCAATGGTTTGAAGGCACCAGCAAACAAAGAGAGAGAAAAAGAGAGAGAGATTTAACCATTGATTGGCATCTAGAGGACCAATCGCACATCAGCTTCAAGGGCTAATCACATCTCAGCCTCACATGATTGGCAAGTGAGATGACTTCCAAGTAGGTTCTAGCCAGAGAGGTCACATGTCCCTCCACAATCCACACCACATCTTCTCACAGTGAACTCCCCCCACTGTGAATTTTTTTTCTCACAACTATCACCCTTCTCACAGCAAACTTTCCTCCCATAGTGAACTACCACTCCCCCCCCCCCTCCCATGAACTGCCTCCCCACAGTGGAGAGGTGAACCACATCCTGGGTGATGTTTGACCAAACATGTCTTCTTCTGAAATGCCAAGGGAACCCGCGTAACTGTGTTCTCTGATGTGTGCCTAATCACAATGGCATCAGAATTCCTTTGAAGTTCATCTCTTCAATGACACCTTTATCTTCTTCTCAATCACTGCACAACTCTAAGTTTTTATGTTTCTTTCTTCTCCAATATTCACTGCATATTGATTACACTCTGTCTTTGAGGTGCAACCCTGTACTAGGTAAATGCTGTAAAAATACAAATCATATCCATCTAAATGTTAAACTTATTTTTTTCATGTCAATTCAAACCAGTGTAAGCATATTTTGATTGCACAATACTGACCTTAAGTTCTAAGTTCAGAGATCCCAAGAATTAGGAGATTAAACTCGTACGTTTCCAGCCAATTCCTGCAATAATGAATATAAGGATGTCAGTTCTTAAAGGGTGTTCTGTCTTGAGCATGATCACTCCCAATTCCTGATGGGGTTGAGAGAGGGTCCACAGTAAGAAGAGAATGATACCCAAAGTAGTAGTGGAAAGGAAAGTATTCTGCCTGGAGGTGACTAGTGGAGTGCCGCAAGGATCTGTTCTGCGACCCCTGCTCTGTGTTATTTTTATTAAGGACCTGGATGATGAGGCAGAAGGATGAGTGAGTAAGTTTGTGGATGACACTAAGGTTGGAGAAGTTGTAAATAAAGTTATAGGTTGTCGAAGGATATAGACAGAATGCAGAGTTGGGCAGAAAAGTGGCAGATGGAGTTCAATCCAGATAAGTGTGAGGTGATGCATTTTGGAAAGACAAACCAGAAGGCTGAGTACAGGATTAATGGTCAGTTACTTAAAAGTGTAGATGAACAGAGGGACCTTGGGATTCAAATCTATACATCCCTCAAGGTCACTGCACAGGTTGATGGGATAGTTAAGAAGGCCTATGAGATACTGGGATTCATTAATAGGAGTATTGAATTCAGGAATAGAGAGATCATGTTGCAACTCTACAAACCTCCGGTAAGACCACACTTAGAGTACTGTGTTCAGTTCTGGTCACCTCATTATAAGAAGGATGTGGAAGCTATGGAGAGGGTGCAAAGGAGATTTACCAGCGTTTTGCCTGGATTGGAAAACTAGTCTTATGCGGCAAGGTTAGCAGAACTGAGATTTTTCTCTTTGGACCGTAGAAGGATAAGAGGAGACTTGATAGAGGTCCACAAGATTATGAGAGGCACAGATAGGATGGACAGCAAACACCTGTTTCCCAGGGCAGGAATGTCAAACATCAGAGGACAAGTGTACAAAGTGAAGGTAGGGAAGTTTAGGGGAGACATCAGGGGTAAGTTTTTTACACAGAGATTTGTGGGTGCCTGGAATGCCTTGCCAAGGATGGTGGTGGAGGCTGAAATATTAGGGGCATTTAAGTGACTCTTAGACAGGCACATGGATGAAATAAAAATAGAAGTTTATGGGGTAGAGTGGGTTTAGTACTTTTTTTTAAGGAATATATGGGTTGGCATAACATCGAAGGCTGAAGGGCCTGTACTATGCTGTAGTGTTCTATGTTCTATGGTTTTTCACAGTCTGATCTTAAAAGTATTGGTGGGTGGGATGGAGTAAGGTGTCAAGATTTCCATACCAGGTGTTCCAAGAGCTGAGAGGAAGCACCTTTGGCAGCAGATCACGTTCAGTAGTGAGCACTTCCGTGCCTGGGAAAATTGCCTTGAGAAATTCTATAACTCATAGCCCCAGGGAGTGGTCTGATAGTTTAAATTGTGCCTCACCTGCACCCTTCAAAACATCCACTTGCACCCCAACATAGTTCTGAGAGTCTCACCTCCCTCTGTGGCAGTCTCGGTCTTATTCTTATTCTGGTTCTCTCCCTCACACTCTCAAAGTAGCAGCATTCCCTCCCGCACACTTGCATACTCCCTCCCAGACACCCATGTGTCCCCACCCAATCTCCCTCACACCCAAGTACTCCCTCCCAGTCTCCCTCACACCCACATGCTCTCTCACAGTCTCCCTTATGCACCCTCACAGTCTCCCAGACACCTACATGCTCTCTCCCAGTTTCTCACACACTCGCAGACACTTTCTTACAATCTCACAGGCTTTCAAACACTCTCTCACAGTTTCTCACAATTCCTTACATGCTCTCACATGCTCTAAAATATTCAAATGCCACATCTTTGTTACAGCATTTGAAAATTGTCTCAGTTGAGAACATCATTTAGAAAATACACTCTGTGGCATTAAGAGAATTATAAGAAAATATGCTTTTCAAAATCCAGGGATTTGCTGCATTGACAGCCAGTAAAGGTTGCTCATGTCCAATCCTGCAGACAAGACCAGTAAGATACTTGAGCAGAAGCTGTCCATGGCTGATGATCTTAGCAATGTAAGAAATGCCAACAGGAGTAGGCCATTCAGCTAATCCTGTTTGCTTCACCATTTAGTTAAGTCAGGACTGAGCTTTTATCTCAATGTAATTTTTCTGTCTTAAATTCATTTCCATTGATTTCTTAATGGTTAAAGATTTATCATTAACTGTCTTGAGTATTCTCAGTGGCTGATCCTAATCAACCCTCCTGACATGAGCTATCAGAAGTTTCCCTTGATCAAAAATATCTCCTCATCTCAGTCCTCAATGGCTTAACTTTCAGCTTGAAATGTGGCCCATGGTTCTTGCCATCACAGCCAGGGGAATGATTATTCCCTGCAACTTTTTTAAAATTTCAGTGAGACCATCTCACTCACGCACGTCTGAACACAATACAGTATGAACTCATTTTGTTTAATCTATCCACATGACAAATTCATCACCAATAGGGTGAACCTTCACTGTATTTCCTCTGCCACAAGGACATCTAAAATAGAGAGCCCACATCTGTGCAGCATATTACAGGTGCAACCTCACAAGAGCCATATAGAAATACAGTAAGGTATATTTTTATGCACTCAGATTTACTTGCAATGAAAACAAATGTGCTATCTTCCAAATGCCTTGTTGCACATATTTGTTAATGTTAGTACAAGGATACCATGATCTTTCCAAATCAAATATCTTTGAATCCCTCACCAGTTTAAAAATAAATCTATTTATCTTTTCCTAACCATGGATGACATTCCATTTTGCCATGTCACTTACCTGCCAAAATGGGCAGGTAAGTTAAAGAATCAAGCATCAAGAGGTCAGGTGAGTGACAAACAGTCCTCAGTGTCCTGTATGAGACTAGTTTATGGTGGAGACTGTTACCTTGTCTCTCTGTCCATTTGGATTATTAGCTGCTCTCAACACTGAGCACTTTGAAAGGGGATTGTGATTTAGAGCATAGGACATAGAAATCTAGAGCATTGTACAGGCCCTTCAATCCACAGTCTTGTGCCGATCTAATAACCTACTTGTGATAGTACAGATCTATCACCAATGTATCTAGACTGTGCTTACAGCGATTGGCTGAGAGCTAAGCCACACCTATTGCCTGGGCCTTAAAGGGTTGTGTCCCTAGCCAGGTCGAATCATTCCGGACTGGTCGGCCACCTGTGAAGAGCTCCGGTCTTTTGCTAATAAAATTGTAGAGCTCGTCGAAAGAACCAAAGCCTTGGTTTGGATCAACAAGTCTTTGGTTCTTTCGATGAGCTCTACACTACTCTAATCACTGCCTTGGATTTCACTGGTGAATTTCCCTCCATTTTTCTCAGTTTCATGTACCTATCTAATAGTATTTTAAAAGATCCCATTGTATCCGCCTCCACCACCATTGCTAGCAATGCATTCCATGTAACCATCAGTCTATGTGAAAAATTGAGCTCTTGCATCCCCTGTATTTCCAAGCACCTTAAACCTATGGTCCCTCATGTTAGCCATTTTAGCCCTGGGAGATAACATCAAAATGTTAGGACAATTGATACATCCTTCATGGAATACACTTGAAAAATGGAAGAAGGTTGATGTGGGCGGATGTGTCATGGCGATTTCTATGGTGTTGGTTGAGACAGGCAATGGCAAAAAAGTCTACGGATATTTTGAGAAGGGCCACAATGCATAGGCTTCCACATAGCCATAGGCCATGATTGAGCCGGATATCTGGAGGGAAAATGTGCTTCAATTATTTAAAAATTTGAAGATCTTATGCAGTACATAAAAGTACTGAAAAAATTCAGCAGGCCACACAACATCCATGGTTTCTTTACATTCTATGAATGTTCCATGACCTGCTGAGTTTCTCATCATTTTTGCATACTACACTAGACTCCACCATCTGCAGATTTTCTTGTTTCCTTCCAAACATCTCACATGTGATGTTAACTCCACCCTGGACATGCTGACTTTGGTACAGTGTAACCAAGGTGCAGTGAGAGAGGCTGATAACAAAGAAGCGTGAAACCTTGCAAACATAGGTGATCAGCGTTATTCCCTCCTTTGAATGTCAACAGAGAAAAGCAAAGGTCTACTGTCAGAATCAGAATTTATTGTCATGAACAAGTCATGAAATTCAATGTTTTGCAGCAGCTTCACAGCTGAAACATTCATATTATAACCATCTTACAACATTAAACTAATAGTGCACGAAAGGTAAGGCAGTGTCTTAGCAGGAATCTGATGGCAGCAGGGAAGAAAGCTGTCCTTGTGTCATTGAGTGCTCATCTTTAGGATCCTTTTTCCCGAGGGTAGCAGAGTGGGTGGTGGGGGGTCTTTGAGGAAAAAGCCTGTTTTTTTAAGACCCTGCCTCATGTAGATGTCCTTGGTGGAGTGAAGTCTAGTGTCTGTGATGTTCCAGGCTGAGTTAACAACCCTCTGGAGTTTATCCTTGTACTGAGACCCTGCAGAGGATAGTGAAGTCAGCGGAAAAGATCATTGGCGGCTTTCTTCCTACCATGAGCAACATCTACAACACTCAATGTAGGTGAAAGTCAATAAACATTGTGAAAGACTCTATACACCCCTCAAGTAAACTGTTCACTCTTCTGGCATCTGATAGGACCCATATGTCCAGATTGGGCAACTTTTTTTTCCCCCAGGCCATCAGACTCCTGAATTTCCGGCATATATGTGCATAGAGTACCTTTGTACCGGGGACTCTTAAAGTATACATCTTAAAATTTAATATCTTATGTGTTTAAATTCTATCTTAATTTATATTTATGTAAATATGCTCCGTGGTCCTGGAGAAACGCTAGTTACCATGCGAACATGGTATGAACGAAAACAAAGGTGACTTGACTTGACTTGGAGAGTTGGCACCTCCATACCAGGCAGTGATGTAACCAGCCAGAGTGCTCTCCATGGTACACCTATAGAAGTTTATGAGAGTCTTTGGTGACATACCGAATCTCCTCAGACATCTCACAAAGTATAGCCATTGGTGAGTCTTCTTTGTGATTGCACCAACATGGAGGCTTCAGGACAGATCCTCAGAGATGTTGACACCCAGGAATTTGAAGTTCTTGACTGTCTCCACTACTGATCCTTCGTTGAGTACTGAGTCATGTTCCCCTGGCTTCTTCCTGAAGACTACAATCATCTCCTTGATTTGGTGATGTTGAGTGCAAGGTTGTTGTCATTGCACCATTCAAAGAGCTGATCTATCTCCCTCCTGTATGCTTCCTCATTGCTATTTGCGATTCTACTGACAACTGTGGTGTCATCGGCAAACTTATAGATAGCATTGGAATTGTGCCTGGCCACACAGTCATGTGTGGATAATGAGATCAGTTGGCTAAGCACACATCCTCGTGGTGCGCCTGTGTTGATAATCCACAGGAAACTGAAGTGAAAATTGTGAAATTGAGTCTGCATAATGGCAAGAGGATGGGAAGCATGTTTTAAACAGGAAATCATTCTTTTTGATACTTGAGAAAATTTATATGTTTAGTTGCAATAACTGTAATTGTTTATTTGGGATTTACAATTGATATTTATAAATGAATAACAGTCACAAATAGTCAAAGTAACATTTTATTACAGGGTATGAAATTTGGTATGTCTGAAGCCAATTGAGGAAGTCATTCTTTGTGTTTATCATGATCCAGGAAACAGCTTTAGTGGTGAGTGTGGTATTGCATGTCCAAAGATTAGAAATGCTTATTTAAATTTATATTTCCTGATAACATATGTATAAAGAACGTACGACATTACAGCACAGTACAGGCCTTTTGGATCTCAATGTTGCGCTGACCCATTTATTCCTACCAAAAATAAACTAAACTCTTTCTACCTCGTAATCCTCTATTTTTCTTTCCTCCATACCCCTCTCTAAGAGACTCTTAAATGCCCCTAATGTTTCAGCCTCCACTGCCACCCCTGGTAGGCATTCCAGGCATCCACAAATATTTGTGTAAAAACACTCCTGATGTCTCCCCTAAATATTCCTCCCTTCACTTTGTACAGATGTCTCTTGGTATTTGCTATTCCGGCCAAGGGAAAAGGTGTTTGCTGTCCACCTTATCTATGCCTCTCAGTATCTTGTAGACTTCTATTAAGTCTCCTCTCATCCTTCTTCACT
Organism: Narcine bancroftii; assembly: GCF_036971445.1. NCBI lineage: Eukaryota > Metazoa > Chordata > Chondrichthyes > Torpediniformes > Narcinidae > Narcine > Narcine bancroftii. The sequence continues at coordinate 430,899,247 of NC_091469.1, forward strand.
CCAAAGAGAAAAGTCCCAGCTCTGCTAACCTTGCCTCATTAGACTTATTTTTCCAATCTAGGCCACATCCTGGTAAATCTCCTCTGCACAGCACCCTCTCCAGGACTTCCACATACTTCCTATAATGAGGTGACAGAACTGAACAAAATTCTCCAAGTGTGGTCTCACTAGTGATTAACAGGGTGACTTCAACTTTCCTAATATTGACTAGCATCTGCTTAGCACCAAAGGTTTAGATGGAGCAGAGTTTGTTAAGTGTATCCAGGATGGATTCCTGTCAGGCCAACCAGGGAAAATACCATATTAGATCTACTATTAGGTAATGAATGGGTCAGGTCACAGACCTCTCAGTGGGTGAACATTTGGGGGACAGTGACCACATCTCCCTGGCCTTTATCATTGTCATGGACAAGGATAGAGCCAAAGAGGACAAGAAAATATTTAATTGGGGAAGGGCAAATTATGAGGCGATAAGGCTAGAACTGGCGGGTGTTTTTGCAGGGAGATGTGGTCGATGTTGAGGGATCTTTTGCAGATTGTTAGGGATAAATTTGTTCCAGTGATGCAGAGAAAGAGAGGTGGAAAATCTAGTCAGGTGGAAGAAGGCAGCTTACATGAGGTTTAGGCAGCAAGGATCAGATAGGTCTCTTGAGGAATATTGAGTAGCAAGAAAGGAGCTTAAGAGGGTGCTGAAAGGAGCAACAAGGGGAGATGAAAAGGCCTTGGTGAGCAGAGTTAAGGAAAACCCCAAGGCATTCTTCACCTATGTGAAGAACAGAAGGATGACAGGAGAGAAGGTAGGACTGATTAGAAAAGTTGGAAGATGTGCCTGGAAGCTTTGGAAGTGGATGAGGTACTTAAAGAATACTTCTCCAGTATTCACCAAAGAGAGAGACCTTGATGATGGTGAGGACAATATGGGTGGGATTAATGTTCTAGAGTGGTGGTTTTCAAACTGCCCCTTAAACTTACATTCCACCTTAAGCAATCCCTATGCCATAAATGCTCTGTGATTAGTAAGGGATTGCTTCAGGCAGTATGTGATTAGATAGAAAAAAGGTTTGAAAACCACTGTTTTAATTATACCTAATTGACTCGTTATGTGAACGGTTTCATAATTTCAAAGGAAATGGACGAATGACAATTTTTCTTAAGCAAAATATTTCCGTAACTGGGTCTAGAGCAGTGATTCTCAACCTTCCCTTCCCACTCACATACCACCTTAAATAATCCCTTACCAATCACAGAGCACTTATGGTATAGGGATTGCTTAAGGTGGAATGTGAGTTTGGGGAGAAATTTGAAAACCACTGCTCTAGAGGATGTTGATATTAAGAGAGAGGACGTGTTAGAGCAGTTAAAATGCATTAGGATGGATAAGTCCCCAGGATCTGGCAGAATATTCCCCAGGCTGCTCCACGAAGTGAGGGAAGAGATTTCTGAGTGGCTGGCTAGGATATTTGTATCCTCGTTATCCACGGGAATGGTACCAGAGGACTGGAGGGTGACAAATGTCTCCTTGTTCAAAAAGGGTAGTAGGGAAAGTCCAGGTAATTAGCCTTACATCTGTGGTGGGAAAAAAGTTGGAAAGGATTCTTAGAGATAGGATCTATGTGCATTTAGAGAATCATGGTTTGATCAGCGACAATCAGCATGGCTTTGTGAAGGATAGATCATGTCTTACAAGCCTGATAGAGTTCTTTGAGGAGGTGACCAGACATATTGCGGTGGTTATGATCTATATTTATTTTAGTAAAGCATTTGACAAGGTCCATATGGTAAGCTTATACAGAAAGTCAGGTGGCATAGGATCCAGAGAAACTTGGCCATGAGGATTCAGAATTGGCTTGTCAGTAGAAAGCAGAGGATGTGGTGGAGGGTGTACATTCAGATTGGAGGGCTGTAACTAGTGGTGTCCCACAAGGATTGATTCGGGGACCTATGCTTTTCATAATTTTTATTAACGACTTGGATGAGGGGCTAGAAGGGTAGGTTGGCAAGTTTTCAGATGACACAAAGGTTGGTGGTGTTGTGGATAGTGTAGAGGATTGTAGAAATTGCAGAAGGACATTGATAGGATGCAGAGCTTGGCTGAGAAATGGTAAATGGAGTTCAATCTGGAGAAGTGTGAGGTTGTGCTCTTTGAAAGGACAAACTCTAAGGCAGAGTACAAAGTTAATGGCAAGAGTCTTGGTTGTCTGGAAGATTTGAGGGTCTATGTCCACAGTTCCCTGAAAGTTGCTTCACAGTTAGACAGGGTAGTAAAGAAAGTGTTAACTTTCATAAGTCGAGGGATTGAGTTTAAGAGTGAGAGGTAATGATGCAGCTCTACAAAGTTCGGAGTACTGTGTCCAGTTCTAGTCGCCTCATTATAGAAAAGATGTGGAAGCGTTGGAAAAGCTGCAGAGGAGATTTACCAGGATGCTACCTGGTTAAGAGAGCATGCATTATGAGCTGAGATCGAGAGCCAGGGCTTTACTCTTTGGAGAGAAGGAGGAAGAGAGGAGACATGTTAGAGGTATACAAGATATTAAGAGGAATAGATAGAGTGGACAGCCTGCACCTCCTTTCCAGGGCACCACTGCTCAATAAAAGAGGGCATGGCTTTAAGGTAATGGGTGGGATATTCAAGGAAGATATTAGAGGAAGGATTTACCCAGAGTGGTTGGTGCATGGAATGCACTACCTGGGTCAGTGATGGAGGCAGGTACATTGGTGAAATTCAAGAGACTATTAGGCAAACATATGTGGAGGAATTTAAAGTGGAGGGTTATGTGGGAGACAGACTCTAAAGGTCAGCACAACATTGTGGGCCAAAGGGCCTGTACTGTGCTGTACTGTTCTATGTTCTATACCTTTTCAATCAACGTACCTGTCCAAATTCTTTTTAAAAATTTAAATCGAGCCTGAATTTACCACAGCTTATTCCACACTCCCACCACTCTCTATGTGAAGAAGTTATCCCTAATGTTCCCTCTATTTCTTTTCCCTCATTTATCTCATCTACCCTCAGTGGAAAAAGCCTACTTACATTCACTCTATCTTGACCCCTCATAATTTTCAATACCTCTATCAAATCTCCCCTCATTCCTCTATGCTGAAATAAAGACTTAACCTCTTTAATCTTTCCCTGTAACTCAGTTCCTGAAGACCGGGCAACATCCAAGTTCATCCTTTCTGCACTCTTTCAATCTTATTGATACTTTCCTGTAGTTAGGTGACCAAACCTGCACTCAATGCTCTAAATTTGGCCTCACCAGTGCCCTGTACAACTTGGCCATAACATCCCAACTCCTATAATCAATACTTTGATTTATGAAGGCCAAAAGGCCAAAAATTCTCTACTTGTGATGCCACTTTCAGGGAATTTTATACCTGTATTTCCAGATCCATCTGTTCTACCACACACCTCAGTGCCGTAACATATTCTGTGTATATACTTTCTTGATTTGTCCTTCCAAAATGCAAAACCTCACACTTGTCTGCATTGATCATTGATATGGACAACAAACAACAATGGTCCCAGCACTGATCCATGAGGCACAGCACTAGTCATAGGCATCCAGTCTGAGAAGCAGTAATCCACTACCATTCTCTGGATTCTCCAGTGTAGCCAGTGGACTTCCTCTCCATGAATACCTAGCATCTGAACCTTTCTGACTAACCTCCCAATTAAACACTTTCCAATTTTGTCGGCTTTTACCTTTATCCAGAGCTCTGCTAAAGCTCAGGGAGTTGTGGTCACTATCACCGAAATGCTCTCCCATCAAGAGGTCCGCCACCTGATCAGGTTCATTACCCAGTACCAGATCCAGTATGGCCTTTCCTCTAGTTGGCTAATCCACATACTGTGTCAAGAATCCTTCTTGACAAATTCTGGCCCATCTATCCCTCTTGCAATTTCTGCACCATTCCAAAATCTGCCTGCTTATCTGTCCCAAGGGCTATTTGGAGTAGTACAGTACAGTGATAGCTCTCTTCCGATTTCTGACTTCCTCAGTAGACACTCATTCTTCAATGTTCTCCTTTTCTACAGCTGTGATACCATCCCTGACCAGAAATGCTACTTTTCTCCCATCCTATTCCTTCTAAAACACCTAAAACCCGATACCTGCATCAGCCAATCCTGCCCTTCCACCAGCCAAGTCTGTGTAACAGCCACAACACTGTCGCTATGTTCATCTCCTTTATTCCTGATACTCCTCCATTGATATAGACACATTTCAAACCCTCCAACTGACTACGTTTATGGTTCCTCCTCTACCTGTCCTCCCTCACAAACCCACAACACACTGCATCATGCTTTTTATCTTCTGCCCTCACACTCTGATTCATTCTGGTCCATATAGTTTCAAAAATAATTATTTGATTGAATAATTCCTCATTTGTAAAATAGTTATAGTTGTTATGGATTTTCTTTATTTTAATAGAGAATTAGTGAAGTATATATTGAGTGTGTATACCATTTAGAACATTGTTGTATCACTCACTGGTTTGGGTTCAGTTGTTCTCTTTCAATTAAAAGATTTTCTGTTGAAGGCTCTGTCATTTCACTTGTCTCATTGAAAAGAACCAACAGACACCAAACATGAAGGTCAAAACTGTATTAAACATTGAGTAGGTTAATAAGTCTTCAAGTAGACATAAACTAGTGAAATGAACATGTGGCAGATAAAAGACAAGGTAGAGAATAGAGAAGTGATATTGGAGGAAGACAGAACAGCATTAATGGCATTAAATTTTCACAGCCTTAGGGTTTAGAAACTGATGACAACTTAGAACAATGCCAGAACAGCATGATTAGTGTAGCGGATAATTCGATGCTATTTCGCAACCAGCAATCCGGTGTTGTTTATAAGGAGTTTGTACATTCTCCCTTTGTCTGCATGGGTTTCCTCCGGGTGCTCCGGTTTCCTCTCATCCTTCAAAACATATGGGGGTTGTATTTGGATGGCACGGGCTCCTGAGCTGCAAGGGCCTGTTACTGTGCTGTATGAATATCTAAATTTAAATTTTAAAAATTAACTTTAAGAAACAGGACTTCAGACAAATGTAAATAGTTGAGAAGTCAGAGTTGACCTGTAATTACACAGAATTTAAATTCTCTTCCATGTTTTTAGATCATTTCATGGTCTTAACCCTCTCTATCATTATGAAATCTACCAACTTTGTATCCCTCCACATATGTATCTGTGATACTCCAATTCGAACCCCAGCTTTTCTGCCCCAAATGTAATCAAACAACAAAAGTGTAGATGCTGCAAGTATATGAAATACAAACAAAAATACTCAGCAGTTCAGGAGTTGTCTTTGCTTTCAGTTGCTAACTAGAACAATGAATAACAAAATAACAAATGTGTTTTAAGTCGCAAAGAACAGAAGGAATGGAGAGAATAATGTCTGTTATGAGGTAGAGATCACCAAGAAAATCCAGAGGAATTGGCCAGTTCTCATTTCAACTTCAGTTCAAACTGAAAAGTTTGGTTCTGAAATGGTTGAATTCAATGTTAAGTTCGAAGAGTGGCTTATTTGCCTGGATGGGAGATGAGATGCTGTTACCCAGAGCTTCCCCAGAACAATGTAGGCCATAGACAGAGAGATGGGAGTGGGAAAATTAAGGTGACAGGCAACCTGAAGATCATGTTCAGCCTTGTGCACTAATCAAAGGTGTTTGCAAAGAAGTTCCCCAATTTTCATCACTCTCTCACCAAGGACCTAACCTCTGGAACTCCCTCCCTGAACCTTTCCTCATTCTGAAAGAGACCATTAAACTCCTGTTCCCTTAATCAAATCTGTGCTCATATCTACCTCATGATGCTCAGTATGACATTGGTGGATTATGTTTTTGTGAAGTTCTTTGGGATTTCTATTGTGCTGTCAGTTTATGAACTCCATTTTTGTTTACCCATAGAACACAGAAGGATAATTGGATTTGTTTTTAATATGCTTATGTTTATGAATACCTTAAATAAAATAAATGAGTAATTTTCAAAAGAATTAGAGGTGGCAGGAGGATGTTTTTATGTTGTAAGTTGCTGTGACACAGAATCCACGTTTAGATGATGAAATAACATTTGTTCATAGCACTCAAAGTGGAAATGGATAAAATGATAATGCAGGGGAGGAAGATAAATTATATAGATGATTGAAAAACTAATAGAACTAAAAAGAACTAGTGGAGACTCAATGGCCTCTTTCATTGTCATGTTGTCCTGTTATTTAATGAACTGAACATTAAAAGTGGAAGGTCTGAGAGTCCATGGTTGTGTGCTTTAACTTCAGAACCAGTTTGACAGTAATTAACTCTTCACATCACTGAAAGGGTACATAACATGGTCACTTTGCTGATTTTAGTGTCTTTTTTAAATTTATCACTTCACATGTAAAATGGCAGGACGTAATTTTGTGATTTTTTTTAGCAGAGAAGCACGGCTTGTCAAATCTGACTTAAATACTACCTCCCATTCAATGTTGCTGCGTCATTTGCACCTCAATAATTGAAAGTGCCTTTGGGTTCATTGAGTACTTTCAACTCTGGAGGACCTTTTGCTCAGAAATTTGACCACAACAAGTGTGGGGTGATACTCCAGTACAGTAGCAAGGACATGGAGAAAGGCCATCTTCAAGGGGTATGAATGTCTCTAAATGCCACACTGTTGAACAGGCTATTAAGGGAGACTATTGTCCTCAAATTGGCTATTGCAATAATGACTTCACCTCAAAAGTAGCCCAATGTTTTAAAAATTATTTCTGAAAAGGAGAAAATGCAGGTCTTTCACCATTTAGCAATGTGTTTGATCATTTCATTACTCAATATTACAACAAATACACACTTCTAAATTGTTTCAGTATGCTGGGATTAAGTTGTTTAATGTCATTGGGAAAAACCGGCTCATAACCAATCAGCTCCTCATTTTACATTGATCCTGATTCTCTTTCCTAGGGAGGAAGAGGCGGCTGCTTCATGGTGTATCTTTTATGTTTCCAGCGTACATCAATTATATCCCCATTACCTTGTCCTAATTATCTGTGATATTTATAAATTACAGCACTGCCTACAGTAGGCACTGTAAAACAGCCATTCTCAACCCTTAAGACTCCGCTCAAAGTTTATGGCCTCCCTTCCCTGTGAAGCAGCCAAGTTTAGTTGGTTTCTTCCGTGCTTCTACCAACTACACAAAACATATGCAAATATCTAATGACTTCATTCCATGTCCTCCGACTTAAATGTGCCTTGGCCCCTGGGTGGGGTGGGCAGGGGTTGGTGGATGCTCTGAAAGAGTAACAGAAAATGTACATCCTATCATGAAATTTATTTTTGGCTTTAATTGCAATGTCCACAAACAGACACTGGATGGCAGCCTATACTGCAGGAAATGTCAGGAAGCCACAGATATTTATCTCAGCCTGCAGACTTTTGATCAGAAAGCTTTCCTCAATGTGCCCATTCCTTGATGAATAAGTAATATCTTGGCCAGCTGATCGGGATATTCAGAATTATTCTTCTCGATGGATGGTAGAATCTAGAGTCTTTGTCTTTGGCTTGGCTTCGCGGACGAAGATTTATGGAGGGGGTAAAAGTCCACGTCAGCTGCAGGCTCGATTGTGGCTGACAAGACAGCAGGCAAACACCAATGTTGAAACTCAGAACACAAAAGCACTGCAACATCAGGCATGTATTGTGAAAGCAAGAAGAGTTACGTTACTCACTGTGTCTGCTTTGAGAAACTGTCACATCTGCCAGTTAAAATGTTCCCCCGCTGCATGAAATGGGAGGATAAACTAAACTAGATGTGTGTGATCTATTCAGCCCTATTATCACCTAGAGAGGTTTGTGATAAATTCATAGTTAAAACATCAGTCTGGTATTACTGAATTTATATCGCGTGTAAAATCCATTTGCAAAATGTACTTGCGATCCCATACCCCACTAACCCCTTAGTGAGACTTTTGATTGGTTCTATGCATGGAACACATATAAACATACGGCTGACATCAACCCCATGTGATACCTAACTGCTGTCTCATCTATGAAACTAAATCTAAGTACTATAATTAATCCCTGATGGTCCATAAACTGGAAAGCAGATTTTCACAATGGAATATGCTCTGCATCTGCACTATTTTAAATGACCATAGGAGGTTTGCAGAAAAGTCATTTGCAGGTGAGTTCACATCATTCCATGGCCCATGTGGTGAGTTGTGGGTAAGCAATGAACTCACATTTTCCTTGTTGCTCCTCATTGTAAGTTTGCCATTTGTCCTGGACAGCACCAACAAGCGTATTGGTGTGAAAATGGCATTTCTCAATTGTGTGAGACATTGTTTCCATCTCTTCTTTACCTATTTTTCTGCTTAGTTTTCTCTCTCACTTTTCTTTTCCACCCCCCTCCAAACGATTTCCCCCTTCCCAACTTATTTCCCCCTTTATTTTATCTTAGTCTTGATAAAGGCTTCAGTCTCAGACCATTGATTGTCCATTTCTACCTATTGGTGACATCTGACGTACTTAGTTCCTTGTCTGCAGAAACATATCCTTGCTTGGCATCATCTTCTCTGAAGGTGGGACTGGTCAGGATCATAGCCTGCATCTCATCATGAATTAAATGTAAGGTGCAGGAATACGAGAAGGATGCCAAATGTGAGAGGATGTCCACAACCCTACTCAATTTACATTTAAATACTCTCCCAAAGCCTGAGGTTAGGAAAGACCAAATAAAATGGTTGGTGCCTCTTCATGCTTTTCTCTTAGAGTTGTTGAACAGTGAAGATCACATCCATTGTGCTTCTGGTAGAAACATTTTTGCCTTTGGGAGGACAACATTGAAGAGAATCCTAGTTTTGGATTTCCCAGCGGCAAATACAGGGTGACCTTTCTGTAATAGCCACAGAGTATTTTTATTTTAACTTACTTGAATTTAATCATACGTTGTGTACAAGTGGTAACAGGCCATACCACTCCACAAGCCTGTACCACCAAATACACCCATGTGACCAGTTAACCCACTAACAACACAAGTTCTTGGAATGTGGGAGGAAACCAGAGGAAACCCACGCAGACATGGGAAGAACATGCAGACTCCATCCTTACAGTGGATTCAATCCTGGGGTGCTTGTACTGTAATAGCATTCCCTCTTATAATTAGTCACAATTTTGGTGTAGATGAGGTATCCCAGAAGATTGGGAAAGGTTCAATCTATATTACCTCCACTCCAAAACCAAGCTTAAACCACCAGCAGTAATCAAGCTATTAAATCCACCTGATGCTTGCATTTGCAGACTTGTTCACCAAAACACGTGGGAGAATGGACCTTAAACTGCGTTGATGATTGTGTACCCAGACACACATACTGGGAGTTCCCCAGCCGGAGGCTTTAGATGAATCAGAGGGCAAGATCAAGGATGTTTAAGGCCGGGGATCCTGATCTCTACAAGAAGTCCAGGTATGACCTGTGGAAGGCTATCTCGGCAACAAAGGAAGCTAGAGTCAGAGACAGATACTCACCAGCTATGGCAGGGATTGCAGGCCATTACATCCTACAAAGTGAGGGTGAAGACTATAGATGGCTGTGATGCTTCACTACCTAATGAGCTGAACACATTCTATGCCCACGTTGAGAAGAAGAACCCAACAGTGCCTACAAGAATCCCTGCAAAGGCTGATGTCCCTGTGACATCTGTCTCTGAGCCCAATGTCAGAACATCATTCAAGAGGGTGAACCCTCACAAGGAGTCAGGCCCTGATGGCATATCTGGTAAGGTACTGATAATCTGTGCTAACCAACTAGCCAGAGTGTTCATGGACATTTTCAATCTCTCATGCTGATGTTGGAGGTTTCCACCTGCTTCAAAAACATAGAAACATAGAAGATAGGAGCAGGAGTAGGTCATTCGACCCTTCGAGCCTGCTCCGCCATTCAACGAGATCATGGCTGATCTTAAAGTTCAGTACCCCGTCCCCGCCTTCTCTCCGTATCAACCATCCGGTGCCCAAGAAAAGATGAGTGAGCTGCTTCAATGACTATCGCCCAGTAGCACTAACATCTACTGTGATGAAATGCTTTGAGAGGTTGGTCATAGCCAGAATTAACATGTACCAAAGCAAAGGACTGGAACCACTGCAATTCACATCGTCATAGGAAAGACCAAATAAAGTGGTTGGTGCAATATCATTGGCTCTTAGCTCTGGATCACCTAGACAACAGCAACTCTTCATCAAATACAGCTTGGCCTTGACCACCATTATTTCCTCAGTGCTGATCAACAAGCTCCAAACACTAGGCCTCTGCGTTCCTCCCACCCCCCACCCCACCCCACCCCCACCCGACCCCTGCAAATGGATCCTTGACTTTCTCATTGGAAGACCACAGTCAGTACAAATTGGAAGCAGCATCTCCTCCTCACTGATGATCAACACAGGCACACCTCAGGGATGTGTGCTTAGCCCACTGCTCTACTCACTTTACACCCTTGACTGTGTGGCTAGTCACAATCCCAATGCTATCTACAAATTTGCTGATGACACCACAGTTGTCAGTAGAAGTACATAGAGCAATGAGAAAGCATACAGGAGGCAGATAGATCAGCTAGTTGATTGGTATCACGCCAACAACCTTGCACACAACGTTAGCAAAACCAAGGAGATGAATGTGGACTTCAGGAGAAAGTCAGGAGAACACAAACCAGTCATTATCAAAGGATCAGTAGTGGAGAGGGTCATGAATTTGAAATTTCCGGAAGTCAAAGGATCTGTCTTGGAGCCTCCATGTTGATGCAATCATGAAGAAAGCTTGCCAGCACCTATACTTTGTGAGGGGTTGAGGAGATATATATCCCCAATGACTCTCAAAAATGTGGAGAGCATTCTGGCTTGTTGCATCACTGTCTGAAATGAGGTGCCAATGCTTAGGTCAAGAAAAAAATTCCAAAGGGTTGTTAACTCAGCCTGTGACATCAAAAGTACCGCTCTTCACTCCATCAAGGACATCTACAAGAGGTGGTGTCTTAAAAAGCAGCCTCTATCCTCAAGGACTCCCCCCCCCCCACCTCCCACCCCATCACCACCAAGGCTACCAGTGGGGAAAAGGTAAAGGAGCCTGAAGACGAGAACTTAACGGTATATAAGGACAGCTTCTTCCCCTCTGCTGCAAGATTCCTAAATGAACAACAAATCACAGACCCTGGGTTACTTTGAATTGTTTTTAATTACTTTGTAAGGTGGTTTTTATATAATTATTTGCACTTTGATGCTGCTGTAAAACAATGAATTTTGTGACAGTCATGGGAATTAATTTTGATTCTACACTTTACATGTACAAAGCAAAATCCTCCACCGAACCTCCCCTCGTACCACCCTCCAATTACAACATATGAGAAGTCACTGATGTGTCCTGTAGTATTCACTGCAGAGAATCTGAGAAATATCAGGAAGAGGAGAAAGTAGAAAATGGTGACATGCACAGACGAATGGAGGTTCCCTCTGGTCACACTCTCACAGCAAGCCTAAAACATGTGAGAGAATAGAGAAGCTCAGCTCACTGGCATGAAGTCACCATTGTACCATATTCATGTCATCATTCTCTATCAAGTGGAATCGACACCATTTCTTCCTGACTGAATGACATTACCATTGGCCTGTCTCCCTAAGAAACACCTTGGGAGCACCATGGATCAGCAAATAATCCAAATATGGCATGCAATTACGATACCTGCAGCACCATATTGGAAGATGCAAATGGAGCACTGAAGGACTCAACAATACCACCTCTGAGGTTTACGTCTGAGTTGCAAAAACTATCTGAAGCTTCAAGACATTGAAGAATGCATTCAGATTATTTCTTGTGCAAGACTAAAAAAAGCATCAGAATGTAGCATTCAGCATGAAGCATCTCCTGCACAGCAGAACTCGCAGATAATCATGAACTTTCACCAGTGGTATAATGTGTGCCTGACTATGGCACAGTGGCAGGAATGCATGAAACCCTCCCCCTTATTACTCTGTGAAGCTTCGGCCTGCACAACTCAGAAAAAGAAGGGCATGAATCCCTTGGGTCTGAAACCAGAAGAGATTGATGCAAAGTGATTGGCTAAAGAGCCAGCTGACTTGAGGAAACCATTTTTGTCATGAATTCATGATCTGGAATTAACTGTGTTAAATTTTGTGGATTTTTTTTCTCCTGTGTAAAGAGCATGAAATGCTGAAAAAGTCAGTGTTGCATTTTTCTGCTGTTGCACAGCTGGGTTCTATTTATTGCTTTTCCTTTGTTTTGATTAGTAGAAGAGATATAGCCCTGCAAGGCATACATCACTGGTTCAGATCTCTATTTAAAAATGTCAGTGCAAAAGCCAGCGGAAATTGCATGTGAGAGTAATGAGAGACATGTGCCCTCAGTCATGAATAACTGAAGTTCATGTCATTTTCGCATTTCAGAAAAAGTTTCTTTATTTGTTTGCAATTTTGAAATTAAGTAAGGGTATTTGCTATTCAACCTTTTTTTCCTTCCAAGATTCTGCAAATAAAATATTTTTTTGTGGTTTGATACTGCTTTTACTCACTGGGAAATCCAACTGGATATCCCCCATTCTTGTGCTTTGTTATAGTTTTCATCAGGTTGCAATGGGTCATGTCATTGCATTAAAAATAACATCACCCTTGGAGCGTTGCAAGGGAACATGGACCACCTTTTGAATAGCCTGATGCTGAACAAGGATGTCTGCCAGGTAAGTGAATAACTTGCCTTCAGACTTTGGTCGTACCAGTACTGCAATGAAAGCTCATCCCTCATTTGCCTGAGATTGAGTTGTCTGGGACTGTGTTCACTGGAATTTAGAAGAATGAGAGGGGATCTGATAGAAACATATAAAGTTATGAAAGGCATAGATAAGATAGAGGTAGATGGGTAAGTTGTTTCCATTAGTGGGGAGACTAGATCTAGGGGACATAGCATCAAGGTTCAGGATAGTAGATGTAGGACAGAGATGAGAAAGGACTGTTTTTTTCCCAGAGGGTGGTGAATCTATGGAATTGATTGTCCATTGAAGCAGTGGAGACTACCTCAGTAAATATATTTAAGGCACTGTTGGATGAATTTTTACATAGTAGAAGAATTAAGGGATATGGGGGAAAGGCAGATAGGTGGAGATGAGTCCATATTTCATGAATGGTGGAGAAGGCTCAACAGGCCACATGGCCTGCTCCTGCTCCTATCTCTTATGTTCGTTCTTATGATCCAATTGTTGCTTTCAAAATGGAGTATTAGCAGAAAATATTGCAGGGCTTTTTGGAAAGAGCTCAAACTGGAACTGGCTTGTTTGTTTCTAAATTCAGGAGAGCATCAGCTCTGCTAGACAAACCACATCTCCCATAACAGGAACCAATCCAGTACATCCTTACTGTTCTTTCTTGCTTCCGGGAGACCATCAAGCGTACCACAGGCAATCTTGTAACCAACTTCCATCTTTACTGCCTTGCCATGTCTAGGCTGAGTGGCACTGGGACTGCTCTAAGTATACTGTTGGTGAACACAGTCCTCCTGACAGAGGAAAGCAGAATCTCACTGAGACTCCTTTCCAGATCTGGGCACCAGTTAGTCTAGCAGGCTATTGAAGACCACATAAGTGGTGCCCATTACAGCTTCAAAGGCCCCGCAGTTGTTTTTCTTTCCGCAGATGCTCCCTTGTATAATGATTATTTCCAGCATTTTTAAATCCCTGATAACTGAAATGCAGAACCACGATGGCAGCTGTTTGGAGCTGTCAGAGATTCATGATATGTGCTTATGGTGCAGCAGGTGTTGAGAATGTCCCCAGTTGCTACAATATGGCTGAGACTATGAGTGTTGTGAGGAGCTGACCACCACTTGCTTTGCACTAGGTTTCGCCTCCAAGGCTCCACACATGGTCACATGCAAAGTACAACTAGATTTCTTGTTCCCTGATATCTCACACAAACCTTTGGCCAGTTCAGTCAATGCCCCAAGCATTTTATGTTCACATGAAGACTATTTTGTAGCAGCTCACTGGAGGCTTAATCAAACCATCTTGGGAGGTTCCAAGTGATATCATGACGTCACAATGCAATGACTCATTTGGAACGTGCGGTGTTTTAAAAGCTGCCAGTAACTGAGTAAATGACTTTTACTGAACTTTAATTTGACTACCTCTGATAATTTTCTCACTTTTCATTTCACACTGCGACCCCGTTGCTATATTGGATTTTGGACCCAATGTAGACAATACAGCAGTTTCACTCAAACTGCCTGTCTTTTGGACCACTCAACCTGAAGTTTGGTTCAGGCAGACTGAGGTGCAGTTCTAAATTTGCAAGATAGAAGTGGACCCCCTCAACCAGGAGTAGTAGTAGATTTCCTTCAGGACCCACCAGCTCTCAGCAAGTATGAAGCCCTAGAAGTCCTCCTTCTTTGGATTTACAGTTTCTCACAATGCAAGAGAGCTACACGGCTTCTCTGTATTGATGGCCTGCGGGGCCATGCCTCTTCAGAGTTAATGAACAACATGTTGGCACTGGCAGAGAGCCATAGGCCTTGGTTGCTCTTCAGTTATTTTTAGAGCCAGAAGACATCTGCCTCATGTTGGCTGACGAGGACCCTCGAACAGTGGCCGCCCATGCAGACCTTCTGTGGCACGCAAAACAACATGGCGCAAGGCCCACAGAAATTAGTGCTGCATCACACCCAAAGGCCCAGGTTCCATGAGTGCCAGTGACAAGGGCACACATTCCTCCGGACAAGCATGACTCTGTGACAATGGCTATGGTGGCTAGCCTCCTTAACAGCCTACTTTATGTCTGGGACAAACTCTCCCACTCTAACTTTCTAGTTGACACAGGTGCGGAGGTTAGTGTCCTCCTTCGGGCTTTGACACCCATACCAGGAGTACAGATCTGGCACTCACTGCATAAATTTGTACATATGGTTCACTGAATGTTCCACCCCTCAATTCGAGCGACAGTCTGCCTGATAGCCAACAAGTTTGTATGGCATGGACTCAAAAAGCAGGTCATGTACTGGGAAAAGACGTGTAAGGACTGCTGATCTACAAAAGTGCAAAGGCCACTTCAGTCTTTCCAACAACTGAAGCATAGATTCGACCACATGCATGTTGACATTGTCGGCCCGCTTCTGGTGTCACGAGGGTCTAGATACTTGTTAACAGTCATTAACAGATTCACTAGGTAGCCGGAGGCGGTACCTATGATGGACTCATTGACCGATTCATGCGCCAGATCTTTTATTTCTGCCTGGATGTCTCGGTTCAGTCTACCCAGACATGTCACCGCCAACAGAGGCCCACAGTTTACCTCCACACTCTGGGATGTTTAGTCGAGACTGCTGATAATGCAGCCCCACCACAAGATAGCCTACCACCTGCAGTCAAATGGCCTGGTGAAGTGGTTCCATAGGCACATGAAGGCTACATTGATGTCCAGGGACCAGATTGGGCAGATGACTTGCCCTGGATCCTGCTGGGAATAAGAACGGCATTCAAGGAGGATCTCAACTCCTCATCAACCGAGCTGGTTTAGGGATCCCCACTCATTGTTCATTGGGAGTTCATGATCACAGCACATGGACAGGAGGAGCCACCGACTGAAGACTTAGACAGACTGTGGGAGTGTCTTGGAAAATTGGCCCTAATTCCCACGTCAAGGCATGGAACAATGACACCCTTCATCCAAAAGTAACTCTGGCACTGTTTGTGCGTAGAGGTGCACACAGGCCACCCTTACAGAGGCCGAATGAGGGCCCTTTCAGAGGGCTACGAAACAATCGCACAACTTGTGTACTGGATATTGGGGGGCATCCAGACATTTATGATTGACCGCCTAAAGCCCATTCATCTTGGCCTTGATCAGCCCTTGCCACGACCCTTAATGCAGAGGACAGTAATGGTACCAGAGGTTTAGCCTCCTGTGGACAGTTCTGGTGGTGGTGGGGACATGTAACGGCTCACTGGAGGCTTAATCGAACTGGCTTTGGAGGTTCCAAGTAATGTCATTACGTCACAATACAATGATGTCATTTGCAATGTGCAGGGTTTTAAAAAGCTACAGATCTCTGTTTGAGTAAATGACTTTTACTGAACTTCAACTCGATTTCGTCTGATCATTTTCTCATTCTTCATTTCACACTGCAACACAGTTGCTACAATCTCTTCTTTAGTTGAATCTTCTGCAGCCAAGCAGAATACAGCATACAAAGGTACCCCAGTTAAGGAACTAGCAGGAATTACACTTTCACCTAAACTGGCTGCAGTCCATTTGGGGCATTATATGTTAAGTGGAGAATAAGCTCAAGATGAACACACACACACACAAACGATCTGAGCTGGACCAATGGATGCAGTATTTTTTCTCTGAATCACACGGTTTTGCCAGTGATATTTCTTAGGATCTGAAAAGAGAAATGATATGGACAGGTAAGAGAGTATGTTCAAATGTAGTGTGTAAACGAGGGGGTAGAATATTAGAATATGGGCTGACTTGAGAACTCTGTCTTCAACTATACAATCATATCAATGGAGATTAGATTTTTCCAGATTCACTGGAAAAGTGCTGTGAAGAGGGATTGTGTAATTCATTTACTGAACAGAAAACCTTGATTCTAGTTTTGTAGTGAAGACTTTTATTGACTCATACCATATATGTCAGCATGTAAGATGACCTGTGCTTAAGATGACCCAGAATTTCCACCTAAAATATATGTTTTGAGCTATACTTGCTGTGTAACACTACCTCATGTCTGGCATTTACCAGTAACAAGTGGAATGATGCTGTTAGGCACATTTAATATACTAATTTACTATATTTTAAAAGCAAATTACCCAGTAAAGGTTTAAATTTTATAAGCATATTTTAAAATAAAATATTTATAAAACCACTGTTGGCTCCTTTAACAGGCCATTAAGGCCTGTACAGAGCCAATGGCAGTCAGACTGGACATATGGACCCTGTTGGGGAGCACTGAGACTGTTTCTTTGTCAGCTGTTGCAAATGGTGACAGCTGTGTACTGTAAGGTATATAAGGTATGTTAAAGAGGTTTATAATATATGTTTATTATTATAGTATAAGGTTCAGATTTCATATTTGGCTTTTAAGATGATCCCTCATTTCCGAGTGACATTTTTAAGTTTCAAATACTGTATTATATGGCAACATATACGGTATATCACTTGTGTGACAGTATATACATATGTTTTTGCGAGATAAATTGGGAAAGGTTTGTTAGATTAGGTTACATACAAACTCTTTAAAACAGATCTTATTTAAAATACTGGAGCTCCGCCCGATGCTAGACATATTGGCTGCACAGATTTTGCAAGAGCTTTGGAGAGTGTTCAAGTGACTTCACTAATGGATTGTTCTTTACAAAAGGCAACAGATGAAAGAGCTTGTCGGAGCAGCTTCTGTCTAGAGCTGTTCGAGGAGGGTCATGTGGTTTGGCAAGCAGAGAGAGTTAAACAGTCTTTCACTGAGTGTGAGAGAGAGCCACACACACAGAGATCACTTCCACACTGATACAGCCAGCAGAGACAGCTGGGATTAGAACAGGACAAGATGACAAGCTTGTGAAAAGCCTCATTTTGGAAGACAGCCTGGTCAAAGCCCTTGTGGTTCAAGCAAGAGGAGAGAACTGGCTGTCTAATGTTTCACTTGGAATAAGAGAAACAAGAAGGAACTCTGTGGTGACCTGAAGGAAAGAGGTTATCATCTGGAGAACCCTGACACGGTAAGTTTCTTCAGCAAGACACTGAAATGGCTGATAGAAGTAAAGGTACAAAGAATCTCTCTCTGAAAACTGACAGGAACCTTCCTGAGTGGTAACCATTTACCTTTCAATCAACAAAGCCTGGTGAACTTTACAGTATAAGAATTGCCTGCAACCAGTGAACTTGGAAGAATGAGAAATGAGATTGGACTGTAAACCAAAGAACTTTTCTGAATGTACACATACATTACATATACATGCACTTAGAATTAGAATGGGGTTGTTAGGTTAAGTAAGTCAATAGTGATAAGAAAGTTTCATTCTATTTTCATGTTTAAAGATAATTAAAAGCAAATTTTGTTTAAATAACCATTTGTCTTGGTGAATATCTATTGCTGCTGGGTTTTGGGGTCCTCTGGGGTCTTAACATTTAATGAGGTTCATCCTTTCAGACTGAAAATTGGAGTTTTTGTGATTTATTAGTTAATTGTTTTTTTTTACAAACTAATTTATAGCTTGTGTGTGGAAAAACAGCAGCAATGGATGTTGATACATTTTTGTTACAGCCATCACCTGCAGAGCTGCAGAACAAAAGAAAAGAGGAATTGATGGTTATTTCTAAGGCATTAAAGCTTACTGAAGTCAAGCATTGGATGAGAAAAATACAAATACAAAGGATTATAGTGAAATATATAGGTGAAGGAAAATTTGTTGAGAAAGACTTAGATAATTTTCCAGAATACAGATCTTTTGAGTTGCAATTGGAATTGGAGAAACAGAGAGTGGAAGAGGAAAGAGAGAAAGGGATTTTTGAGTTGCAGAGACAACAATATGAGGCTGAAAAACAAAAAGAAGAGGCTGAAAAATGGAGGATATATGAGGCAGATGAAAATGAAAAACAAAGAAAATATGACTTGGAAAAGATTGAAAGGGACAAGTGGTTTCAATTAGAGAAGTTAAAAATTGAAATGGAGAGAAGTAAGAGAATTGAGGCTGTAATGCCTATGGAGAGATTTTTGGCTAGTAGACAGGTAAATCTAGTTCCTCCTTTTGATGTGGGAGATATAGATATATATATTCAGCTTTTTGTAAAAGTTGCTGAATGCTCAAGATGGCCAAAAGAAAAATAGCCTCTTATGCTTCAAAGTGTATTGAAAGGAAAAGCACAAATTGCATCCTCTAGTTTGACTACAGAGCAAGTTACAAATTATGATACTGTTAAACAAGCAGTATTGAAAGCTTATGAATTGGTTCCACAAGCACATAGACAAAAATTTAGGAGTTTGGTGAAAACATGGAATCTATTTTATATGGATTTTGCTCTGAGAAAATGTGTATGTTTTGACGGTTGATGCACCTCAAAAGGAATAAATAATGATTTTGACCAATTGAGAGAATTGATATTGAGGAAATTAAAAGGTGTGTTCCAACTGAGATTAAATTATACCTGGATGAAAGAGACGTGGGGACGTGGTGGCAAATGGCTAGATTAGCAGGTGAATTTGCTCTAATTCACCAAAATACATTCCAGAACAGTAAGCATTTTCAGAGAGTTAATGTGGAACAGATTAATAAGATTGTTCAGAAGATTAATGTGGAGCGGACTAGTAAGCCTGAAATTAAGTCTGGAGAGAATGTTAATAGAAATGATGAAGGTAAGGTGGGAAAGGACAGAACTAATGGATTTGATTGTCATTTTTGTAAGAAACCTGGTCAATAGTTAGTATTGAAAAAGAGACAAGAAAAGGAGGTTTTACCAAAAGCATATATTTAGACAGTTGAATTTAAGGAGAGCAGATGTTCTAAACCTGGTAAGGATGTCATGGAAGTTTTCATACCTTTTGTGTCAGACGGCTTGGTTTCAGTAAAGGAGGGAGAATCGCAGGTTCCAGTTAAAATTTTTAGAAATATTGGGGCTTCTCAGTCACTTTTGTTCAAAAATGTTTTAACTCTTGATTATATGACTGACACAGGGGAGACAACTTTGATTAAAGGTGTTTGAGGTGAGGTAGACTCAATATCTCTTCACAATATAGTGCTGAATTCAGAATTAGTTACAGGACCTGTTGTAGTAGGAGTAATTTGAAGTTACCCATGCAGGGTGTTTCATTTTTATTAGCGAATGATTTGGCAGAGGATAAAGTTGGGTCCGTTTTGAGATGAACAAATCAGCCTAGTAAGGATGAGGTTGCAGAGGATTGTGAGATATGTCCTGCATGTGTTGTTACAAGGTCTTTGTCTAAGAAAATTATGAGAGCTGATGAAGATCCAGTTGATA
The DNA here is from genome assembly GCF_036971445.1 of Narcine bancroftii. Lineage (NCBI taxonomy): Eukaryota > Metazoa > Chordata > Chondrichthyes > Torpediniformes > Narcinidae > Narcine > Narcine bancroftii. The sequence goes on from NC_091469.1 coordinate 430,919,253, forward strand.
GAGACTTGCCCAGTGCTTCAGAAATAGTTTGAAAGAACAGGATAATTGTGAGAGTAAGGATTTTTTTTTTTGTCAAGGAAAGAGTTGATTCAGTTACAGAGGTCAGATACAGATCTTATTGACTGAAGGGACAAAGCAGTAAGTGAACAGGAGATTAAAGAAATGGCTTGTGGATAATAATTGAAGGGTGAATTGTTAATGAAACCTTACTTAGTGGAAAAAGGTAGTGGAGAACAATCTGTATCAGAGGTGTAAGTTGTTGACAGGGTTGAGGAAGCTATGAGTCATAAGATTATGGAAACAGAATCTTGTGAGGGTAACCTTAAAGAAACCATGGTTCCTGTGTGCCTGTCTAACTCAGCAATTTTGGAAATTTTTGAGGAAAAGTTAAGCCATCTTAAGTCACAAGAAGCAGTTCAAAGAATTAATTTTGAAATATACAAATTTGTTTCCTGATTTGCCAAAAAGGACATCAGTGATTTATAATGAAGTGGAAGTGGGAGAAGCAAGTCTCATAAAACAACACCCATATAGAATAAACATTCAGAAGAATAAAATCATGGATCAGGAGGTGGAGTATACATTGAGAAATGATATTATTAGACCTTTTAACTCAGATTGGAGTTCTTCTTGTATTCTGTTACTGAAACCAGATGGAATTGTTCGGTTCTGTACAGATTACAGGAAGGTTAATTCAGTAACTAAAATAGATGCTTATCCTATTCCGAGATTAGATGACTGTATTGATAAAATTGGGAAAGCTAAAGTTGGATTTGTTGAAGGGTAACTGGTGTGTGCCTCTAACTGAGAGAGGAAAGAATATTTCGGCTTTTGTAACTCCATCTTGTTTATATGAGTATAAATGTGTTACCTTTTGGCATGAAAATCGCCCCTGCAACATACCAGAAGATGATTAATTCAGTAATCCAAGGGTTAACACATACAGATACTTAATATTGATGACTTGATCACAAAAACTGACACATGAGAAGAACATCTAAGGGAATTGGACAAATTGTTTGCAAGATTATCCAAAGCAAACTAAACTGTTAATTTAGCAAAAAGTCAATTTTCAAATGCCACTGTAACATATTTGGGTCATGTAGTTGGTCAATGCAAAGTGCACCTATTCAAGCTAAGGTGAATGCAATTTCTGAGTTTCCTATTCCCAATGGCAAGAAAGCAGTGAGAAAGTTTTTAGGAATGGCAGGATATTATAGGAAATTTTGCTGAAATTTTGCTGAGGTTGCTCTTCCTTTAATCAAGAAAGGTGAGAAATTTGTGAGGACTAAGTTTGTCAGAGAGCTTTAGAAATTTTAAAGGGGATGATATGCCATTACCCTGTGTTAAAATCTGAATTTTAACAAACCATTTTCTTTAGCAGTGGATGCCAGTGAGGGAGCAGCAGATGCAGTTTTATTACAAAAACATAATGAAATTGACCATCCAGTTGCCTACATTCCAAAAAAAAAATCAATGTTCATCAAAGGAACTATTCCACTATTGAGAAATAACTGTTGTCTATAATATTTGCTCTGCAGAATTTTGATGTATATCTCGCTACCTCTCATGAACCAATTGTGATATTTACTGACCACAATCCTCTGGTTTTTTGAATAAAATGAAGAATAAAAACAGAAGATTGTTAAACTGGAGTTTAATATTACAAGAATATAATCTGCAAATTAATCATATCAGAGGTACAAATAACGTGATAGCAGATTGTCAAGATGTTAAAATTGATCATGTATAGAAATATTTACTCTCAGCATTGGGTTACTTTATTATAACATGTTATATATTGTGTATTGCTATAGCTTTAGTGATTTTAAGAGCACCTCGGATACCCCCCAAAGTTCCTCAACATGGTTATCCAACTGCATGAAAACCAACAAGGTCGGGTCAGATACAGCAATGAGCTCTCTGAACCCTTCTCCATTAACAATGGCGTGAAGCAAGGCTGCGTTCTCGCACCAACCCTCTTTCCAATCTTCTTCAGCATGATGCTGAAACAAGCCATGAAAGACGCTGTTTACATCCGGTACTGCACGGATGGCAGTCTCTTCAATCTGAGGCGCCTGCAAGCTCACACCAAGACACAAGAGCAACTTGTCCGTGAACGATGCCACTTTAGTTGCCCATTCAGAGCCAGCTCTTCAGCGCTTGATGTCCTGTTTTGCGGAAACTGCCAAAATGTTTGGCCTGGAAGTCAGCCTGAAGAAAACTGAGGTCCTCCATCAGACAGCTCCCCACCATGACTACCAGCCCCCCCACATCTCCATCGGGCACACAAAACTCAAAACGCTCAACCAGTTTACCTATCTCGGCTGCACCATTTCATCGGATGCAAGGATCGACAACGAGATAGACAACAGACTCACCAAGGCAAATAGTGCCTTTGGAAGACTACACAAAAGAGTCTGGAAAAACAACCAACTGAAAAACCTCACAAAGATTAGCGTATACAGAGCTTTTGTCATACCCACACTCCTGTTCGGCTCCGAATCATTGGTCCTTTACCGGCATCACCTACAGCTCCTAGAACGCTTCCACCAGCGTTGTCTCTGCTCCATCCTCAACATTCATTGGAGCAACTTCATCTCCAACATCAAAGTACTCGAGATGGCAGAGGCCGACAGCATCGAATCCAAGTTGCTGAAGATCAAACTGCGCTGGGTAGGTCACATCTCCAGAATGGAGGACCATCGCCTTCCCAAGATTGTGTTATGTGGTGAGCTCTCCACTGGCCACCGAGACAGAGGTGCACCAAAGAAGAGGTACAAGGACTGCCTAAAGAAAGCTCTTGGTGCCTGCCACATTGACCACCGCCAGTGGGCTGATATCGCCTCAAACCGTGCATCTTGGCACCTCACAATTTGGCGGGCAGCAACCTCCTTTGAAGAAGACCACAGAGCCCACCTCACTGTCAAAAGACAAAGGAGGAAAAACCCAACACCCAACCCCAACCAACCAATTTTCCCTTGCAACCGCTGCAACCGTGTCTGCCTGACCCGCATCAGACTTGTCAGCCACAAACGAGCCTGCAGCTGACGTGGACATTACCCCTCCATAAATCTTCATCTGCGAAGCCAAGCCAAAGAAAGAAAAGAAGTGATTTTAAAGACAGTTTAGTTATAACGAAATTTTAACTCAAGAGTTAAAATGCATTTGAAGGGGAAAGTGTGACAGAATATGGATATGTTTTTGGGAGATAGATTGTTGCAGGTATTTTAGTGTAGGTGACACACAAACACTTTAAAACAGATTTTATTTAAAATACTGAAGCTCTGCTCATGCTAGACATGTTGAGGCCAACAGTCTTTGCAAAAGCTTTGGAGAGTGTCCAAGAGACTTCTCTAATGGATTGTTGTTTACAAAAAGGCAAAAGATGAAAGAGCTTGTCAGAGCCACATTCTGTCTGGAGTGGAACTCGCTGTTATAGAAGGGTCATGTGGTTTTGCAAGCAGAGAGAATAAAACAAGCTTTTTCTCTGAGAGAGAGAGAGAGAGAGAGAGAGAGAGAGATAGAGAGCAGTTCTACAGTCTTAAAGTCAGCAGCAGCAACTGGAACTGGAACAGGATAAGCTGGCAATCTTGTGGAAAACCCCATTTGGAAGACGGTTTGTGCATGCTTAGTTCAGCCTGGTCAAAGCCCTTGTGGCTCATGCAAGAGGAGAGGACTTGGAATAAGAGAAGCAAAAAGGAACTCTGTGGTGACCTGAAAGAAAGAGGTTATCATCTGGAGAACCCTGAGGGGTCAAGTTCTTTCAGCAAGACACTGAAGTGGCTGATTTAAAAAAGAATCAGTTGTGGGTGTCAGCGTACAACGAATCTCTCTCTGAAAACTGACAAGAACCTTCCTGAGCGGTAACCATTTACCTTTCAAGCAACAAAGCCTGGTGAACTTTACAGTATAAGAATTGCCTGCAACCAGTGAACTTGGAGGAATGATAAGTGAGATTGGACTATAAACCAAAGAACTTTTCTGAATTTGCACACATACACATTACATACAAGGGGTTAAGTTAGGTTAGTTAAGTCAATAATGATAAGTTAAAGTGTGATTCTGTTTTCATGTTTAAAGATAATTAACAGCAACGTTTGTTTAAGTAACCATTTGTCTTGGTGAATATCTATTGCTGCTGGGTTTTGGGGTCCTCTGGGCTCGTAACACTAGGCAGTCGTGGATCAGTAGAGCTGACACAAGCACCTGTTTTAAGAAGATCCACACATGTTATCAAAGCACCTGACAGACTGAATCCCTCAAAGAAAAAGAACTGCACACTTAAAAAGTTTGTTCTGCTGATGTTTGGTTTATATTTGTGCTGAACTTTAAACTGTATTAGTGTGACATGTTGTTAAACATCTCAAGGAAAGGGGACATAGTGTTAGATCCTCCTGACTGCTAGAGGGAGTTGGAAACTAGTTGTTGCAGTTCAGTCTGATTCAAAATGGATGCCTCCACACGATCTTGAATGTGTTCTACAGCTAATAAAATATAGTTGTTTTTAAAGAACCCAAGTTTCTTTATTACAATAAAAGAAAATCACAAAGGACTTTATTGAGACTGTAAAAATGATAAGTAGTTGCTGGAGACACAGCATTTTTAGTTGTTATTGACCTCATTGTATCTAAGATATTGATGTGAGATTAGAGAATAATGGAGTATTTTGATGGCTATAAAATATTTTGTAATGTTCTATCATCTAAGGTGCCACATAAATGCAAGTATGTTCTAATTTTTTTTAATGATGTGATCATTTTTCAAATGGTAAAATCTGCTGGCTTCTGGTTAGTGAACACACATGCAAAGACTATACTTGAGGACATTTTGCAATATGTTCAAGTGTATTGTTTTATTAGGAGTTGAGATAGTTTTACCACTTCAGTTGCTGGTTTCTTCTGCAAGCACGGTGGTTTCTTTTTTTGAGAAAAGTTCTTCATTAATTCCTCAGCTACCATACTCAGGGTAATTAGTTGTTACTTTGAGATGTTTAATGAAAATAACGTCAAAGTACAGATTGGTTTTAAAAAGACCTTAAAATTTTCTGAACTCATGGAAAGCACATTATAAATGCAATTGAGTCATTGAGTCATGGTGTTATTTCACATGTGTCGTGATGGTTATAAAGGCTTCACAGAGAGGTGGAATCAGAAGAATGAGGAGAAATATCATAAATAATTGACATAAAGTTTACAGAGGTAAAAAGAAATTTACTTCGACAGCTGTTATGAACAGAAATGCACAAAATGATTGTGCTGGAAACAATATGAAAAATAACTTTCAAAGGAGATCTCAATTTCTCTGTAAAAATGGATGAATTACAGGGCTGTGGGTGAAGACAAATGGAATTTGATGAATGAATGGGACAGTTGGTGAAGACACAATGGGTCAACTGGCTCCCTTTTATGCGGCAAAATTAATGACATCATGGCACATCCTGCCAATTTTCTACGAATATCTACCAAATGTTGACCCTTATTTAACTCTGGCTGTGCGATCGTGCATAGTCTGACCATTTTCCTTCAGCCTCTGAGAGCTCAGTTCTGCTTTACAAGATCTGGAATCTAGAAAATAGAAATGATCATTACCATAAACATCCTGCTTCCTGTCAGAATCATGTTGTGCACATTTTCCAGAAAGCGATTGGAAGGAACTTTGCTTTTGTCAAACCTAAAGCATTAGTAATGAAATAGTGTTCTGGGTAATATTGCAGGTCTAACAGAATCGAAAATGAAGCACAATTATCGGATGATAAAAATATACAATATGGAAGATAACCATGGGGACATTTGTGTCTATATTAGCCAAATAAATTCAGTTTCCATATTGCAGACCTCAACTGCAGACTTCTCAATTACAGCATTATAAATGCTCATTGAATATCTTTTTAATTTGTTGATGTTTCGGTCTGAAATTCGTTCCCAGACTTCTATCTATAAAGGGTGCCAGACAAAAGTGGTGATTTTCTGTCTTCATTAAGGGAGACAAAGTTAAATAATTGCATGTATGTTACATTCTAAATGTAGTATTACGTGTCAATAATGGAACCTTTACCTTTACCACTCTTTAAGTGAGAATCAATTTTTGCAAATTCCAGCCCTATCAAAATAAAAATGTTAACCAATTAAAGATTAGAGAAGGCATGCAAAAAGGTCAATGTTACAATAATCATGGGGGATTTCAATATTCAATTTAATTGAGAAAACCAGTTTGGTGCTGGATCCCAAGAGAAGGGATTTATCGAATGCCTTCTGGATGGCTTCTTGCAACAGCTTGTGGCTCAGCTGACCAGAGAAACGGCAATTCTGGATTGGTTATTGTGTAATGAACCAGAGTTAATAAGGGCACTGAAGGTAAAGGAACCCTTAGGTGGCAGTGATCAAGTCAAGTTTATTGTCATCTGATTGTACAAGTACAACCCGACAAAACACCATTCTCCAGTCCTCAGTGTGAAACATGCAGACATACAACCAGACATACTCACATAGAGATGAGCAATACATATGCAGGACAATTGCTTCAAAAATATGAGTCTCAGATGTTTAGCATGTGCACATCCTTTGGTCATTCAACATTCTCACTGCCTGTAGGAAGAAGCTGTTCCTCTGCCTGGTGGTGCTAGTTCAGATACTCCTGTATCTCTTACCTGACGAGAGAGGCTGAAAAATGCTGTGTGCAGGATGGAAGGGGTCCTCAATGATTTTCAACACCCTTTTCAGACAATTATCACAGTAGATCACATCAATGGTGGGGGAGAGGGAGACTCCAGTGATCCTTTCTGCCACTCTTATGGTCCTGCGGATTGACATTTGATCCATTTTTCTGCAGCAACTGTACCACACTGTGATGCAGCCGGCCAGGACGCTCTCGATAGAGCTCCTGTAGAAGGTTGATATAATGGTGGCCGGTAGCTTTGCCCACTTCAGTCTACGCAGGAAATACACTCACTGCAGTGGCTTTCTGAAAAGTGACATGATGCTGAATGTCCACGATAGGTCACTTGTGAAGTCCAAAAAACTTGGTGCTCTCCACTCACTCTACTACAGAATTGTTGATGGGTAGTGGAGGGTGGTCATTCCTGGTCCTCCTGAAGTTCACAACCATCTCCTTCATCATCCACGTTCAGACTCAGGTTGTTTACTCACACTATTTCATGAGATTTTCTCTCCAATGCAACTCATCGTTGTTGGTGATGAGGCCGACTACTGTAGTGACATCTGCAAACTCAATGACTCTGTTGGAGCTGGATCTGGCGATGCAGTTGTGGGTCAGTAGTATGAATAGGACACAGCACTGAGGCACACCATTACTTAGCGTGACAGTGCTCGACATTCTGCTACTGACTTTGACAAACTGTGGTCCATTATGAAATCTAGGATCCAGTTACAAAGAAGGGTGTTGAGTCCCACCGAAGACAGCTTCTCCACTAGCCTCTGGGTAGTTATCGTGTTAAACGGCAATCAATGAACAGTAGCCTGGTGTATGAGGCATTGTTTTCCAGGTGGGTCAGGATGGAGTGAAGTGACAAGGCTATAGCATCATCTGTGAAATGGTTTATTTTATATGTGTATTGAAATGAGTCCAGCATCTCTGGGAGGTGTGCTTTGATGTGTTCCAAATCCAAACACTCATACCATTTCATAATGGTGGAGCTCAATGCCACAGGACAGTAGTCACTGAGGCCTGTTGTTGTCCCCCTCTTGGGTACTGGGATAATAGTGGCTGTCTTGAACCCTGCGGGAATGATGGACTGCTGCACTGAGGTGTTGAAGATGTCCGCGAAGATCCCTGTCAATTGGTCTGTGCAGTTCTTCTGTACCCAACCAGGTATGTTGCCTGGTTCTGCAGCCTTGTATGGATACACCTTGGATAGGGTTCTCCTCACATCTGCCACGGCTATGTAGGGGGCTCTTTTTTAATGCCACTCTGATCTTCTCATCAAACCGTGTATAGAAGATGTTTAGTCTGTCCAGAAGGGAAGCGTCTTTGAACTTAACTCAGAAGATTGACTTGTGATCCATTATAGTCTTGATCCCTTGCCACATACACCTCATATCACCAGTGTCGCACAGTGTCTTCTGTGCATACCCACATTTGCCTTCTAGATTGCACATGAGAGTTCAGCCCTGGCTGATCTTAGTGCCATCCTACATTCTGTCCTGAAGGCAACATCATGAGCTCTGAGAAAGGCCTGGATCTCAGCATCCAACCCTAGTTTCTGGTTAGCCCTTGTTGTAAAGCATTTGATCTTGGTTACATCCTTAATGCACTTGCTGATGAAGCCAGTCACTGATCTTGTGTGCTCCTCTATGTTTACATTATCACAATATGATAGAATTTGCCTTGTGGTTTGAGAGGGAGAAACTAAAACCAGAGGTGTCAGTTTACCAATGGAGTAAAGGGGACTGCAAAGGGATGAGGAACTGGCCAAAATGATTAGAAAGGCACACTAGCAGGGAGGACAGCAGAGCAGCAATAGCTGGAGTTTCTGTAAGAAATGAGGAAGGGGCTGGACCGGTCGGTATATTCCAAAGAAGAAGAAATATTTGAATAGAAAAATGACCCAACTGTGGCTGACAAGAAAAATCAAAGTCAAAATAAAAGAAAGGCCAAAAAAGCAATCAAAAATTAGTTGGAGGAGACAGGACTGGGAAGCTTTTAATAGACTACAGAAGGCAAGCAGGAAAGTCATTAGGAAGGAGAAGATGAAGTTTGAACAAAAGCTAGCAAATAATATCAAAAAGGATACTAAATGCTTTTTTAAAATATATTAAGAGTAGAAACGATGCAAGAGTACATTTAGGATAGATGGAAATTACAGATGGAGAAATTATAATGGGAAACAAGGAGATTTCTTTTGTCAGAGGAACTGAATGAGTATCAGTCTTCACTGTAGAAGACTTTAAAGTAGACAGACTTTCAAGGGTGTTAAGAAAGAGAAGAGTGCAGTCGTGATCACCAGAGAGAAGGTGTTTGGGAAGCTGAATGGTCTAAGTGTAGATAAGTCTCTCAAACCAGATGGAATGTACCCTCGGGTTCTGAAGGATGTCGCTATAGAGTTTCTGGAGGATTTGGTAATTATCTTCCAAGACTTAATAGATTCTGGCATGGTTGCAGAGGAATGGAAAATTGCAAAATCACTCCACTATTCAAAAAGGAAAGCATCAGAAAGCAAATTACAGACCTGTTAGCCTAACATCAGTGGTTGGGGAGTGTTGGACTCGATTGTCTAGGACGAGATTATGGAATAGCTGGAGGTGTATGACACGATAGGCCAAAGTCAGCATGGTTTCCTAAAGAGAAAAAGTTGCCTGACAAACCTGATTTTTTTTTTGAGGAAACCACATGCAGGCTAGACAGTGGATGCTATATATTTGCATTTTCAAAAGGCCTTTGACAAGATGTCACACATGATGTAGCTTAACGAGATGAAAGCCCATGGAATTACAGGGAAAATACTAGGATTGGTAGAACATTGGCTGAACAACAGGAAACAGAATGGGAATAAAGGGATCCTATTCTTGTTGGCTAGCAGTTACCAGGAGCATTCCGCAGGGGTCGGTGTTGGGGCCACTTCTTTTCATATTGTATGCTAATGAATTTCATTACAAGGAATGTAATGGAAAAAAAGTGAATGTAGAGGTGGATATTCTCTGTCTTCACATAGCTTCACTTACCTTCATAAAAGCTCCGAGGGCAGATTCAGCAGGCGAACTCTGATCCATCTAGAGGGTACACTCAGAGGTGGAGCAAAGTCGCTCCACCTCCTCAATAAAATGCATGCTGCCGAAAGCAGCGACAAAGGGGAGGGCGGATGATGTCATGACGATGCCATCAGCCTGCAACCCAGGAGCCACCACCCAGGGCTCCCACACTGATTAGTGGTGGGGATGGCTCAGGGTGCCACAGCCCAGCATGCTGCTGATTATGGAGGGGCCAAGGGCCACCGCGTGTGTCCCACCAAGGAGCTCAGCCTTAGTTCCAGAGTTCGTCCTGTTTTATTAAAATACCTAAAAGCAATTAAATACCACAAACAGCAGAAAATCAAATAGATTACAAAAGTGAAATGAATACTAATTTCAGGTAAAATACTTAAAAGAACATGCTAATTGTGATTTAAAAAATACTGTTATCCAAGAATAAATAGCACACTGGTGAGTTGATAGATTCGGAATCACTTGTTTCTGAATAATTTATCAGTCTTAATTTAACAGGATGTTGCTGTTAAAGCTTCCAGCACCATTTTGGTGTGATTCAGTGCCCCGAGGTGTTTCCAGTTGTTCTTTCCCCAGGGGAATGCCTTCAGCTCCCTCCTGCCACCTGGAAATGTCCTCTTCCCATTCCCTTTCCACCCCTAGCTTCTTCACCAAGGCTGCTGAGACCGAGGAGCAGGAGAGCAGTGAGGAGCAGAGAGAGCAAGAATAGACGTGCAAGGTGAGGGGGAGTGGAGGGAGTCCGCCCCGAAGAGTGTGGAGGACCTGCGAAGACCAGGAGAGTCGGAGCCCACCAAGATGCCGGGGACAAAGGGCAAAGGGACCCGGGTGCTAAGCTCCACAGCCCAGGAGGAAGGAGGAGAGAAATGACCTTGTGCTGAGGAGAAGGTGATGCCAGAGGGAGAGAAGCCAAGGGGATGCCAGGGAATGGCCGAGTTCGAGCAGCAGCAAGAGCCGGGCCCAAGGGAGGAGCAAATGATGAGGAGCAAGTGATGGAAAACCCCTCAGGGCTGACAGACCAGGTAATGGGAAGCCCCCACTGGCAGTCGAGCCAGTGCAGAGGAACCAGATGATGAGAAGCAGCCCACCGGAACCCTGGGACTAAATGATGGGAAGGAGCCCAATCCCAGCCGAGCCGGGCCAGGAGGCAAACAAGGGCACGGTGGTGAGGGGTGAGCCTCAGGATGCTGAGCAGTGGACATGGAAAAGCAGAGCCAGGGAGTCCAATGGATGAAGAAGGGCAGTGAAGAGCTGGGCTCGGCATGCCAGAGGGGCAGTGCCGGGCAGAAGACCTGGAAGAAGGAGGGTCAGGTTTTATAACGAGAACCTTTTTTTGTTTAAATGTGGGATCAATGGCCATCTTCATTACCCATAAACCCCCATGTACCTGGAACTTCTCTGTGTTTTCCTGTCACTGGCGCTGGCTCTGATCGAGTGGTTCTAATTGCATGGGGGATTATTGGTTACAAAGACAGCAATTGCTCTTGCATTGAGCTGCTGCTGCAAGGCGCCGAGCCCCGAAGCACTCAATGAGGTGCCGGAGCAGCCCTCCGGTGAGTTTTGAGAATATTGCACCCCTGGATGTAAGTTTTAACAGGGATGGAGGATGAAATTTTAGCCCTTGCCATAGGCCGCTTTCCCTTCTTGTTGCATATATTTGATATCATGGTGGTGGGCAGTGCTACTACACCACTCCTTCAGCTCTGGAAGCTGGCTCCCAACTCAACTGTACATAAAGGGCTAACGTGATCCAGCTTATAGGTCGCTACCATAAAAGGTAAATTTGTTTTTTTTTACTTGAGCCGTCTGTAAAGTGGGGTTTCACCATAAAAAGACCTAAAGATAGATGGAGGGGCAGGCAGTGAGAAGAAAACAGAAAAGCTGCAGAGAGACTCAGATAGATTAGAAAGGGCAAAATGACAAATGAAATACAATGTCAGAACATGGTTGGTCATGCACTTTGGTAGAAGGAATAAAAAGCAGTCTATTATTTGGATGGGGAGAAAATTCAAAATTCGGAGGTGGAAAGGAACTTGGGAGTCCTCATGCAGGAGACCCTAAGGTTAACCTCCAGTTTGAGTTGTGGGTTAAGAAGGCAATTGGAATGTTGGCATTCATATTAAGAGACTTAAGCTGTAAGAACAGCTATTGAGGCTTTATAAGCCACTTGTAAGGTCTCACTTGGAGTATGGGATACACTTTTAGGCTCCTTATTTAAGAAAAGATGTGCTGGTATTGGAGTGAATTTAGAGAAGATTCACAAGAATGATTTCTGTTTGAGGCTTCCTGGATTGCCTCTTTGGGGTTCAGAAGAATGAGGGGAGGACCTGAAAGAAGCATATCGAATGCTGAGAGGCCTAGACGTAGTAGATTTGGCAAAGTTATTTCTCATGATATGGAATGAAAAGAGGGCAGAAGTTCAGGATTGAAGCGCACCCCATTTAAACAGATATGCAGAGGAATTGTTTTTGCCAGGATGGTGAACCTCTGGAATTTGTTACCATGGATGGCCAGGGAGCCAAGTCTTCGGGTGTATTTAAGGCAGTGATTGATGGGTTAAAATTTCAAAGTTCAAGTTCAGATTTATTGTCAGAGTACATGACAACACATACAGCCCTGAGATTCTTTCTCCCGCAGGCCAAATAGAATTTCTACTTATTGATGTGCAAAAAAACTGAACTCAAGAAGATATGTATATAAAAGAGAGAAATGTAAACAAAGAAGAAAGTGCAAACAAACTGACTGTTCAATACAGAAAATAATATTTAATAGTAAATAATGTGCAGAGCTCGAGTCATTAAATGAGTCTCCAATTGAGTTTGTTGTTGAGGAGTGTTACGGTGGAGGGGTATCAACTGCTCCTGGACCTGGTGGTACAAGTCTTGTGGCAACTATACCTCTTTCCTGATGGCAGCAGCAAGAGAAGAGCGTCTTCTGGGTAGAGTTAATCATTGATGATTGCCGCTGCTCTCCAATGGCAGCGTTCCATGTTCATTTTCTCAATCGCGGGGAGAGTTTTGCCTGTGATGTTCTGGGCTGCGTCCATGACCTTTTGCAGGGCTTTCTGCTCCGAGGAATTGGTACCTCTATACCAAACTATGATGCAGCTGGTCAGCACACTTTCCAATGCACATCTGTAAAAGGTTGCCAACATTTTTGATGTCATACCAAACCTTCACACACTGCTGAGAAAGTAGAGGCACTGACATAATTTCTTCATGATGAATTTCATGTGATGGGTCCAGGAAAGGCCCTCCAAAATAGTGACTCCCAAGAATGTATATTGGCTCATCCTCTCAATCTCTGATTCCTGAATGATCACTGGATCATCAACCCTGAATTATCAGAGTATCAAAGGTTATGGAGAAAAGGCATGGGAGTGGGGCTAAGTAGGAGAATAGATCAGGTCATGATGGAACAGCGGAGTGGACTTGATGGGCCCTATATCCTCCTTCTGCTCCCATATCTTATGGTCTTTAGTCTAAATCTTACTCTCAAATTTGAGACCCATATATTAAGGGAAATAGGTTCTTTACACTCTTTAATTAAATTAAATACATGCCAGGAGGGGGGAAATTAACAGGAAAATGGGAAAAGCCAGTGCAAGACTAGTTGACATGGCCAATTCTGTGAGAGTTGTGCTGCCTGTCAAGGTACAAAAATACACAGCAGTACCACACAATACAAGACAGAGATTTTATTCGAGTCACACCAATGGGAATGAGTAGTATTAATATCAGATAGACAGTCTTCTTTCTTCTTTGGCTTGGCTTCGCGGACGAAGATTTATGGAGGGGGTAAAAAGTCCACGTCAGCTGCAGGCTTGTTTGTGGCTGACAAGTCCGATGCGGGACAGGCAGACACGATTGCAGCGGTTGCAGGGGAAAATTGGTTGGTTGGGGTTGGGTGTTGGGTTTTTCCTCCTTTGCCTTTTGTCAGTGAGGTGGGCTCTGCGGTCTTCTTCAAAGGAGGTTGCTGCCCGCCAAACTGTGAGGCGCCAAGATGCACGGTTTGAGGCGTTATCAGCCCACTGGCAGTGGTCAATGTGGCAGGCACCAAGAGATTTCTTTAGGCAGTCCTTGTACCTTTTCTTTGGTGCACCTCTGTCATGGTGGCCAGTGGAGAGCTCGCCATATAACACGATCTTGGGAAGGCGATGGTCCTCCATTCTGGAGACGTGACCCATCCAGCGCAGCTGGATCTTCAGCAGTGTGGACTCGATGCTGTCGACCTCTGCCATCTCGAGTACTTCGACGTTAGGGATGTAAGCGCTCCAATGGATGTTGAGGATGGAGCGGAGACAACGCTGGTGGAAGCGTTCTAGGAGCCGTAGGTGGTGCCGGTAGAAGACCTATGATTCGGAGCCGAACAGGAGTGTTGGTATGACAACGGCTCTGTATACGCTTATCTTTGTGAGGTTTTTCAGTTGGTTGTTTTTCCAGACTCTTTTGTGTAGTCTTCCAAAGGCGCTATTTGCCTTTGCGAGTCTGTTGTCTATCTCATTGTCGATCCTTGCATCTGATGAAATGGTGCAGCCGAGATAGGTAAACTGGTTGACCGTTTTGAGTTTTGTGTGCCCGATGGAGATGTGGGGGGGCTGGTAATCATGGTGGGGAGCTGGCTGATGGAGGACCTCAGTTTTCTTCAGGCTGACTTCCAGGCCAAACATTTTGGCAGTTTCCGCAAAGCAGGACGTCAAGCGCTGAAGAGCTGGCTCTGAATGGGCAACTAAAGCGGCATCGTCTGCAAAGAGTAGTTCACGGACAAGTTTCTCTTGTGTCTTGGTGTGAGCTTGCAGGTGCCTCAGATTGAAGAGACTGCCATCCGTGCGGTTCCGGATGTAAACAGCGTCTTCATTGTTGGGGTCTTTCATGGCTTGGTTCAGCATCATGCTGAAGAAGATTGAAAAGAGGGTTGGTGCGAGAACACAGCCTTGCTTCACGCCATTGTTAATGGAGAAGGGTTCAGAGAGCTCATTGCTGTATCTGACCCGACCTTGTATCACCTGGGTTAATACCAGAATCTCAACCCCCTTTCACACTTGCATCCAAGTAAATCAGCCATTCAGTGTCCCAGGATAGGAATGGAGAGGAGAGCGTGTTCTGGGTAGTGTTAATCATTAATGATTGCCGCTGCTCTCCAATGGCAGCGTTCCATGTACATTTTCTCAATGTACACACTAGACCACTCCTAACTGGGACACTGAACGCTTTCACAATTGCCAGGGTTTAACCCCGGCGTTTGGTCTATTCTACCTGCAATACACTTGCCTGATCTCAACGTCAGTGTCTGCAGATGCCGGGGATTGTCCTCGGGGTCGAGACCGGCATGAGATGATATCATCTGATGCCAGCATTGAGCAGATTTTGCTTTCACACTGGTGATCCTGGGGATCACTGGCAAGTGTGAAAGGGGCTTCATTCGAAAATCACAGTAAGGCATTTTCTTGCATACAAATCAGCTAGAAATCTCTTTGAATTTTTTGTTACAAGCTCAGATGTTACATAACGTATCGCTCCCTTCTAAAGACAGGGAAATAATTTGACGTCAATCATTTGTCACAGGTACAAGTCATAATTAAAAGATATCCCTCTTGCATATGAAATTAACAGTAGCCGGAAAAGTTGCATCTATTTTCTGTATGCCAGATATCTGATCTTATAAATGGTTGGTTCACGATAATATTAAGCCATTAAAGTTAACAATGGAGAGGAAAGCTTTTGAACTGAAACAATATTGGGTCGGGACTGGGCTGGCGCCGTGACAGTCACTGGGTTCATTCAGCCTTTCATAATTTAAATCGCGGCTGACACCTTGGGAGACCTGAACACCTGGGTTTGCGCAGGAAGTTTTTTTATGAATGTAACAAGTTTGACGATGACCGTCTGTGTTATAACCTATTATCGTGTCTGTCTGCCCACTTGAAGTTTCTTTGCCCAGGAAATGGCTGCGATAGTTAATTCAAATGGTTTGCATGAGCAGATGATTGGTGTTAATTGTCTTGTTTGGAATGTGTTTTTTTCTCTCTCTGGCAACTCTGGATTTCTCTCTGGCCCCAGCTCAGAGCTGGTGACTGGTGTTTTAATATTAATAAATCTGTACTGTTTTTCTCATCACAGTAATGTCTAGACATCATAAAAATGCAAACGTTAATAATTCTCCAAAACAAGTGGCAGGTGCATGGGTATGAGCCAAATGCAGCTTTCTGTTGCTTGATTGAATTGATTTGCTTTTCATTGAGGTTCAGATTTGAGAATTGTCCCTGCCCAGATACTACTTTCTCTTCCATCCTCCACATCTCATTCTGCCTGCTACTTGTTCATCTCGGTTTCGCCCTCAGCCATTTTCATATGTTGTGAACCCGAAGTGAAAGCTTGCTAATTCCTCTTTATTTCAGGTTTTAAAAAATCTGCACCATCAGGCTGTTTTTCAATGTCTAGTTCATCAATAGAGATCAAGTGTGACTTCACCATTGAATATGTGCCTTTTAAAAAAAATAAATTTCTGCTCTGAGATCATACCATATCTCAGTGTGAATGCAGTCAATCAACAGGAAAGGAAAGCTCTGTGTGTGTCCATATGTAAAGAAAAGTAGAGCCCAACATGAGTGCACAAATTGCAAAGCTTATGTATTTCTAACTAAATTCAGCATAAAGCTTTGATCATGTGATAAGACCATAAAACACTGGAATAGAAATAGACTATTCAGCCCATCAATTCAATCATGAGGTGATCCATTTTTCCATTCATCCCCACTGCCTGACCTTCTCACCATAATCTTCAGGCTTCTTCACGTATATTCTTCGCTAAGAATGCCCCTGAAGAAGAGGAAGCGGCCCTTTGACTTGCCATTCAGGTGGCAGTGCTAAAAGTGCAGTGCTGCCCACTTGATGCACCTCTGAGCGCACTCCGGCACCTGCCCAGTGTCCCGCCCACAGAGGTGATGTCATTTTGAGCGCGACAAGAAGGAACACAGGACGATGGCAGACACTGTGCAGGCAGGAGACATAATGATGATGATTTCAGCCTTTCTAAGTGTTCAGAACGAGATACGGCAGATCCTTGGTAAGGCTATTTGTGCTGTTGAAGCTCTTCAATCGTCCTTGAGATCTGAAAATCGCATACGTGCAATCAGGAGAAGGTTCCTGCAAAGGTTGAGGGCAAGAAGCCAGCAGTTAGCAGTCGAAAGGTGAGTGGAGCGTAAGCGCCGCAGACGAAGACGAATGCTGCTGGTCAGTCAATTAGCTATGGTGACACATCGGTCTCTCTGTTGTTTGAACCGACCCCAAAGCGCTGAGTTCTGGAGTAATGTCCTCACCAAATTTGATGAAGCTGAGTGGAGGGGACACTTTTGTATTTTGCGTGGCACCTTTCACTTCATGCTGGAACTCTTAGAACCTCACCTGAAGGCGCATACACCAGACTTGCAGCGACCATTGGAGCCTGGACTTCGATAAGCTGTGGCCCTATGGTGATATGCTGCCCCTTATGAGTATCGATCCTGACACCTTCAGGAAGTTCTTCGGTAAACGTTTCATCTCCCTGCCAAGTGGAACACGTCTCTAGGAGACCATTGATGGCTTTGCGCAAAGGGGTTACCCAATGTGTGCAGCTGCCATTGATGGGTCACACATTCCCATAATCGCCCCCAGCGTGGATGCTGCAGCCTACTGCAATCGCAAAGGGTTGCATTCGGTGGTTGACCACAGATTCTGGTGAGTTAAGCCTCTATTGATCTTTATCACATCACATCTCAAATGACTATAACTTCATTGTAATTTCCATTCATGTTACAGGTTCTCAGATGTGTTTTGAGGGCTGGCCGGGCCACACGCATGATGGCTGAGTGCTTGCCAACTCTCCTCTGTATAGAAAAGCAGAGGACCAGGGCGGATACCTCTTCCCATGTGACGTGAGTGTTCACCCTTCAAAGCTCTGTGTTTCAATATGCTATGCATGCTTGATGTGTCAACGTTCAGGAGCATGAATTAACTACATTTCTGCATTGTTGTGCCTGCAGGTGTCCAAGGATGTTGATGGAGTGGAGGTTCCAGTGCATCTTGTGGGTGATGCGGCATACCCCCTACGAAGCTGGCTGATAAAGGGGTTCACACAGCCCCGAGTACTGCATCTGGATCAGCGAAGATTTAACAAGGCTCTTAATTCAGCAATGATAGTGGTGGAACATGCATTTGGCCATCTAAAAGACCGCTGGCAGTGCCTGTCCAAGCGTTTAAATATCTCCACCACCTTAGTCCCATATGTTTTGTTTGCCTGCTGTATACTGGACAATATATGTGAGATTAACAAGGAAGACTTCCCTTCAGAGTGGACATTGGTTGAAGCAGATGGTCCTGCACCCAATAGCGCAGATTGTGCTGATCAGCAGGCCCATGGGCACCAGGCCATCCATTTTGCCATTATGTCCATCTTGTGAGAGTATGTCCCTGCTACCCAGCTCCCCATTTTCCACAACCTGTTCCCCCTTCCACCCTCCCCAACCAATGCGGCAACATGAGCCTGCTGCCTGGCATGTTATGTGCTCTCAGGAAGGAATATGAGACATGAGACTTGTATGCTTGTCAAAAATTTAATAAAAGACATTCTTTGAGAAATCACAGTGCTTCATAAATATCTGAGGTAGATATCGCAACGTTAACATTTCACTTCATGCTTAAACTTGAAGTAGACCATGGAATGGACAAGTAACAGTGCAAATCCACTTCACACTTGAACACCACAGAACAAACAAAAACAATAAATACAACAAACACCATCACCCGGCACCATAGCATCTCACTGCTGAGTGTTTACATCCTTAAAGTGTCGCACAGAACATTGTACTTATGAGGGGCTTCATGAACAAAAAAAGTGAACAGAGAGTTAGCAGCATTAAGGATGTTTAGTCCGACACAAACCTCATTCCAGCATTGAAAGGAATGAGTTGGAGGAGGGGATGGATGAGGAACCTGTCCTGGACCCCAGCATCTCAGTCATGCCAATGCGTCCACTACTGTGATGCACTGGTGTGGAATGAAATGGCATGCTGGATGGAGGTCCCAGGTACATGGGATGAGGCTAACCATATGACTGTGGGAATGGGGATGGGGAGGCCTCCATTCGCGTGACCAATCTTTTGAAGATGACTGACTGCCTGTCCATTACGGCACTCAGTCCCCACAGGGAAGCTACAAACTCAGACATCAACTGGGCATGCTTCTCCATTTCGGAGCGACACGTTGCTTCCTCGTCCTCCCTCAGGTCGGCGAGTATGACTCTCTCGTGATCAAGCATCTCTTCTGCACGCTGGTGGTCTCTCTCACTGTCCTCCCTGTCAAGTGCCAACATCATCACCTGCAGCTCCTTCGCGAGAACCTGACCCTTGGTCAGTCACTGGCGCTTGCGTCTGGAACCACAGGCTGTGGGTGGAAACAGGAAAAGTGCATCAGCATTGGAATTAGGTGCTTCTCCATTAATGCAACCTCAAATGCTACTGTACCTGTGTTCTCTGTTGAGAGTGCCGCCTCACCACTTCCAGGGACAGTGACCTCTGCACTGCTTCTCTTAGTGGCATCCAAATCCGTGGCTGTCAGGTCCTCAGCGGTACCCTCCTCCTCCTGGATCGGCATGTCTCCTCCATTGCTGCTGGGTGAACACTGAGATCCCTCAGGGATGAGCTCTGGGAAATCAGGGCTCTCCAGAGCGCTGGCTCGGTTCAAGGGAGTAGCTAAGCAGCTAGCCCCCCAGAGAGTGTGGCACTGGTCGAAGTACTGCCACTCCTTGCGCCCATTGCCGCTCCTCCTGTTGTGGTCCAGGACTGCGTGGAATTTCTTCCTCATGCTTTTCAGCTTCGTGACCACCTGATTTTTACTGTGCTTGTGCCCTTGTTTTGCGAGCACTCCAGACAGCTGCTCAAAAGTGGGACCATCCCTCATTGTCCCAGTGAGCTCCCTTTCCTGGGATTCCTGAGTCAGATAGTCTAGAAGCAGTCTTACCTCTTCCTCAGACCAGTTACAAGCCTTTTCTGGAGCCATCGTTGAAATGCACTGTTTTCCTGCACTGCTAAACAAAACCACTGAATCTGCGCTAGCCTGCCTGCATAATGTGCTTCAAGATTTGTGCCAGGCGTGTCAGGCTGATGATGTCACTGCCACATCATCAGCCTGACCCTTTTAACAGCTGCTTTCAGCCAGTTGCATTCAGATGGCTGGGGGAGCCAATGAGCTGTGCTGATTATCCTGCTCAGAGGAGGGTTACCAACCTCACCTCACAGGTGCCTCCTGCACATTCACTTGGCCTCCCCACAGCCGCATATGCAAAAATATGCGTCTTTACAAGCGGGGCAATTGGCCACCTGAAAGTGCCTTCTGATGCCCTGGCTAATCAAGAACCTATCAATCTCTGCCTAAATACACACAAATGATGGCCACCACAACTGCCTATGGCAATAAATTCCACAGATTTACCACCCCCTGGCTTAAGAAATTCCTCAGCATCTCTAGACTATCCAGAATTCAACCCTTCAATCCTGAATTTGTGTCCTCTTGCCTATACTTTCAACATTCAAATTGTTTCAATGAGATACCCCCTCATTCTCCTAAATTCCAATGAGTACAGACAAAGGTTTCAAATGGTCCTCATATGATGACCCTTTCATTTCTGGAATGATCTCTGTGAACTTCCTCTGAACTCTCCAACATCAGTTCATCTTTCTTAAAAGAGGAGCCTGAAATTGCTCACAATACTCCAAGTCTATAGAATATTGTTTCTCCTATTTTGTATGCAAATCGTCCAGTGGTGTCACTTCAACAGGTTGCCACTTTTAGTAGTTCATGGGGTGAAAATCTAAAAACAACTCACACATCAACACCATGAGGGCACCATCACCAGAAGGATTGTAGAGCTTCAAGAAGACAATGCATAAATGGCACCCAAGAAGAAAAAAGCAAAAACAATGGGAAAAAAAAGAAGGAAAGATGCCGGAAGAGAAAGGAGAAGGCCTGTATGAAGAGGCAGGAAGCCGCCGTGGAGAGAGGAGGCCACTCCCCGAGGTTAATGACGACCTCCCGACCGCGGGACTGCAAAAATAGCTAAACAGATGTATGCAATGTGCATACCAAGGAAAAGGAAAACACCGACAGGAGGGGGTCCCAGGTGTGGAGTGATCTTACACAGCGCGACCAGCTGAGAGATGCTCGACAGCAGGGCTCTCAGCTGGAAGAAGAGGAAAGCAACAGGAAAGGGAGTGATAAGAAAGAAAAACAGCAACAGGAAGCCCAACAGATGACTAGCCCAGAAGAAAAGGACCAACAACAAAAAGCTATGCAAAAAAACACCCAACAAACTGAGGCAAGCAGCTCAAGAAGAAAGTCAGAAGAGACACAGATACAAGGAAGAGAAGTAAAAGACACAAACACAGGTGCAGACACAGAAGAAGAAGAAGAAGAAGAAGAAGCTCTGCACAGAAGAATAGAAGGTAAAATAGATGGACAGTATAGAGATTTTTTAAAATTTCAAGAACAAATGAAAGCATTAAAAGATTGGTTGACACTAGAATTTAGTGAAATGAAAAGAAAAATGAAAAGTACAGAAGAAAATGTGAGTAGAATAGAGCTGTCATGACAGAAATAGGGAAAAGATTAGAAAATGTGGAAGAATGAGAAATGGCTGTGAAGTGAATGACTTAAGAAGAAAATTGGTAGAAAGGGACAAAAAAGTTAAAGAGTCACAAGAGTTGTTAGCTCAGAAGATGGATATAATGGAAAACTATAGTAGGCGAAACAATATAAAGATAGTGGGCCTAAAGGAAGATGAAGAAGGCAAAAATATGAAAGAATTTATAAAAGAATGGATCCCAAAGGTCCTGGGAATGACAGAAATACAGGAAGGAATGGAAATAGAAAGGGCACACAGAGCACTAGCTCTGAAACCAGTCACAACAAAAACCAAGA
Source organism: Narcine bancroftii (assembly GCF_036971445.1). Taxonomy (NCBI): domain Eukaryota; kingdom Metazoa; phylum Chordata; class Chondrichthyes; order Torpediniformes; family Narcinidae; genus Narcine; species Narcine bancroftii. The sequence continues at coordinate 430,940,920 of NC_091469.1, forward strand.
TCCGTTTTAGTAGAATTTATGAGATACACGACAAGAGAAAATATATTGGAGAGGGCAAGGAATATAATTAGAGAAGACAAAAAAACCATTGGAGTACAAGGGTCGAAAAATATTTTTTTACCCAGACATAAGTTTTGAACTCCTAAAGAAGAGGAAGGAGTTTAACACAGCAAAATCGATCACATGGAAAAAAGGCTGTAAATTCATATTAAGATATCCAGCTGTGCTTAAAATAGTTATCCCGGGGGAGCAAAACAGACTATTCTTGGATCCAGAGAAAGCATGAGAATTTGCAGAATGCCTGCAGGACAGAAGGAGAGATGAAGAGATGTAACAAGAACGAAGAATGACGACAAACTACATATAAAGATGTAAAAATAATGTATAAGTAAGAACGAAAGAAGGGAAAGAAAAGGGAAGTAAGGGGGAGGGGAACAAAAGAAAAGAAGGTAAGCTTTGTTAAATGTGAAGATAAAAGTCTTTTCTGGAGGGGGTGGGTGGGAGAGAATAACAGTCACTGCAAAATCAGTTGACGCTTGCGAGCGGGTTCGCCATCCGAATGGAGAGGGGAGTTGTAGGTTGCCCAGCAAGGGACAAGGGGCAACTTAGAGAGAGTGGGGGGGACACTTGGGGTTAAAGGAATTTTAGATGTGGGAGTTGTTGAAGTATTTTATGTTTTAGAAGTGTTGTCATACATTGCATTTAAAAAAGGAAAACTGAGAGATGAAAATGGGGAAAAGGGGAAAGGTGGTGGTGAGGAAGCGGAAATAAGGTGTAAACAGAGTATGAGATGGCCATGTTGAACTATATGACTATAAATATTAATGGAATACATAACCAAATCAAAATGAAGAGGCTATTAAATTTCCTGAAAAAAGAAAAAATAGATATAGCATTCGTGCAGGAAACGCATCCAACTGAAGTGGAACGTAATAAGTTAAGGAGAGACTGGGTAGGGCACGTAACAGCAGCATCATATAATTTAAAAGCCAGAGGTGTAGCTATATTAATCAATAAAATGTACCAATCAAAATAGAGGAGGAAATAATAGATCCAGCAGGGAGGTATGTAATGATAAAGTGTCAGATATATTCAGAATTCTGTAATTTGGTCAATATATATGCACTTGTCCGTGAACTACTCTTTGCAGACGATGCCGCTTTAGTTGCCCATTCAGAGCCAGCTCTTCACCGCTTGACGTCCTGCTTTGCGGAAACTGCCAAAATGTTTGGCCTGGAAGTCAGCCTAAAGAAAACTGAGGTCCTCCATCAGCCAGCTCCCCACCATGATTACCAGCCCCCCCACATCTCCATCGGGCACACAAAACTCAAAACGGTCAACCAGTTTACCTATCTCGGCTGCACCATTTCATCAGATGCAAGGATCGACAATGAGATAGACAACAGACTCGCCAAGGCAAATAGCGCCTTTGGAAGACTACACAAAAGAGTCTGGAAAAACAACCAACTGAAAAACCTCACAAAGATAAGCGTATACAGAGCCGTTGTCATACCCACACTCCTGTTCGGCTCCGAATCATGGGTCCTCTACCGGCACCACCTACGGCTCCTAGAACGCTTCCACCAGCGTTGTCTCCGCTCCATCCTCAACATCCATTGGAGCGCTTACATCCCTAACGTCGAAGTACTCGAGATGGCAGAGGTCGACAGCATCGAGTCCACGCTGCTGAAGATCCAGCTGCGCTGGATGGGTCACGTCTCCAGAATGGAGGACCATCGCCTTCCCAAGATCGTGTTATATGGCGAGCTCTCCACTGGCCACCGTGACAGAGGTGCACCAAAGAAAAGGTACAAGGACTGCCTAAAGAAATCTCTTGGTGCCTGCCACATTGACCACCGCCAGTGGGCTGATATCGCCTCAAACCGTGCATCTTGGCGCCTCACAGTTTGGCGGGCAGCAACCTCCTTTGAAGAAGACCGCAGAGCCTACCTCACTGCCAAAAGGCAAAGGAGGATAAACCCAACACCCATCCCCAACCAACCAATTTTCCCCTGCAACCGCTGCAATCGTGTCTGCCTGTCCCGCATCGGACTTGTCAGCCACAAACGAGTCTGCAGCTGACGTGGACTTTTTACCCCCTCCATAAATCTTCGTCCGCGAAGCCAAGCCAAAGAAAAGAATGAAGAGGATCAAAAGTTTATGCAAGATATTTTTCTGAAGATTGTAGATACGCAGGGGAATATATTGATAGGAGGGGATTTTAACCTTAATTTGGACCCAAAAGTGGATAAGACTGGACAAAAGACGAGCAAAAAGAATAAAGTGGCCAGATTTATGGTTAAATCAATGCAGGAAATGCAACTTTTGGATATATGGAGGAGGCAACACCCAAAGGAGAAGGAATACTCATATTACTCGAGTAGACACAAAACATACTCAAGGATTGACATGTTCCTGTTGAAAGCCCATATTCAAGGGAGAGTTATGAAAACGGAATATAAAGCTAGATTGCTCTCTGATCATTCACCCCTGTTATTAGCAATAGAACTGGAGGACATCCCACCAAGAACATATGGATGGAGATTAAACTCCATGCTACTTAAAAGACAGGAATTTAGAGAATTTATTGAACGCCAAATTAAAATGTACTTTGAAATAAATACGGAATCAGTGAAAAACAAATTTATATTATGGGATGCAATGAAAGCCTTCATTAGAGGGCAGATAATAAGTTTTGTAACTAAGATGAAAAAGGACTACAATCGGGAAATAGAAGAGTTGGAAAGGGAAATAGTAAGTACAGAAAAAGAACTAGCAACAAGGGGAGATACAAGCAAAAGAAGAGAATTGGCGGACAAAAAAATAAAATACGAAACATTACAAACGTATAAGGTGGAGAAGAAGATAATGAAAATAAAGCAGAAGTATTACGAGCTATGAGAAAAAATGCACAAAATATTAGCCTGGAAACTTAAAACAGAACAAGCTAAAAGAACTGTATTGGCATCAAGGAAAAAGGACAAACAAATTATATATAACCCAGCAGAGATCAATGAAAAATTTAAGGAATTCTATGAACAATTATACCAAGCTGAGAACAAAGGGAAAGAAGACAAAATAGATGCGATTTTAGCCAAAATTGAACTACCGAAATTGCAAGAAGAGGAGCAAAACAAATTGATAGAACCATTTGAAATAGAGGAAATACAGGATATATTAAAAAAGCTACCAAACAATAAAACGCCTGGAGAGGATGGACTCCCAATAGAATTCTATAAAACATTCAGAGTTATTAATTCCTCCTCTCCTGGAAGTAATGAACCAGACAGATAGAAGAAACACAAAACTTGACAGATTCACATAAAACTGCAATAATTACACTAATACCAAAGATGGGGAAAGATCCACTAACACCAACATCATATAGACAAATATCTCTACTTAATTCAGATTATAAGATAATAGCAAAACTATTAGCGAACAGATTGGCCGACTGTGTACCAATAATAGTAAAACAAGATCAAACTGGATTTATTAAGAAAAGATGAACAATGGACAATGTCTGTAAGTTCATTAATTTAATTCATGCAGTTCAAGGAAATAAGATACCAACAGAGACTGTTGCTTTAGATGCAGAAAAAGCCATTGACAGGGTAGAAAGGAATTATTTATTCAAGTATTACAGAGGTTCAACCTACCAGAAAAATATATTAATTGGATTAAAGCTTTATATAAGGGACCATTGGCGAAGGTGACAGTAACTGGATATGTATCAAACCAATTTAAATTAAGTAGATCAACTAGGCAGGGATGTCCACTATCCCCCTCACTGTTTGCTTTAGCAATAGAACCATTGGTAGAACTGATAAGAACAGAAAATAAAATAAAAGGGATAAAAATAAAGGAGAAGGAGAACAAAATCAGTTTATTTGCAGATTACATCATAGTACACTTAACAGAACCAGAAATATCAATAAAAGAACTACATAAGAAATTGAAGGAATATGGAGAAATATCGGGGTACAAGATCAATGCAGATAAAAGTGAAGCGATGCCAATGAATAATGCGGATTACACAGAGTTTAAAAAAGAATCACCATTTAAATGGCAAACACAGGCAAGCTGATACCTAGGTATTAGATTAGATAATAATTTAGGCTACCTATACAAATTCAATTATCAGCCATTAATGAAGAAATTACAGGATGAATTAGAACATTGGAAAGAATTGCCACTAACATTGATAGGGAGGGTAAATTGCATTAAAATGAATGTCTTCCCAAGGATATAATACCTATTTCAATTGTTACCAATTCCCTTAACAGAGAAATTCTTCAATGAACTAAAGAGAATAATAAGGAAATTCTTATGGAAAGGGCGGAAACCAAGGATAGCGCAAGATAAATTAACAGAATGGTACAAACAAGGTGGTTTGCAGCTACCAAACTTTAAAAATTATTATAGAGCAGCACAATTAAGGTATCTATCAGATTTTTATCAAACAAGGGAAAAACCAGATTGGACCAAGATAGAACTAGATATAATAGGGGACAAGGTACCAGAACATATACTTTATAAGTGGGATGAAAAACTGGTGCAATATAGAAGTTCACCAGTACTGCACCATTTACTGAACATTTGGAAGAAGATTCACTTAGAAAGGAAAAAACAAATTACCACCTACCAAAATTATTATTATTTGAACAAATTTGGGAACCGTACATGGAACACAACAAAGAGGGCTTGCCTCGGACCTCCACCCCCTAAAATGATAGAATGATAAGAAGACAAAATGACTTGATCCAGTGTGTAAAAGCAGATGACACAAATTTCTTGTTTATTTTCATTGTGTTATGACATTGTTTAATGGTTTTATTGTATTGTATATGTTGAACATTTAATGGGATTGGAGGGTATGGGAAGGAGGGATGGAAGGTCGGGGGGAAAAAGGGGAGAAAATGCCACTGTGTATAGTTAAGAGGGAAATGTTTGTATGTATTTTGATTGATATGGTTCATAGTGTGAAAAATTTAAAAAATTTAAAAAAGAAGACTATGCATCACCACCTTCTTAAGGGCACCTCGGAATAGGGATTAAATATTGGCCTTATAATGTCTTGACCACAACATGCAAGATAAATCCAATCTGGTCAATTACCATCGGTTAAATCTTAATCGATGTAGAATGTCTGCAGGATATTTAAACTCAAGCTGCATTTGGTTAATTTACGAATGACCTTCTCATCATTCAAATGTCAAAAATAGCTTGTTCACTTACAATTACTCATTGTTGAATTTATATGAGAACATAAGAAACTGGAGAAAGCAACTTGCCCTGTGAGCCCCATCAATATCATAGTTAATCTTTTTTCTCATCTTTGACAAGGTCCCACATGGTAGGTTGGTCTGAAAGCTTAGATCACATGGGATCCAGAGTGAGCTGGCCATTTGGATACAAAATTGGATTAGTGGTCATAGGGCATTACAGAACCTTCAGAAGTTGGAAGGGGAGGTCTGAGACCAGTCGGATCAGTGCTGGAACTTTTTTTTCTTCGTTAACAATTTGGTTGATAATGCATGGTAGGTGGCAGAGTAAGTAAGTTTGCAGACATCATCAAATTGTGGTATACTGGACAGTGAGAATGTACATAGATTGGTCCTAGATCAACTGGGAAAGTGGATCAATGAATAACAGATGGATAAAATAAGGATGCATAAAATAGTGGTAATGGACTACTATGGATAGAAGATTAGTATCCTTCCGCAGGTTGTACCTGGACTTCTTGTAAAGATCTCAATCCCCGGCATTAAACACCCTTGCCCTCAACAAGTTGGGGATTCTCTGATTCACCCAGGGCTTCTGGTTGGGGAACATTATCATCAGATGACAAACAGCACTGATGGAGATGAGCATGAACTGTTTTTCTCAGAAAGTAGTAAATTTGTGAAATCCTCTTCCAGAGGAAGCAATAGAGGCTACATCTTCCCAATTGCTCGAATTTAACATAGTAGGGGAATTATGGGAAAAAGACAGGAAGATGGAGTTGACTCCATGCTAGAAGGCTCAACAGGCCAGATTTATTATTTTCTTATGTACTCATCCAGCCCACATAAGAGTAAAAATCTGGCCTGCAAGCTCATAGCACTATTCCTGTTTAGGAACATATTTTAAGAAAAAAATTAATATCTTAAAACCTTCACTTACATTTTCACCACTTATTTATAATTTTTAAAAAAGTCATATGTAGATACATGGCACTTGATGGGACAAAACTCAACCCAGCAATTTAAAATATTATTCACTCACTGAAAATAGATTAAAATACTTGTTCATGAGTGCTCCACCCATGTGGATGACAGCATTACCTGATAAAGTGGTTTCATAGAACGTGTACACCAAGATTTAGCGCAATAAAAGCTGAGCATACTGGATATATTCAAAAGCTTACGAAAAATTGATGAGAAATAGGGTTAATATTTCAAGTTGACCAGGTCAAAGAAAAGTTTGAACACAGATATGTTTTAAGTGACAGATGAGGGATGAGTGGTGAAAGCAAGACTGAGAGAGACTTGTGGTGTTGGCTTACAGAGGGTGGTGAAGGCTTGTTCATTGCAGATGATCTGATGGGGGAGGAGTAATTAGAATGATGAGATATTGAAAAAAAACCCACAGGCATAGTGCACCACATGAAATGTAAAAGTCTGACATGGACATCTGAAATAAAGGAGAATTCTGCAATCATCCAACAATTTAGGCAGCATTTTGAATAATTTTCAATGTCACAACTTCATTCCTCTGACACAAACTGGAAAGGCAGGTTAGATTTGAGATTTCAGATTTATTGTCAGAGTACATACATGACTTCACATACAACCCTGAGATTCTTTTTCCTGCTGGTGAGCCGGAATTACCAGTTATTAGAAGTGCAAAAAAATTGTACATAGTGTATACATGTAAACAACTAAGCAGTTAATGAATGTAAACAATGTGCAATACAGAGAGAATAAAACATATCAATAAAGTGCAAAAATAAGAGTGCTTAAATGTGTCCCTGATTGAGTTTGTCATGAGGAGTCTGATGTTATAGGTTTTGGAACTGTTTCTGAACTTGGTGCGAGTCGAGAATATATTATATTTCATCAATAAACAAGGAGATGACATCACCGACTGTTATAGAATATATCAATATCTCCCAGCAATCAACACACATGTGGTGTTTCTCCCCCTCCCATTCTCACCCCCACCAAAAAAATAAGATAAAGACAAAGAAAATTAAAAGGGAGAGAAAATAAAAGGAGAGAGAAAGAAAAATAGAGGTTGGGTGTGGTGTCGGTGCTTCTAGTAAGTGTCCTTAGAAGCTGTGTAGCCACCTCCTTATATAATTACTTTTATCAATCTCTAGAAGTCTTTTGTATCAGGGTGTGGCTACATCTGTACTCCAGTGTACATCAGATATGGCTTCCAAATTTTAACAAAGATGCTGTGTCAATTTCTAAGATTAAACGTAATTTTTTTTCTATGGGAATACAGCTATGCATCTCAATAATCCACTTACTAATAAGAAGAGGAGAGGCAGACTTCCAGGTCATCTCTCTGCATTTTCTTTTGCTATGGATAAAGCAATACATATGAATTGAATTTGGAATTTGGTTAATTTGTAGCTTATGTCCATAAGGTTCTCCAGCAGATACATCGTTGGATCCAGCAGATAGGTTACCTTTGTTATTCTGGTTAGTATGTTGGCCAAATCCTGCCAAAATGACCAGATTGCATGACCAGGTTCCCCATTCCACTCCACATCTGAAGCTCATCTCTGGTTTAGCCTTGTGAATCTTTTGCGGTGTGAGGTAGAGCTGGTGCGGAAAGTTGTATTGATCCAGTCTTCATCTAGAATTAATAACTGTTGTCACACTGTCTCTACAACAATCCGACCAACATCTCTCATCAATTGTAATAGCTATACCTCTTTCCTGATGGCAGCAGCAAGAACAGAGCATGTGCTGGTGGTGTGGATCCTTGATGATTGCTGTTGCACTCCGACGACAGTGTTCCCTGTAGATGTTCTCAATAGTGGGGAGGGTTTTGCCTGTGATGTCCTGGGGTGTGTCCACAATCTTTTGGGGGGCTTTGTCCACAATATTTTGGTCCCTATACAAGACTGTGATGCAAACTCACTTTCCACCACACACTAGGGTTTCTGTTGTCATACAAAACCTCCTCAAACTCATGAGGAAGTAGAGGTGCTGACGTTCTTTCTTCTCCGATGCTATTAGCCTGTTGGGTCCAAGAAAGATCTTCCGAGAAAGTGACTCACATGAACAAATTTGCTTACCCACTCCAGCTTTGATGCCCCAATGATCACTGCATTGTTTTCCTCTGGCTTTCCCTTCCTGAAGTTAACAATCAGCTCCTTAGTTTTGGTGACATTGAGTACAAGGTTGCTGTTGGTGCACCATTCAGCCAAGTTTTCAATCTCCCTCTTGTATGCTGACATCACCCTTCTTTATACAACCCTCTACCGTGGTATCATTGCCAAATTTGTAGATGGTGTTATTGTCGTACCAAGCCACACAATCTTAGGTGTAGTGAATAGAGCAGGGGGCTAAGAACGCAGCCCTGTGGTGCACTGATGGAGATTGTGGAGGAGATGCTTTTACCAATCCTCCAGATTGTGATCTGGAGGTGAGTTAATCTATGATCCAATTACAAGTCCCAGGTCTTAGAATTGTTGATTAGTTTTGAGGGGATGATGGTGTTAAATCCTGAACTGTAGTCAATAAGGAGCATCCTAATGTTTGCATCTTTACTGCCCAAGTGTTCCAGAAATTTGTGTAGAGCCAGTGAGATGGCATCCACTGTAGACCTGTTGCTACAATAGGCGAACTGCAACGTATTCAAGTTGCTGCTCAGGCAGGAGCTGATATCCTTCAACACCAGCCTTTCAAAACACTTCATCACTGTTGATGTATGTGCTACTGGTCAATTGTCGTTAAGGCAGATTACTACACTCTTCTTGGGTATGATTGAAACGTAGGTACCACGCCCTGCTGGAGTGAAATGACCCTAATTGAAAGAACTTATTGCTTCACCCAGCTTGAATCACTCATTGGGGGCAGAACGGGCTTCAGGGAAAAAAGTAAGTTGCTGTTTTGCAAAAAAGCACCATGAAAAGTGAAAGCATTTTCATAGCAAAGGAAAAGTGAACCGTGGAGTTGCGGGAGATCCATGGATCAAGAGATCCGTTAATTTAACCTGCTTGTATTCAATAGAATCACCTCCTCTTTTCCCATCTCTTCTATGACTCCTCTGATGCTCTCTGCCATTTTGATAGTTTTCTAGTCCCAATCAGCTCACTTTCAATGCAGAATGTTAGGAGCCTGGAGGACCCCAAAACCCAGCAGCAATAGAAATTCACCAAGACAAATGGTTACTTAAACAAAATTTGCTTTTAATTATCCTTAAACATGTAAATGAGGTTCTTCCACAAGCAGATTGGGGCTCGGAACCTAATCTTCTGAGTTCGTTCATCTGTGGCTTTACAAAACAATAATTCATTACTCCACAGCATCTCCATTTAACACCTTCTTGTGAAGTCCTTATAGGCATTCTTCAAAGTTTGTGCAAAGGCACTTGGAGCCTGAACTGTCTGGCTTGAGCAGAGCTCTGGCATTTTAATGAGATATAAAATATAACATAATCTGTCATAAGACATCCAATCCTTCTACACATTCATCTTAGATGAGTATGTCTCCCTTTCTTCCTTAACCAGAGTCCTGATTAGCCCCTATCTGCCACCACTCTTTTATCAATTTTCATAATATCAAGTAATGAGAAACTGGAAGGGACCAGAACAGAATGTAATTTTTTTATTGCAAGGCAAATTAATTAGAAAAGTGTGAAGGTTATGTTTAGTTATAATGAGAAATTGTAAGGGCAAAAGCATCCTGATGGAGTTATCTACAGGCTCCCAAAAAGTAGCCTGGATAAAGAGTGCAAGTTGAATCAAAAGTTAAAATTAGCATGTGATGCTACGGTTGTTATGGGGGGATTTCAACATGCAGGCAGACTGGAAAAATCAGGTTGGTACAGGACCCCAAGAAAGGGAGTTTGTAGAGTGCCTCTGAGATGCATTCTTAGAGCAACTGTATTAGAGCCTACCAGGGAGAAGGCAATTCTGGACTTAATGTTGCATAATGAACTGGATTTGATAAGGGAATTTGAGGTAAAGGAGCCTTTAGGTGGTAGTGACCATAATATGAAATGCTTTAATCTGCAATTTGAGAGGGGGAAAAGAAAATCAGAAGTATCAATATTACAGTTGAACAAAGGGAACAATGGACCCATAGTTGACTGGAAAGATATGCTAGCAAGGATAACAGTGGAACAACAATGGAAGGTATTTCTGGGAATAATACAGAAGGTGGAGGATCAAAGAGAAAGAAGGATTCTAAGGAGAGTAAGGGGTGATGTGGCTGAGAAGAGAAGAAAAAGACAATATAAAAATAAAAGAGACGTATAACATAGCAAAAATGAGTAGGAAGACAGAGGATTAAGAAACTTTTAAAGAGCAACAGAAGATGACTAGAAAGACAAACAATAAAGGGAGAAAAGATGAGGTTTGAAGGTAAGCAAGCCACGAATATAAAGGAGGATAGTAAAAGCTTCTTTAGGTTTCTGAAGAGGAAAAAATTAGATAAGATCAAAGTTGGGCCCTTGAAGAGAAAAATGGGTGAAATATTATGGGGAACAAGGAAATGGCAGATGAGCTGAATGGGTACTTTGGATATGTCTTCACTAGGGAAGACACAAATAATCTCCCAGATGTAATAGTGGACAGAGGATCCTGGCTAATGGAGGAACTGAAAGAAATTCACATTAGGCAGAAAATGGTAGACTGATGGGACGGAAGGCTGATAAATCCCCAGGGCCTGATGGTCTGCATCTCAGGGTACTTAAGGAGGTGGCTCGAGAAATCGTGGACACATTGGTAATCATTTTCCAATGTTTTATAGATTCAGGGAAAACAGGGAAGTATAGTCCAGTTAGCCTGAATTCAGTGGTGGGGAAGATGTTGGAGTCAATTATAAAAGATGAAATAACAGCTCATTTGGGTAGCAGTTACAGGATCGGTCTGAATCAGCATGGATTTATGAAGGGAAAATCATGCTTGACTAATCTTCTGGAATTTTTGAGGATGTTACTATGAAAATGGTCAAGGGAGAGTCAGTGGATGTAGTGAACCTGGACTTTCAGAAAGCCTTTGATAAGGCCCCACATAGGAGATTAGTGGGGAAAATTAGAGCACATGATATTGGGATAGGGCACTGACATGGATAGAAAATTAGTTGGCAGACAGGAAACAAAGAGTAGGGATTAACGGGTCCCTTTCAGAATGGCAGGCAGTGACTAGTGGAGTACGGCAAGGCTCGGTTCTGGGACCGCAGCTATTTACAATATACATTAATGATTTAGATCAGGGGTGTCAAACTCAAATTCACGGAGGGCCAAAATTTAAAACTTGGACTAAGTCGAGGGCCGAACTAAATATTTATTGAAAATTTTCAACAACATCTGCATGTTTTCTCTTCTTTCAACATATGTAATGTTAAACTTTAGGATATAACTTTAGGAGGATAATGTTACAGGTCAGGAGTAGGTAGTTTAAGTTCACCCTTTGCTTGACCTGAGAGAAACATATTTGGTCCCTGTGGAGATGTAGTCAGCATTCACAGGCTGTGTCCATTTTGGCCTGCATCAGGACTCAGCATTTCCTGCTCACTCCTCTGGCTCTAGGCCTCTATTCACCCTCGACCCACCATCCCTCTACCTGACCAGTCCTTTACCCAACCTCTACTCACCCCTCACTCCACTCGCTCTGCCTCTACCCACCCCATCCTATACACGCCCCTCTACTGCCTCTCCCCTCAACCTGTTCCTCCCTCTTCCCGACTCGCACCCTCTAATCACCCCTCCCCTACTCGCCCTGCCCTCCCCTTTTACCTCTTCCCTATCCACCCCTCCTTCTACTCATCCCTCCCTCTAACTGCCCCTCGCACCACCATAACTTCCCCTGCCCATTACTCCTCACCTACACCCTCTGCCCACCTCTGCTTACCCACCCACTCAGGCCCAGCGCGCTGCCGATCAGCCTTTGCGGACAGCCACCATCTCTATCTTCACATGCAGGGCCAAACCAGCCGTCCCTGGGGTCCGCGCAGGTGCAAGCGCTGAAGGCCGTGACGACCGGGAGAAGTGCGCTCGCACTGTGGAAGGGCCGTCTGGTGCCAGTCGCACGGGGCTCGCGCTGCCCGGGGGCCGTGCGCAGCCTGCCATGCCCGTCGCGCCGACAGGAAATCACAGGCGCTCGCCAATCCACCGCACCGCTCGACAGGTGGGAGAAGTGACTGGTTGTGCAGGGAGCCTTCCAACTGGCTTGCCGGCTGATGACATCGACAGACTTCTCGTGTTACAATTTCTCATGTTACAATGGGGAAGGATGGTGGGGGTGACATTACCAAAAAACAGCATCAGCTCTCGCTGCAGGGCGGGCCACCTCTAATACATTTTTGAAATGATCTTGCGAGCCAAATATAATTATATCGCTGGCCAAATTTGGCCCGCGGGCCAGAGTTTGACATGTGTGATTTAGATGAAGGGACTAAAAGTAACATTAGCAAATTTGCAGATGACACAAAGCTGGGTAGCAGTGTGAAACGTGAGGAGGATGTTATGAGAATGCTATGGACAAGTTGGGTGAGTGGACAGATGCAGTTTAATGTGGATAAATGTGAGGTTATTCACTTTGGTGGCAATAACAAGTAGGCAGATTACTATCTGAATGGTGTCAAGTTAGGAAAAGGGGAAGTACAATGAGATCTAGGTGTCCTTGTTCATCATTCACTGAAAGTAAGCATGCAGGTACAGCAGGCAGTGAAGAAAGCTAATGGCATGTTGGCCTTCATAACAAGAGGAGTTGAGTATAGGAGCAGATAGGTCCTTCTGCAGTTGTACAGGGTCCTTGTGAGACCACACCTGGTGTATTGTGTGCAAGTTTGGTCTCCAAATTTGAGGAAGGACATTCTTGCTATTGAGGGAGTGCAGTGTCGGTTTTGTGGCTAAATTTGTGGATGACACTAAGATAGGTGGCGGAGCAGGTAGTGTAAAGTTGCAGAAGAATTTCGACTGATTGGGAGACTGGGCAAAAGTATTGCAGATTCACTCTGTCAAAACCTTTCAATATTTGAAATGTTTCTACGAGATGCTCCCTCATTCTCCTATATTCCAATGAACGCAACCCAAGAGCAGTCAAATGCTCCCCATGGACCAGCCCCTGCATACCAGAAATCATCCTAGTAAATCTCGTCTGCACCCTCTCCAACAACATCACGTTTTCTCTAAGATATTATACACAGTACTCAAAATGGAGTCTCACCAGTGCCCCATAGAGGCTCATTAATACCTCTCTTTTCTTGTACACTATACCTCTTGAAATGAATGCTAGCACAGCATTAACCTTCTTCACTACCAATCTGACCTGGGCATTAACTTTTAGATTAGTCTGCACTCTTTGCACCTCCAAGGATTGAATTTTCTCCCCATCCAAATAGTACTCTACCTGTTTATTTCCACTGCCAAAATGTAGAACTGAACATTTCTCAACATTGTACTCCATCTGCAATATTTTTGCCCAGTCTCCCAATCAGTCGATATTCTTCTGCAACTTTACAGTTTCTTCAACACTACCTGCTCCGCCACCTATCTTAGTGTCATCCACAAATTTAGCCACAAAACCATTCATTCTACAATCCAAATTATTAATATAAATTGTAAACAGCAGTGGCTTCAAGACAATAAATCTGAACTTTGAACTTTTATGAGTCCTCTTACTTAAGGAAAGATGTTAGTGCAGTGGAAGCAGTACAGAGCATACTTAGTAAATTAGTGCCTGGAATCTGTCAAGTCAAATTTATTATCTGACTGCACACTTACAGCCCAACAAAACACTGTTCTTCGATCCTGGGTGCAAAATATGCAGATACACATCCAGACATAACACACATACAAACAATACACATGCAGGACCATTTCTCCATTTCTCATATATATATATATATAAATAAATGAGGATTGTCTTTCCCGATAAGCTTGGACAAACTGGATTTATATGCTCTACTGTTTAGAAAAGTGAACAGGGCCTTGATTGAATCATATAAGATCCTCAGAAGCTTCACAGGGTTGACATTGTGATTATGGTTTTCTTTGTGTAGAATCTGTAATAATGCTTCATGGTTTAACTATAAATAGCTGCTAATATAAGATAGATTGGGTGGCCAGTGGTTTGGACTGGACTCTATGTGGCTGCGGAAGCACTGGAGGCAAATCAACAGACACTCAGTGACTCTGAGCGATTGATTCTCTTTTGCTTCTCTCTCTGACTGTAAGTCTGACTGTAATTCTGATTCTAAGAGGCGCTTAGTCAATTCCTGCCAATATGTCTGTCTTGCAGCAGGCAAAAATAAAGTTCATGTAATATGACACTGTTTTACTACTATGATAAAAAGTTGAATCTTTTTTTTAAAATTTTTTATTTTTCACACCATAAATCACATTAGCCATGATATACACTATTTCTTTTTCACACATATACAGTGACTTTTTCTACCCCCCCCCCTCCCTCCTCCCAATCCACCCCCCCACCCCCCCCTCTCATCCATTTTAGGTATACAATCTAGGTTGCATTAAGCCAGTCAGACAATGTTGTCATTCAACAAAAATACACCCGAAATTCTACTGAGTCCATTCTTTTCTTTCCTTCTCCTTCCATCAACTTAGGTAATGTTTGTCCCCGGTAGGTTTTCGCTATTGTATTTAATGTAAGGCTCCCATACTTGTTCGAATATTTCAATATTATTTTTTAACCTATATGTTATTTTTTCTAATGGAATACATTTATTCATTTAAATTTAGTAGTTTCTTCCTTTTAATTTGGTTATGTGTTCCATTAATATTTAAAGTCATATAGTTCAGCGTAGCCATTTTATATTTTGTTTATCTTCTCTTTCCGTTTTTCCATCATTACCTTTCCTCCTTTTCCATTTCTGTTTTCTTATTTTCAACTCTTTATAAGACAACATTCCTACAACATCCAACATTTTCCTTATTCTCCTATTTCTATCTTCTTTATCCCCAATCTCCCCTTCCCCTCCTGAGTTGTCCTTTATCCCTTGTCGGACAACCACATCTCCCCTCTCCATTTGGATTTGCGAATCCACTCGCAAGCGTCAACTGATTTTGCAGTGACTGCTATTGCCCCCCACCCAGCCCCCCACAGAAAAGATTTCACTTTTCATATGTCACAAAGGTCACTCTTTTAATTCCCTCCTTATTCTCTCTATTCCATTACCTTCCCTTATTAATTCTTGTCTATACTATCTATATTTTCCTCTAAGTACAGATACATTCACGTATGCACATTGTCTCTATTCACTCTTATACCTCTTTACCCGCATACATATCAATCGTGATCATTTTTACTCTCATTACCCGTCTTCATCTCTCAGTCTATTTTTGTCTTTACCCACATACATATCAATCGTGATCATTTTTACTCTCATTACCCGTCTTCATCCCTCAGTCTATTTTTGTAATTGTTCTGCAAATTTTCGTGCTTCTTCTGGATCCGAGAATAGTCTGTTTTGTTGTCCTGGAATAAATATTTTCAATACCGCTGGATGCTTTAGTATAAATTTATACCCTTTCTTTCATAAAATCGCCTTTGCTGTATTGAACTCTTTTCTCTTCTTTAGGAGTTCAAAACTTATATCTGGATAAATGAAGATTTTTTGCCCTTTATACTCCAGTGGTTTGTTGCCCTCTCTTACTTTTTCCACTGTCTTCTCCAGTACCTTTTCTCTTGTAGTATATCTTAGGAATTTTACTACAATAGATCTTGGTTTTTGTTGTGGTTGTGGTTTAGAGGCCAATACTCTATGTGCCCTTTCTATTTCCATTTCTTGCTGTAGTTCTGGACATCCTAGGGTCTTAGGGATCCACTCTTTTATAAACTCCCTCATATTCTTGCCTTCTTCATCTTCCTTAAGGCCCACTATCTTTATGTTATTTCTTCTGTTATAATTTTCCATTGTATCTATTTTTTGAGCTAGTAGTTCTTGTGTCTCTTTAGTTTTTTTATTAGATTCCTCCAATTTCTTTTTTAAGTCTTCTACCTCCATTTCTGCTGCTACTGCCCGCTCTTCCATCTTGTCCATTTTCTTTCCCATTTCTGTTAAGGTCATATCTATTTTATTCATTTTCTCTTCTGTGTTGTTTATTCTTTTTCTTAAATCATTAAATTCCTGTGTTTGCCATTCTTTAAATGACTCCATGTATCCTTTAATAAGAGAAAGTACCTCCTTTATCTTGCCTTTCTTTTCTTCTTCTATTTCACTGTACTCTTCCTCTTCCTCTTCTTCTTCCTCTGGGTTGGCCATCTGTTGTTTCTTTGTTGCCCTTTCCTTCTCTTCTTTCTTGTTTCTATTGTCTTCTGTGGTCTCTTCTTGCTGCAGGTGTTCTGCAGCTGTCGTTGCCGGCTGTGGAGATCGACTCCCCAGCTGGTCCCCCCTCCCGTCGGTGTGTTTTTTTTCATGCGCATCGCGCATGCGCGACTCCTTGCGCATGCGCGGTTGCGCACTTTTACTCGGCTCAGCGAGCCATTTTTGTAGTCCATTATTTACCGACCTGAGGGAGCGGGTTTCTCTCTCCGCAGCGGGCCTCTTCGAACAGGTAAGGCCTTCACCTTTTTCCTCCGTTGTCTTCTCTTCCTCTCTTCTTACCGTTGCTTTCGATTTTTCTTTTTTTGTCGCCATCTTCTTTCCACCTTTATACTCACTTTTCTGTAACTTTTATTTCTGTGCCTTTGTGTTTTCCTTTGTTTTTCCCAACTTTTCTGGAGAGGGCTGGAGTTCACTGTCCGGCCACTACTCCATCACGTGACTCCTACCGATAATAAGTTGAATCTTGAGATCTTTTAAATTCATTCTTTGAATGAAATGTTTATAGAATGTGAGAATGAGATATTTATATCATCTATGTTTACAGCATCATGACACAAAGATAGGGTAGTCATAATATTTTTCTCAGGGTGAAAATGTAACATACCAGAGGACATGCATTTAAAGCGAGAAGGAGAGCCTTGAAGGAGATGTAAGGCATGTTTATTTACACAAAGAGTCTTGAATAAATTGCTGGAGGTAGCAGCAGGCTTTTTCAGGTGAATTCTCTGCTAAGAATGTGCCTGAAGAAGCAGAAGTGTCCCTTTAAATTGCAGTTCAGGTGGCAGCGTTGAAAGCGCAGTGCTGGCCACCTGAAAGTGCATTCTGACTCCTGTCTCTTGGACTGTCAATTCAGGATGGCTGGCTGTCAGCTGGGACAGCCAGCGCGGGCTATCAGCACCGGGACGTCCCGCGCAGGATGTCCCCACACTGATCCCGCTGCCTGGCTCTCTCACCACTCACGGGGCTGGAGCGGCTGGCGGGGGAGGAGGCTGGAGCACCGGTGAGGGAGAGGGGGACTGGGGCGGCCAGCGGGGGAGAAGGGGGCTGGGGCGGCTAGTGGGGTAGAAGGGGGCTGGAGCGGCCGGCAGGTGAGTACGGCGCTCATTGTTTTGGCCAGCCTCCTTCGCTCCTGCCATCCGCTCTAGCCCTGCAATCTCCATGCTGACAGCCCAGCCCCCTTCTCCCCCACTGACCGCTCTAGCTCCGCAGTTCCCGCACTGACAGCCCAGCCAGCTGCCCCTGCCCCAACGTCCTGCACTGGGGGAAGGGGCAGCTGGGAGAGGAGCTATCAGGCACTCGCCAGCTGACTGTCATCCCAAATGCCGCCACTTTTAGGCTGCTGCATTCAGATGGCTGGGGAGGCCACTGTGCTGCGGCGATTATCCCTCTTGGAGGAGGGTTACAAAGTTCACCTTGCAAGCGCCTCCTGCACATTCATGTGGCCTCCAACAGCTGCATATTGCCAAAATATGCAGCTTTACAAGCGGGGCAATTGGCCACCTGAAAGTGCCTTGTGGAAGCAATGAGACAGTCAAATATGTATATATGTATAAACTGCAAGCAGCAGCCTTAGTTTCCTTTGGGCATCATGTTCTGAGTAGACCATGGGCCAAAGGGGCTTTTTTTTTGTATTTTTTATTTTGAGAATTTTCAATCAACATGCAGTCAAAACAAAGAATAATCAAAAGGTAAAAAGTAATATTAACAAAATAATACAAATTTCGATCGGCATGTCGATAATAAAGAAAGTGAGAAAAACGAAGAGTGAACATGATTCAATTATTATAAAGAATGAAAAATTACAATAATACTACAAAAATGCAAATTCAACCAAAGGGAGAAAAAGATAATAGAAAGATAATAAAGAACAAGAGGAAATGTCCCACTGCACCTCCCCACCCCAACATGAAGAAAGAAGAAAAGATAAGAAAAGAAAAAGAATAAGAAAAAAAAGGATTGGCCTCACCTAGGATAAACCCCACTCCAATCATGGACAAATAACCAAGGCTCCTCGGCCTGCAAACACGGTGGGGGGGTGGGGGTGGGGGGCGCGGGGAGGAGAGACAGGAGGCGAGTATTGTTAAAGATTTACATCGAGTCCACGCTTCTGAAGATCCAGCTGCGCTGGATGGGTCACGTCTCCAGAATGGAGGACCATCGCCTTCCCAAGATCGTGTTATATGGCGAACTCTCCACTGGCCACCGTGACAGAGGTGCACCAAAGAAAAGGTACAAGGACTGCCTAAAGAAATCTCTTGGTGCCTGCCACATTGACCACCGCCAGTGGGCTGATAACGCCTCAAACCGTGCATCTTGGCGCCTCACAGTTTGGCGGGCAGCAACCTCCTTTGAAGAAGACCGCAGAGCCCACCTCACTGACAAAAGGCAAAGGAGGAAAAACCCAACACCCAACCCCAACCAACCAATTTTCCCCTGCAACCGCTGCAATCGTGTCTGCCTGTCCCGCATCGGACTTGTCAGCCACAAACGAGCCTGCAGCTGACGTGGACTTTTTACCCCCTCCATAAATCTTCGTCCGCGAAGCCAAGCCAAAGAAGAAAGAAACCCTGATATACTTTAGGTATGAATTCCATATTCTTGATAATACATCATACCTGTTTCTGAGGTTAAAGGTGATCTTCTCCAGGGGAACACAATTATGTATTTCTATCTTCCAGCAGGTTAAACCTAGTTGTGAATTAGATTTCCAAGTAACTGCTATGCTTTTCCTGTTCTTGTCCAATCTTTCTTTGGCTTGGCTTCGCGGACGAAGATTTATGGAGGGGGTAAAAAGTCCACGTCAGCTGCAGGCTCGTTTGTGGCTGACCAGTCCGATGCGGGACAGGCAGACACGATTGCAGCGGTTGCAAGGGAAAATTGGTTGGTTGGGGTTGGGTGTTGGGTTTTTCCTCCTTTGCCTTTTGTCAGTGAGGTGGGCTCTGCGGTCTTCTTCAAAGGAGGCTGCTGCCCGCCAAACTGTGAGGCGCCAAGATGCACGGTTTGAGGCGTTATCAGCCCACTGGCGGTGGTCAATGTGGCAGGCACCAAGAGATTTCTTTAGGCAGTCCTTGTACCTTTTCTTTGGTGCACCTCTGTCACGGTGGCCAGTGGAGAGCTCGCCATATAATACGATCTTGGGAAGGCGATGGTCCTCCATTCTGGAGACGTGACCCATCCAGCGCAGCTGGATCTTCAGCAGCGTGGACTCGATGCTGTCGACCTCTGCCATCTCGAGTACCTCGACGTTAGGGGTGTGAGCGCTCCAATGGATGTTGAGGATGGAGCGGAGACAACACTGGTGGAAGCGTTCTAGGAGCCGTAGGTGGTGCCGGTAGAGGACCCATGATTCGGAGCCGAACAGGAGTGTGGGTATGACAACGGCTCTGTATACGCTTATCTTTGTGAGGTTTTTCAGTTGGTTGTTTTTCCAGACTCTTTTGTGTAGTCTTCCAAAGGCGCTATTTGCCTTGGCGAGTCTGTTGTCTATCTCATTGTCGATCCTTGCATCTGATGAAATGGTGCAGCCGAGATAGGTAAACTGGTTGACCGTTTTGAGTTTTGTGTGCCCGATGGAGATGTGGGGGGGCTGGTAGTCATGGTGGGGAGCTGGCTGATGGAGGACCTCAGTTTTCTTCAGGCTGACTTCCAGGCCAAACATTTTGGCAGTTTCCGCAAAGCAGGACGTCAAGCGCTGAAGAGCTGGCTCTGAATGGGCAACTAAAGCGGCATCATCTGCAAAGAGTAGTTCACGGACAAGTTTCTCTTGTGTCTTGGTGTGAGCTTGCAGGCACCTCAGATTGAAGAGACTGCCATCCGTGCGGTACCGGATGTAAACAGCGTCTTCATTGTTGGGGTCTTTCATGGCTTGGTTCAGCATCATGCTGAAGAAGATTGAAAAGAGGGTTGGTGCGAGAACACAGCCTTGCTTCACGCCATTGTTAATGGAGAAGGGTTCAGAGAGCTCATTGCTGTATCTGACCCGACCTTGTTGGTTTTCGTGCAGTTGGATAATCATGTTGAGGAACTTTGGGGGACATCCGATGCGCTCTAGTATTTGCCAAAGCCCTTTCCTGCTCACGGTGTCGAAGGCTTTGGTGAGGTCAACAAAGGTGATGTACAGTCCTTTGTTTTGTTCTCTGCACTTTTCTTGGAGCTGTCTGAGGGCAAAGACCATGTCAGTGGTTCCTCTGTTTGCGCGAAAGCCGCACTGTGATTCTGGGAGAATATTCTCAGCGACACTAGGTATTATTCTATTTAGTAGAATCCTAGCGAAGATTTTGCCTGCAATGGAGAGCAACGTGATTCCCCTGTAGTTTGAGCAGTCTGATTTCTCGCCTTTGTTTTTGTACAGGGTGATGATGGTGGCATCACGAAGATCCTGAGGCAGTTTACCTTGGTCCCAACAAAGCTTGAAAAACTCATGCAGTTTGGCATGCAGAGTTTTGCCGCCAGCCTTCCAGACTTCTGGGGGGATTCCATCCATACCTGCTGCTTTGCCACTTTTCAGTTGTTCGATTGCCTTATATGTCTCATCCAGGGCAGATGTAGGCAGCCTCCAAGAACGCGGCGCGGGCTACACACTCTACTGGTCTGGCAAGCCTTCGGATGAACGACGCCTATCTGGTGTAGGCTTCATGGTCAAGAGCTTCATTGCCTCCAAACTCGAAAACCTTCCGACAGGCCTCTCGGACCGAATCATGTCCATGCGACTCCCACTTCAAAACAAGCGTCACACCACCCTCATCAGTGTCTATGCTCCAACCCTCCAGGCGGAACCAGCAGAAAAGAACAAGTTCTACACCGACCTGCGCAACCTCATCCAACGTACCCCTACAGCCGACAAGGTTGTCATCCTGGGCGACTTCAACGCTCGTGTCGGCAAAGACTCAGAAACCTGGCCAGGAATCCTGGGCAAGCATGGCGTCGGCAAGTGCAACGACAATGGGCGCCTCCTGTTGGAGCTCTGCGCAGAACAGCGGCTTGTCATTACAAACACCCTTTTTCAGCAGAGGGACAGCCTTAAGACCACCTGGATGCATCCCCGATCCAAACACTGGCACCTCCTGGACTACATCCTGGTGCGAGAAAGTGACAAACAAGATGTGCTCCACACCAGGGTCATGCCTAGCGCGGAATGCCACACTGACCACCGGCTGGTTCGCTGCAAGCTCAACCTTCACTTCAAGCCAAAGCCCAGGAACAATAAAGCCCCCAGAAAGAGGTTCAATGTTGGAAAACTGCAGTCAGACGAAGCGAGAGGAAACTTCCAGGCAAACCTCAAAGCAAAGCTCGACGTTGCAACCCGCCTCACGGACCCATCCCCTGAAACCCTCTGGGATCAGTTGAAGACTACCATACTGCAATCCACTGAAGAGGTACTGGGTACTGGGCTTCTTGTCCAATAATGTTTTATGTACTGGAGCATGGAGTCCTTGGAACTCAATGGATGGGGAGAAGCAGTATTTTAAGGCAGAAGTCGACAAATTCTTGATAATCAAGAGGTGAAATGTTACCACGGGTTGAGAATGATGAACAAGAAGTCTGCAGATGCTGGGGAACTGAAGGAAAGTCTGAGCCGCTGAGTTCCACCAGCACTTTGTGAGTGAGGCAAGGTGAAATAGTTTGCAATCAGATCGGTCGTGCATTCATTTTGTGGTGGAACAGACTCAAGAGGCTGAGTGGCGTCCTCCTATTTCTAGCTCGAAAAGTTCGTACGAATTTAGAAGGTGATTTATATAAGCTCACTGGGGAGGTCGATGATTCAATGCACAACCAATCTGACTTTATAGCTCTTGCATTGACAGCTTTTTTTTTTGTTGAGAGGTTGCACTGATGCACAGCCCCACCTCCTGCACTGCAGCTCCGAAACAAGTCGGTGTCGGGGCGATGAAGCCCGGGGGCTGACGTGTGGGTGTGCGCGTGCGCAGAGCCGGGAGGCGCTGCGAGGACTGGCTGCTGCGACGCGGCCGGGCCCGAGAGAGGCAGAGAAAGGCGGCGCGCAGGAGGGAGGGGCTCCCGCATCGCGCTTTCTCCCATCACAGAACGGCAACGACCCGTGCAGTATGAGGTTGCCGAGGAGAGAAGAATGCAGCTCAGCGGCAGGAGGAGGAGGCGGCGGCGACGAAGAGGGGTGCAGCCGGCTGCCCCCAGTCAGAAATCCCTTTGTACATGATATCCGCATGTCGGCGCCGCAGAAGGCAAAGGTGAGGAGAGCCGAGACGGCCTGCATTCCCTCCCATTCCCCGCGACCCTCTGTAGACCCCGGGGTGGCTCTTCCCCCGACCCCGGGGTGGCTCTTCCCCCGACCTCCCCCCCCCCCCTTTAATGGGGCAACATCAACCTCTCTTTCTAGCTTGACGTTATCCCCAGGCTTGGGGTTCTCTTGCCCCGCAGAATAATGACGACGTGTCTCCCTTTACCCCCACCCCACCTCCCCTCACGCCACCGAGCCTGAGGGCAGTTGGGGCCTCGATCAGCAAACTGCTGGATTTTATTCTGATTTTTCCTTTCTGATCACAGTTTCATCATGTCTAGGATAACAACAAAACACGGATTAGCCGTAATCCAATGTAAACACCACGGGTTTGTACTTGTTGTCTGTGCATTTTGTTTCTTGTAGCTTCGGGGTTATTGCTAGTTACCTTCAGGAAACTATTAGCAGGGAATGATGTTCCCCCGGGGAAAGTCCCTCCTGGGAATAGCGTTTAGTTTCTTGCAACACTCCATCTCAGCGACGCCATTTGCTCATGTACGATGATGAGTTTTAAAACCCCACATTTTAAATAGTTTTCTATGTGTCTTTTAATGTGTGTGTGTGTGTGTGTGTGTGTGTGTGTGTGTGTGGAGCATTAATTCTTAACTTTGCAACTGAGAGCAAAGTATGTATCTTTTTAAGATAGATGTCGTTAGTGATATTTTTTTAACTTGCGGAATAAAGGCAATACGATACCTGTAGATTGAGTTTCGTAGCCTGACTTGTTAGCTGTATTCCAGAAGGCTAACCTGGTAAAGGGAGACGCCATTAATCAAGTAATCAGTTAAGGAGTTTGTGTATGAATCAGTAGGTAGAACATGGTAAATCTTGATATCTCATTGAATGTCACTGATTCCAATTGTGTTCTTGCTGATTGCATTGTTTTGTAATGATCATTCGTTTATTGTCGTGTACATTATGCAAGAATTTTGGTGCATATATACATTGCACAATGCTGTGGCCAAGTACTGTGTGCATGTTATATTTAAAAAAAACTACATTAGCATGCAAAAAAAATTAAAGATGAATACAAAAGATAAATAACGAAAATCAAGTTACCAAGTTCAAATTTGTCTCCCATTCCTATTGCTGACATGTCTGTCCATGTCTTATGCTCTGCCCAACTGAGATCAGCTGCATATTGGAGAAACAACACGGTGGCGGTACACCCTAAGGCAGGCGAACCGGCCCCGCTTGTCACGCACCCAAAATGATGCCGTCGGGCGTTTCCTCCTGACTCGGCACCGGGCTCAGAAGCCCGTGCTTGGCGACCCGCATGACGCCCCGGTGACGTCGCCCCCCCCCCCCCCCCCGGCGCAATTCTCAGCCAGGTCCGGGCTGGGAGTACAAGACCAGCCAGGACGCCTGCAATACATCAGTTTTGCTCACTGAACTCCACCAGTCTGGTTGTGCGATCCTTCAGTGAGCAGTGTAGCCGCCGCTACAAATGGTGGCCCCGACAGGTTCAAACGTCTTTGAACCCGACATGAACGACCCTTCGACCAATGCTATAGCCATCAAGCTTCCTGATTTCTGGGTTCAGGCACTGTGTGCATCATGCAACCGCTCTTCGCCCTCATCGCAGCCGAAGACCACACTCGCCTGGACTCCCGAGGCTGGCAGGGCATTCGAAGTCACGAAAGAGGCCCTCGCGAAGGCCACCCTCTTCGTCCACCCACGCACCGACCTGCATATGGTACTCTCCATCGATGCCTCCGCCACAGCCATTGGCGCCGTCCTGGAGCAGCAGGTGAGCAGACAGTGGCAACCACTGGCATTCTTTAGCTGATTCCTTTGCCCGGCTGAGCGCAAATATAGCACTTTCGATCATGAGTTGCTAGGCATGCATCTGGTGGTGCGTCATTTCCGCTATTTCTTGGAGGGGAGGCCTTTCACCATTTTTACCAACCACAAACCCCTCACTCAGGCGCTCGCTATGGCAAGAACAGTGTCACCTCTCCTTTGTGTCGGAGTTCAGCACCGACATTCGCCACAAGGTGGGGAAAGACAACGTGGTCCCCGACGCACTCTCACGACCAGCCATTTGCGTGCTGACACCCGGCCTCGACTTTTACTAGCTCGCCCGGGACCAGAAGTTCGACGAGGAGATGCGGGCCTTCAGGACTGCCGTCACAGGCCTGCGGTTCCAGGATCTCCCGACTCCTCACAGTGAGTGCACTGTCCTGTGCAAAGTCTCCACGGAACGGGCACCCTGCGTCCAGTGGTTTCCCAGCAGTGGCGCAGGTAAGTCTTCCACCATATCCATGACCTTTCCCACCCTTCCATCAGGTCCACGGTCCGTATTGTGGCAGAACATTTCTTCTCAATGTTTCTTCGGAAGCAGATTGCGGACTAGGCCAGAACCTGCACCCATTGCCAGCTTTCCAAGGTACACGGGCACACCAGAGTGCTCGTACAAGATTTTGAAAACATCCGGGAATGGTTCAGCCACGTACATGTGAACTTCGTTGGACCCTTACCCATTTCCCGAGATAACTATTACCTTTTCACAGTAGTAGACCATACCACTCGTTGGCCCGAGGTGATCCAGATGCCTCCACGGACTCCTGCTCCCGAGCACTTTTGAACGGTTGGGTTGGGTTGCCCGGTTCGGCATCCCAAACCACCTCAGCTCTGGGCACAGATCGTCAACAGACTGGGGACAAGCTACATCACACCACGGCCTATCACCCACAGGCCAATGGGCTAGTCGAGAGATTGCACCGTCACCTTAAGTCGGCACTGATGGGCTGCCTCACCGGCCCCGACTGGGTGGACGAGCTGCCTTGGGTGGTCCTGGGCATCCACTCGACACCCAAAGAAGACCTACAGGCATCATCAGCCGAGCTGGTCTATGGTGCACTGCTAGCCCTACCCAGTGAGTTCGTCAACCCCCAGCAGTCACCGCACGGTCTACTTACCCGCTTCCTGGCCCATTTGGACTCCTTCATACCCTCATCACTGCCCAAACACGGCACACAGGCCTCTTACTTCCCCAACGAGCTGTATTCCGCAGAGTACGTTTTTGTCAGGTGGGGCCCATCCATAGCACCTCTACAAAGACCATACGAAAGGCTGTACAAAGTTGTCCAGTGTTCAGGATCCACTTTCACACTGGACATCGGTGGTAAGAGGGAATTGTTTAGGTGGATAGGTTAAAGCTAGCCCACCTCGACCCCACCGAGCCAGTAGTTGTGGCCCGACCCAAGAAGCGAGGCCACCTGGCAAAAAAGGACATCAGCGCTGGTTGTAGGTGGTTCTGTGTGGTGGTACGCCATTAGGCAGGTGAACCGGCCCCGCTTGTCACGCACGCGGTGGGTCAGCCGTCTAAAATGGCACCGTCGGGTGTTTCCTCTCGGCACCGTGCTCAGAAGCCTGCGCTTGGCGACCCACGTGATGCCCCGGTGATGTCGGGGGCCCTGCAGCGCGGTTTCAGCCAGGTCCGGGCTGTGAGTATAAGACCAGCCAGGCAGCCTACAATAAATCTGTTTTGCTCACTGAACTCAACCTGTCTGGTTGTGCGACTTTCTATTTATTTATCTTTATTTATTTATTTGTTTGTTTATTTTTCTCTCTCTCTCTCTTCCCACCCCCCCTCCCCCACCCAGTTAGCATTGTAGCTGCCGCTACAACACCTTGTATTCTGGTTGGGCACCCTCCAATCAAAGAGCATTAACATCAACTTCTCTGATTTCCATTAGTTCTCCCTTCCAAGCCTCTCTCATTTTCCATCCCACTGTTTCCTTTCTTCCAGTTCCTCTCCCTTTTTCTCTTTCTTTCCCATTCCACTGTCTCTTTTCCTCCATCTCTGCATTCACAGATCTGCCTCCACCCCCTGATCAATTCTAAGCTTTTCTCTCCTGTCCTCTTTTCTATGCCCACCTCTGGTTTTTTGACTGTTGGCCTATACTCCTACCCCTTCTACTTTCCTCCCCCAACTTTATTCAGGTGCCTGCCTACTCTTTCTCATCACTCAGTGCTCGGGTCTGAAACATGGTTCAGAAATATTTGCATCCTGTGGGATCTGCAGTTTCTAGAGCACTTCTTGTATTTACTACAATCAGCACTTGCAGACTTGTTTCATGCTATTCACAGTAACCGTAGTGAGAAAACAAAGTTGTGCTACAAAAGTGCAGACAGTCCTTTTTGTAATGATGGAGAAGTCTATAATTAGGACTGGTAGCCATTAGAGAAACTGACCTTGAACCTGGACTTCTAGTCTTCGGTCTTCTGTAATTTCTATCTGAAGGCAGCAGCCAGAAGAGGTTGTGGCCAGGGTGATGGTGTCTTTTACAATGTTGGCTGCCCTCTTGAGACAGCGCCTCACATACGCGTCTTCAGTGGAGGGGAGGGCAGAGCCGGTCAGTGATGGATCTGGCTACTTTTGCGTTCCCATGGCACTCGAATTTCCAAACCAAGTTGTGATGCAACCAGTCAGTTTGATAAAAGTATTCCATGACATGCCAAGTCTCATACTTCTTGGAACATAGAAATATGAGTGTGCCTTCTTTACAGTTGCTTCTGTGCTGGTTCTAGGAGAGGTCTTTTGATGTTTGGGCACCCAGGGACTTTTTAAAAATTTTTTTAAAATTTCTCATACTGTGAACCATATCAATCAAAATACATACAAACATTTCCCCTCTTAAATATAAACAGTGGCATTTTCTTTCCCCCCCCGCCCCAAATCTTGGGCACCTAGGGACTTGAAGGTACCAACTCTCTCCCTTAGCCTCATTAGTGTAAAGGCAAAATGCACAACAATGGAAATCTGAAATAAAAGCAAAATCCTGGAAATTCTAAGGAGCCATTTTGGGTCATATATTTTCCAGCATTTTGTGGTGAATTGCTAATTCTTAAGCAGCTTCTCTATTTGGAGGATGATTTTCACTACTGTTCTGAGGTGGCTAATGAAGCTTGTGAAGGATTTGCTTGGACCACAGGTGGCACAGTTTATATTCAACCTTTGCATGGTTCTGTAAGAGAGGCTGCAAGCAGTTTCATTGAGTTTGTGATCTCAGGCCAGGGATATCTATAAATTAGTTAAGATGTTAGATTTCTTTAAAGAGTTATTGATGCCCTTGACTCATTTTGTTTTGGCACTTGTTTGCATGTTGAACTCTGAACATGTTTGGAGTTTGTCCGTGTGCCCAACATCAATGTGGCCCATTAATTGGGTTGAGATGAGTGTGATCAGAGCTCTGGAAAATATTGAGCTGACATTGGGTTTAATTTTGATTTTGATCACTAATTTTTGTGTCATGCACTATGCAATATTGTGGCAGGAAATGGAGTAATGCTAAGTGTGTGTTTGGTGTGTTCTGTTTTGATAATGGTTCCACAAATCACTTGCTTTACACAACTTCTGTTTGCAAATATAGTCCCTGAAGCACTGATCCAAGTAGTAACTATATCTAAGATCGAAACCAATTTTTAAATTCACATTACTACTTATTTGTTTCCAACTTTTATTGCTGGAATCAGCCTTTTATACAAAAGACGATGTTCAAACTTGCTGTGCCAGGGAAAGGAAATTGGTTGGTGTGTGCCAGTGTAGCGACTGCAACGGCAGCGCTACTTAGAAAAGAGACGTCCACACAGTGGAGAGTGAACCAAAGAATGACCTTACTGGTTTGAATTCGCTACTTCTCAGTGCTGGCCCGCCCACTTCCGGTGACGTACCCACCGGCTTGTGGAAGTGATGTCATCGTATTGCCGTGTTACTCTCTGGCCAGCGGGCCACTACGCAGAAGTGGAGGGCTCCTTAGCCTGCACATGGTGCCATCTTGGACTGGCCCCATTTTGCAGTGATTTGGCCCGTTTACTCACTTGGTCACTCAGCCTGCTACAATAACACCCCCCACCCCCCCCCCCCCCCCCACATCCAGAATTGCCGCCAGTTTTTGGATAACTTACCTCTGTGTTTGACTCGGTGGGCTGGCAGGTCAGAGTTCAGGTGTGTGATTTTGAGGCAGTGGACTGTGAATCTGTTCCAATGTCCAATGTGAACACCATGCCATCTTACTGCAGTACCTTGAAGAGGACTTCATACAGGTACTGTAAGAGGGGTGGGTCCCTTACTGTGTTCTATGTACGAAAAGTGAATGGACTGCAGATTTACTGGAAAGTGGCTGGGTGGCAAGAAGTGTCTGGATGGGGGGGATGTTGTTTGTCAGCCCACTTCCTCACTCAGCCTGTGCAGGACGGCTAACGTGTTGGTCTGTGGGCCAATGGATTGAAATTTATGTCCCCGGGATGGAGAGTGGTGCGCCATACACAATCTCTGCGGACGATGTGGCAGGTACTCCTTCGGTGCCGTGCGGATCCCAAGCAGTGCTCACTGAAGCCTGTCAATCCAGTTTGGTGTGGTTAGTCAGGCTTTCAACACGGCTTTCCGGTGGCGGTGGAACCGTTCGATCAGTCTATTTGCTTGGGGATGGTAGGCCTTCATATGGTGGACCTGGCTGCCACAGAATATTACAAGGTTGGACCAGAGGAAGAGGTGAACTGCACTCTTTGGTCTGATGTGATGTGGGTCGGACTCTAATATGCATGACCCAGGTGGCAAGGAAAGCCCAGGTCCGTGTCTATGACATGCAACCATGGGTATCGCCTCTGGCTAATGGGTGAATATGTCGATGGTCGTGAACAGGTACCTCATACCTTGGCTCACTGGGCAGGGGCCAACGATGTCTACGTGGTGTGACGGTATGTTTTTGGGGCCTCGTCCTTTCGGATTGAAAATTGGAGTTTTTGTGATTATTAGTTAATTTTTTTTCAAGCTAATTTAAAGCTTGTATGTGGGGGGGGGGGGTGGGAAATAGCAATGGATGTTGGTACATTTTTGTCACAACCATCCCCTGCAGAGCAAGAGAAAAGAGAAATGGTTATTTCTAACGCATTAAAGCTGACTGAAGTCCAGCATTGGATGAGGAAAATACAAATACAAAGGATTATAGTGAAATATTATAAGTGAGGGAAAATTTTATTGAGAAAGATGGAAAATTTTCTGGAGGATACATCTGTTGAATTGCAATTAGAGTTGGAGAAACTGAGGGTGGAAGAGGAAAGCGAACCAATTTTGAGTTGCTGAGACAATAGTATGAGGCAGATCAGACTGAAAAATGGAGAGAGGAGGTTGAAAAACAAAGAATTGAGAGAATTAAGAGAATTGAGGCTGTAATTGGGGAGAGAATTTTGGCTAGTAGAGAGGTAAATATAGTTTCTCCTTTTGATGAGAGAGATATCGATACATATTTTCAATTTTTTGCTGAGAGCTCAATATGGCCAAAATAAAAATGGCCTCTTGTGCTCCAAAGTATATTGAAAGGAAAAGCACAAATTGCATACTCTAGTTTGATTACAGAGCAAGTGGCAAATTATGAAACTGTTAAACAAGCAGTATTGAAAGCTTATGAGTTGGTTCCTGAAGCATATAGTCAAAAGTTTAGAACTTTGGTGAAAACATGGAATCAATCTTATGGATTTTGATCTGGAAAAATTGTTTTGACTGTTGGTGTGCCTCAAAAGGGATATAATCTGCAAATTAATCATTATCAGAGGTGCAAATAATGTAATAGCAGATTGTTGATGTTAAAATTGATCATGTATAGAAATATATCCTCTCAATATTGGATTACTTTATTATAATACATATTGTGCATTGTTGCTTCTTTAGTGATTTTAAAGACACTTTAGTTATAACTGAATTTTAACTCAAGTTAAAATTCCTTTGTGGGGAGGGGAAGTGTGACAGTATATAGTTGTTTTTGGGAGATAAATTGGGGCAGGTTTTTTAGTGTAGGTCACTTTCAAACAAATCTTATTTAAAATACTAGCGCTCTGCTCATCCAAGCCAGTGCCCAAGAGAATTCACTAAGAGATTGTTCTTTACAAAAGAACTTGTCGGATCCGCAGACTGTTTGCAGTGGAACTTTCTGTTCTCGGAGGGTCATGTGGTTTTGCAAGCAGAGAGTGTCAAACAGGCTTTCTCTCTGAAAGAAAGAGAGAGAGACACACACAGATCAATTTTGCAGTGCAGGTACACTCTCCTTTATCCGAAATTCTAAAATCTGGAAAGCTCCAAAATCGGGTAAGTGGAGAGAGAGGCACCCGAGCGACCGGCCAGCGTGGGGGTGGGCCGGGGGACCGGTGTGTGGGGGAGGCAGCAGAGGGACTGGTGCTTGAGGGAAGCGGCCAGGTAACTGGAAGGAGGTCGGGGTGGATATGGCAGCACAATTCGGGTGGGCTTTCCGAAATCTGGAAAAATCCGAAATTCAGAACACACTGTCCCCCAAGGGTTCCGGATAAAGGATTGTGTACCTGTATTACATTCAGCAGCAGCAGCTGGGACTAGAACAGGACATGCTGTTGAGCTTGTGGAAAACCCCATTTGCCATTTGGAAGACAGGTGGTGAGTGCTCAGTTCGGCCTGGTCAAAGCCCTTGTGGTTCATGCAAGAGGAGAGGACTGGCTGTCTAATGTTTCACTTGAAATAAGAGCAACAAAAAAGGCACTCTGGTGACCTGAAAGAAAGAGATTATCATCTGGAGAATCCTGAGGGGGCAAATTTCGTCAGCAAAACACTGAAGTGTCTGATTAAAAAGCAATCAGTTGTGGGTGTCCAGCGAACAATCAATCTCTCTCTGAAAACTGACAAGAACCTTCCTCAGCGGTAACCATTTACCTTTCAAGCACCAAAGCCTGGTGAACTTTATAAATGTTAAATTCTGTTCACCGAATGAAAATTGCCTGCAACCAGTGAACTTGGAGGAATGAGAAGTGAGATTGGACTATGACCAAAATACCTTTCTGAACTTGCACCTGACATAAACACACGCTTAGAATTAGAAGGGGGTTAAGTTAGGTTAAGTAAGACAATAGTGATCATTTAAAGTATGATTCTGTTTTCATGTTTAAAGATAATTAAAAGCAGCTTTTGTTTATATAATTTGTCTTGGTGAATATCTATTGCTGCTGGGTTTTGGAGTCCTCTGGGCTTTTAACAATGGACATTTCGAACCTGCTTTGTGCTGGCTCAAAAGTCTGGAGGGGGGCTTTGGTGTGCCGATGCAACTTGGCACACTGGTACTCTAAGCAGGTTCGATCCCACAGGGTAACGTCTCGACGAAGTCCACACAACACTAACTTGTCCGAGAGCAGGTGGACCGTGGACCTTATTGTGGGATGAGATAAGCAGTGGATCTGGTCGAAAACCCACTTGCCATTTCGCTGGTAGAATCAGCCTTGGGGACCTAGTGGAGATGTCACGCAGCAGGGTCGGTTCTCTTGATGTGGAGAAGAAATCTCAGACAGTATGCCTGGATGTCCATGTCCTCCCTCTGGCCCTTAGCAAGCTGGGCAACATTGAGCCCTCAGCAGGTTGCGGCAACAATGGGCCGAGACAGCGCATCAGCTACTACGTTGGCCTTGCCGATGACATGGCGGATATCCGTGGTGAATTCTGATATGTAGGAGAGGTGCCGCTGTTGTCTTGCCGACCACCGGTCTGAGACCTTGTTCAGCGCGTTGGTCAATGGTTTGTGTGGTCTGTGCAGACTGTGAACACTCTCCCCTCAAGCATGTAGCAGAAGTACCTTATCGCCAGATACAAGGCCAGTAGTTCACGGTTGAATGGGCTTTATTTGAGCTCTCATGTTCTGAGGTGCTAACAGAAGGCGGCGAGGGTCGCCAGTGCACCCACCTCTATCTGAAATTTCCATTGTGAGGGCCGGGGGGAGGTGGGATCCAGCTATGCCAATACCGTGGCCTTCGCCAGTGCTGACTTGGTGATGTAGAAAGCCTCCGTGGCCTTTGGTGTGCATTGCAGCCTCTTGTTGCCGAGTTTGACGAGGCCAAATGGGCTGCATGAGGTAGAAGTTGACCATCCCCAGGAACTTCTGTAGTCTATTAGTCATGCTTGCCTTAGGGATGTTCTGAATGTCCTCCACCTTGTTGGGTAGTAGCATGGTGCCCGCTGGGGTGATGTGTTGCCCAAGGATGTCTAACGTTTGCAGGTACTGGCACTTGGCCATGAGCCCAAACTGCTGCAGTCTGTCAAACAGGCAGGTGAGGTACTTCCTGTGGGTGCTAGCATCAGGGCTGGTGAGGAGAATGTCGTCTAGATAAATGAAGATGAAGTCCCTGCTGGGTTTTTGAGTCTGAAAGGCATTCTTAGAGGATGTGATGGTGGCAGTCTTCTGGACGTCACTGGGATGTACTGGGTTTTGATGGTACCCCTTTACAAGGTCCACCTTGGAAAATATCCTATAACGTGTGGTATGGGGTACATGTCGCCTCATTTAGACGTCTTTAGTTGTCACATGGACGCCAACTGCTGGAGTTCTTCTGCACCATGTGGAGCAGAGGGGCCCACAAGTTGTTGGAATGATGGACGATTCTCAACTTCTCCATGGCAGTGAACTTGGCCGTGGCCTGTTGGAGCTTGTCTGGCAGGAGCTATCAGGCTCGTGGATGCAACAGGAGGCCAGCGGTCTCTGTGGTGCTCCACGCCATGTGACTAGTTGGAGTCATGGAAGTTCAGTGCCAATAAAGCCAGGTATTTGGTCGATAAGTAGGTCTACTCGTCTTGGTCCATCCAGGGCATGGATTCCCTGTGGCAGAAAAGAGCACCTCCGTAGGGTGAGGTGGAAACACAGGAAAGTTGTGGTATTTACTAACTGGAATCTTGTCATATGTACCAGCAGTTCGTGAGCCCAGAGGAAATCCGCTCTGAGTAGTGCCTGTCCCACAGCCACAATAGTGCATTACCACTGGAAAATGGCATGTGCAATGTGGATGGTGATCAGGCGGTTCCTGTAGCTGGGAATGGAGGACCCGTTGGCTGCTTGCAGGGGAAGGCCTTTGATGTTGTCTCCCCTCAAAATACGTGGGCGGGATTAAGCTAATCTCTGGACCCTTGTCGACGAGGAAGTCCCTCTTCGTCTTCTGGTCTCTGAGGTAGAGTAGGCCTTTGTGCCAACCGCTAAGGTCACTCTCAGTGGCCAGCTTGTCAGTCTCCCATTCCTGTGTTGGTTTTGGTGGTGGGGTACGAGCTTGGGGGGGGGGGGGGGTGGGGGGAGTGGTGCACCGCTGGGCATTCCTGCCCATTGGTGGTTGTTAGAAAGAGTACTCGCTGTTCTCAGCATGCCCTTTGTGTTGCTGCTGTGCCGTGGCTATTGCTGGTGATTCTGGTGGGCTGTATGTGGTTGCGCCGCGGATCGTGTCGACTGGTTGCACATGGAGGGAGCTCTGCTATGGCTTGCAGAACAAACAGCCTGTCTGCCTCCTTGGCTAAAAGGTGCGGGGCGCTGAAATTCATGTCCGAAACTTCTGAGGATTCGGGTACAGGTAGTTTTGAGAGGAATAGGGCCTCAAGCAGGAAACAGTCTGTGTGTCTGTCTACAAGGGCCACCATCTCGTGTATTAGCTTCGAAGGGTTTCTGTTGCCCAGGCTCGGCATGTTGAGGATTCTGATGGGGTGCTTATGCCGTCTGAGCTCTAGGGTGTTGAGGAGGAAATTTCGGAGCTGCTCGTACTTGTGATCCATCAGTGGGCTTTCTGTTAAGGAGCTTACTTTGGCTGCTGTGGTGGCGCCCAGGGCGCTGATGATGTGCCAGTATTTGGTGTCCTCTGAAACAATTCCCTTGATATGGAACTGTGGCTCAGCCAGCTGTAGTCAGTTCCTGGGCTGACTTGCCCAGAATGGTGGGAGATGTACACCCACTGTACTGGTCACAGGCACTGTGACTGTAGATTCAGCCAGTGGCTGCATTCTCATGCGATCGATGCTGGTTGCAAAATATTGGAACCATAGAGGTCACCACTGTAGCGACTGCTGCGGCAGCGCTACCAAGTAAGGAGATGACCACACAGCAGCGTATGGTGAACCAAAGAATGACTTTATTGGTGTGAATTTGACGGATTTCTGCGCTGATCCGCCCACTTCCGGTGACATACCCGCCAGCTTCCGAAAGTGATGTCATCACATCGTGATGTCACTCTCCAGCCAGCGGGCTGCTTAGCGCACACGTGGCGTTAAGTGCGGGCTCCTCTGCAGCCCATGCCATCTTGTACCATCCGCATGTTGCGGCGATTTGGCCTGTATACTTGCGCGGTTGCTCGGCCTGCTACCCCAGGAAGCTTTGTCGTTCTAAAACAAAATTTACAGTTGTATTATCAAGTGCTGTTTATCATAGCTGGTTATCAAACTAATTAGTTTTGCAGTCTTAAAATACTTTCCTTAGAACTGTTTAAAATTTATTGTTTTCAATCTTTTTTTGGTATTTTGAGAGAAATTATCTTGATTGGGGCAATAGCATAAATTCCCTTAATACAGAGCCAGTTTTTTTTTAATCAATGTAATGGATACTGGAACTGAATTGAACTGCATAAATAATGCTCCATCAACAAATGCATTTTTAATTCTAATGTGAAAGTGACAAATACTGCACAAGCCACCCTTTTTTTCCTAATGATAAATTAATTTGATAAATTCCGTTGATAATTTCATTTTAAATTTGTAACAAGATTAATTTTTCACATTAATCCATTTTATAAGTTTTCTAGAGTACTGTATCAAGTCCATAACTTTCTGAAAGTTGAAGTAATTTATCACATTGTTCACAGAATCTAGTTTTGGTATCATTTGGTTGAGTTTGTTCCAGCGAAGCAAGGTTTGACCTTCAAATAAATCATTTACAGTAATTGTTTATGGTGAAATTTGCACTTGAAGAGCACAAAAAAGGGTCATACCCTTTAGGGTATCTCTGCTTGTACAACTGTGAAATGTACTCAAATTAAATATCCTTAGGCACTTAGAAACGATATTGTTTTGACATTAATATTGATATTAATTCAGTTTATCAGATAATGGAAGTTCCATTATTGGCTCCTTGTGATTTTTTTGAGGACAAAAAAATTCAGGTAAATGGATCTTGATGTATTTATTTTACAAAGCAAATAGTTTTATTTGTGTATGGTTAGTGTTCTGTTTCACTGCATGCAGTAGAAGAGGATGAACTTGTGGATTTACTTAAACACCTACGTAGTTAAAAGAAAACTTGTATTATTATCCAGTTTTGGGTTATAGAACAGTTCATTTTTTTGGAGGGGTTGGAAATAAAATCATAGCATGTTAAGGAACAGCAGTTAAAACAATGGCAGGGTTACATGATATAGTCTTGTGGCACAAGTCTCTTCATGAATATATTTTCTGTTCATGCTCTCATTCTGAATGACAAAGCCCAGTACCCACTATGTTTTTGCAATTTATGCTTTCAATGAATAATTTTTGAATGAACAATCAGTAGTTCTCAACCTGCCTGATTATCAAGTGCCCTCAGCTGCTGTTCAGTGATAATGATGAGAGTTTATCATGTGTATAACTACAATGTGCCAATTAAATTGTCACTTGTTGCTGCTATATAAGTACGTAAGAGTTTTGTACATAGTTGTACAGAAGAAGCTCCATCATCCCACCACATCGTATCCACACTAATTACCCATCTAAGCTAATCCGATTTCCCTGCATTAGTTCTGTAGCCTCTCCTTTGTCGATTTAATGACCATCTATATATCTCAAATATAGTGATTGTATCTAGCTCAAGCATCCCCTGGTAGTGAGTTCCAGTTCACAGCAGGCTTGGCCTCTCCTTGTCACTGATGGCTCAGTATATTTAATGCTCGTGTGAAAGTTTAATATAGTCTAGTTGGCAGTGTTTGAGTTTTAACTTCTGTGTTCCACGTGCCTTTTGAGATCTTGTTTTGCACTAATTTTGGTGACTGGCAATTTTGTTAAAGGTCTGTTAACAGGGCATGTGGTTGAAATAAAAGCAAAATGCTGGAAGTAGCAGGTCAGGCAGTATTTGTGGAGAGTGAAATGAGGTTGACATTTTGGGTCATTTTACCATTAGTTTAGCAAATTAACTCAACACAATTAGTGTAAGAATGATGGTAGAGGGTTAAAACAACTACCGGCATCACCTATGGCTCCTAGAACGCTTCCATCAGCGCTGTCTCTGCTCCATCCTCAAAATTCATTGGAATGACTTCATCACCAACATCGAAGTACTTGAGCTGGCAGAGTCCGCAAGCATCGAATCCATGCTGCTGAAGACCCAACTGCGCTGGGTGGGTCACGTCTCCAGAATGGAGGACCATCACCATCCCAAGATCGTGTTCTATGGCAAGCTTTCCACTGGCCACCGAGACAGAGGTGCACCAAAGAAGAGGTACAAGGACTGCTTAAAGAAATCTCTTGGTGCCTGCCACATTGACCACCGCCAGTGGGCTGATATCGCCTCAAACCGTGCATCTTGGCGCCTCACAGTTCGGCGGGCAGCAACCTCCTTTGAAGAAGACCGCAGAGCCCACCTCACTGACAAAAGACAAAGGAGGAAAAACCCAACACCTAACCCCAACCAACCAATTTTCCCCTGCAGCCGCTGCAACCATGTCTGCCTGTCCCACATCGGACTTGTCAGTCACCAACGAGCCTGCAGCAGACATGGACATACCCCTCCATAAATCTTCATCCGCGAAGCCAAGCCAAAGAAAGAAAGAAAACAACTATCATGGAATAGAAGAAAACTTGAAGAGTTTAATAGCCTGTGAAGTTCCAAGAATGTTAAGGAAGTATAAACAATGAGATGGGAACAATTTATATCAAAACAATAATATCCAGAATAGATTGCATTCAGAATTCCATATTCAGAAATTTTGTAAGAAGACCTTGATGGCAATTAAGTCTCTGAAATGAGCATTATTACAGGCTGCAAACAGATGGGCATTGGATAGAGGATTATACC
This sequence comes from Narcine bancroftii, assembly GCF_036971445.1. Classification (NCBI taxonomy): domain Eukaryota; kingdom Metazoa; phylum Chordata; class Chondrichthyes; order Torpediniformes; family Narcinidae; genus Narcine; species Narcine bancroftii. The sequence goes on from NC_091469.1 coordinate 430,978,491, forward strand.
CCAATGTAACACCTGAGTTTCACTGAATTGAGTGGTTAGCTAGCTTCACTGATACCCAGGATCTCTAAGACCTAATCAATGAAGAGTAAGTTATTTCCACACTGGTCTCAATAATCACGTCAAAACTTGGATACAGTAAATTGTCCTTGATCATAGAGACCTCAGAAGACTGTTAATTTCCTTTTGAGGATTTTATCTTTGATTTTCCCATCTTAAAGCTATTTCGGAACAATTCCATTTGTCAATAAGGTAGAAATTTCAACTTGAAGTGCTTAAATATGTAGTTTAAGGAAAAGAAACAGTTGCCCTTTGCCATTTTAAGAGCAGGTCTTTTCCATTGCCCATATGCACAAAGGAAAAGAGAAGAAAGCAATATTTTTAAAAGTTTATCGTGGGAAGATGTTAGATACTAGAACAAGGACTGTTAATGAGTTGCTGCATAAATGAAGCCCCAGTACATCACAAACGTTATGATCTCTCTGCTTTGGGCAAATCTTTCCCTTTTGGTATGCATTGAATTTGCTCAGCCACTTTAAAAATCCAAACAAATTTGGCATGGTGATCTTCAGCTCTGTGACAAGTCTGCAAGCAACATAACATCTTGAACTGCTATTTTTTCTGTTGATAGACATAGAAACATAGAAGATAGGAGCAAGAGTAGGTCATTTGACCCTTCGAGCCTGCTCCGCCATTCAACGAGATCGTGACTGATCTTAAAGTTCAGTACACTGTCCCCGCCTTCTCTCCGTAACCTTTAATACCCTTATACTGAAGAAATAGATCTAATTCCCTCTTAGATAGATTTAATGAACCTGCCTCTACTGCCCTCTGTGGCAATGAATTCCACAGATTTACCACCCTCATGCAACTTGAAAGAATTGAGGATTTGTTGTAAATAATACATGTGGTCTGGCAACATTTTTTAATTTGTACTAACAAATGATAATGCAAAAAACATTTTCCTTTGTACAGAGTTGTTGAAAGGTGGATTTACAAAATACCAATGAAAGAACTGCAAATAGATTAAAAAGGGAACCATACTAAAAGTTGATAGTTCCACACCAGATCTTGGAAAGTTAGTGACTGAATTTCATTTAAAAAGATGATGCTCAAATTTCCAGCCACCTTGCAGTAAGAATTGCTAGGTGGATAATCCTTGTTGCTTCCTCCCTGAGGCCCCCAGAAACAAGTTTTCAGCCGATAGATTAGGTCTGTGATGTGAAAGATAAGCGCAAGAAGTAACAAAAGCTTTGGGACCAGACTGTACTGAACTTTTGAGCTGAAATTTGGTGCTTTGGAATTTGCCACACTATATGACACACTGGCCCAATACATACAACACTGATCTATCTTCTCAGGGGAAATAAAATGTTTGCCATTTTAGTGCTGAACAAAAATAACACTCCTAAGTACTGATGTTCTTGCCAACATCTTGAAGGCATGTCACAAATCAGGAGTGTGATGGATATTCCCCATTTAATAGTGTATCTCCAATAGTTCTCAAGTCGTGTAAATGGGAGAGGGGTAGCACATCAGAATGGTACAAGATTATGATGAAAGATTTGAATTTAGTTGATATTTGGCGAAGACTTAATCCTACAGAGAAGGATTTTTCTTTTTATTCTTCATGTCATAATTCCTTTTCAAGAATTGATTATTTCTTAATTTCAACACATTTGCAGGATAAGGTTATATCTGTGGATTATAAGGCAAGGTTGGTCTCAGATCATTCATTATTATTATTAGAATATCAGAGTTCACAAGATGTTCAGAGAACCCCAAGATGGAGATTTAACATTATGTTATTACAAAAAACCAGAATTTATTAGTTATTAAAAAAAACAAATTGAGGATTTTATTAGTAATAATGTTAATTCTGTTTCTAGTCATTTTGTTTTATGGGATGCAATGAAAGCCTTTTTACGACGTCAAATTATTAGCTATGCATCTAAAGTAAAGAAAGAGAGAATTAGAGAGATTAAAGACTTGGAGAAAAAGATAACTGTTAGTGAAAAAGAATTTCAAAAAAATGCTACTGAAATGCAAAAGAACCAGTTAACTAATTTAAAATTAAAATATAATGAATTACAAACATATTGATTTGAATGTTTAATGAATCGAACTAAACATAAGTTTTGTGAATGGGGTGAGAAAGCTCGTAAAGTTTTATCCTGGCAGTTTAAAAAAAAGAACAATTATCTAGGATTATACCAGCAATTAGAAAAAAGTCGGGTATTACTTTTAGACAAAAATAAATTAATGAGGAATTTTGTAATTTTTATTAAAAAATGAAATACATCTGAGTGTAAAGATGTAAGTGAAGATGCAATAGATTCTTTTTTGAAAAATATCAATTTGCCACAGTTGAATCAAGAAGATAGACAAGAGTTGGATAAATCTTTTACAGAGAATGAAATTGAAATGGCTATAAGAGATATGCCAAATGGAAAGGCACCCGGTGAAGACGGGTTCTCCATAGAATTTTATAAAACTTTTTATGTTGATATATCTTCTATTTATAAGAATGTAATACAGCAAATTTATAAAACTTTTCAATTACCTGAATCTTGTTCTAATGCAATAATTACAGTTATACCAAAAAAAGATAAAGATCCTTTACAGGTTTCTTCTTATCGACCAATATCATTGTTAAATGTAGATTATAAAATTGTAGCTAAAGTTATGGCTAATAGATTGGCTCAATATTTACCTAAAATAATACATAAAGATCAAACAGGATTTATAAAAAACAGATATGCGTCTGATAATATCTTGCGACTAATTACTTTGATAAATAAATGTAAATCTCAAATGAATTATCCAATAGTGGTTTAATTAGATGCAGAAAAGGCTTTTGATAGAGTGGAATGGAAGTTTTTATTTAAAGTACTTGAGAAATTTTGTTTTGCTTCTTCGTTTATTGGATTGATAAAGGCTTTATATAATAGTCCAAAGGCTAGAGTTGCTACTAATGGACAAATTTCAGAATCTTTTGATTTAACAAGGTCTACTAGACAAGGATGTCCATTGTCACCTGCTTTATTTGCTATAGTAATTGAACCTTTGGCACAGTTAATACGTCAAAATGAAAATGTTAAGGGTATGAGAGTTTTGAATGAGGAATATAAGATTAATTTATTTGCAGATGATGTTTTATTATACCTGGTAGACCCTGATATTTCTTTACCAGCAATTCAAGAATCTTTAGAAAATTATGGTCAATTATCTGGCTATAAGGTAAATTGGGCTAAAAGTGAAATTTTGTCAATTTGTAAAGATGATTATTCGATTTATAAAAATATTACAAAGTTGAAGTGGACAAAAATTAAATATTTGGGAATTAATGTTAATACAGAATATCAATATTTATATTCAATTAATTACCTTCCTTTAATAAAAAAAGATTAAACTAGATTTGATTAGGTGGAAGGACTTACCTTTAGGTTTATTGGGGAGGATTAATACTATAAAAATGAATATTTTTCCTCGGATGCAATATTTATTTCAATCAATTCCTTATTTTAAAAAAAAAAAAAGTTTTTTTAATGATTTATATAAAGCAGTTAGAGAATTTTTATGGAAGGGAAAATTTCCACGGGTAGCAATGAAAAAATTGATGTGGGACTTTCAATTTGGAGGTTTGAGATTACCTAATTTTCAATACTATTATGAGGCAGCTCAATTTAAATTTCTTAGTGCATTAATGAATATGGAGGATCCGCCCATTTGGGCAAAGATAGAACTGGCAGTTATTTTAGAAAAATCTCCACATGAATTTTTGTGTCGATGGAATTAAAAATTTGTTACAAATTTGATGTACCAATATTGAAACATTTATTGAATCTATGGACGAGTAAACTTGATAAAATGGGGCTTAAAAATAAATGGTCTGGGCGATTGTCATTATATAATAATTAACTTGTTCCTTTTACGGTCTCCAATATCACTTTGAAACAATGAGAAAGGAAAGGAATAAAAAACTTATCTGATTGTTTTTTTTTGAAGGACATTTTTGTTCTTTTGAGGAATTACAAAAGAAATTTGATATTAGTGGAAATTCTGTATTTGTGTACTATCAGTTAAGATCATTTGTAAAACAGATATGTGGTCGGCAAATGACTTTATTGCCTGAAACTAGTTTTGAGAAATATGTACTTTCAATACCAGAAAAGGGGTATATATCTGATTTGTATTGTATTTTACAAGAAAATGAAAGTAAGAAAGATTGGGATAAAGATAAGTTGAAATGGGAAAAAGATTTAGGTTCTACAATAGCTGAAGAAGCTTGGATGGAAATTTGTCAAAACAGTATTCGGAAATTGATTAATGCTAGATTAGCGATGATTAATTATAATTTTATACATCAATTATATTTAACACCAGAAAAATTAAAAAAATTTGGTCTTAGTAAGTCAGACTGTTGTTTTCGTTGTGACCAGACAGCTAATACTTTTTTACATACTGTCTGGTCCTGTGACCGATTGCAACAGTTTTGGAAAGGTATTCAATCTATATTTAATAGATTATATAATATTTGTGTTGTATTAAATCCTGATATATTTTTATTAGGGAATATGCAATCATTAACTGATTTAGGATTAAATGATTATTAGATTTCTTTTATCTATTTAGCTTTAGCAGTGGCCAAGAAATGTATAGCATCTACTTGGAAAGATAGAAATATACTAACTTTGGATAGGTGGTATTTAGAGATGAAGTCTTGTTTAATTATGGAAAGGATATCATTTTCAATTCAAGATAAGATGTCTTTTTATAGGTTAAGTGGACTCCATTTGTTAAGTATATGCAATTAAGTTTGATTTAAGTGTTCTTAGATGTGATATTTTAGATCTGATAAATCTTTTTAAAATTATTTTTATTTGTCATATTTTTCTTTTTCTTTGTTTTTTTTAATACATAATATTATTAATTTTACTAATTCTTCACTCTTTATTTGGGGGAGGGGAAGGGTGGGTTTTTTTTATATAGACTTTTTAGTTCTTGTATATGTAGGGGGGGTTGGGTTGAATTAAGTTAGGTTATTAATGTTGTATTGTAATTATATTATTTTATTTTATCTTTTCTTTAAATGTAATTTTACTTTTTATTCCTGTGATTAAAATCTTTAAATAAAGTTTAAAAAAAAAAGAATGGTACAAGATTTAAAAAAAGGATATTTGATGTCAGTCCAAGAATATGAAAATAAATGAATTTGAATTAATAATTGGTAACAGTTACAAGAGGTTCAGGACTGGGAACGACATATTCCTGGCTATAAGCTGCTTAACAGAAATAGTAAGAATTGAAAATAAGGGTTGTCCAGAATGATCCAAGATCGAAGGATTGGAATTGCACATGAAATACTTACAGGCCTCTTAACAGTAATGTTTCATGAGACGATGTATTAATCAAGAAATAATAAGGTTGCAGAAAAGATCCCATAATAAAACCAGACAATGAAGATTTTGCTTCTGGAGCACTTTTGAGTGTATCTTGTGAATTTTGAGCTGCTGATGAGTTTTTGGGGAAATGTTGTCTTGGCCCCGGGCATGCTTAGTCAGGATAGATACAGACAAGCTATAAAAGTAGCTCTCGAATAGAGATGCTGTGTGTTGCATTGATACAAATTTTTTGAGGAAACCAACCATTTAAAAAAAAAAAAAAAAAAAAGTTGTCTTGAGTGTTTTTCATTTTTTAAAGGGTATAAGCTGCCTTCCCTCTCCACCTTCCATAGAGATAGCTCCCTCCTTGTCTCCCTCATCCACATCCCTCCCCACCAATCACCCTGCCGGACCTTCTACTGTGGCCACAGGTGGTGCCACACTTGCGGCCACACCACCTCCCTCACCACCTTTTGGGGCCCCAAATAGTCCTTTCAAGTGAAGCAACACTTCGTGTGTATCTGTGGGAGTTGTCTACTGCATCTGGTGCTCCCTTTGTGACCTTTATATCGGAGATACTGGGAGTCTGGGAGATTGCTTCGGTGAGAACCTTCCCTCTGTCCATGTCGGTGACTGGGATCTCCCACTGGCCAACCACATCAATTCTGTACCCCACTCTCATTCTTTCATGTCTGTCCATGGCCTCATGTGCTATCCCACCAAGTTCACCTGTAAATTGGAGGAACAGCACTTGATTTTATGTTTGGGCATTCTCAACCGGATATCAGTAACATTGACCTCTCCAGTTTCTGTTAGCTCACTCTGTTTTCCCTCCCCTCCCCTTTAGGCTTTTTCAGGTGCTAAGAATGCGTTTGAAGAAGCAGAAGCGGCCCTTTATTTTTTCCCTTCAGATGGCAGCGTTTAAAGTGCAACACTGGCCATCTGAAGAACACAGCTGCACTGAATGCGGCTCTGAGCATACTCTGCCTCCTGCCCAGTGTCAGCTGTGATCCCGCCCACTGATATGATGTCATTTTGAGCGCGACAAGAAGGAACACAGGACAATGGCAGACCCTGTGCAGGCAGGAGAGATAATGATGATGATTTCAGCCTTTCTGAGTGTTCAGAATGAGATACGGCAGATCCTTTGTAAGGCTATTTGTGCTGTTGAAGCTCTTCAATCGTCCTTGAGATCTGAAAATCGCATAGGTGCAATCAGGAGAAGGTTCCTGCAAAGGTTGAGGACAAGAAGACAGCAGTTAGCGGTTGAAAGGCGCGTGGAGCTTAAGTGCCATAGACGAAGGCGAATGCTGCTGGTCAGTCAATTAGCTATAGTGACACATCGGTCTCTCTGGAGGTTGAACCAACCGCAGGGTGCTGAGTTCTGGAGTAATGTCCTCACCAAATTTGATGATACTGAGTGGAGGAGACACTTTCGTATGTCGCGTGGCACCTTTCACTTTGTACTGGAACTCTTAGAACCTCACCTGAAGGCGCATACACCAGACTTGTAGCGACCATTGGAGCCCAGACTTCGATTAGCTGTGGCCCTGTGGTGGTATGCTGTCCCTTGTGAGTATCGATCCATCAGTACCATCTTTGGCATAGGCGTCAGGACCGCTTTGAGGACTGCCGCCTTGAGGAAGTTCCTCGGTAAACGTTTCATCTCCCTGCCAAGTGGAACACATCTCTTGGAGACCATTGATGGCTTTGCGCAAAGGGGATACCCAATGTGTGCTGGTGCCATTGATGGGTCACACATTCCCATAATCGCCCTCAGCGTGGATGCTGCAGCCTACTACAATCGCAAAGGGTGGCATTCAGTGGTTCTGCAAGCAGTGGTTGACCACAGATTCTGGTGAGTTAAGCCTCTATTGATCTTTATCACATCACATTTCAAATGACTATGATTTAACTGTGTGATTTTCATTCATGCTACAGCTTCTCCGATGTGTTTGTGGGATGACCGGGCTGCACACGTGATGCCCAAGTGCTTGCCAACTCTCCTCTATAGAAAAGCAGAGGACCAGGGTGGATACCTCTTCCCACGTGACGTGAGTGTTCACTCTTCAAAGCTCTGTGTTTCAATGTTATGCATGCTGGCTGTGTCAACGTTCAGGTGCATGAATTAACTACATTTCTGCATTGTTGTGCCTGCAGGTGTCCAAGGATGTTGAGGGAGTGGAGGTTCCAGCGCATCTTGTGGTTGATGCGGCATACCCCCTATACGAAGCTGATGAAGGGGTTCATACAGCACCAAATACTGGATCCAGATCAGCAAAGATTTAACAAAGCTCTTAATTCAGCAATGATAGTGGTGGAACATGCATTTGGCCATCTAAAAGACCGCTGGCGGTACCTGTCCAAGCGTTTAGCTATCTCCACAGCCTTAGTCCCAGATGTTGTACTGCACAATATATGTGAGATTAAGAAGGAAGACTTCCCCTCAGAGTGGACATTGATTGAAGCGGATGGTCCTGCACTCAATAGCACAGATTGTGCTGATCAGCAGGGCCATGGGCACCAGGCCATCCTTTCTTCCATCCTGTGAGAGTATGTCCCTGCTACCCAGCTCCTCATTTTCCACAACCTGTTTCCCCCCTCCACCCTCCCCACCCAATGTGGTGACATGAGCCTGCTGCCTGGCATGTTATGTGCTCTTGCGAATGAACGGGTGCATATAAATGAAACACGTGACTTGTGTGCTTGTCAAAAATATAATAAAATTTATTAAAAGACATTCTTTGAGAAATCACTCTGCTTCATAAATATTTGAGATAGATACCGCAACGTTAATATTTCACATCATGATTAAACTTGAAGTAAACCTCGGAATGGACAAATAAAAGTGCAGATCCACTCTACACTTGAACACCACAGAACAAACACAGTAAACACAATCACCCGGCACCATAGCACCTCACTGCTGAGTGTTTCCATCCTTAAAGTGTTGCACAGAACATGGCACTTCTGAGTGGCTTCATGAACAACAAAAGTGAACAGTGAGTTAGCACCATTAAGGATGTTTAGCCCGACACAAACCTCATTACAGCATTGAGAGGAACAAGTTTGGGGGTGGGGGGGGTGGTGGAGGGGTAGGAGGAACCTGTCCTGGACCACAGCATCTCAGTCATGCCAAAAGCGTCCACTACTGTGATGCACTGGTGTTGAATGAAATGGCATGCTGGATGTTGGGGCCAGGTACGTGGGATGAGGCTGACCATATGGGGATGGGGAGGCCTCCATTCACGTGACCAATATGTTGAAGATGACTGACTGCCTGTCCATTGTGGTGCTCAGTCCCTACAGGGAAGTTGCAAACTCAGACATGTCGTGATCCAGCGCCTCCTCTGCACGCTGGCGGTCTCTCTCACTGTCTTCCTTGTCAAGTGTCAACATCATTGCCTGCACTCCTTCGCGAGAAACTGACACATGGTCAGTCGCTGGCGCTTGCGTTTGGAACCATAGGCTGTGGGTGGAAACAGGAAAAGTGCATCAACATTGGACTTGGGTGCTTCTCCATAAACGCAACCTCAATGCTACTGTACCTGTGTTCTCTGTTGAGAGTATTGCCTCGCCACTTCCAGGGACAGTGATCTCTGCGCTTCCACTCTCGGAGGCATCCAAATCTGTGGCTCCCCTGTCCTTGGCAGTGGCCTCCCCCTCCTGGACCAGCATGTCTCCTCCATTGCCGCTGTGTGAATCCTGAGATCCCTCATGGATGAGCTCTGGGGATTCAGGGCTCTCCAGAGTGCTGGGTACAGTCAAGGGAGTAGCTGAGCAGCTAGCCTCCCAGAGAGCGTGGCACTGATAGAAGTACTGCCACTCCTTGTGCCCATTACCACTTCTCCTGTTGTGGTCCAGACTTGCGTGGAATTTATTCCTCATGCTCTTCCGCTTTGTGGCCGCCTGGCTTTTACTGTGCTTGTACCCTTGTTCTGCGAGCACTCCAGACAGCTGCTCAAAAGTGGGACCATCCCTCACTGACCCAGTGAGCTCCCTTTCCTGGGATTCCTGAGTCAGATGGTCTAGAAGTAGTCTTACCTCTTCTTCAGACCAGTTACAAGCCTTTTTTGGAGCCATTGTTGAAATGCACTGTTTTCCTGCTCTGCTAAACAAAACCACTGAATCTGCACTAGCCTGCCTGCGCAATATTGCTTCAAGATTCGCGCCAGGCGTCTCAGGCTGACGACGTCACTGCCACGTCAGCAGCCTGACCCTTTTAACAGCTGCTTTCAGCCAGCTGCATTCAGGTGGCTGGGGGAGCCACTGAGCTGTGCTGATTATCCATCTCGGAGGAGGGTTACGTAGCCTGTCTCAAGGGCACCTCTTGCATATTCACGTGGCCTTCCCACAGCTGCATAGTGCCAAAATATGCAGCTTTACAATTGGCCACCTGAAAGTGCCTTTTGTTTTTTTTCCTTCTGTAGTCCACCTCCTTCACTTTCCAAATAGGAGCCATCCCTCCTCCCTCTGCTTGTTTGTGTGCCTTCCCTCCCTTGTCCACCACCTATTTATTACCTTCTGCTCTTCCCCACTACCATTTTGTTTGTTTGCCTGCTGATATTTTTCTAAATCTTAATGAAGGGCTCAAGCCCAAAAGGTTGGTTATGTATCTTTATATTTGTTTTCTAAAGTACCTAATTTGACCAGCTGAGTTTCTCCAGCATTGTTTTTACTTGAAATTAAGTTATCTAATGTACCGTAGTGTAGATGACTAGTTCACTATATGAGTTAAACCAGGCATTTTTATTTCTTGTCCTGTGTAATGAGATGGGCAATTAACAATTTCTCACTAAAAGGTTTTCTGGAGAAGAGAGATTATAATACAAGAAAATAAACAAAGTGCATGAACTATTTGAGATGCGCACTAACTTTTTTCCAGCTACATTGAATTATTTGTGCTTTTTAATGTTCACCACACTAAGCTACATGCAATGATGCATTTTAAAGTTTTTATTCCTGTACAAATTCCAACAAATACTATGATCAAGTAACTAAAATGAAAAATGGTTATTTTCAAAGCAGTACTGATATTTTTGCTCACTGGGTTATAAGTGTGTATTGCTGTGCACAGCCATCACCTATACAATTAAAATTTGGCTTTAGCTTTAATATAATTATGAAGCAAATGACAGTGCAGCTACAATGATTTAATGTTATAATGGATCTGATTCCAATATTCTCTAAATTCTACAGGTAGCTGTTATGACTGTGACTCTATTCCCAATTCGTCTCCTGCTAGCTGCTTTCATGATGTTGCTGGCTTGGCCATTTGCATTCCTTGCTGCATGGGGGCGTATTGAAAAGGAACCTGACAAACCAATGAATTTGTGGAAAAAGTGAGTTTTTATTTTGCAAATCTTGAGATCTGTTGTCTGAATATCAAGATGAAATGTATGCAACACTCCAATTAAGGAATCAAAATATTAAAGTCGGTGGTGAAGTTCTAAATACTTTTAGAAGATGATGGTTTTTTTAATATTTGATGCATTTACCATTTGTATTTTTATTTTGTTCTCTACTGATTTATACTATCCTTGATTTCCTGTTTGCAACATTTGCTTAATATTGTCACAAGTGTATATTAATTAACGATTCTTTTTTTTGATATTGTTCATGTCTTTTATGATGTATTATTCACAAAAGATACATTTTCAAGGTCTGGCATGCAGGGGCTGGTTAGTGGGCTTCTCCTTGCAGATTGGTAAACCACTACTCCAACCGTGCTGCCCAATCTTTTAGTTTGTTTCACCATTGGATTCTCCATTGATTTTAGTGTGCATTGTAACACTACAGATTAGAAGTCAAGAGACAGGTAGCATCACACCACAGAGGCTAGTGGGTAAACTTTCCTAGCTGGGAATTAACACCCCTTTCTGCATCTGGATTGTGGACCTCTTGACCAAAACACTACTATAAGTCCAGGTTTGCAGCAAAATCTCAGTTTCGCTCACCTCCGGGCTATACGCTTAGCCATCCATCCTCAGTTCATGCTGTTGATTCACGACTGCACTACCAGCTTCAGTTCAAACAAAATCATCCAAGTTTACAGATGACACAATAGTAGTTGGCCACAACAGCAACAATGAGTTAGTTTTGAGGAGGTTGGAAGGCTGGTAAATGGTGGGCGAACAACAACCTGATTTTCAAATGAAGAGACAAAGGAAATGATTGGGGATTTGAGGGGATGCACATCTCTGGCTCTGTTGTGGAGAGAGTGGAAATCCTTGGTGTGCATATAATGAACCACCTATCATTGGCCATTAACACCTCATTATCAAGGAGGTTGGAGAGTGCAAGGCTTCCAAGGCATCTTGATAACAATTGAGAGTGTCCTGTGTGTCTGCATCATTAAGGACTTTCAGGTGGCCAATTGCCCCGCTTGAAAAGCTGCATATTTTGGCAATATGCAGCTGTTGGGAGGCCACGTGAATGTGCAGGAGGTACCTGCAAGGCGAACTTTGTAACCATCCTCAGAGAGGGATAATCGCCGTAGCACAGTGGCCTCCCCAGCCATCGGAATGCAGCTGCCTAAAAGCGGCTGCATTCGGGATGACAATCGGATGACGAGTGCCTGACATCTCCTCTCCCAGCTGCTCCTTCCGTCGGGGCAGGGGCAGGTGGCTGGGCTGTCAGCACGGGAACTGCAGGGCTAGAGCGGTCAGTGTGGGAACTATGGGCTAGAGCAGTCAGTGTGGGAACTGTGGGGCTAGAGCGGTCAGTGTGGGAACTGCGGGGCTAGAGGGGCGGCTGGCGGAGGAGAAGGGTGCTGGCTGAAACGATGCCGGTACCCACCTCGAGCTCTGTTCTCCCCCGCCGGCTGCTCCAGCCCCCTTCTCCCCCGCCGGCTGCTCCAGCCCCCTTCTCCCCCGCCGGCTGCTCCAGCCCCCTTCTCCCCCGCCGGCTGCTCCAGCCCCCTTCTCCCCCGCCGGCTGCTCCAGCCCCCTTCTCCCCCGCCGGCTGCTCCAGCCCCCTTCTCCCCCGCCGGCTGCTCCAGCCCCCTTCTCCCCCGCCGGCTGCTCCAGCCCCCTTCTCCCCCGCCGGCTGCTCCAGCCCCCTTCTCCCCCGCCGGCTGCTCCAGCCCCCTTCTCCCCCGCCGGCTGCTCCAGCCCCCTTCTCCCCCGCCGGCTGCTCCAGCCCCCTTCTCCCCCGCCGGCTGCTCCAGCCCCCTTCTCCCCCGCCGGCTGCTCCAGCCCCCTTCTCCCCCGCCGGCTGCTCCAGCCCCCTTCTCCCCCGCCGGCTGCTCCAGCCCCCTTCTCCCCCGCCGGCTGCTCCAGCCCCCTTCTCCCCCGCCGGCTGCTCCAGCCCCCTTCTCCCCCGCCGGCTGCTCCAGCCCCCTTCTCCCCCGCCGGCTGCTCCAGCCCCCTTCTCCCCCGCCGGCTGCTCCAGCCCCCTTCTCCCCCGCCGGCTGCTCCAGCCCCCTTCTCCCCCACGGGGGGGAGAGAGATCAGTGTGGGGACATTCCACGGGGGATGCCCCCTCGCTGATAGCCAGCCATCGTAACTTGACAGCCCAAGGGACAGGAGCCAGAATGCGCTCAGATGCTCATCATGGTGCAGCTGTCAGCTGAACGGTAAATCAAAGGCCCGCTTTCTCTTCTTCAGGCACATTCTTAGCGGAGAATACACCTGAAGAAGCCTATTGTGTGGTTTGGTAGCTGCAAAGCATCATCCTAATCCATATAGGGATCTTTAAAATGGCCAAGATCATCATGGGGTCATTCTATTGACAATATTCATTGGGAGCATTGCTCAAATTGAGCTCAAAGAATTAATGAAGGCCCTTCCCATCCATCATATATTATCTTTGACCTACTACCTTAAGAGAAAGGTAGAGACATCAAAATCTAGACTGCCAGGCCAGAGATAGGTTCTTCCCGCAGGCTGTTGATGTTGAAGGGTATCCTGTAACTTTGGGTCTCTTATAAATGAAATAAATAAATTATTCCAAAATAAAGGGCTTTGGCAAATACTAGAGTGCATCGGATGCCCCCCAAAGTTCCTCAACATGGTTATCCAACTGCACGAAAACCAACAAGGTCGGGTCAGATACAGCAATGAGCTCTCTGAACCCTTCTCCATTAACAATGGCGTGAAGCAAGGCTGCGTTCTCGCACCAACCCTCTTTTCAATCTTCTTCAGCATAATGCTGAAACAAGCCATGAAAGACCTCAACAATGAAGATGCTGTTTACATCCGGTACCGCACAAATGGCAGTCTCTTCAATCTGAGGCGCCTGCAAGCTCACACCAAGAGAGCAACTTGTCCGTGAACTGCTCTTTGCAGATGATGCCGCTTTAGTTGCCCATTCAGAGCCAGCTCTTCCGCGCTTGATGTCCTGTTTTGCGGAAACTGCCAAAATGTTTGGCCTGGAAGTCAGCCTGAAGAAAACTGAGGTCCTCCATCAGCCAGCTCCCCACCATGACTACAAGCCCCCCCCCCACATCTCCATCGGGCACACAAAACTCAAAACGGTCAACCAGTTTACCTATCTCGGCTGCACCATTTCATTGGATGCAAGGATCGACAACGAGATAGACAACAGACTCGCTAAGGCAAATAGCACCTTTGGAAGACTACACAAAAGAGTCTGGAAAAACAACCAACTGAAAAACCTCACAAAGATAAGTGTATACAGAGCCGTTGTCATACCCACACTCCTATTCGGCTCCGAATCATGGGTCCTCTACTGGCATCACCTACGGCTCCTAGAACGCTTCCATCAGCGCTGTCTCCGCTCCATCCTCAATATTCATTGGAGCGACTTCATCACCAACATCGAAGTACTCGAGATGGCAGAGGCCGACAGCATCGAATCCACCTGCGCTGGGCAGGTCACGTCTTCAGAATGGAGGTCCATCGCCTTCCCAAGGTCGTGTTATATGGCGAGCTCTCCACTGGCCACCGTGACAGAGCTGCACCAAAGAAGAGGTACAAGGACTGCCTAAAGAAATCTCTTGGTGCCTGCCACATTGACCACCGCCGGTGGGCTGATATCGCCTCAAACCGTGCATCTTGGTGCCTCACAGTTTGGCGGGCAGCAACCTCCTTTGAAGAAGACCGCAGAGCCCACCTCACTGACAAAAGACAAAGGAGGAAACACCCAACCCCAACCAACCAATTTTCCCCTGCAACCGCTGCAACCATGTCTGCCTGTCCCGCATCGGACTTGTCAGCCACAGCTGACGTGGACATTACCCCTCCATAAATCTTCGTCCGTGAAGCCAAGCCAAAGAAGCAATGAAATAAATAACATTCCAAAATGTTTATTTTATATATTTTGTTTTGAGTGTGTATGTACTGTGGTTTGGAAAATCACTGTTTTGTTTGGCAGTACTGTGACAGAATATAGCTATGTTTTGGGGAGATGGGTCACATACAAACACTTTAAAACAGATCTTACTTAAAATACTGGAGCTCTGCTAATGGTAGACATATTGGCCCCAGAGCCTTTGCAGAAGCTTTGGAGAGTGCCCAAGAGACTTTACTAATGGATTGTTGTTTACAAAAAGGCAACAGATGAAAGACCTTGTTGGAGCCGCCTTTTGTCTGGAAGAGGGTCATGTGGTTTTGCAAGCAGAGAGTGTCAAACAGGCTTTTTCTCAGAGAGAGAGAAAGACACACAGATCAGTTCTATAGTTTACAGTCAGCAGCAGCAACTGGGACTGGAACAGGACAAGTTGGCAAGCTTGTGGAAAACCCCATTTGGAAGACAGGTTGTGAGTGCTTAGTTCAGCCTGGTCAAAGCCCTTTTGGCTCATGCAAGAGGAGAGGACTGGCTGTCTAATGTTTCAATTGAAGTGAGAGCAACAGAAAAGGCACTCTGGTGACCTGAAAGTGGTTATCATCTGGAGAACCCTGAGGGGGCAAATTTTGTTAGCAAGACACTGAAGTGGCTGATTAAAAAGCACTCAGTTGTGACTGTCCAGCGAACAGCAAATCTCCCTCTGAAAACCGACAAGAACCTTCCTGAGCAGTAACTATTTACCTTTCAAGCACCAAAGCCTGGTGAACTTTATAAATGTAAAATTCTGAACACAATATAAGAATTGCCTGCAACCGGTGAACTTGGAGGAATGAGAAGTGAGATTGGGCTGTGAATCAAAAAACTTTTCTGAACTTGCACATAATTACATATTAGAATTATAAGGGGGTTAAGTTAGGTTAGTTAAGTCAATAGTGATGTTAAAGTGTGATTCTATTTTCATGTTTTAAGATAATTAAATGCAACCTTTATTTAAGTAACCATTTGTCTTGGCGAATATCTATTGCTGCTAGGTTTTTGGGTTCTCTGGGCTTGTAACAACAGTACATCTATAGTCAGCTGATAATCTTGATGTAAACTTTCAAATATCTAGTGTGAGAGACAATGTGAAGTATTAAATGATGGTCAGTTGTTGCAGGTGGCAAAGCTGGGAGTAGACCTTTACTAGATATGACAGCTTTCAGAGGTTGGACTTAATTCAGTTTCAGCATGATTGCTGTCACTTCTGTGGGAATATAGGGTGTTTCAGGCTATAAGATGGCCTAGACCTGGGAAATTTTGAGAAACCATAGCCCCTTTTCCATTGGCACCTTGACCCAGGGATTAACGGTGAATTGACCAGTGGAAAAGAAAAACAATCAGCACGCCAGCCTCTTACCCCTACACATATCCCTGGCATCAGCTGTAACAGTGGAAAAAGGACAACTTCCATCCATTCCATTCAAAGGTCCACTCTCCGATCCCCAGGGATGAGTGTGTTCAGTGGAATAGCAGTCAGTGGACCAGTGAAAACAGCACAAACGGTTTCCTATCCCAGGACACTGCGTGGCCAATTAACTGGGATTCCAGTGGAGAAAGACCTCATGGCTGACAATTCCAGGCAGGTGGGCCAGCCAGTAGATCCAGCACAGCTTATTGATGATCAAAGCTTACATGGAAGATACTGTTGAGGTTGGGGATTTGGTGCATAGCTCAATTGGAAGTGTGTTTTTAAAATCCTCCAGTGTCTCATGTCACAGTTAAGCCTGTTACAATTAACACAGCTCCTATAATTTGCATCTGCCCAAATGGTATGCTGCATTTAAATTTTTGTCTCCATTTTATGGGATGCTGCAAAGTAATGAAAATGTTCTTTGCTGATGAGAATTAATTCCACCAGTGTACAATCAGAATTACAGTACCTCCTAATTTGAATTTCGAGTTGTTTTGCATGATCTAAACTGACCACGATCTTTGAAAGCATAAAAATTGCCAAACAGCGAGTGTTATTTCATTTTTTTAAATTTTCAAGCTTAGTTGGAATTTCCTTTTAATCTCTACATTGGGTAATGGCATAGAAACAAATGGAAAGGAAAAAAAAGTTTTTTTTTAATCAAACTTTCTCACATCTTGGATAATCACATCTTCTTTTGCTAACTACCCCTTACAAAGGTGTGTTTTACCAAAAATAAAATACCATTGAATTTTGAGTATAGTGTATAAGAAGATGTATTATTTTGAATTTGTAAAGAATTTTAATTATACCTTTTATAAATTGATCAATTAGTAAGCCCATGGACTAATATACAAATTTTTCCATTAATGGTGAAAGGAATTGAATTTTACAGTATGCATTTTTACAGTCCATGCCAGATATAAAATCTAAGGATCTGAATAAAATATTCAAAATGCTGGTTTACAATCTGATTTTTCCTTTCATTTTTTACATGACCATTGTAAAATGAAGACTGCCACAAATACATATTCAAGACAAGGAATATTGACAAGGAAATTTGATTTCCACCTTTTGCATCATTCCAATTTTGAGCTCTGCTTGTATTATTTGCAATCAGACCTTTCTCAGTCATGCTTTTCAAAAATAGTTTAAAAAGTATCACATTGCAGAATTGCTGAGGGTTCAAGCTAGAGAGGGGGGGGAATGGATTCTGGGTTTAGATTTCACTGGTTGTAGTACACTTGAATTTTGTTTTTTTTTAAATGTTAAGCATTTCAGGGAGCACTATGTAAATGTCGATTGACATTAGTGCCAAGGTAAAAGCTGCAAATAAGTGTAAATTCTAAATATCATTTCATTACGGCCAACACCTTTTTGAGGGCAGTTAATGATGCGCAATTAAACAGTGGCTCAGTCTGGGAAGTCTATTTTCTCTTGAAAAAAATTAAAAAATAAATGTGCAACCTTAAATGCAGGTTGAAATCCTGATGAAGGGGTTTCAGCTCAAAATATTGATTGTCTATTGCTTTCCATAGATGCTCTCTGACCTGCTGAATTCCTCCAGCATTTTGCATTTTTTTCCAATTTTCAAGCATTTGCAGACTTCTTGTTTACCTCTGAACTATAGCATTGTATTCTGTAAATGAATATTATTCTGTTATTAAATGCTATCAGGGATTGAATGCCATTATAATTATTTTCACACTATCAATATTAGAATGGATTTGTCACTTTTTTCACTGGAAGTAGATGATAAGAAAAGGACCAAACAAACCCAGAAATAGGCTACTGGAAGCTTTGAGCATCCAAAACTATGCTATTACAGGTTGGAATTTGGATGCTTTGTTTTTTAACGTTAATGTGGCTATCCTGAGAAAGTCATAATGGGTAAGAGGTGGCCAGTTTTTATTTAAACAGTGGGGACACTTTGTTCTGGAGAGACAAAATGGAAGAGAAATGCTGACTTGGTAGAAAGAGCTTTACCAACAAGAATGAGCTAGTTTGATGTCTAAACAAATAAATCCACAGATGTACAAATTTGTTTACTTTTATTTGCCCTGTACACAAATAAAAGAGGTGCCACTTGTCCAGGGCCCCAATTAAGAAGAGAAACCAGCAAAAGGGAATCCATTCAGAGATGTGGAGAGTTTTTGGATCCTTCCATCAGTTGCACTCTTGTAACCTCCTTAATCACATAGACTTTCATTTATTTCACTGGTGATCCTCAGTCACCTTCTTGGCTTCTGATTCCGAACCACCTATACGATTAGGAAGCTGTTGACTACTAAGGCCCTTTTGCAATCCTGCTCACCAACAGCACCCTCACAAATCCCAGTCCTGTTACCTGGTTCCCAAAAGCTAATCTCCAGAACCCTGTAGGGACGGGGTGAAGACTTTGGCCATTGAACCCCTTGCTGATCAGCTGCATTGGTTTCTTAACCTGCAGGGTCCTATCCCAGACTTCTTGGCAGAGTGGGGGAGATATTCCTCTACTCTGGTGTTGTGCTGGTCTGCTCTTCCCTTGGAGCTCACAACTCTTGTGGTCTGAGCTGTCATCTTGGGCATAGACCTCCAATAGTTGTCATATTTAAAAAAAAAAAATGCTACCAGCCTCTCTCTACAAGTGGTTTACATCTGCCCAAGGCTATTGACTGTGATGTCTGGACAGTAGGATCTGGTGGAGGAGCACTGGAAGACCACACCTGTAAAACATAAAAGTCTACAGACACCATGGTTGAAATAGAAATACATTGCTGGAGAAATTCAGCTGGTCAAAAAGTGCACTTTATATAGCAATGATAAAGATACATAACCAAAGCCCTTTGTCTTTCTTCCAGCTTTCTACCCCCTTCCTTGTTTGTTCACAGAGCCATCCCTCTACCTTCTGCTGGCTGGTGTGCCCTCCCTCTCTTATCCATCCTGCTTTTGGGGCCGTGCTCCTCCCCATGTTCCCCCACCTCCACCACTATTCTGTTCGGGCACCTGTGTACGTTTTCACATACCTTGATGAAAGGCTCAAGCTCAACATTGGTTATGTATCTTTGCTACATAAAGTACACTGGTTGATCAGGTGAGTTTCTCCACACCTAGCTAGGTCTGTAAGCTTGTGTTAAATTGTGTTTGTAAAGTTTTTGCAACCTTTGGCTCATGCCAATTTGAAATCAACATATTTCTGTCATAAGGGCATTACTATAATTCCCTCGAATCTATGAGGAAGCCAAGGAAGACTCATTGGATTTTGAAAAAACCCTAGTTGGCATCTGAGGAAGTAAGGCACCTGAATGATTTCAGTATCAAGCTGGGAAAAGTTCTATTCCATCAAGGTCATTTCCCAATGGAGGAGAGAGGGTTTCTCTAGTTGCATTCTTCCCTAACAACATAGTCATAAATCAATTTTACAGTGCAGAAACAGGCCCATTTGCCCAACTTGTCCATACCAACCAAGTCGTCTCTTCTACCTAGTCCATTTGCCTACATTTGCACAAATCGCTCTCAACCATTTCTATTCACTTAAAACTTTGATCCCAGTGTTAAAATAATCATTCCAATCGATCAAAAGAGACTAGCACTAGCCCTCATGTAAATAACCTTGGACCAGTCTGTGGTCCACACTACATAATAGCAATATCCAATAAGAGGCCACAAAGTGTCTGCATCATGTGTGCCATGACAGGGTTCAAATGTATTGTCATGCATATTGAGATACAGTGACAAAGTTTTGAGAGGTCAATCCTCTAGCTCAGCAATTTAAAAATGCAGCCCTGAGTGCAGTGGAGCAGATTAGTTCAAATTCAGCAAAGACAACATTATTAGTGTGTGGTTTGTTGTTGAATCTTAACAGCAAGGAAGAAACTGTCCTTGAATCTGCTGGTGCATGATTTTGTATCTGAATTTTCTACCTGTTGGGAGGAGCAGAAGAAGATATGGCAGGGAAAAATTAGTGTTTTAATATGTTGGCTGATTTGGTGTTCCAAGCCACGTGCAGATGGAGTTAATGGGAGGAATGGGATTTGTGTTTTAGTCTGAGGTGCATTCACAACTCTATAATTTCAGGCAGAGCCCTGTCCCAGAGATGCATGCTGACAAAATACTTTGCACTGGTAGAACTTGAGAGATGCAGGTGACATGCTATATTGGCTTAGGATTTTGAGAAAGTAGAGGTACTACTGAGCTTCCAAGGCCAATTCATTGTGGTTGCACCAGGCAGTTCATTGGGGATATATATATATAACCGGGGTCGTGAGTTTGTTCCTTGCTGAGGCCTCATTTTTGTGAAGGGCACTGGACAAAGTGGCAACTTTGTCTTCCTTATGGTAGACAAAGTTAAAGAATTTAATGTATATTACATTCTAAATGTAATATTACGTGACAATAATGGAACTGTTAACCTTTTCAATATCCTTCACAACGGCATTTATGTGGACAAGAGAATAAGCTTCACCCAATTCGCAGAAACGTTTGATCAGCTTCTTAGTCTTACTGACATTGAAGGAGAGGTTGTTGTCCTAGCACCAGTCCATCCATTTCCTTCAATATTCTAAAAGTAAAACACAAAGATCTGCAGGCATTGTGGTTGAAGTAAAAACACAATGCTCAAGAAACTCGGCAGGTCAAACAGAGTACTTTATACAGCAAAGATACATGTACATAACCAACAGTTCAGGTTTAGCCCTTCATCAAAGTGTGGAAAAATGTCGGCAGGTGCCTGAACAAAATGGTAGGGGGAGGAGCACATACCAAAGGCAGGAGGTAATGGATGGGTAAGGGAGGGAGGGCACAGCAGGTGGAGGAGGGACAGCTCTGGGAATAGAGAGGGAAGGGGGTGGAGAGCAAGAGGAAAGATGACAGGGAAAATGAAGGGAGGAAGAATGGAGAAGAGAATTTTATGTTAATGCTATCTGGTTGGAGAGTTGCCCAGACAGAAAAGCAAGTGATGTTCTTCCAATTTGTGATGTTCCTCCAATTTATGGGTGGTCTTGGTGGGATAGTACATGAAGCTACTGGTGCACTGACCTCTACCTTGCTGAGGCCAGACGATTGCTCTCCGGTGCCTCCTCTTACTTACCCCTTCCATAGAATCCCACCACACAACATCAAAACACCATCTCCAACTCTTCACCTCCTGCTATCAGCCTCCAATCTAATTGTTTCCATCCCTGTAATGCCCAGTTCTACCTCTTACTCAAGATACAACGGTGGCATGGTTGGCATAGCAGTTAGTGTAATGCCTTTATAGCGCCAGCAATGGGGATTGGGGTTCAAATCCCACACTTTGTCTATAAAGAGTTTGTACATTCTTCCCATGTCTCTGTGGGTTTTCCCCGGGGGCTCCAGTTTCCTCCTATTGTTTAAAACTTACTGGGGGAATAGGTTAATTTGGTGTAAACTGGACAGCACAGATTCGTGGGCTGAAATGGCCTGTTATGGAGCTGTATGTCTAAATTTAAAAAAAATATTCAGACATACAACATGGCAACAGGCCAATTTGGCCCATGAATCCATGCTACCCAATTAACATACACCGATCATCCAGGTAGATTCATTGTTTCCCCTTGCTCTTGCCCCACCGAACTAGCATCATCTTAACTAAACTCTATCTTTCCTGTTCCATTCCTTCCCCACCTACATCTGCAGGTATGGCCATTTAGCAAACGTGTGCTGTGAAGCGCAGAAAGGGCATCCCTTGTTTCAAAGTTTGCTTTGGCCATTCACTGCAGCAGAACTTCCCCAGCTGTCTTGGACCTCACCATGCAGCTGGATCTGGGAGGTGATGTCAAGAGGGTGGGTCTGGACCTGTGCAACCCCTACTCCCCTAAATCTATATTCACCCACACGTTGTTCTTTTCTAAGGAGTGGGGTATCCTCATATCAAACCCAACAATACCTCGCATGCCCTTCATCTCTTTAATGACTTCAAATTCCCTGAACTTGATGACCTCATTTTTACTATGGAAGTCCAATCCCGTTACACCTTCATTTCCCTATAAAGGTTTCAAAGCACTTCATTTCTTTCTTGACAAGAAACTCAACTAATCACCTTCCTCCATTGACTTTTCTCATTTCCTTCAAATCAAAGGTGTAGTCATGGATCCCAGCTAAGTCTGTCTGTTTGTGGGCTTTGTGAAGCAAGCCATGCCGCAAGCCTACACGTGCAGGCCCCCTTAACTCTTGCTATATTGACTATATCAGGACTGCCTCATGCACCTGTGATGAGCTTGTCCATTTTATTCATTTCGCTGCTAACTTCCACCCTAATCTCAAATTCGTGTGGTCCCTCTACGACAACACTCTCCCCTTTCTTGATCTTTCTGTTTCCATCTCAGGAGACCAGCTTTCCACAGACATATTTTACAAACTCACCATCTCCCACAACTACTCATCCTCGCACTCTCCTCTCTGCAAGTCTGGCATTGTGGGCTGGTCTGAGGAAAAGATTAGCAGAAATATCCCTAGACTGTCAAATCTCACAAGTTCATGTTCTTTGACTTTTACACAAATCTAGTCTTGTTGTGTACAGTTTGCTCTGGATGTCCCTGAACTCACTAAAACAAAATGCAAAGTATTTAATTTTCACTTGTGGATAACTGAAGAAATTCTGGCAATTTTAATAAGCAATGAACAAGCCTGGCCACTATTTTTCTCAATGTTTGATTGAATCTGAAGGTCATCTCATGCCAGCTGAAGGGGACAACCAGCACTTAGTTATTTCAGTACCAGCAAACCTAGGTTTGAAGCAGTCTAAGGAGTTTATACATTCTCCCCATGTCTGCATGGGTTTCCTCTGGGCACTTCAGTTTCCTCCCACCCTCAAGTGTATGGAGTTTGTAGATTAATTGGGATATTTGGGCAGCACAAGGCTTGGAGGCCTGTTGTTGTTCTGTATGTTCAAATTTAAAATTGTGATCTCGCAATTGTTTCATTTTAAATTGTTACCCTTTGATGTATCTATTTTGTATTTTGTAGGACGTTGGATTTTTTGCTGAAAGTAATAATGAGAGCTATGTGGTTTGCTGGTGGCTTTCATTGGATGAGTGTCAAAGGACGTCGTGCATTGCCCACAGAAGCACCAATAATGACTTTAGCCCCACATTCTTCATATTTTGACGCTATTCCAGTTACCATGACCATGGCTTCCATTGTGATGAAGGCAGAAAGCAAAGACATCCCTATATGGGGAAGTAAGTAATGATTGAACCTAATTTAATGGACAAAGAACTCACTCAAGATGTTTTGTATTTCGGACATATTCTGAATCAGGTTTTCTCTCTTTTTATCAATTTTAATGTGATATTTTCTGATGTTTAAACTTGGACCAACTTTGAAACTTCTCCATGAATGTATTTGCTATGGCTGTATTACTCTTTGAGTTTTCTAATTTGTAAAGGAAAAGTATATTTTGAAATCTGCATGTTGTGTTGTTTTGTTGTAAAAACATGTGAATGGAAGTCAAATTGCAAAGAGATGAGCTAAGTGACAAAATACTGAAAGGTGCCCCTTAATTTGAGAAAGTATGAGATTAGAAAGTGCTAGATGTTTGGATATTGAAAGATGGACTTCCAAGAAAGGTCAGCTTGATGGAGGAACATGGCCAAATGAATACCTTGAGCTTCTTTGTGGATCCAGGAAAGGCAGATTATAATTATTACAGTCTGGTTTGGGACTTGAGAAAAACATGATGCTTTTCACCCAAGTCTCAGATGTCTTGGATGAATTATTGGTTTGTTTTTAACATGCTCTCTTCAGGGATGCCTGCAGACACACTAGATTTGCAATTCCTACCTCTGAGATTACTTCCAGGAGATCACGAGATGGATCTGGGCTGTAGATAATGCATTCCAGAGCCATGTCCATGGACAGCCTTCTGTCAGCTCCTACAGTTTCGGCCTCTTCCTCTGATTCCAAGAAAAAAAAATCTCTGGGGAGGGGCAGGGTGGAGAAGACATTAAAATAAAGTTCATCCTCAAGGATGAAGCATTTAAAAAATCATAGTGCCTATTGAGAAATGAGTACTCTGTTAGCCTGGTCTATGTTTTGAAAAATATTTAAACTTGAATTGCATGCCATCATGGATGTGTTTCCCTTTTGGAGATTTGGGAATCTCAGATTGATCAGCCAATTGTTTTGGGATTTTTTTTAAAAAAAGCCTTGTTGGTCAGATGAGCCACTAATGCAGTGGTTCTCAACCTTTCATTTCTACTCACATATCACTTTAAGTAATCCCTATGCCATTGGTGCTCTGTGATTAATAAGGGATTGCTTAAGGTGCTCTGTGAGTGGGAAGGTTGAGAATCACTGCTCTAGACTCAGTTGTTGTTCAAATATTTTGCTTGAGAAAAATTGTCATTGGCCCATTTCCTTTGGAGTTATAAAACTGTGCACATAACGAGTCAATTAGATATGATTAAAACAGTGGTTTTCAAACATTTTCTTTCCACCCACATACCACCTTAAGCAATCCCTGACTAATCACAGAGCACCGATGGCATAGAGAATACTTAAAGTGGTATGGGTGGAAAAAAAAGGTTGAGAACCACTGCACTAATGGAATAGTTGGCTGTCTAGCTCATACACCTCTCTGTGATTAAATCCCCGTTGCTAGCCTGAGATGTAGCTGAAAATGTTCTCAGAATTTATCATAGACGACAATATAATCAAGATTTACAGGTAGTTGTTATAACTTTACCTACATTAATTTTCATTGATGACCTCCATCTTTGATCTTTGGAAGCTACAAATGTTAAAAATACAATCTGAAAGTAATTTTAATTAGAAAGTTGAGATGTTTAGATTATATCTTGGCTTGGACATTCAGCAAGGCTGATGTGATTTGCATTTTCCAACTGTTGGGAAGGAAGATTGTAAGATTTTGGGTTAGCAAAAATAGATGTAGATTTGCATGAAAATATGTATGATTTGAAGTTGATCCTACTAATTGTTAGTTTGTCAACAATACATGCTCTAGTCATGGTGTGCCATAAGTGAAGGAGAGAGCTATTCGTGTTAGCAGCTGATAGCTGCAGGTTAATTGCTTAGGCCTGGATAGAGCCAGGTTGTGTTTTTAGAACTGTGTTTATTTAAGCAATTAACATACAATATAGAATATTATAGCATTGTACAGGCCCTTTGCCCCACCATATTGTGCCAACTTATATAAACCTACTCAATAAACTAAACCTTCCTAACCTCAAAACCAATAACCCTTTATTTTTCTTGCATCCATGTCCCTGTCTGAGACTTAAAATAGTCCCTATTGTACCAGTCTCTCCCACTAACGCTGATAATGCATTCCGGGCACCCACCACTCTTTTTTAAAAAAAAACACACCTGACATCTCCCCTAAATTTTCCTTCCTTCTCCTTGTACAGATGTCCTCTAGTGTTTGCTATTCTCACCCTGGGTTAAAAGGTGCTGGCTGTCTCCTAATCTTGTAGACTAACTCTCATGCTTTGCTCCAGAAAAAAGCCTTAGCTCTGTTAACCTTGCCTCATTAAACATGTTCTCAAATCCAGGCAACACCCTGGAAAATCTCCTGTGCATCCTCTCCATCGTTTCCACATCCTTCCTGTAATGAGCGACCAGAATTGAGTACAATATTCCAAGTGTAGTCTAACCAAAATTTTATAGAGCTCCAACATTACTTCATGACTCTTGAACTCAATCCCTAATGGCCAGCATACCATAAGCCTTCTTAAGCATTCTATCAACTTCCATAGTAACCTCGTGGATTTTAACCCCAAGGTTCCTCTGTTCTTCCATACTGTGAATAATCCTGCCATTAACCATGTGCTCTACCTTCAAATTTGACCTTTCAAAATGCATCACCTCACACTTATAAGGTTTAACTCCCATCTACCACTTTTTCACCCAACTCTGCATCCTATATCCTGTTATAACTTACGACAACTTTCACGCTCTCCTCAACAACTCCAATCTTCATGTCATCTGCAGACTTACTGATCCATCCCTTTACTTCCTCATCCAGTTCCTTTATGAAAAAAAACACGAAGAACAGGGGTCTCAGAACAGATCTCTATGGAACTCCACTGGTCACTGGGGTAAAACACAAAATTCTGCAGACACTGGTTGAATTAAAAAACAATACTGGAGACACTCAGCAGGTCAGCATACCTTAATGAAGGGCTCAAGCCCGAGACATTGGTTATGTATCTCTATCTTTGACCTGCTAAGTTTTGCCAGCATTGTGTTTCCACTGACCTCCAGGCAGAATATGTTCCATCTACTACTACCTACCCTCTGCTTTCTACAATGTCAAATGCCTTACTATAACCTATCTGTGCCAACTCTACATCACAACCTTCATCAATTTCTTTTGTTACTACTTAAAAAAAAAACTCAATTTGGCTCGTGAGGCATTGTGTACCCCTGCAATCTCTTCTTTTCCTGTAGTAACCTGGGGTTTATCTCATCCGGTCCTGGGACCTGTCAATCCTAATATTTTCAAGATCTAGCACTTACTCTTAACCTCAACATGCTCCAGCACATATATTCAAAACTGACCTCCCATTGATAAATGTCACTCTCTCTGGTGAACACTGAAGCAAAGTATTCATTTAGGACTTCCGCTGCCTCCAGGCACATGTTTCCTCCTTTATTCTTAAAGTGGGATGACCTTGGAGAATATGCTTTAAAACATTAAATGAAATTGTGATTATTTTTTTGTGTGTATCAACCCTGTACTGCCAGGTTAACTACCTTCTATCCAAAATCGACAAACCCAATTGTCCCGGTAGACCCATTGTTTCCACATGCTACTGCCCCACCGAACTGGTATCCACTTAGTTTTGTCTCCCCTGATCCACTCTCTCACCACTTACATCTGGGATACTTCATATGCCCTCTATCACTTCAACAACTTCCAGTTCCCGGAACTTGACTGTCTCATCTTCACCATAAACATCTAATTGCTATACACCTCTGTTTCCCATTTTGAACACTTCAAAGTCCTTTATTTTTTCCTGGACAACAAACCCAACCCAACCGTACCACTACCCTCCTCCAGCTGACAGAACTTGTCCTCGCTTTCAATAACTTCTCCTTTGACACATCCCACTTTCTCCATCAAACAGCTTCTTTCACTTCTATTTCCCATCGCTAGGTCAAGTAACACACTGCCGTTCAAATCAGAGTCCCTTCGGCCTGTCATGCTTTTGCCTGCTATTTACCTTCTGTTACTATCTATTGGTTTTTTTCTCTGTGATCTTGCATGTTTTCTACATTCACTGATCTATTTTGCTCTCGATGAAGACTTTGGTACTTGCCTCTTTCCCCATCTACAAGCAGTACATCCAGATTTCAACCATCCCTTCAATCCCTCTGCTATTGAAGTACAAGTTCACTTTTATGATTATCTCTTAAGTGCTCCCCTACCCACTTGATCCACCTGATTCCTCAGGACCAGATCCAGAAATCTCTCTCCTTTGCTATATAAGATCCTATAAAGCCTATTCCCTTGTGGACCAAAAATTTACTTTTCTACAGTTATATTGGGAATATTTTAGAAATTCTTTATCCTCTGCTTTTAATAGTTATTATCCCTGTTTGCATGAGAACAATTAGACTCCTATTAAATGTACCTTTGAGTTTTGCATGTGTATAATCTCCTGAAATAGCTATTCTTCTTTGTCTCTCCTACTTGGGGACCTTTAGAATATAGTCAGTAGTGTAATGTTTCCTCTATGGGGATGGGAAGGGGAGAGAAAATGGCATGTAACCAAGAGCTTAATATGGCATTTGCAAGCAGAGTACAGTGCAGGTGGTCTACAGAACAGCCACCATCTCTCCTTATCGATTTCTACCAATTGCCCACCAGCATTGTGTTCTAATCTCACTCCTCACTTCCCACCCTCACTGATTTCCACCTGTCTTTTAAGTGGAATCAGGTGAAATCACCTCCCAGACTCCACCTCACTTCTCCCTCTTCCTCTTTATACTGGCTATTTCCCCACAGGAAATGTGACATCCTTTTGCCTTTACAGATGCTGCCTTACCCGCTGAGTTCCTCCAACAGTTTGGTTTGTATTTATATTCCATTTTCACCATAGATCAAAAAATGCAGTTCACATTTAGAATAATTATTTCCAAGCTGGTTTCCATTATTAAAATTGGACCACAAATTTTGTTATGGATGGCAATTGGGAATTTTAAAGGATTATTTAAAAATATGCTCTACTTTCCATGCAGCATTTAACCTTCGTTTCTAGTTATAGACTAATGTGGATGGACTATCAAATTTTTAACTATTCCCTGCTCTATTGAAAGACCAGTGATCTGGTCAATTAATTGTGTCACAGATGTTTGGTATGCTGAATGTTATCAGCATTTCCTGTTATTTCAGATTCTGTAAAACAGAATGACCAGGAAACCTGGTTATGAAACAGTAATTAAGTATTGAATCTGAGGAACAGGCTTAAAAATCAGCAGTAATCTTGAGGATTTGGAATATTTTAGAACTCCTTAAAGGAGGACATATACTTTTTAAAAATGAAAATAGAATATACAGTGCTCTTCATAATGTTTGGTATAAAGATGCTTTTTATATAAAAAAAAATCCTTTATTTTTCCCTGTGTGCATTCCAGACTTTATTCAAGGTTATTTATATACATTTTGGTTTGACCATGTAGAATTACAGCACTTTTTATATATGGTCCCCTCATTCCAGAAATAAAATTCTGCAGACACTGGTTGAAGTGAAAACAAACTGCTGGAGAAACTCAATAGATCAAACAATGATACATAACCACCTTTTCAGGCTTGAGCCCTTTAGGTATTATATTGCGCCTTCATTTCAGAGCACCATAATATTTTGGACAAAGCAATGATATGTATATTAAAATAGTCCTATTTAGTTCTTTGTTACATATCCTATGCATGCAATGATTGCTTGAAATCTGTAATTCATAAACATCACTAGGTGCTGAGTATCTTCTGGTGATCCTCTGCCAGGCTTCGACTGCAGCCATCTTTAGCTCCTGCCTGTTTTGGGGACTTGTCCCCTTGTTTTCTCTTCAGCCTATGGAAGGCATACTCAGTTGGATTTAGATCAGGTGACTGACTTGGCTATTCAAGAATTTTCCAGGTTTTAGCTTTGAAAAAACACCTTTATTGCTTTAGCAGTAGGTTTGGGATCATTGTCTTGTTGAAGGATGAAATGCATTCCAATGAGTATGGAGGCATTTGCTTGAACTTGAGCAGATAAAGATGTTTCTATACACTTCAGAATTCATTTTGCAACTGCCATCAACAGTTACATCATGACTGAAGATAAGTGTGCCAGTACCTGTGCCAGCCATACATGCCCAGGCCAAAACACCCCTATCATGTTTCACAGATGAGGTGGTACGCTTTGGATTTTGAACAGTTCCTTTGCGTCTTCTCACTTTGCTCTTGCCATCACTATGATACAGATTAATCTTGGTCTTATCTGGCCACAAGTCCCTTTTACAGAATTCTGCAGCCTCTTTTAAATGCTTCTTGACAAACTGTAATCTGGCCATCCTGTTTCTGTGGCTAACTAGTGGTTTGTATCTTGCAGTGTAGCCTCTGTATTTCTGTTCATGATGTCTTCTGCAGACAGTAGTCACTGACAATCACACCTGCCATCTGAAGTGTTTCTGATCTGTTGGACAGGTGTTTGGGGATTTCTCTGTAATATGATAAGAATTCTTCTGTCATCAACAGTGTGTAAGTCTTTCTTGGCCTACCAGTCCTTTTGTAATTGCTGAGCTCACCACTACATTCTTCTTAATGATGTTTCCAATCTTAATTTTGGTAATCTTAAAGTTTGGGTGATGTCTCTTACTGTTTTATTCTTGTTTTTCAGCCTCAATGTCTTTTTTAACTTTCATTGGTGGCACGGTTGACTTAGCGATTAGTGCAACGCCTTTACAGCGCCAGTAATTGGGACCAGGTTTCTAATCCTGTGCTGACTGTAAGGAGTTTGTACGTTCTCCCGTATCTGCATGGGTTTTCCTTGAGGGCTCCAGTTTCCTTCGACCATTCAGGGCTGTTGGTCAATTTGGAGTAAATTGAGCAGCACGGACTCATGGGCCGAAATGGCCTGTTACAGGTAGTCTTCGACTTCCAACCTATGCAAGTTGCATCCACCCGCACATGGGACCTTTTCCACTGGCACTCTGTCCCAGCAACTGGGAATTTACTAGGACAGGGTCCAGTGGAAAAGGAACTTTGTCCGAACGCGGGCATCAAATGACGTCATTTCATGCCGGGGATTAACTGCCTCCACCCCTACATGTTTGCTGACGCTGGCATGCTGATAAAACCAGTGGAAAAGGGACAGCAGAAAATCACCTGTTTCCAGTTGAAGGTAGAACACTCTGATCCTTGGGGATGAATAATGTTCAGTGGTAAAGCAATTAGTGTCCCAGTTAAGGATGGCCCAGTGGAAATGGCACAAAGGGCTTCCTATCCCAGGACACTGCACAGCCAATTAACTGGGATGCCAGTGGAAAAGAGACTATTGACTAACAAATAAATAATTCAGTAGGAAAGATGTGCATCTGTTTCATTTGCAACCATGGCAACAATGCAAATTCAAACTACAGTACAACTCTGATCATCTGAAATCAGATTCTCCTAAATTCTCATTTATCCAAAATTTTTCCAGAGCTGAACTGACTTCACAGATTTGGGAAAAAAAATTACACATGAAATTAGAATGACGATTCTCCTAGTTTCAGGTAACTCCCTCTCCTCTCTCTTTCCATTTCTTCTTTACCTTCACCTATTGAGTTTTCTCTCCAATTCTCCCTCTCAAATTGCAAGTCCCTGTCTCCAACCACAAGTGGTTGGAAGAATCCCTTGACCCGGTGTCATCAAGAATGGCCTCCCGGACAGGAGCGGGACCTCGGGCCTAGTGGCGTGGCGTTCCTTCCCCTCCCCTACCCACCTATTCCCTTCCCTCCCTCTTTGGCACACTGGAGCTCCCGGTGTTGACTCTGATTCCTCCCCTCATCCACTGGTCTCCCTGGTGTGCAGTAGGCCGAGGGAAAGATTTGGAGTCTGGTAACTGGGGAGACAGGAACCTGCCAACTCATCAATGAGTGTTCCACTGGCCCGGGAAGCCTCCCAGGGATCGGCAGCAATGGTGTGGGTGTATCAGGGATCGGCAGCGGTAGTTTGGAGGTCTTGGTGATCGGCAGTGGCATTGGAGACCTGTCAGGGATTGGCAGTGGCCAGCATTTTTTGGTGAGAATTGGATATTAATACTTAAAAACCCTTCCCTTGTTGTTTGTTGTTGTTTAACCACTGTTACAAGTGATTTGCTGTTGCTCCTGGGCTATTTTTAAAAAAAAAAGACCATTTGCCCTAAAAAACCATTTATCCGAGATGGTCCCGACCATTTCGGATAATTGGAGTTGAACTGTATGTTGAGCTGATTACTTTTTAAATGTTAGTTTGAAGTATTGTAATTGAGTACCTCCCACAAATGGACTTGTCCAGAAATTTGTATCAATGTACAGAACTGCAAAATGTTAGTGGTTTTTAATAGTTGCTTTTTGGCACAACAGATTTCCAACTGAATGATGAGGGCAAAACAAGTTATCTGAAAAGTATGTTCCTGTTAAATACAACATAAATTTATTTTCCTGGTAATGATTTGGCTTAAAAACTGCATAAGTTAAAATTGTACAGGGTTCCTATTTTCACATAAGATCCTCATATTTTGTCTGATTTAAATATATTATCTTTTTTTTGCCAGCTTTGATAAAGTATATTCAGCCAGTCTTAGTATCTCGATCAGACCATCATTCACGCCGAAAAACAGTTGAAGAAATAAAGCAGAGAGCTCTGTCTAATGGCAGATGGCCTCAGGTGAAATTTTTTTTGTCTAATTTTACACTTAACATTTTGTCAAATTATGAACTGGTTGTTTGCCTGTCTGTGATGCAGATATGAAACAAATGGGAAATGCACAACAGATTGATTAGAATCTGAAAAAGAGCATAATTAATTCAAGATAATAATAAAAATGCAAATGCTTGACATGTGAAATAAAAGTAGAAAATGCTGGAAATGTTGAGCAGACCAGGAAACATAAGGAAATAAATGTTTTCTTCTGAGGATCTTTATCAAAGGTTGGAAAATTAGAAAACTTAATTTTAAGTTGCAGGAACTGTATGGGTTGAAATATAGGACAGAGGGGTGAAGCCAGGGCTTATCCTGTTTCTTATGGAGTTGTCTGGTTAATAAGATCATAAGTCGAAAAAGTAGAAATAGGCAATTCAACCCATCGAGTGTGTCCTGCCATTTAATCATGAGCTGATCCATTTTCCTGATCAGCCCTGTTGCCCAACCTTTAATACCCTGGCTAATCAAGAACTTACCAATTTCTGCCTTAAATGAAGATGATTAACAAAGAAAGAAACTTGATAAAATACAGGACATTGCCTCTGGGGAAGAAGAAATCTGAAAATTCTTTTGTCGGTCAGCATCAATGAGAGTAGAAAATTGTGTTAATAACACAGTAGAACTGGCCAGAGCTCAATTTACATTGTGAGGGAAATTTCATGTACCTTTTTAATAATAATTTTTTAAAATCTCCATTCTTGAATTCATTTAATCCGTTACAAACGAATAATTGTTTTTGAGGTGCAAATTTTCTTTAATGGTGTTTCAAAATACTGCATCATTTTATATATACACAAGTTCCAATATAAAAGCAGGCCTTTTTTCAGACCAGAGAAAGCAACGCTAGGACAGTTTTAAATGTTCTTATACCTAATCTTGTGTACATTTGTAAACTAAATTCCCTTCATTTTAAGAGTCAGGGAGAGCAACATTACTAGTCTCAATGAAGGCTATATATCCAAATTTTAAATTAATTTCTTTTGAAAGGTGTTTTAAAAATATCAGTGTGTATCTAGTACTATTCTTTTCCAAAATGCAGAAAAAACTATTGATGTTTGTGTGCATTCACTGGATATGTTTCTTGGGTTCAATTATTAGACTTAGCCTTAGTATAATCCCTAACTAGGAAAGTTTAGTTTTACTGGAATTTGACTTTATCTAAAAACAATTCAATTAACTTCTAATCAAATCATTGATCAAACAGTTTATTATTCATTCATGATGTTTGTTATTACTTTTTGACTTAGTCTGTAAATTATATAGTCTTGCTTGGACTTCCTTGGGTTTTAGAAATGGTAAGCATTTTACTAGTCTGCTTTGGAATTAAAGTTGGCTAAAAAGATTGATTTTAAAATGTTGACAAGTGGACCCAAGTAGTGGAACAGTAAATTTGGAGTAGATTCAAGCATAGTATTCCTATTTTGGAGCATAGTAATTAATGTGATTTGGGTAAAATTGATCTGGTGAATAATTCATCTTCACATGAAGGGTTTTCATTGTTCACTGGCATCAAACAAATGATTGGAGTCTGACAGCTAAGGCTTTTCTTGAAATAATGTAATAATATGACTAAATGCTTAAACTCCAAATGCAAAAAAAAGTTCCATATTATATGTATGCTCTTAAAGGCATTTGGACATGCAAAACTACAAAATCCATGGTAGTATTAAAACAAGCTGAGTTTTTTTTTAAATAAAGTAACCAGGAGAATTAATGAGGACATTCCCTACATGTACTTCAGCAAGGTCCTGCATGTCGGCTGGTTTAGAAACTGAGATTAGATGTAAAGGCATTTGGACATGCATAACTACAAAATCCATGGTAGTATTAAAACAAGCTGAGTTTTTTTTAAATAAAGTAACCAGGAGAATTAATGAGGACATTCCCTACATGTACTTCAGCAAGGTCCTGCATGTTGGCTGGTTTAGAAACTGAGATTAGATGTAATTCAAGGTGAGTTAACCAGTTGAATATAAAATTTGGTTGAAAGTTTTTCAGATTGTTGACCTGTCCCTGTGGTGTTCATCAGGGATCAGTGCTGAGCCCCCATTACTTATGAAAACTAACAACTTAGATGAGGATG
The DNA here is from genome assembly GCF_036971445.1 of Narcine bancroftii. Classification (NCBI taxonomy): domain Eukaryota; kingdom Metazoa; phylum Chordata; class Chondrichthyes; order Torpediniformes; family Narcinidae; genus Narcine; species Narcine bancroftii. The sequence continues at coordinate 431,012,546 of NC_091469.1, forward strand.
TAAGAGGTATGATGAGCAAGTTTGCCAATGAAAATAAAATTGGTGGTGTGGACAGAAAAAAAGTTATCTAAGGGTACAACAGCATCTAAATATGAATAAGGCAAAGGAATGGAAGATGGGATTTAACTCTGACAAGTGCACATTGAATAGAAGAGGCCAAGAAAGGAGTACATTTACAGATTCATTGAAAGTGGTGGAATGGATATGCAGGGTGGTGTAGAAGGCATATGGCATGCTTGCCCTCATTGGGCAGGGCATTGAGTACTCAAATTGGGAGGTCATGTTACAGCTGAACAAGACATTTGGCTGTATGGAAGAAAACAGTGGTAGTGGATGGTTGCCTCTTAGACTGGAGGCCTGTGATGAGTGGTGTGTCTCACGGATCTTTGTTGGTACCATTGTTGTTGTCTATATCGATGATCTGGATGATAACGTGGTAAAATTGGATCGGCAAGTTTACTGATGACACAAAGATTGGTGGCATAGTAGAGAGTGAGGAAGATTATCAAAGCTTGCAGAGGAATTTGGACCAATTGGGAGAATAGGCCAGTAAATTGATGATGGAGTTTAATGCAGACAAATGTAAGGTCTTCCATTTTGGAAGAGCAAATCAAGGAAGGATGTACACTGTTAAATGGCAGGGCACCGAGGAGTGTGGAGGAGCAAAGAGACCTGGTGATAGCTGTTCCCTGAGGCGGTGTCGCAGATGGACAGGGTTGTAAAGACAGCTTTTGACAGCTTGGGGTCTATAAATCAAAGTATTGAGTAAAGGAGTTGGGATGCTATGTTGAAGTTATATAAGATTGTTGAGGTCAAATTTGGAATATTGTGTGCACTTCTGGTCGCCTAACTACAGGAAGGATATCAATAAAATTAAAAAAGTGGAGAGAAGATTTACTTGGATGTTGCCAGGTCCACAGGAATTGAGTTGGAGGGAAAGATTAAACATGTTAGGACTTTATTCCTTGGAACGAAGAAGAATAAAGGGAGATTTGATAGAGGTTTACAAAATTATGAGAGGTATAGACAGAGTAAATGCGAGTAGGCTCTTTCCATTGAGATCAGGAGAGATAAATACAAGAGGACATGGCTTTAGGGTGAAAGAGGAAAGGTTTTAGTTGAACAGTGGGGGGAACTTCTTCATTCAGAATGGTGGGAATGTGGAATGAGCTGCCATCTGATGTGGTGGGTGCGGACTTGATCTTGAGTTTAAAGAATAAATTGGATAGATACATGGATGGGAGAGGTCTGGAGGGTTATGGAATGGGAGCAGGTTATTGGGATTAGCTGAACAATGGTTGGCCCAGATTAGAAGGGCTGAATAGCCTGTTTTCTGTACTGTAGCTTTATATGGTTCTCAAGGAAGGATGTGATTTAGATGGAGATGATGGGGAAAGGATTCACATCAATGTTTCCTGGACTGGAGGGCTTTAGTCGCAAGACCATAAGGTATACGAGCAGAAATAGGCTATACAGCCCATCAAGTCTGCCCCACAATTCAATCTTGAGCTGATCCATTGATCCATTTTCCCACTCAGCCCCACTGCACAGCCTTCTCTCCATATTTTTTTGATACCCTATCTAATCAAACTGTCAATCTCTGCCTTAAATACACCTAATGACCTGGCTGCCACAATCTCCTGTAGCAACAAATTCAACAGATTTGCCACCTTCTGGCTGAAGAAATTCTTACGCATTTCTATTCTAAGTGGATGCCCTTCAATCCTGAAGTTGTGCCCTCTTATCCTAGACTCTCCCACCATTGGAAATAACCTTTCTACATCTACTCTGTCCATGCCTTTCAACATTCAAAATGTTCAGTGAGATTTCCCTCCAAACAGTTTTCCCAAATTCCAACAGATAGAGACCACGAGCTGTCTAACACTCCTCATGTGATAACTCTTTCATACCTGGAATCATCTTAGTGAAGCTCCTTTGAACCCTCTCCAAAATTGGCACATCTTAAATGAGGAACCCCAAAATGTTCACCTGGCTCCAAATGGTTCTGGATAAGCTGGGGTCTGTTTTTCCTGGAGTGACGAAGGCCAAGGAGTGGCCTTCAAAATTTACAGGATCATAGTAGATGGAGTCTTTTTCTTCCCGCATGGTAGGGGAATCTACAATTAGAGGGCATAGGATTAAAGTGAGAGGGAAAAGATTTAAAGGAAACAAGTTTTTCTCACACAATATTAGGAATATGCAATGAGCTGCCAGAGGAACTGAGAGAGGCAGGTACAGTTTAAAAAAAAAATTAAATGTCTGGACCAGTTCATGTATGAGAATGGTGTTGAGCGCCAAATGCAGGCAAATGGGACGAGCTCAGCAAGGCTGACATGGACAAGTCGGCCCAAAAATCCTCTTTCTGTGCTATATTATTCTGATTCTGACTACTTTCGGAGTTTTTTTTTTAAATTAATCCCCATTTGTTAAATATAAAGGTGAACCTCTAATCTGTATTTCATGTACCCTCTTGCTCTAGTATGTCATGGTTTTCCCATGCCAGTGATGTTCTTATCTTTTTGAGAAAAGCAGATATTTATATTTATCCCCATGATTACAAAGAGCTGTTATCCGTTAGCTCTGACAGCCCAGAGGTGTATTTTCATTCCATTAGTCTTGCCAAGACCAACCCAAGGGTTAAATCAATAATACCTGATCACTTTTCTTCTTTATTTTTGGTTGAAGGATTCATTGTGATTTACTTGTTTAACCATAGAAGTAAGGTTTTCAGATTTTTGATCATTTATTGTTTAAATACATCTATAACACATTTGTAACTTGCACGTTAGTTAATTTATGAAACCAAATATTTTTCCTATAGAATAAATTTAGCTATAATTAATGACTGTATCATGATCTAAATTCTAGGTAATGATATTCCCAGAGGGTACATGTACCAACAGGTCCTGTTTGATCACCTTCAAACCTGGTAAGATCTGTGGTTGAAGCAATTTTATGCTTGAAATATAGCCATGAGCCACTCAACAAAAAAAGTTTTGTTAATAATTATGTAGAAGATATCGAGAATTACTTGTGTTTATACTTCTGTTACTATTGGTTAAAGTTAAACAGAAAATTAAATCCTGATTGTCTTGATCTTAAAATGGAGAAATGGTTATAAATATCAAATTTATCATTTGTCATGTGTATATCCAGAGATGTACAGTTTTAGAAGTCTAGAAGGCTGGCGGCAAAACTCTGCATGCCAAACTGCATGAGTTTTTCAAGCTTTGTTGGGACCAAGGTAAACTGCCTCAGGATCTTCGTGATGCCACCATCATCACCCTGTACAAAAACAAAGGCGAGAAATCAGACTGCTCAAACTACAGGGGAATCACGTTGCTCTCCATTGCAGGCAAAATCTTCGCTAGGATTCTACTAAATAGAATAATACCTAGTGTCGCTGAGAATATTCTCCCAGAATCACAGTGCGGCTTTCGCGCAAACAGAGGAACCACTGACATGGTCTTTGCCCTCAGACAGCTCCAAGAAAAGTGCAGAGAACAAAACAAAGGACTCTACATCACCTTTGTTGACCTCACCAAAGCCTTCGACACCGTGAGCAGGAAAGGGCTTTGGCAAATACTAGAGCGCATCGGATGTCCCCCAAAGTTCCTCAACATGATTATCCAACTGCACGAAAACCAACAAGGTCGGGTCAGATACAGCAATGAGCTCTCTGAACCCTTCTCCATTAACAATGGCGTGAAGCAAGGCTGTGTTCTCGCACCAACCCTCTTTTCAATCTTCTTCAGCATGATGCTGAACCAAGCCATGAAAGACCCCAACAATGAAGACGCTGTTTACATCCGGTACCGCACGGATGGCAGTCTCTTCAATCTGAGGCGCCTGCAAGCTCACACCAAGACACAAGAGAAACTTGTCCGTGAACTACTCTTTGCAGATGATGCCGCTTTAGTTGCCCATTCAGAGCCAGCTCTTCAGCGCTTGACGTCCTGCTTTGCGGAAACTGCCAAAATGTTTGGCCTGGAAGTCAGCCTGAAGAAAACTGAGGTCCTCCATCAGCCAGCTCCCCACCATGACTACCAGCCCCCCCACATCTCCATCGGGCACACAAAACTCAAAACGGTCAACCAGTTTACCTATCTCGGCTGCACCATTTCATCAGATGCAAGGATCGACAATGAGATAGACAACAGACTCGCCAAGGCAAATAGCGCCTTTGGAAGACTACACAAAAGAGTCTGGAAAAACAACCAACTGAAAAACCTCACAAAGATAAGCGTATACAGAGCCGTTGTCATACCCACACTCCTGTTCGGCTCCGAATCATGGGTCCTCTACCGGCACCACCTACGGCTCCTAGAACGCTTCCACCAGCGTTGTCTCCGCTCCATCCTCAACATCCATTGGAGCGCTCACACCCCTAACGTCGAGGTACTCGAGATGGCAGAGGTCGACAGCATCGAGTCCACGCTGCTGAAGATCCAGCTGCGCTGGATGGGTCACGTCTCCAGAATGGAGGACCATCGCCTTCCCAAGATCGTATTATATGGCGAGCTCTCCACTGGCCACCGTGACAGAGGTGCACCAAAGAAAAGGTACAAGGACTGCCTAAAGAAATCTCTTGGTGCCTGCCACATTGACCACCGCCAGTGGGCTGATAACGCCTCAAACCGTGCATCTTGGCGCCTCACAGTTTGGCGGGCAGCAGCCTCCTTTGAAGAAGACCGCAGAGCCCACCTCACTGACAAAAGGCAAAGGAGGAAAAACCCAACACCCAACCCCAACCAACCAATTTTCCCTTGCAACCGCTGCAATCGTGTCTGCCTGTCCCGCATCGGACTGGTCAGCCACAAACGAGCCTGCAGCTGACGTGGACTTTTTTACCCCCTCCATAAATCTTCGTCCGCGAAGCCAAGCCAAAGAAAAAAAAAAACAGTTTTAGGATTTGTTTGGAGGCTCTTTGGGGGGGAGAAAAAAAGTTTTGCATATTAATTGGAAACTAAATACTACATTATTTTGAATAGGGAAGCATTGTTTCAAAACAACTGTTAAACAGCTTTTCAGGGCTGTTTGTCAAAAAACTTGGAATAGAAATCTTCTTTACAATAAAAAAAAATACCCTGGTATCTGGTACCTTTAGGGATTGTAGATGCTGGTTAAGTGAATTTTCCGGTTGCTTGAGATTGTGTGTTGCGTGATTGGCAAATTAACAGCTAAGTGGTGGCAATTTTAAACTTTCATATTCTTTTACCTATTTATTTTCCTGGGTTTTTTTTGCCGTATGTTTGAATTCCAGATATCGAGGAATTTTCTGTATGTGAATTTAAGCAATGATTGGAATAGTGAAATTCCAGAGTTTCCTTGTTGGATGATAGAGGAGGCTTTGACATTTGAATATTTTCTGTTATTTATTTAAAGGATTTCCCTTCTGTCTTAACCTTTTATTCATTTTGGTTCCATATCAGTTAACCAAATTTCATTCTCTTTAATAATGGGATTATTCTAGATTTTGTCAATTTTTAAATTTTACATTTAATTTTTTTTATGCATTCAGCATGGTAACAGGTCATTTCGGCCCATGCTGCCCAATTAACCTACAATCCCCTGTACATTTTGAATGGTGGGAGAAAACCAGAGCTACTGGGGAACTCCCACACAGACACTGGGAGAATGTACCAACTTGTTACAGACAATACAGGATTCAAACCCGGCCCTAATTGCTGGCACTGTAATGATGTTGTGCTAACTGCAATGCCAACTGTGCCACTCCTATCTTTGCTTGATTCAAAGCATTTTCTTTCATGGCCCAACTAGGACTTGGCTCTGTTTCTAAAATCATGCCCTCTTGTTCTCTATTATTACACTGAAGGAATTTGTTTCTCTCTCAACCCAATAAATTTTTTGAATCTGCTAAGCACTGAGTAGGAATTGGTGCTGTCCAGATGTGTATTAACAAAGCAATTTGTTATTGTTGTACCATAACTTTTACCTAACTCCCTTAAAATTAGCCCTTTTTACAATTCTATCAGTCTAGGGGTTTTTGGTGTGTTCTACCCATGGCTTTCCAGTCTCTTCCACAAATCTTAGCTCCACTGCATCTAAAAATTCTCAGATCTTTCTTTTATGGATCAATATTCAGATTTATTGTTGGAGTACATCTGATATATACAGCCCTGATATTCTTTTTATGTAGGTGAGGCAGAATTACCACTTATTGGTAGTGCAAAAACAACTATACACAGCATATACATGTAAACAAATTAAGAACTGTTTTCAATGTAAACAAACCGACTGCAATACAGAGAGAATAAAAGGAATCAATAAAGTGCACAAGTAAGAGTTCTTAAATGAATCCCTGATTGAGTTTGTTGTTGAGGCGTCTGATGGTGGAGGGGTAGCAGCTGTTCCTGAACCTGGTAGTGTGAGTCTTGGGGCACCTGTATCTCTTTCCTGATGGCAGCAGCAAGAAAGGAGTGTGTGCTGGGTGGTGTGGATCTTTGATGATGGTTGCTGCTTTTTGCTGGCAGCATTCCCTGTAGATGTTTTCAATAGTAGGGAGGGTTTTGCTGTGATGTCCTGGGCTGTGTCCACTACCTTTTGGAGGGCTTTACCCTCAGGGGTGTTGGTGTCCCCATACCAGCCCATGATACAGCTGGTCAGCACACTTTCCACCATATATCTGTAGAAATTTGCCAGGTTTTCTCGTGTCATACCAAACCTTTGCAAACTCCTGAGGAAGTAGAGGCGCTAACATGCTTTCTTCACAATGTCATTAGTGCCCTCATTTGCATTATCCTGTCACCAAACATTATTATAAAACTTGATATGCAGCTTTTCATGAAGTTATTTCATGAATATGTAAATATAGAAGAAAAACTCATAAATGCACTCATCAATTAAGCTCAACATCATGTTTATTTGCCTGCATGAATATGTTAAGGTATTTTAATTGTCCACAAAACATAGCTGCTTTTAGAGGTAATAGTGTCAGCAAAGATGCTGCAAGATTGCAGCATTTTACAACTGATTTCTCTAGTGACAAGTTAGTCTTCCATGGTATTATGGCAAACATGGTTAGAAATTCTGTTGAATTATCCAATATTTGTGTGGGCAGTTTCTTCATAATCAGTTAATGAATATGGTCCCATGCCAACATTTTTTGAATTATTCAGGCCTAAATGCATTATCAGCAAACAGCATGTAATGCTTTGTTTTCACTTAATTTATACAAATTTCCATTGCATATGCAAGCCTAAAGGACTAAAGTCTTTAATTGTAGGATTCAAGATTCCTTTATTGTCATGTCATAGACAGTGCAGTATTACATGGAATTTGATTTTTTTCCTGCTGTTAGGGAGACATTCACCATCAGCAGAAATTGCATGAAGCTCCTCTTGTAGTCAGAGTCCCTGATTTTCCATGGATTCACCTCCAGCACTGTGGGTTGTTTGCTCTGCTTCTTCTCAAATGGGGGTTTCTTTCTGTTTTATGTACCCCTGTTCCAGTTTTCTGCCCCCCCAGAGTCTGCAACCCATTGTGGCTGCTGCCGATCATGGGCTCCACCATCTTGAGGGCAGACTCTGCAGGCGCAGAATTTTTAAATAAAACCACCGTCTGCTCCATTAACACACAGTTTAAAGCCTTTATGGAGCTGATTACAGTTAGACTGGGTGGTTGGACCCTGCAGGAGCACTGTGACTCTGGTTTCTGTAAATCTGCGGCAGTGCTGCCATTACAGCAGCTCCGGCAGCAGAGCCTTTGTCAGTATTAGGGCTCATTGTTACCTGGGCTATGAGTATGATTCAATTTTCTTACCTATTACATGTAGATTCCTTAAGTATTTTTTCTGAATAGTTCACACATTCACAGACATCATCTTCCCTCAAAACACTTCACACTATTTCCCCTATCTGCAATGGTAAATCACACAGAAAAGTCTATGCAAGATGAATTCTGCTGCCATACATGTAAAAACATTTTTTCTCTGGATTTGCTCTTTATATGGATGTTTGCTTTTCTCCACCCTCTCCCCCATTGCAGTGTTGATTTAACTTGTTACATTACGTTGCTCATTAAATATCAGGACAAGTTTCTGTAATGGTTGAGAATGGTTTCTGGACAAAATTCTACCCAGTTTTGTTAATGTGAATTGATATTGTTAAATGTGAGAAAACCTGTTTGATGACAATTATAACTGATGTTTACTTTTTGATAACCTGTACAAAAAGGATTTGTTGACTATGGTTATTAAAGCTGTACGTAGAGCCGTATTTCAGTAGCTGTTCATGGACTATTGACTTAATTCTCTGATTACGTGTCTTAGGAGTAGAGGGATTTTCAAGTGCGCTCATGATCATTTTACTGTTGACATTTTCATAAGTGAGGTGAATCAAGTTTGTATCTGATTAATTTTATTTATGATGTGTGTGCAGTACGTTTTGTTTCATATGTGTTCATATACCAAAAAATTTGTTGGAAGTGATTTATGTCTAAGGTATTTATTTTATGATAAGCTATTCAGAGATAAGAACTTGTTGACTCAGTTTGATACTGTATGGTGTGCTGCACTTTGCTAGGTTGCCATGAAACTATTGGCTTCAAATCTCAACTTGTTCAAATCTTTCTTTGGCTTGGCTTCACGGATGAAGATTTATGGAGGGGTAATGACCACGTCAGCTGCAGGCTCGTTTGTGGCTGACAAGTCCGAAGCGGGACAGGCAGACACGGTTGCAGTGGTTGTAAGGGAAAATTGGTTGGTTGCGGTTGGGTGTTGGGTTTTTCCTCCTTTGTCTTTTGTCAGTGAGGTGGACTCTGCGGTCTTCTTCAAAGGAGGTTGCTGCCCGCCGAACTGTGAGGCGCCAAGATGCACAGTTTGAGGCGATATCAGCCCACTGGCTCTGTATACGCTTATCTTTGTGCGGTTTTTCAGTTAGTTGTTTTTCCAGACTCTTTTGTGTAGTCTTCCAAAGGCGCTATTTGCCTTGGCGAGTCTGTTGTCTATCTCGTTATCAATCCTTGCATCCGATGAAATGGTGCAGCCGAGATAGGTAAACTGGTTGACCGTTTTGAGTTTTGTGTGCCCGATGGAGATGTGGGGGGGGGGGGCTTGTAGTCATGGTGGGGAGCTGGCTGATGGAGGACCTTAGTTTTCTTCAGGCTGACTTCCAGGCCAAACATTTTGGCAGTTTCCGCAAAACAGGACGTCAAGCGCTGAAGAGCTGGCTCTGAATGGGCAACTAAAGCGGCATCGTCTGCAAAGAGTAGTTCACGGACAAGTTTCTCTTGTGTCTTGGTGTGAGCTTGCAGGCGCCTCAGATTGAAGAGACTGCCATCCGTGTGGTACCGGATGTAAACAGCGTCTTCATTGTTGAGGTCTTTCATGGCTTGGTTCAGCATCATGCTGAAGAAGATTGAAAAGAGGGTTGGTGCGAGAACGCAGCCTTGCTTCACGCCATTGTTAATGGAGAAGGGTTCAGAGAGCTCATTGCTGTATCTGACCCGACCTTGTTGGTTTTCGTGCAGTTGGATAACCATGTTGAGGAACTTTGGGGGGTATCCGAGGCGCTCTAGTATTTGCCAAAGCCCTTTCCTGCTTTCATATACTTTCAAATACCCCATTAATGAAGTACCATATATTTTGGCACATAAGTGGACCAGCATATAAGTCGACAACCCCTCCCCCTTTCAACCTCATTTTAAGGGTTTTATGATATATTTGGCATACAAGTCTGCCCCCATTTTCTGGCTGCCCGAGGCTCCGTTGACCGTCATACAAGTCGATGCCTGAAATGGGCCATTGACTGGTGTATTGATCTTCTGGGCATCGACTGGAGGTGATTGCTATCATGGAGGGTCCATCAACACAATGTGACAAAAATATGAAGTGAGCTTTAAGTTAAAAGTGATAGAAATGGTCAAGAAAACCAACAACTGTGCAGGTGAAAGAAAATTTGATATCCATTAGAAGTTGCTAAGAGATTGGAGGAAGAAAGAAGTCTTTAAGAAACAACAAAAAAGCAATGTGCTTTAAGAAAAGGAATCACTCATTGGCTAGAGGAGTTGGAAAATCACATTGCAGAATGGGTACGTGAACTGAGGCAAGGTTGCTACATAGTCGCCCTAAATAAAATAAGAATATTTGCACTCAGGCATCAGTGATGATCTTTAGGCTACATTAGGTTGGTGCAATAGTTTCATGAACAAGAAAAATCTGGTATTAAGCCAAAAAACAAAATTGCACAGAAACTACCAAAAGATCTTGATCATTAAGTTATAGGTTTTCACCAGTTTACTATCCAGAATCAGTAGAAATACCAGTTTGCATTAGCAAATATCGGAAACCTCAACAAAACCCCCATGAATTTTGAGAATGGAAAGTTGTTAAAACTGCAGAAAAGACCACGAAAGGACCAGGTTTACCGTGGTGATATTGTGCATGGCCAAAGGGACAAAGTTAAGACCCATGGTAATCTTCAAACACAAAATTAAACTGAAAATGATATTGCCTCCAAGTATTTTTGTACTTTTTCTTGAAAAAGGAAGGATGAGTGAAAATGGTATCAAACTATTGATAGACAATGTGTGGAACAGGCAACCAGGGGGGTTTACTCAAGTACCGGAGTTTGCTGGTCTGGGATTGGCTTTGTAGCAACTTAACTGAGAACACTAAAAGTAGATTAGCACTGCATAATACATGGTGGTTATCCCGGGTGGTTTGACATCTATATTGCAACCTCTCAATGTCTGCTTGAACAAGCCATTCAAAGACCACGTGCGCGAGGAATGGAATGCATGGATGTCGAGTTCAGTAAAGTTGTTTACGAAAGGCGCAGCAATGTGTGCTGCGTCACTTGATATGCTGTGTGATCATGCTCCAGGCATAGGACAAAGTTAGAGACTGATAAAATCATTTAAAAAGTGTGGTAACTCTTGTGGAAGATGATTTATTGTGGGACACTGACAACAAAGCTGAAACTGTCTCATCAAAAACCGACTGGAGCCCATATGACTGTATAAATAGTGAGAGTATGGATGTGTTTGCTGTCATCTTTATTTACTTCAGATGATAGAGTGATTTTGAAGGGTTCTAAATGTGGTGTTGTTTTTAGACAATGATAACAGTTTTGAAGAGTGCTAATTGTTGTTTTCAATAAAAATATCATTGAGAAACCTGTCGTAGTGGGGATTTTGGTTTTTCAAGGGTTGATTGGACAGCGAATTGGTTTTTCAAGGGTTGATCAACGCAGATTGGATTTTGAGCTGAATTTAAGGCCTCACAAATATATCTGGCGTTTAAAAAGAGATTTTGGGTTTCAAGGTAAGTTTACAACTTGGATCAATTCTCTCAAAGGCGAATCTTTAGAAATCATGTGCTCTTCAAATTTACGATTAAATTGTGCTTTTTGTTAACTTTTTTGGATTATTTTTTTCAAATAATAGAGACTTTATGAATAGCACAAATAAACAAGAATTGAAGCCTACCTCTTGCTTTGAAAGAATTCCTTAAAGTTATTACATGCTACTTAGTTACATAAACTCCCAATACTATACAGACCAGTCAACATAAGAGTAATTAACCCCAGTCGCTGGACATTTAGTACAGTATAATGTTTATAGCAGGTTTTTTCGAGAACATTTTTCGTACTTTAAGTTAAATTCAAACAAATTGTTGATAAATGCAGCCAGTGTAGCGGCAAATAACCTTCAAACACGGCAATCGGGTAGATAGCACAAAGGATGAGATGCCTGCTCCATAGGCTGCAGGAATAGCAATTGAATTGACCAATCACCACCAGCGGATCGCAGGGGATCCAATCTGGGCCTACACATCCCAGACAGCCAATCAGCAGCCAGTCCCGGTCAAGCTACACCCCGGTGGTGACACGGCTGGCTGCCTATAAAAGGCAGAGCTGCAGCCTAATAAAGCCAGTGCCGATTCCACTCCCTTGGTGTGCGAATCTTCTTTCAACCTTGAGCTATAACCGCCGCTACAATGGTGGCCCCAATTGGTTCAATTGTAGAAGCCCTTTCATAAGGTATCACGTTATGTGCACGAGCAAATGTTCGAAAGTGAATACAAAACCAATGAAAGACAGAACATAGGAAATATAATACAGGACAACTCCGATTATCCAAAATGGCCCTATGTTGGATAAATGTTTTTTTCCAGAGAACTGGTCATTTTTTAAAACAGCCCAGTAGCAATAGTAAAATTGCTTGTAACAGTGTTCAAACAACAAGGGAAGGTTTTTTTAAGCATTAAAATAATGTTTCTCACCCAAAAAATGCTGGCTGCCGCCAATCATGAACATCTCCCCACTCCTGCCCAGGAGCCTGACATCCTCAGTCAGTTTGGCTCCAAAGTTTTTGGATAAATGAGGATTTCTGATTTGTTTTGAAGATTTTGGAGAATATGATTTTGGATCATCAGAGTTGTACTGAATGGTTAATTTTCAATCTTAGATTAGATATTCACATCCCAAACTGATAGATAATCATTTACTTTGAATGTCGGGTTGTAATTTCAAAATGTATAGATGATACAAAAACAGAATGTAAGAAACAGGAACTGAGTAAAAACACAAAAGTGTGGGAGGGAGAAAGTCAGCAGGTCTTGCAGCGCCCAAAAGAGGTAAAGATATACACCATATTTGATGGCGTACAAGACCCACGGGCATAGATGTATCTAGAGTATGGCAGGTTGTAACTGCCCAAAAATTTATCTCCATCCTCCCAGGGGTGCAGTGCTGCACTGCCGGGGCAGATTTGAGCATGCCAGAGCATGTCAGGGCTGCTCCAGCACTCAGGTGGCACCTGGCCATCTTCTCAACCCATAATTCCCCACACAGCTGGAACTACTCTGCAAGTGCCAGCGCCAGCCAAGGAAAGGCAGAGTGGTTCCAGCTGCATGGGGAATTAAGGATAGGGAAGAATGCCATTTTACCCATTGATCCCGCATTGAGTCGCTGGCACAGACAAGCGGCCAGAGGGGCTGTCACAGCTTGCCCCGGTTGCCTGTCAATGGCTCTGACAGTTGCCTGCTGCCCACCCCGATTGCCCTGCCAGCTGCCCGTCCCGCCGGCTGCCTGCCCCTGACAGACTGCCCCGCCAGCCTCCCCTTGCATCTTCCACCTGGGAATGGAATGGCAGGTAAGAAACACAGACTTCGAATACATTAATGCAACATGTGTGTAATTTACAGGGCTATGTCGGCTGGTTGTGGCATGGTTGGTGTGTGGCGTTTTTGGGTGGTTTTTTGATAGGGACGCAATGTTAGTGGTAGCTCTAGGTTGCCACTTGACCTAGATACATACTGCCCATGGGCATACAAGACCCCCACCCCCCATTTCAGCAGGGGATATTAAGAATTATTTTTAGTGCATTTATGGGTAAGCATTTAATGTTATTGATATATGTAATTTTTTATTTATTATTTTATCAAATGGTTTCAGTAAATGTATTTGACATGATTGCACACCTTATTTCTATCAATATTTCAAGATATTACAAGTAACTATTGATGTATTTTTATTTTTTTTCCTGCGCTCCCCAGCGTCCTGCTGCCCTGCGTTTGTCCCATTGCCCCGCTCCTGGGCAGCGGTGGGATCAATGTGGGGACTGGTGGCGGGTTGGGGGAGAGAAGCAAGGCAGCAGCGGGACAAGTGCAGGGACTGACAGCAGGCTGCTAGGAGAGTCTTCCGACAGCCTATCACCAGCCCCCACACTGATCCCATCACCCAATTCCCTACCCCTCCCCCCCTTCCCCTACCAACAGTCCCCAACAATAGATGGCAAAGATGCTAGTGAGCCACCCAGTGGTGATGATCGCAGGTAGCGTTACGCACTATTATCACCCTAATTTCACTTGGGGGATATTTTTGAGCCATTTTTTGGGAAAAAATGGTTCTTATGTGCCATCTATTACAAGCTCTTCTTTCACTTTGGGGGTTGGTGCAGGCTGAAAACATTCATAGATTTCACAACATTCACAGATGGAGTGGTATTGTTAAGTATTGTCTGTAAACAATGATGCCCTAGAACAGGGGTTCCCAACCTGGGGTACATGTACCTCCAGTGAGTGGTACATTTGAACTTTTCAGGGGGTACATTGGGTCTGAGAGAATAACCACTACTGTACAATACATGGTGTAATCTGCAGTCAGATTGCACAATGTGGTGTTTTTTATCCTTAATTTTTAGGGGTACACAGGAACCTATAAAATTGCCCAAGGGGTACAGAGCAACAAAAAGGTTGGGAACCCCTGCCCGAGAAGAACCACCAAGAAAAATGGTTGTTTATTCAGGAAAAACAGATGCTGAGAGTGAGACGTGATTGGGACACTTAAAGAATTCAGTATTGATCAGCTAGTCATCCAGTGAACACAGGTGGAATGTATGATATGGTGGAAACAGATATGATAGCAATGTTGAAGAGGGGCATAGACACGTAAACTGGTAGGACACACACTTAAAGTATCTAATGTTTTGGTCCTGAGCCCTTCTTCATGGTTTGACAAAAACAGGTAGATATCTGAATAAAAGGTCTAGGGGAGAAGGAGGCCAACCAGCAAAAGATAATATTGAACATGGATAGGAAGACAGGAGAGGAAAGGTGAGAATTGATTGGGGACGGGGAGGACTCTGAATGCAGAGCTGGAGGAAAGGAGACAGAGGGACAGGGAAAGGGGAGAGATAAGGGGCTGGGGGACTAATGGAAACCAGAGAAGTCAATGTTAATGCAGTCAGGTTGGAGTGTGCCCAGATGGAATATAAGGTGTTATTCCAATTTGTGGATTGCCTCAGTCTGACAGTGAGACCATGGAGCATCGGAATCAAGGAGGAAATTGTTGCCAACTTTAATTACCAAGGGTTTTTTTTTGTCTTGTCTTGGGCCTTCAGTTATCTCTTATTACCATTGTAACATGCCTAAATCTGTTGTTAATTAGTTCACCATAATCAAATGTCACCATCTTGATGATTCCAATTTATTATGCCTTTCAGCTCTTGAGACCTAGCAAAATTAGCTAACTTCAAATTTCATTACTTCCCTTAAAAGAAACTGACAATGACAAAATATAACGTTGGGAAATTGTTCCTCAACTCAAGCTGGTCCAAGTCCAGCCGATGGTTGCATTATTTCACAGTCTTAATTATTGCCAGTGCCTGGTTCCAAATCTGGTAATTGGTTGTCTTGAACTTATACCTCTCACTTTGTTCGTTTTAGATTGGTCACAGTGTTCGAGCTACCGAAAGAAAATAGACACACACACCGAGAGCAGTTCAGTTTATACAAGTCTTTATTACTAAATCTAAAGCTGAATTCACACTACAATATGCAAGCCCTTCCCAACTATACTTATCAACACTTGGACTGGTCCCAACTGCCGAAGCGAGGCAACGACTGCACACTTGTAGTAGGTTGTCAGGGCGCCGGTAGCAGCTTCTCTACCTCCCTCGACTGGGTCTTGCTGACGGATGTTGCCACCTCTTGGAGAGTCTCAAACTTCAGCAGTGGGACCATGGCTTATATTACCCAAAAGTTGTTTACTTCAGATCTGATCTCTTTGGTTTAATTATCTGCAAAGTCTCTTGACAGTCTGGGACCAACAAAAGAAAACTGCATCTCTGGGCCTCATAAGTGTAAATTAGATAAGATCTTCCTATTCAACTGTCCTGGGCCCCAAGGTGGAATTTAGATGTGTCTACTAAATATGCATCCCGGGCCTCATAGTGTTAACCAGATGTGTCTACTAATTCTAAAAAAATAGGCAAGTTCTCAGCCTTGCAGCATCAGAAGTAAAAGACACAGTTTAAATCTTCCATATCTTCCATTACATTGGTCAATCCATGAAATGTAGTCTTCCAATGAAATTGTAATCAATCTTCTTGTTTATAGTATTAATATTCCTGGAGAACCATATAGATCATCTCTTTTGGGGAAGGCATGATCTTTACAAGAGGGATGGGTTGCACCTAAATCCAAAAGGTGTCAACATTTTGGCAAGTATGTTTGGTACAGCAGTGGGGCAAAGTTTAAACCAATTTGGCAGGGGTATGGGAACCAGAGTGATAGGGAAAAGGGTAGGGATGATAAAGTAATGGCCAGGAAAAGTAAAATAGGAAAAGTAATGTTGGGAGGAGAAAGTAAATAATCAGATGGTGCAGTGAGTTTTCGGGTCAATGATAGTCTTAAGAAAATTACAAAGAAAAATCTTTGGCTTGGCTTCGTGGACAAAGATTTATGGAGGGGTAAAATGTCCGGGGCTCGTTTATGTGTGACAAGTCCGATGCGGGACAGGCAGACACGGTTGCAGGGGAAAATTAGTTGGTTGGGGTTGAGTGTTGGGTTTTTCCTCCTTTGTCTTTTGTCAGTGAGGTGGGCTCTGCGGTCTTCTTCAAAGGAGGTTGCTGCCCGCCGAACTGTGAGGCGCCAAGATGCACAGTTTGAGGCAATATCAGCCCACTGGCGGTGGTCAATGTGGCAGGCACCAAGAGATTTCTTTAGGCAGTCCTTGTACCTCTTCTTTGGTGCACCTCTGACACGATGGCCAGTGGAGAGCTCGCCATATAACACGATCTTGGGGAGGCGATGGTCCTCCATTCTGGAGATGTGACCTACCCAGCGCAGTTGGATCTTCAACAGTGTGGATTCGATGCTGTCGGCCTCTGCCATCTCGAGTACTTCGATGTTAGGGATGAAGTCGCTCCAATGAATGTTGAGGATGGAGCGGAGACAACGCTGGTGGAAGCGTTGTAGGAGCCGTAGATGATGCCGGTAGAGGACCCATGATTCGGAGCCGAACAGGAGTGTGGGTATGATAACGGCTCTGTATACGCTTATCTTTCAACAATGAAGACGCTGTTTACATCCGGTACCGCACGGATGGCAGTCCCTTCAATCTGAGGCGCCTGAAAGCTCACACCAAGAGCAACTTGTCCGTGAACTACTCTTTGCAGATGATGCCGCTTTAGTTGCCCATTCAGAGCCAGCTCTTCAGCGCTTGACGTCCTGTTTTGCGGAAACTGCCAAAATGTTTGGCCTGGAAGTCAGCCTGAAGAAAACTGAGGTCCTCCATCAGCCAGTTCCCCCACATCTCCATCGGGCACACAAAACTCAAAACGATCAACCAGTTTACCTATCTCAACTGCACCATTTCATCGGATGCAAGGATCGACAACGAGATAGACAACAGACTCGCCAAGGCAAATAGCGCCTTTGGAAGACTACACAAAAGAGTCTGGAAAAACAACCAACTGAAAAACAAAGAAAAATAATGGGCATAAAAATCAAAAGAAAAGGTTACAGAAGTCACTAGATATGAAAAAGACCAAGAGCATAAGGCCACTTTATCTGAATGCCCGCAGTATTAGAAGTAAGGTTAGTGAACTTGATGCGCAAATCGGTACCCATGCCTATGATTTGGTAGCCATCACAGAAACATGGCTACAAGGTGACCCTAAATGGGAATTAAACTTTCAAGAGTATCAGGTGGTGCAAAGAGATAGACAGGATGGTAAGGGAAGTGGAGTTGCACTCTTAATCAAAGATGAGCTCCAGGCACTAGTGAGGGATGATATAAGATCTGAAGAGCATAATGTTGAGTCCATTTGGGTAGAGAGAAAGAATAACAAAGGGAAAAAATTATTGGTGGGTGTTATCTATCGCCCACCAAATAACAATAGTTTAGGAGCACAGGAAATAAATAGAGAGATAAGTGAGGCATGTAATAATGATACGGCAGTAGTCATGGGGGACTAACTTCCACATAGATTGGGAAAATCAAGTTGGTCGTGGGAGTCTAGAAGAGGACTTCATAGAATGCATCCGCGATAGCTTTCTTGAGCAGCATGTTAAGGAACCCACAAGAGAAAATGCTCTCCTGGATCTAGTGTTGTGCAATGAGATAGGTAGAGTAAATGATGTAATAGTCAGAGACCATCTGGGAAATACCGATCATAGTATGGTTGAATTTCTCATTCAGATGGAAGGGGAAATAGTTAGATCTAAAACTAATATATTATGCTTAAACAGGGGTGACTACCATAGGATGAGGGAGGAATTGGGCAGAGTGGACTGGGAGCACAGGCTAATTGATGAAACAGTTGAGGAACAGTGGAAGATTTTCAAAGAAATATTTTGTAATGCTCAACAAAAATATATTCCGGTCAGGAAAAAGGGCAGCAAGAGAGGGAAAAATCAACCGTGGTTAACAAAGGAAATAAAAGAGAGTATAAAATTGAAGGCGCAGGTGTACAAAGCTGCAAAGAGCAGTGCGAAACTGGAAGATTGGGGAAAACTTTAAGAGACAACAAGGGGTTACAAAGCGGGTAATAAGAAATGGGAAAAAGGATTATGAAAGTAAATTGGCACAAAATATAAAAACAGAAAGCAAAAATTTTTATAAATATATAAAACGGAAGAGGGTGGCCAGAGTTAACATAGGACGCTTGGAGGATGAGAAAGGAAAACTGGTAGCAAAAAAATGAGTAAATGGCCGAGGCATTAAACAAATATTTTGTGTCCAGCATGCCCAAATGCGGAGTTAAGGATGCGAATGTTGGGGAGGGCCTTGATAAAATAGTTGTTACAAAGGAAGTAGTGATGGAGAAACTAATGGGACTAAAGCCAGACAAATCACCTGGTCCTGATGATATGCATCCAAGGGTTCTGAAGGAAATGGCAGAAGTTATAGTTGATGCATTGGTGGTCATATACCAAAATTCCTTGGATTCTGGGCAGGTCCCGGCAGACTGGAAGACAGCAAATGTCACGCCACTTTTTAAGAAGGGATGTATGTAGGCAGAAGACTGGAAATTATCGGCCAATTAGCTTGACATCTGTGGTTGGAAAAATGCTTGAAGCCGTCATTAAAGATGAAATAGTGAACCTTTTGGAACGTAAGAGTTCAATCAGGCAGACGCAGCAAGGTTTTAGAAAGGGAAGATCTTGTTTGACAAACTTGTTAGGATTCTTTGAGGGTATAATGGGTGCGGTGGATAGAGGGGAACAGGTTGCTGTTGTATATTTGGATTTCCAGAAACCGTTTGATAAGGTGCCGCACAAGAGACTTATCAGTAAGTTACAGGAAAGTGGAGTCCGGTGAAGTATATTGGCCTGGATTGAAAATCGGTTGTCTGACAGGAGGAAGAGAGTCGGGATAAGTGGAAGTTTTTCAGGTTGGCAGAGAGTGGTAAGTAGGGTGCCGCAGGGGTCAGTGTTAGGCCCACAACTGTTCATCATTTACATTGATGACTTGGAGGAGGGGACAAAATGTGGTGTTGCCAAGTTTGCGGATGACACAAAATTGAGTGGAAGAGCAAATTGTAATGAGGATGTGGAGAGTCTGCGGAGGGATATAGTTAAGCTGGATGAGTGGGCAAAGGTCTGGCAGATGGAGTACAATGTTAGTAAGTGTGAGTTATCCACTTTGGCAAGAAAAATAAAAGAGCTGAATAGTATTTAAAGGGTGAAAAACTACAGCATGCTGTTGTGCAGAGGGACTTGGGAGTGCTTGTGCATGAATCGCAAAAAGTTAGGTTGCAGGTGCAGCAGGTTATTAAGAAGGCAAATGGAATGTTGGCCTTCATCGGTAGAGGAATTGAATTCAGGAGTAGGGAGGTAATGTTGCGTCTGTATAAGGTACTGATGGCACCTGGAGTACTGTGTCCAGTTCTGGTTTCCATATTTGAGGAAGGATATACTGGCTTTGGAGACGGTCCAGAGGAGGTTTACTAGGTTGATCCCTGGGATGAAGGGGTTGACTTATGATGAAAGATTAAATCATCTAGGATTGTATTCGCTCGAGTTCAGAAGAATGAGAGGAGATCTTATAGAAACATGTAGGATTATGAAGGGTATGGATAGGATAGATGTAGGAAGGTTGTTTGAGCTGGCTGGGGAAACTAAAACGAGAGGTCACAGTCTCAAGATTCGGGGAAGTAGATTTAGGACAGAGATGAAGAAAAATATTTTTTCCCAGAGAGTAGTGAATGTTTGGAATTTTCTAATCAGGGAAGTGGTTGAGGCTGCCTCATTAAACATATTTAAAATTCGGGTTAGATAAATTTTTACATGATAGAGGAATTAGGGGATATGGGGAGAAGGCAGGTAGGTGGAGTTAGGTCATAAATGAGATCAGCCATGATCGTATTGAATGGCGGAGCATGCTCGATGGGACATTTTTGGCCTACTCCTGTTCCTACTTCCTATGTTCCTATTTTAACCCTTTGTGGCCACACCCAAATATTATTTCAAACTGAAAGCCCTGTCTGCTTTTCTCTTCTGGAACTGCATTTAACTTTCTGAATGCCAAATTTCCTATCCTTGTATTCTTTGATTTTTTTAAAATGAACATTTATCGATCACTATCACTTTTAAATATCCTTCACCTTCTAGGGTAGAGAATTCCATAGATTCTAGCACTAAAAACCGCATTTTGCAGAGATGGGAGCTTGCTGCTTATTCTGAGACTATCTTTTTCTTTGGCTTGGCTTTGCGGACGAAGATTTATGGAGGGATATGTCCACGTCTGCTGCAGGCTCGTTGGTGACTGACAAGTCAGATGTTGGACAGGCAGGGACGGTTGCAATTAAAGTCCAACATTTCATTAACCAAAGTCTCCTGCTGCACCTGCATGTTAGCTTTCAGTGCTTTGGGCATAATTTCCCATTCAATAATATTTAATAAAATTCTGGGGTTTTTTTTCCACATGGTATTTCATCTCTTTTGTTGCTTACTCTCTTGGCCAATATACCCTATGTAGCTTCTTTGCGTCCTCATTACTCACTTCCAACTTGGCTTTGTGTCATTAGTCAATCTGGACTCTACATTTATCCCCCCCCCCCCCCCAAGGTAAATCAATAAATGTTGTTGATGCCCAATCACTAATATCTCAAGAAACAGCTGGCCAAATTAAGAAAGACTAATTTCTTGCTGGTGTGCAACCCCCAATTCCATGTGATCGAGTGCTGTTGATTATAACCCAATGTGATATTTTATTGAAATTTTTCTGAAAACCACATCCCCTTTGCCTGCCCCTAATCTATCTGACTAGATACATCCTCCAAAACTCCAATAGATTAGTCAAATACTAGTTTTTTAAAAATAAATGTATTAATACCATGCACATTTGTTTGATTCCAGTTTTTTCTGGATCATTTATGTCAGGTTGATTCATTGGTGGTTTTCTCTTCCCTCCTCCTTTAACTAGACGAGACACATTTATTTATAATTCCGCAATCTGCAGCTACCATTTAAGAATTTTGAAAGTTTACCACAATCTCCACTATCTGTGTAGTCAACTCTTTCAAATTTTTTGCTTGGGATCATCAGTTCTCGTATTTAATAGTTATTTGAGAGTTTTGTTATATAATGTTTCCTAATTTGCACTGGACACAAAATATTTGTTTAACTTCTCAGCTATTTGTCCACTTATCTGTTAGGGACCCATGTTTGCTCATGCTGGTCTTTCATTTTAAAAAAAAACAACTCTTAAAAACTAAGTCTGTTTTGGTTTTGTTGGGTTACTGTTAAAATTTTCCCTTTTAAAATTTCAGTCAACTTTTGCTGAATTTTAAAATGTGTACAGCCCTCAAGCTTATTGAATTTAATACTAAATATAATTTATCCTGTAATTTATGATCAGGATACTTCTGTCCTTGTACAAAAAAAATCAATAGTTATTTCAAATCCTATATCATAACTTTGAATATTAGCTGTTGCCCATATGCTGTCACTTCTTTTAACATAGTTTCCCAATCAATCACAGACCATCTGCATGCCTTCATAGTTTCATTTGCATAGAAAATCCTGCTTCAGATTCAACGGTTAATGAATGTAAAATTTCATAATATTGTGATCACTCTTTGTGAGAACTTCTTTGCAACGTGGGGCAGCACAGTTAGCGTGGCGGTTGCAGTACCAGTGAGCCGCATTTGAATTGGCACTGCCTGTATGGCGTTTGTATCTTTGTCCCATTTCTGCGTGGGTTTCCTCCGGGTGCTCTGGTTTCAGCACCTCGTCTTCTGTCTGGGCACCCGCCAACTGGATTGCATTTACACGACTTCTCCAGTTTCTATTAAGAACCCCCCCCTACCCCGTCTCCTTGCCTCTTGTTCTCACGCAACCTCTCGCTGGCTCACATGCTCTCTTTTACAGAGCCAAAATCAATTCTCACCTTTTCTCTTGTATCCAATTAACATCTTTTGGCTGTTGTTCTGAACTCCTCCCCCTTCCCTCTCATCTTTAATTAAGATGCCTTCGCCTTCTACTTTCTTGAAGAAAGGCTTGGGTCCAAAACATCAGTAATGTATCTTTACCTCTGATGGATGCTGCGAGACCAGCTGAGTTCCTCCAGCATTTCAGTGTGCTTTGCTTAGACAGGGGTTGTAGGTCAATTGGGTGTTATTGGGCAGCACGGGCTTGAGGGCCAGGGGGCCTGTTAGTTAGTCTGCTATATGTCTAATAAAAACAAGATTATTAATTTGAGCCTTTTTCCACAGTTGTTTTGGTTTTTCATTAAAAGGCAGCCTGGTGGAGGTCCTTCCAGTTCATGAAACCCGTGCAACCCATTTACACACAATTAACCGATCAATCCTGTATATTTTGGAGGGTAGGAGGAAACTGACTCACCCAGAGAATACCTCTGCATGTTACAGGGAGAGCATACAAACTCCTTACAGACAGTGCTGAATTAGAGCCTCGGTTGCTGGTACGATGGCATTGTACTAACCATGCCACCCTCGCCCAGTACCAGATGGTACCAGATCTAAAATAGCTTACTCCTCTGGCAGTTCCTCAACGTAATAGCAACTTGCATCAGTTTTCTGACTCCATTGTGGCTCTCTTCTATGCAAATTAATCATAATTATGTCTGATTCTACTAGAGAATTGTGGCCTGTTCTGAAAGGATATCCAAGCCTTGGAGAAATCACAGCAATGCTCTGGAGCAATACCGAGGTTGAATGATCAGTGTTGGTTGGTTGTAAAATAATAACAATCTGAGATTGTCATTGGTAGAAGTGTTTGTGACAAAACTGGATAGTTAAAAATTATTAAATGGTTTGATGAATAACTGAGGAACAGAGGACACAACATTAAGATACTTATATTAAGTAGCTAAATGTTTTTCCATCATGGAGTTACTTTGATATGAAATTTGTTGCCTGATGGTTCTGGAAACTGTTTCAATAAAACTTTCAAAAGTGAACTGAATAAATAATTTAAGAGAATGTGTAGTGGGCTATAAAATATAATGAATGGTAAAGCATTTTAGCAGTCAACAGAGACATTATTTTCAAATGGTCTCCTCTTGCACTTTCTCTTTCTGCAAATGTAAAAGTTTTATTGTTCAGTGTTGTTCCTGTGAAAATGCACCTATCAGTGTTATTCAGGCTCGGTTTGCAACTGTTTACATGTTGTGGCTGCAGTTCTGGATACAATCTAAAGGCTGATACCCACTGGAAACTGCCAGCAGTTGATTGGCCAGGAAATTAAGCGGCACTTAGAAAAATGCCAATGTCATGTCTCAAATTTGCTGATTGTTCCCCAAAACTGCACTCTCAAGTCAGAATTCTCATGGAGTCCAGTAATGGGAGTGCAAATTTGCTACACTGAGTCAAATTAGATCTGGGACAGAGACAGGAAACCCATTCATCTCATTGAAGCTGTGAGGAATGAATGAAAGAAAGAAATGAGATGCTAGTATTTTTTTTTAATTAGTGAAGTTTCCTGCATGCTCAAATGTTTGTATTTATTTTTTTTATTTTGTATTTTATTAATTTTTGAATATTTCTGAATGTCTGAGATTTTGAATCATCAGTTTGACAATATGTTGATCCAGGTGGCAGAGCTTTGTGAGTGAAGCTTATTCTGGATAACTCATGTAATTGTATTATTTAGTGAGACCCTAATGGCATCTGACATTGCCATTTAGGGGCTGATATTGTGTGCTTGCTTACTGCTCCGATGAGTAGTGAGGCAGGTGACTTTCTGCTAGCAGCAAGATCTGACGCAAAATTACTGCTGATTCCGTCTCACCTTGGGTTCAAAATCGCAGGTAGGCAATTAGACTTGCTGCAATAAATAAGCATCTTCCAGGAATGCGAGAAGAAAAACGATTGACAAAGAACAAAAGGAGAAAATTATAATTTGTTTTTACATATTTGTCTTCAGGGGCTTTTATTCCTGGAGTTCCTGTACAGCCAGTAATCTTGCGTTACCCCAACAAAATGGTGAGTTTGTTTTTATTTAGTCAGGGAAGAATTTTGATCCACAATGTCGATTATATTTGTTATTATCCAGAGTATCTGTTTGTAGATCACTGTTCAACAATGTACTTTAAATTTTAAGTAGAAGCAACTGGTCTAACTCAAACTTTGCAGATTCCCTGTCAATGTTCTGTTTCAGCTGTAGCATAGGGTAAGAGAATTTAAGGTACTGGACCAGGTATGTTCCATATCTAAAATTGCATTTCAAAATTGGCAATGATAAATGTGAGTTCCTACTCCTGTGCCCCATGTCCATTTGAAATGGAGGTGGTGCAGTGCTTATTTAACATAACATAACAATTACAGCATGGAAACAGGCCATTAGGCCCTTCTAGTCCGCACCGAACCAAACACCCCTCTCTAGTCCCACCTCCCTGCACAATGCCCATAACCCTCCATCTTCTTCTCATCCATATACCTGTCCAACCTTTTCTTAAATAATACAATTGACTCCGCCGCCACTATTTCTCCCGGAAGCTCATTCCACACGGCTACCACTCTCTGAGTAAAGAAGTTCCCCCTCATGTTACCTCTAAACCTCTGCCCCTTAATTCTTAACTCGTGTCCTCTTGTTTTAATCTTTCCTCCTCTTAACGGAAATAGTGTATCCACATCCACTCTGTCTATCCCTTTCATAATCTTAAATACTTCTATCAAATCCCCTCTCAACCTTCTATGCTCCAAAGAATAAAGACCTAATCTGTCCAATCTCTCCCTATACTCTAGATGCTTAAACCCAGGTAACATTCTGGTAAACCTTCTCTGCACTCTCTCCACTCTGTTTATATCCTTCCTATAATTAGGCGACCAGAACTGCACACAGAACTCCAAATTAGGCCGCACCAACGTCTTATACAATCTCAACATCACCTCCCAACTCCTATATTCCATGCAATGATTGATAAAGGCCAGCATACTAAAAGCCTTCTTCACCACCCTATTCACGTGAGTTTCTACCTTTAGGGAACGATGTACCGTTACTCCTAAATCTTTCTGCTCTTCTGTATTCATCAATGCTCTCCCATTTACCACGTATGTCCTGTTCTGATTCTTCTTACCAAAATGAAGCACCTCACACTTATCAGCATTAAATTCCATCTGCCATTTTTCAGCCCACTTTTCTAAGCAGCCCAAATCCCTCTGCAATCCTTGAAAACCTTCTTCATTATCCACTATTCCACCTATCTTAGTATCATCTGCATATTTACTAATCCAATTCAGCACCCCATCATCTAGATCATTAATGTATATAACGAACAACAATGGGCCCAATACAGATCCTTGAGGCACACCACTGGTCATCGGCCTCCAACCTGACAGACAATTATCCACTACCACTCTCTGGCCTCTCCCTTTCAGCCAATGTTCAATCCATTAGACTATCTCAAAATTTATACCTAAAGACTGCACCTTCCTAACTAACCTTCCATGTGGTACCTTATCGAAGGCCTTACTGAAGTCCATATAGACAACATCCACTGTGCTACCCTCATCCACATTCCTAGTCACCTCTTCAAAAAAATTCAATCAGATTGGTCAAACACGACCTTCCTCCCACAAATCCATGTTGAGTGCTCCTGATCAGACCTTGTCTATCCAGATGTTTATAAGTACTATCTCTAAGAATTTTCTCCATTAATTTACCTACCACAGACGTCAAACTTACAGGCCGATAGTTGCCAGGCTTCCTCCTTGAACCCTTTTTAAATAACGGAACCACATGCGCAATGCGCCAATCCTCCGGCACTATCCCCATATCTAATGACATTGGAAAATTACCGCCAGAGCCTCTGCTATTTCCTCCTTCACTTCTCTCAATGTCCTGGGGAAGATCCCGTCTGGTCCCGGAGACTTATCCACCTTTATATTCTTCAAAAACACTAAAACTACATCTTTTGTAATCTCTATATTCCCCATATTTACCCAATTTGCTTTTTTTTATCTCACATCTCCCAATATCCTTCTCCTTAGTGAATACCAAAGAAAAGAAACTGTTCAATATCTCCCCCATTTCTCCAGGCTCCACACACAGTTTTCCGCTCTGATCTTCTAAGAGACCAATTTTGTCTCTAGCTTTCCTTTTACCATTAACATATTTGTAGAACTCTTTTGGATTAGTTTTCACCCTGCTTGCCATAGTTTCCTCATACCTTCTTTTAGCTTTCCTAATTCCTCTCTTAAGATTCCTCTTACATTCAATGTATCTTTCAAACATCTCCTTAACCCCATGCTTCTTATATCTAATGTACGCCTCCCTTTTTCTTCAAACCAAGTTTCCAATATTCCTTGAAAACCATGGCTCTCTCAAACCTTTTGCCCCTCCTTTTAACCTAACAGGAACATAAAGCTTTTGCACTCTCAAAATCTGATCTTTAAAAGACTTCCATCTCTCTACTACATCCTGCCCATAAAACAAATTGTCCCAATGCACACCCTGCAAGTCCTTTCGCATCTCCTCAAATCTAGCTTTTCCCCAATCAAAAACCTCAATCCTTGGCCCTGACTTCTCTCTTTCCATAATGACATTGAAGCTGATGGCATTATGATCACTGGACCCGAAGTGCTCGCCGACACTAACCTCCGTCACTTGACCCATCCCATTTGCCAACAGTAGATCTAACACTGCTCCTTCTCTGGTTGGCACCTCTACATATTGTTGTAAAAAACTATCTTGCACACATTTCACAAACTCTAACCCATCCACTCCTTTCACAGAATGTGTTTCCCAATCTATATGTGGAAAATTAAAATCTCCCATAATTACAACCCTGTGCTTATCACAAATATCTACTATATAGATGGCAGATTGCAAAGTTGTTTGTATTTCTGACTATGGAGGACATTTGAGGTATTGAGATTTCCTTCTGTTCTGCCCTTATAGCTTTGATGAAGGGATGCAGATCATTTGGATGTACCCTTAATTGGAACACAACCGCTCAGAGTTGATGTCACTGAGCTTTTTGTTAAAGGGTACAGAAATTTGAGGGTATTCTCACCCTAAGAATTGTTGAGATTTCGGGCAGTTCCATATTTTAAAGATGCAGTTACACACACATATTGAAGGATGTCAGTCACAACATGGAAATGGGCCCTTCAACCCATAAGATGCCATTGACAGCTGTCAGGTACCTATCTAAATTAATCCAGCGGCTAAAATTACTAAATGTATTGAATTGTAAATTCACAATCAGATTGATTTACAAATTCCCAAGCAGCACCTCATGTCTGTTCCATTAGCTCCTGGAACACGATCTTGCTGATCTAGAATTTTGTCCACTAAAAGTATGGAAAACCTAATTCTGTTGTCTTCATTTCTTCTGTATCTTTGCCACTGATAGAAACTCCTATTTGGGCACTGTCTCAGGCTACAGAAAGCTATTTGCAGTTTTATTGTTCAACTGGGTCAAAGCTAATGGAATCTATTTGTGGCAAAATTGGCTCTTTTTATATAAAAAGACCAGTCTATAAACTCAACTGCCACCATTCCTTTATGCCTTGATCTGAAAGCCTCGTTTATGCCTCCTTCACCTCCAAATTCTGTAGTACCACCATCCATCCTCAATAAATTCAAATGCATCTGAAGTTTTTGTGCCCAATATTATCACATACCAAGCACTCCTTAGAAGGATCGTACTTTCCATATGGGCTGTTTCTGGCTCACAGTTTTCGAGTCTTGCAAAGATTAAATTTTCCAATTGAATTTAAATTTTCCCTGACCTTTTAATTAAAAAAGGTCAGGAAATAGAAGCACAAGGAGATCATACAAACCCACAAATCTGCTCTACCCTTTAATGGCATGGCTAATCTGATCTTTGGCCTCAGCTACAAAACCAAATATCATTGAAGATTTGCACCCCACAATGTTTCACATCTAAAATTACTTTTAGCATTTCGAAGTAGGCAATGCTAAATGTGAGTTTCTCTTGTGTCCCATGTTAATTTTAGCTAGTCAGAAGTCCCATCAGACTAATTACTGTCCATTGAATCTATTCTTAATCATCAGTAAAGGAATGGAAGGTTTCAATGATGACCGTATTAAATGCACTTGACAATGGCCTGCTCATTTCCCATTTTGGATTTTACCAATACTACTCAGATCTCATCATTGGGGCCTTGTACTAAACATGGACCAAAGATGCTAAGTTCCAGAGGAGAGATGAAAGTGACTCAATGAAATCAAGAGCTTTTGACCAATTAAGATTGCAGGTAATGGACATAAGGGAAAACAGAGCATTTCTTGGAGTTGCACCTTGCATGTTCTATCATCCTTATTTTTTTAAAAAATTTCACACTATGAACCATATTAATCAAACTACACACAAATATTTCCCTCTTGAATATACACAGTGGCATTTTCTCCACTTTTTTCCACCTCCCTCCTTCCCATCCCCCTCCAAACCCATTAAACGTTCAACATATACAATACAATAAACCCATTAAACAATGTCATCCCGCAATGAAAATAAACAAGAAAATTGTGTCATCTACTTTAACACACTGGATCAGTTCATTTCCTCTTCTCATTCTATCATTTCAGGGGGTGGAGGTCTGCGGTAGGCCCTCCATGTACGGTTCCCAAATTTACGGGAACCATGTACGGTTCCCAAATTTATTTAAATAATGTGACTTTATTTTTTAAATTGTTATTTTTTCCAATGGAAAACATTTATTCATTTCTATGTACCATTGCTGTACTCTCAGGCTCTCTTCTGATTTCCAAGTTGACATTATACATTTTTATGCTATCATAATAAGTCTTTTTGCACTTCATCCAGTTTGAGGCCTAATTCTTTACTACTTATATTACTTTGAAGAAAAATCTCTGGATTTTTTGGTATGTTGCTTTTTGTGATTTTATTTAATACCTGATTTAGATCTTCCCAAAATTTTTTCACTTTCTCACATGCCCAAATTGCATGTACTGTTGTTGCCATTTCCTTCTTATAGCGAAAACATCTATCTGGTAATGCTGGATCCCATTTATTTAACTTTTGGGGCATGATATATAGCCTGTGTAACCAATTATATTGTATCATGCATAACCTCGTGGTTATTATATTTTTCATAGTTCCAGAGCATAACTTTTCCCATATTTCATTTTTTATCTTTATGTTTAAATCTTTTTCCCACTTTTGTTTGGGTTTATAGCTTATTTCATAATTTTCCTTCTCTTGCAGCTTGATGTACATGTCTGTTATAAATCTTTTTATAATTGTTGTTTCTGTAATCACATATTCAAAGCTGCTTCCTTCTGGTAATTTCAGTCTGCTTCCTTGAAGTAGGTTTTCAGTTGGTAGTATGCAGACATTGTACCATGAGTTATTTCATATTTGTACTTCATTTGTTCAAATGATAATAAATTATTTCCCAAAAAACAATTTTCTATTCTTTTAATTCCTTTTCTCTCCCATTCTCTAATGGAAAGGTTATCTATTGTGAAAGGGATTAGTTGATTTTGCGTCAATAATAATTTTGGTAGGTGGTAATTTGTTTTTTTTCCTTTCTAAGTGAATCTTCTTCCAAATGTTCAGTAAATGGTGCAGTACTGGTGAACTTCTATATTGCACCAGTTTTTCATCCCATTTATAAAGTATATGTTCTGGTACCTTCTCCCCTATTTTATCTAGCTCTATCTTGGTCCAATCTGGTTTTTCCCTTGTTTGATAAAAATCTGATAGATACCTTAATTGTGCTGTTCTATAATAATTCTTAAAGTTTGGTAGCTGCAAACCCCACCTTGTTTGTACCATTCTGTTAATTTATCTTGCGCTATCCTTGGTTTCCCCCCTTTTCCATAAGAATTTCCTTATTATTCTCTTTAGTTCATTGAAGAATTTCTCTGTTAAGGGAATTGGTAAAGATTGAAATAGGTGTTATATCCTTGGGAAGACATTCATTTTAATGCAATTTATCCCTCCTATCAATGTGAGTGGCAATTCTTTCTGATTTTCTAAGTCATCTTGTAATTTCTTCATTAATGGCTGATAATTGAATTTGTATAGGTGGCCTAAATTATTATCTAATCTAATACCTAGTTATCGGATTGCCTGTGTTTGCTATTTAAATGGTGATACTTTTTTAAACTCTGTGTAATCCGCATTATTCATTGGCATCGCTTCACTTTTATTTGTGTTGATCTTGTACCCCGATATTTCTCCATATTCCTTCAATTTCTTGTGTAGTAGTTCTTTTATTGATATTTCTGGTTCTGTTAAGTATACTATGATGTCATCTGCAAATAAACTGATTTTGTCCTCCTCCTTTATTTTTTATCCCTTTTACTTTATGCTCTTATCAGTTCTGCCAATGGTTCTATTGCTAAAGCGAACAGTGAGGGAGATAGTGGACATCCCTGCCTAGTTGACTTACTTAATTTAAATTGGTTCAATACATATCCATTTAATGTCACCTTCGCCAATGGTCCCTTATATAATGCTTTAATCCAATTAATATATTTTTCTGGTAGGTTGAACCTCTATAATACTTTGAATAAATAATTCCATTCTACCCTGTCAAAGGCTTTTTCTGTGTCTAAAGCAACGGCCATTGTTGGTATCTTATTTCCTTGAACTGCATGAATTAAATTAATGAACTTACAGACATTGTCCATTGTTCATCTCTTCTTAAATCCAGTTTGATCTCATTTTACTATTATTGGTACACAGTCGGCCAATCTGTTTGTTAATAGTTTTGCTATTATATTATAATCTGAATTAAGTAGAGATATTGGTCTATATGATGCTGGTGTTAGTGGATCTTTCCCCGTCTTTGGTATTACTGTAATTATTGCTGTTTTACATGAATCTGGCAAGTTTTGTGTTTCTTCTATCTGTCTGGTTCATTACTTTAGGGAGAGGAGGAATTAATAACTAAATGTTTTATAGAATTCTGTTGGGAGTCCGTCCTCTCCAGGCGTTTTATTGTTCGGTAGCTGTTTTAATATATCCTGTATTTCCTCTATTTCAAATGGTTTTTTATCAATTTGCTCTTGCAATTTCGGTAGTTCAATTTTAGCTAAAAACTCATCTATTTTGTCTTCTTTCCCTTCGTTCTCAGTTCGGTATAATTGTTTGAGTCCGTCCTCTCCAGGCGTTTTATTGTTCGGTAGCTGTTTTAATATATCCTGTATTTCCTCTATTTCAAATGGTTTTTTATCAATTTGCTCTTGCAATTTCGGTAGTTCAATTTTAGCTAAAAACTCATCTATTTTGTCTTCTTTCCCTTCGTTCTCAGTTCGGTATAATTGTTTGTAGAATTCCTTAAAGTTTTCATTGATTTCTGTTGGGTTATATGTAATTTGTTTGTCCTTTTTCCATGATTTCCTTGTTCTGTTTTATGCTGCCAGGCTAGTATTTTGTGCGTTTTTTCTTGTAGCTCGTAATA
Organism: Narcine bancroftii; assembly: GCF_036971445.1. NCBI lineage: Eukaryota > Metazoa > Chordata > Chondrichthyes > Torpediniformes > Narcinidae > Narcine > Narcine bancroftii. The sequence goes on from NC_091469.1 coordinate 431,044,163, forward strand.
CTTTTGCTTTATTTTCATTATGTTCTTCTCCACCTTATACGTTTGTAATATTTTGTATTTTATTTTTTTGTCCGCCAATTCTCTTTGTTGCATCTTCCCTTGTTGCTAGTTCTTTTTCTGTACTTGCTATTTCCCTTTCCAGCTGTTCTATTTCCCGATTGTAGTCCTTTTTCATCTTAGTTACATAACTTATTATCTGCCTTCTAATGAAGGCTTTCATTGCATCCCATAGTATAAATTTGTCTTTCACTGATTCTGTAATTTATTTCAAAGTACATTTTAATTTGGCGCGCAATAAATTCTCTAAATTCCTGTCTTTTAAGTAGCATTGAGTTTAATCTCCATCTATATGTTCTTGATGGGATGTCCTCCAATTCTATTGCTAATAACAGGGGTGAGTGATCAGATAATGATCTAGCTTTATATTCCGTTTTCCTAACTCTCCCTTGAATATGGGCTGACAGCAGGAACAGGTCAATCCTTGAGTATCTTTTATGTCTACTCAAATAATATGAATATTCCTTCTCCTTTGGTTGTGGCCTCCTCCATATATCCAAAAGTTGCATTTCCTGCATTGATTTAACCATAAATTTGGCTACTTTGTTCTTTCTGCTAGTCTTTTGTCCAGTTTTATCCATCTTTGGGTCAAAATTAAGGTTAAAATCACCTATCTATATATTCCCCTGCGTATCTAAAATCTTCAAAAAAAAAAGATCTTTCATAAACTTTTGATCCTCTTCATTAGGTGCATATATATTGACCAAATTACAGAATTCTGAATATATCTGACACTCTATCATTACATATCTCCCTGCTGGATCTATTATTTCCTCCTCTATTTTGATTGGTACATTTTTATTGATTAATATAGCTACACCTCTGGCTTTTGAATTATATGATGTTGCCGTTACGTGCCCTACCCAGTCTCTCCTTAATTTATTATGTTCCACTTCAGTTAGATGCATTTCCTGCACGAATGCTATAATCTATTTTTTCTTTTTTCAGTCAATTTCATAGCCTCTTCCTTTTTATTTGGTTATGTATTCCATTAATATTTATAGTCATATAGTTCAACATGGCCATCTCATACTCTGTTTACACCTCATGTGTGCTTCCTTACCATCACCTTTCCCCTTTTCCCCATTTTCATCTGTTTTCCCTTTTTGAACGCAATGTATGACAACACTTCTAAAACATAAAATACTTCAACCACTCCCACATCTAAAATTCCCTTAACCCCAAATGCCCCCTCCCCCCTCTCTGAGTTGCTCCTTGTCCCTTGTCGGGCAACCACAACTCCCCTCTCCATTCAGATTGTGAACCCATTCACAAGTGTCAACTGATTTCACAGTGACTGTTATTCTCTCCCACCCAACCCCCTCCAGAAAAGACTTATCTTCACATTAAAACAAAGCTCCCCCTCTTTTCTTTTATTCCCATTCTTTTTTCCCCCTTCTCCCCTTTTCTTCCCTTCTTTAGTTCTTACTTATACATTCCTCGTTCTTGTTACATCTCTTTTATTGTCCTGCAAGCGTTCTGCAAATTCTCGTGCTTTCTCCGGATCCGAGAACAGTCTGTTTTGCTCCCCCGGGATAACTATTTTAAGCACCGCTGGATATCTTAACATAAATTTATAGCCTTTTTTCCATAGGATCAATTTTGCTGTGTTAAACTCCTTCCTCTTCTTTAGGAGTTCAAAACTTATGTCTGGATAAAAAAAAATATTTTTTGACCCTTGTACTGCAATGGTTTTTTGTCGTCTCTAATTTTATTCCTTGCCATTATATTTTTTCTTGTCGTGTATCTCAGAAATTTTACTAAAACCGATCTTGGTTTTTGTTGTGACTGTGGTTTTGGAGCTAGTGTTCTGTGTGCCCTTTCTATTTCCATTCCTTCCTGTATTTTTGGCATTCCCAGGACTTTTGGGATCCATTCTTTTATAAATTCTTTCATATTTTTGCCGCTTTCATCTTCCCTAAAGGAAACTTTAGGGAATATCTTTGTATTGTTTCGCCTACTATAGTTTTCCATTATATCCATCTTCTGAGCTAACAACTCCTAACTTTTTTGTCACTTTCTTCCAATTTTCTTTTTAAGTCATTCACTTCCATTTCTACAGCCATTTCTCGTTCTTCCACATTTTCTAATCTTTTCCCTACATCTGTTATGACCAGCTCTATTCTACTCACTTTTTTCTTCTGTACTTTTCATTTCACTAAATTCTAGTGTCAACCATTCTTTTAATGCTTTCATTTGTTTTTCAAAATTTTTTAAATCTATGTACTGTCCATTCATTTTACCTTCTATTCCTCAGTGCAGAGCTTGGTGTTCTTCTTCTGTGTCTGCTCTTGGGTTTGTGTCTTCTATTTCTTTTCCTTGTATCTGTGTCTCTTCTGACTTTGTTGAGCTGCTTGCCTCAGTTTGTTGGGTGTTCTTTTTCATGGCTTCTTGCTGTTGGTCCTCTTCTTCTGGGCTAGTTATCTGTTGGGCTTCCTTTTGCTGTTTTTCTTTCTTATCACTCCCTTTCCCGTTGCTTTCCTCTTCTTCCAGCTGATAGCCCTGCTGTCGGGCATCTCTCAGCTGATCGTGCTGTTTAGGTTCACTCCACAGCTGGGCCCCCCTCCTATCGGTGTTCTCCTTTTCCTTGTTTTGCGCATTGCGCACCTATGTTTGTCCCAGTGAGCCATTTTTGCAGTCCCGTGGTCGGGCGGTCACAACCCTGCAGGGTCTCCACTAACCTTGGAGAGCGGCCTCCTCTTTCCACGGCGGGTCCCTGCTTCTTCTTCCAGGTAAGGCCTTCTCCTTTCTCTTCCGGCGTCTTTCCTTTTTTCCCTGTTTTTGTTTTTTTCTTTCTTAGGTGCCATTTTCTTTCTTTTCTCCACACCATAATCTTTTATTTGTTTTTGTGTTTCTTGAGCTCTGCGTTTTCTTCACTTTTTTTCTTATTTTCTGGAGAGGGCTGGTATTCTCCTACTGGTCACGTGACTCCTTCTATCATCCTTGTTCAAGTTCATCTGGGCTCTGTCACTTTCAGCTTTATCAAAATATTTCCTTCCATCAGGACAGAAGTACGGTTACTTGCTGATAAATGCATAATGTTCATTTCCATTTGTAGATTACTCCCAAATTATGCTGTGTTTGCCTATATACAGCAACACCCAGACAAAATTTGGGATGAACATTTAAGCATTTATTTACCACTTACGCCATAGAGACAGTTGCCACTCAACAGAAGTCTAATTACCTACCCTTAATATTCAAGTATCTTGCACCACCAATATCATAGACCAAATTTGACTACTTAAATATTGTAGCTGCAGAAGCAGGTTGGAGAATATCCTGTGAGCAACTGACTCAAATGCTATCATCCGACATGTTTTCGCCATCTACAAAGATACGTCAGGCAGGTGCATGATGGAGTCCTTTCGACAAATCCCATCCAACAACTCTCAACTCTGAGGAAGCTTGATACATTTCAGAACATAGTAGCTTGTTGGATTTTAAAAATATTTTATTTAATATAAAACCACGAACAAACATATCACTATATTTCAAACTTAATCCAAATGCATGTGGTTTTTATGAAAAAGAAAAAACTTCTATAAATCCCCACAGTCCCCTACAAACTAAAAAAAGAGGGAAAAGAAAACCCCTCCCTCTCTCTGGCTCTCTCCGCCCCTATATATATATTTTTTTTAAATATAGACCTATAAGAGAAAGTGTATGTTTGAGATTCATTTACATTTTAATACACGCAGTTTGTAAATATGGACTCCATATCTCACAAAATGTATGATATTTTTCTCAAATTATAAGTAATTTTCTCAAGTAGAATACAACTCTGAACTTCTGCATGCTATCTATCCATTACCAGATCAGTATCCAACTTCCCAGTTATAGCAATACAATTTCTAGCTATTGCCAGGGCAATAGGAACAATTTTTACTAAATACGTATTCAGTTTAATTTGGGTTTAATTCTTCTAATGTCTCCCAGTAAAAATAACATTGGATTCTGTGGGAATCTTACTCCAGTTATTCATTCTAATAAGTTATCTAAATCAAGCCAAAAACGTTTAATTGTGGAACACTGCTGTCACATTTGTGGCCCGAAATGTGAAGTTAATAAAACATCAAACACAAGTTTTATTAGGTAAACTTCTCAGTGGCTTTATTTTCCCGTTTCCTTTGTTCTCCTGCTTGTGTTCTTATCTCTCTCTCATACCACGTGACTTCCGGTACATCTCATACATATTCATTATCATGACATCCCTCCTTTAATCAGAAATAAACTTTACCTTCACTTACCAATATCCCTCGGAAACCTACAAACATCGTAACTAATGGTAATACTATAACTCAACTACATAAAATTTACTTCCTACAGCACTCATACATGCACTTTATGATATAAGATTAAAATACTGTCCCAAAGTTCTTATCAAAACTATGGCACAAAGTCTTCGTATCATTTGGGCACTTTCCGGTTTCGTTTCGGCCTGCCTGCGATATTGTCGTCGCTTCTTGGTTGTTCACTCTCGGAGTCGGAAATACTGCTCACCACAGCTTCGGGTGTTTCTGGCGCTCTAGTCACTTCATCAGGAGTGCTGGTAACTGCCTCTGGAACATCATCAGGTCTCTCAGTTTCAGCATCTCGTATTGGCCTTTCAACCTCTTCGCTCGATGTATTATCTCTGGACTGGTACCTTTTTACACCTGATACATTTCTCTTATACAGGACTCCAGTCGGAGACTTGACTGTCACCATACTCCCACTTCTGGATACGACAGTATAGGGTTGATGGTAATAAGGTGTGTCTAGCTTACCACCAGTTTCATGCCTCACTAGAAGATTATCTCCTGGCATGATGTCTGAGTACTTGGCTCAACGTTTCGAATCTGTGTACAGCTGTGCTGCACCTTTCTTTTCAGCATCATGGTCCCTCATCTCCTGGTCGTCTCTGATTTCCTTTATTTCTGGCATTTTTGTGCAGATTTTTCTCCCAAAAAATGCTTCTGCAGGACTTTTTCCAGTGGTTGCATGAGGCGTTGCTCGATAGACAGCCACATAAGATAGCAATGCTTCTCGCCAATTTTGTCCTTCTGCGTGTGCAATTCTCAATCGTTTTTCAAAGGACTGATTTTGTCTCTCTACTTCTCCGTTGGCTTGCGGCCATTTCGGAGTTACTTTATGATGGTGGATACCTGTGGTCCTCATGTATTCTGCAAATGTCTCTGAAATGAATTGTGGACCATTGTCAGAGTATAATGTAACAGGTAATCCATATCTTGCGAATATCTCTGCTAATGCTTGTATTGTTTTTTCAGTGGTTGTGGACTTCAACACCACGTACTCAAAGTATCTGCTGTAGTAATCTATCACTACCATAATTGATTCACCCGTCGGTAAAGGTCGAAGAAAATCAACAGCTACGTCGATCCATGGTCCTGTCGGAAGTTGCGTACTCCGGATCGGTTCTGGCGGATTACTCCTACTTGTGATTAGACATCCATAACAAGTTTTAACAAAATTCTCTGCATCTTTATCACAACTTGGCCACCATACCTTGGTTCTGAGGTTTTGCTTGGTACCAACAATACCTAGGTGTCCTTCATGCGCTAAGGATACGATCTTCGGTCTCAATCTTTGTGGTATCACCAATCTGCAACCTCTTAATACACACTGTCCGATGCAACAAAGTTCGTCTCTAATGGGAATGTAAGCCTTGTGAGTACACTTGTCCCATCGTCCACTCTGTATGCATTCTCTTACTTCCATGAGTTCTGGATCACGTTCGGATTCTCTCTCGACTTCCTTCGTAGTCACAGCTTTCGGTGTCGACTGAATAGCTACGAAGCGTACAAAGCTCTCTGTTTCTGTTCCCAATTCTGACTTGGATTGTGGACCACCATCCTTCACCAATCTGGACAGCGGATCAGCAATGTTTGCTTTCCCTGCTATATGGATTACTTTACATTTGTAGGGTTGTAGTCTGAGTACCCATCTCTCTATTCTGGCACATGGTTTGGATCTAGGTGCATAGATCACCTCTAATGGCTTATGATCTGTGATGAGTTCAAATTCAATGCCGTATAAATATGCATGGAACCTCTCACAGGCCCATACAAGTCCGAGTGCTTCTTTCTCTGTCTGAGAGTATCTTCTTTCCACATCTGATAACGATCTACTGGCATAGGCAATGATTCTTGGTCCTCCATCATGCATCTGGACCAACACGGCTCCTAAACCAACTTGGCTGGCATCCGCTATGACTTTGGTTGATGCCGCCGGATCGTAATATCCAAGAGTTTTTGCATCTGTCAGGCTTTGCTTCAGCGCTGTGAACGCTTTCTTCTGCTCAGATCCAAAATGAAATGGTACTCCTTTCCTGGTTAGTTTCCTTAGTGGTTCTGCCACTGTAGCGAGGTTAGGAATGAACTTTGCACAAATATTGACCAATCCCAGGAAACTCCTCACCTCTGTTGCGTTCTGAGGTGCACGTGCCTCTGCAATAGCTTTCACCTTGGCCTCTGCAGGGTTTAGTCCTTTCCGTGTAAGTCTGTGTCCCATGAAGTCCATTTCTGACACACCGAATTGGCACTTGTTTCCATTCACGGTAAGGCCTGCCTCCTGTAGTCTAGATAGTACACGCCTCAACCGTTTGTCATGCTCTTCCTTCGTTGGTGCATGGACTATGATGTTGTCAGAAATGTTGGCAACTCCAGGAATGCCTTGAATCACTCGATGGATTTCATACTGGTAGATCTCCGAAGCTGCATTAATTCCAAATGATAGTCTCTTGTAACAATGCAATCCACAGTGAGTCACAAATGTTGTTACATCTCGGGAACCTGGATCTAGCTCTAATTGATGATAGCCCCATTTCAGATCAATTTTTGAGAATATCTTACTGGTAGTTAGTTCTTGAAGTATTTCCTCCACCGTTGGTATAGGGTGTCGTTCTCTAATTATAGCTTAATTGGCCATTCTCATGTCAACACATAGTCTTATGTCACCCTTTGGTTTGGGCACAATTACTACGGGACTGACCCATTGTGCCGAATGTTCCACCGGTTCAATAATGTCTTGTTCGATCAATTCTTTAATTTTGGCTTCGACTTTCCCACGAAGTCCAAACGGAGTTCTGCGCATTGGTTGTGCCTTGGGTTTGACCGTTTCATCTACCGCTAGCTTCAATTGTCGACCTTTCAGCTTTCCTACTCCTTGGAATTCTTGCTTCATATCCTCGTATGACTGAATTGAATTGACACAAGCTCCAATATGAAGTATTGCCAGGTCTTGCGCTGTGTTTCTACTCAGCAATGGTTCTCCCCTCTCTTCTATGACCATAAACTCTGCTTCGGTGTACTTATCTCCAGCTTCAACAGTTGCAGTAAAACATCCAATGGTCTGCAATGGCTTGGTTGCTTTGTATGGATACAGTTTCTTGGAACACTTCTTTGAGGTACAGATGATCTTTTTCCTTTTCAACTTCTCCCATAAATGTCGATCAATCACATTACTGTCACTGCCTGAGTCTACAATGACCTGCACTGTCACTCCACCAATGATCACTGGGACCTTCTCATGACGTACATCATTCAACGTAAATTGGTAACAACTCTGTCCCTCCTGGGTATCATCATCGTCACCGTCTATCTGGCGAATGGTATCTTTCTTTCCAGGATACTTTCCTTTCTCCCAGGCTTTGCCTTTGGAAGTTGCACTCTTCCTCTTCTGGTCTGCATTGGACTTGCTTTTGCACTTCTTTGCAAAGTGGTCCTTGCCTCCACACTTTCTGCAAACTTTGCCTTTGGCCGGGCAATATGGGTCTTTTCCAAAGTGACCTTGGTTTCCACATCGATAACACTCCACGTCCTGTGTCAACGTATATCTTGGCTGATTATGGCGATGTGAGAGCCTCTTAATTTGCTGGCTTGAGTTGTCTTTCAGGGTCATGGTATGAAATTGCCCTTCAACAGCCTCTAATGCAGCAGCAATGGTTAAAGCATCGGTGAGTTCCAACTCACTCCCTCTTTCCAGTAGACGTCTTCTGAGTTTATCTGATCTGCAGTGCTGTACGACTTAATCCAATAATTGGTTGTCCAAATCAGCTGGCATGTAATTGCATCCAACAGCTAGCTGGCGTAGTCTCGTCACGTACTGAGCAATTGTCTGGCCATCTTCTTGTCTCATTCTCCAAAACAAATGGCGTTGAAATGTAGCATTCGGTGTCACTACATAGTGTGCATTTAATGCATCTACCGCTTTCCGGTACTCATCTTTTCCTCCAGTATTCAAAAGTGTTTTAAATGTTTCCCGAACTGCAGGTCCAGCAGTGAAAAGAAGTAACGCCCTTCTCTGCGCTTTTTATTCAACTGTACCGGTATCTAGAAATAGGCCACGACTGTCGGTGTAGGATTCAAATTCTTCCAGCCATGCCTTCCACTTCACACTTACAGTGCTTGCATCACCCGTTGGGTCAAAATGAGCAATTCCACTATGTGTTAGAAAGTCACCGTCTGCACCAGCCATGAGGAAAAATTTCAGCCTCAAAAGTACTGAGTGAAAGAGAAAATTCTTATCACCTTTAAGTTGTCTGTAATCCTCTGTAATCTTGTTTAGTCTTTAATTTTCTTCAAGCTTCTTTCATCCTCGTCACCAACATCACATTTGTGGCCCGAAATGTGAAGTTAATAAAACATCAAACACAAGTTTTATTAGGTAAACTTCTCAGTGGCTTTATTTTCCCGTTTCCTTTGTTCTCCTGCTTGTGTTCTTATCTCTCTCTCTCATACCACGTGACTTCCGGTACATCTCATACATATTCATTGTCATGACAACTGCCAAGTCAAATGCAAAAAGAAAGTACCAACTTCTTGTCCACATCTAAAACATAAATCTGAATAAATATAATTCATGTTATGTAACTTTAATGGAGTTAAATGTAACAGATTTAATAAAATTATATTGAACTAACTGATATCTCACATTTATTGTACTTTTCATACTCTCTACATTTCTGAATCCATCTACATTCATCTATTTATTTAAATGTACCTCCATTTATGCCTTAATTTATGAACTCTTTTTCGAGTTGCCTTTTGTAATAATTTATACATCTCTGAAATGATTTTTTTTTAACATTCCTAATACTTAATAATAATTCTACTTCTGTCTCCACTGGTAATACTAAATCTTGACCAGAAATTTCACAAAATAATAATAAAATTTTGAATTTACCAATATCTTAAAACTTTTCCTTTTTACTACAGAAAGTAATAAATTTCCTGGCTTCAAAACTATCTTTAATTTTCTTAATACCACAATTTTTCCCAAATTGAAAAAAAAATTATTTTCCATAGAAAATGGAATGTCTATTTTGGAATAAAGGTGCTCCTCCAGACATTGACCTCTTCCTCCAATCTCTTTATCAATTTTATTCTAAAGTTTAATTAAATGTTTCAGCATGGGTATTTCTCTATTTGCTATTAACAATCTTGCATTCCATTTATATATAACATGTTGTTGATCTTTTTCTCCTATTTTATCCTATTCTATATTTACCCATGATGGAACATTATTTAACTTGTACATTACATTAATAAATCTCAACCGTGCTGTTTTATAATAATTAATAAAAATGGGGAGCTGTAAGCCTAAATAATATTTCTGTCAGTTTCTCCAAAGAAACCCTAGCCAGTTTTCCTTTCCATAAAAAATTTTCTAACACTATCATTTAATTCCATAATTTTTTTGAGGAATTGAAATTGGAATCGATTGAAATAAATAATGTATTTGAGGAAAAACATTAATCTTAACACAATTTACTCTACCCATCAAAGTAATAGGTAACATGTTATATTTTTCCAAATCCTCTTTAATTTTCTTTTAATAGAGATAAATAATTTAATTTAAATAATTTTCTCAAATCCAATTGCACACTAATTCCTAAATATTTTATTTCAAGATCTGGCCATCTAGATGCATTAACTTCCTTACATTTCTGCTATTCTCCATTAACTAAAGACATCAGTAGCTTGCTGGATTGATATCCCATGGACTACAGTAAACCAAGTTACTAACCCCGCCCCAACTACCAGGACACTGGCTGCAGTGTGTCCCATCTGTAAAATACACCACTTTTTCTCACCTAGGTTACTCCCAACAGCACCTCTCAGCCAACCATCTATAACTGCAAAATGGGCAAGGGGAACAGATACATGGGTACTCCACCATTTGCATTGTCCCCTCCCAAACTGCATAAAATCTTGAGTTGGAAGAAAGATCATATGAAGAGAGTTAAGCCATTCAACCTCTTGACCCTGCTCTCCCATTCAGTAAGATCATGACAGGTCCAATTATCTATATTGCTTGTCTTTTGTTGTTTCTGGGTCTAAATCCTTGGAACACCCTCCACCACAACACTGTGTAGGACCTTCACCAGAAGATCTGCACCTTAAGGGCAATTAGGGATGGAAAATAAATTCTGGGCTTGCCAATAACCCCCTTACCCCAAAAAAGCATAAATAATAGAATCAGAATTTTATCATCATGAACAAGTCATAAAATTCATTGTTTTGTGTCAACATCATGGAGCAAACATTCATCTTATAACCATGTTACATTACTATAAAATAGTGAAAAGAGAATAGTGCACGAAAAGTAAGCCAGTGTCTGTGATTCATTGATTATTCAGGAATCTGATGGCAGCAGGGAAGAACCTGTCCTTGTGCTGTTGAGTTCTTGTCTTTGGGCTCCTGTACCTTTTTCCTGATGGTAGTAGAGTGAAGAAGGCATGGTCTGGGTGGTAGGAGTCTTTCAGGATAGAGGCTGCTTTTTTACATCTAATCCTCATATTTACCAAACTTTGAATATTTATATTTAATCCCCATAGCCTTCAGATAGTTTAAGAATCTATTGAAGCCTTGGACCCACAAACTAACTTGGCATATGGAGATATCTCAGCAGAGAATTGTAGAGATGCACCATCTTCACAGAAATAATTCATCCTGTTAGTCGTGTGGAATTTGACACTCACCCACCTGTGGAAAATTCCTCAAAAATCTCCTTTCAAACTTTATCCTTTTAAACTTCAGTGAAAATTGAACTGTTTGCTTGTTATCATCTCATTCTTGTGACTCTGCTTCATGGTCCTTAAAGCTCCATCTTTTTTTAAAAAAAAAGACAAAGTTGTGGAGAATACTTCAGCTTTGCACAAAAGTGCTGGAGAAACTCAGCAGGGCATGAGGCATCCATCTATCTATACGATGTAAAAGGCAGTCAATATTTCAGATTTACACCCTCTATCGAGAATATGGGAAGCCATGTTTTCTGAAGGACAACTCTGATGTCCTAGAATTAGAAGCATCATAATGGGTGTAGATGTGGCAGAGACAGGATTTGAGAGAAGGAATTGAATTCTTGCAGAAGATGATGGGAGGAGTAGTCAAGATATCTGTGGAAGTTAATGGGTTGATAGAAGATGTCAATGCAAATACTTCATAGAGTAGCCACAAGCTCTCCTATCTCTTGTACTCTCATGTGCTTATTGTAATGATCAGCATTTCATTTACTACTCAATTGCTTTTTATACCTAAATGCAAACTAATTCTTGTAGAACAGCCAAATTCCTTGTAACTCGATAGACTTTGCTCTCCCTTAGCCAACCTCTATCCTCTACCAACTGTAGCAATCTGTACAATTCCTTCACCCTACAATTCTGGGTTGTCTTTCCCTTGTTACATTGTCTTTTGAGTATCCATCTTATTTACTACAAAGTGCCTATTTTAGATCTTACCTGAGCTTGTTTCTTCAATGACTTGTTCTTGTAATGTTTGAATAAATTACTTCAGAATTAACTGGCCAAGACAGCTTTTTAAATATATTGCTTTTAAAAGTTGTCTGTGTTCTTTTGCATGTAATTTCCAATGTTCTGTCAGATTGCACAATACATTCAAGGAATTTATCCCTGCAAATCTCAAAGCAGCTTAACTATTTCTATATTTAATGCTGACCAATACAAATATGTATTTTCTTTGCAAATTATTTTTATTCACAAATATGTATTTTGAATCAGTTTTATAATTTTTATTTCTAGGATACAATCACTTGGACCTGGCAAGGACCTGGAGCGTAGGTTGACCTTTTGTTTTTTTTAAAAATCTTGGTCTCAAATTGATAATTTCACACAAAATGCCTTTTTTAAGTGGAAGATAACAAAAATAAGATTAAAGTTCTTGGTGAATTTCAAAAAGTTCTGTTTCTTGGCTGATTTTGCTGTGCCTTTTTCTTTGATTCTTGGATGTAAGAACTGTAAGGATTTATAAATTGGCAGGGATTAGTGATAAGTTCATAGAGTCAAGGTGAAGGCAATAAATATTGTTGGTGGAGAACAGCTAAATGAATAATGTATTTAATGATGAGAGTGGCAGATTTGCCACTTCTTTGTTCAACTTTAGCCCATCAAATAACCAGAATGTATGATTATTATATATTGGCAACAAAAACGATCATACTGACTTAAAATAATTTTCAGCTTGCTGCCATGATTGTAGAAGGACTCAAGCTGGAAAAGTTTGTATCTTATAAAGTACCGTTTGAGCTCCAGCATGGTGTTTTTACATGTAAGCTCAGTTCTTAAAGGACAACCTTTTTTGTTATATACACCTGCTTTGTGTGCAATGAGTTCTTCAGGACTTTCAAGCAAACCAGTTTGATACTCTGAATAATTCAGAGCTGGGGCAGAGAACCTTTTAATGGTCCCATGAAGTAATGTGAGCACATTGCAAAAAAGATGTTACGTAAAATGCTGCATAAAATTTTTTCTTTTAATTTAAGTTTTGAAACTATCTGCAAGTTGGAATATTGACCAGATACTGACTGAGACATTATGTATGTTTAATAATCATCCACGTATAATTAAATGCATACAATATTTGTTGAAGGTACTTGTACAACTAGAATGATCTGTGTAATATCAGTGTAACTCAAGAGAGGTGCCACTTTCAGAAGGCAATCTTGTTGAATATTTACTGAAAATATTGGAGGGCACATGCACATTACTATTTTAATTTAGTAAGATATCTCAAAAAATAGTTATAATGCAGCATATATAAATATATAAATTGTATCATTTAATAATTTTTGGTAAAGTTACAAGAGAACCAGAGACACATTTTTGTTGAAATTATACTAATGATCTTATTTCTTAGGTTAAAGATCCTTTGGCTCACTTTATGCCAGCTACATAATAATATGGAAATGGAGGTTAGTTTCTAATTCTTTGAGTGCCTCAGAATGTTGTCTTTTATTTGGATTAAGGTTAATCTTTTCCAACACATCATTAAGATAGTAGTAATATCATTTGACTATCTTGCATACAGGTACTGTATTTGTTTAGACCTGCATTTGCAAGTTGAAATGTCACAGAATGTGTATTTAGGATGTTAGGCCTGTGAACTTGTGATCTTCCCAACTCGTGTGCTTAAAAGTTCCAACCACAGACCAATCTTTAGTTTTATTTCCTTGTTACTTTACAATTCAATGTATCTGTACTTGGAGGAGAGAGATGACCAACATTATCAATCAATTAGCAACTTGGCTACGTTTTGAAAATGTATCTTGTCTTCATGCCATAGGAGCAATGGAATTCAAATTTGAATTTGTCTTTAACTACCAAAAATTTTTTTAAATGTACGTTTGTTTTCCACGTATGATCATTTATTGTATTTTTGTCCCTGAGATTAAATGTGTTTTATATACTTGGTTCATAATGCACTTAAAATAATTTTTAATAACACTTCACTGCAGAAGAATAATTTTGTAAAAAAAATATATGGTATACAATCTATAATGAAGAGCCCACTTCATACTTGATAAAATTTTTACTTGGAATTTCAGAAAGGTTTGCACAACGAAGATCCCTGCATTGGCAATTGATGTTAGTAGTTTTTCAACCATTCATCATAAAAAGCATAGGTGGTGTTTTAAATTTTCAGTTTTGTTCCCTGACTTTAAGTTCTGTTTATGCACCATCCTTGCATGAATATCACCACACACACTTAACGGTTTATAAGAGAAATGCTTACAATTCAAACAAACAAATTTGTCAGCTCATCTTATTGTTTTCCGTACAATCTTTGATAATATACAAGTTTTTGTCGTTCAGTTTGAGTTAGAAGTTAGTAAATTGTATATGTATTACAGAAAACTTCAATAAAGAATATTGTGCCATTCTGTAAACAATTGTAATTGTAATATTTTATAGAGTGCTGTGGTCCTTGATTGTTTAATTGTTTTTTTTTCCCGTTTCAAAAGTTTCTGCCAGTGTATACACCCTCAGAGGAGGAAAAGAAAAATCCCATTTTGTATGCAAACAATGTCAGAAAGGTAATGGCAGAGTAAGTATAATTAGCACTAATTAGATTTGAAACTTAATCTATAATTACACATATGATTGGTAATCATTTTTTTTCTTTTTGATTATTGAGAGCACTTGTGTCTCGAACTTGGCTGTGGTTATATCTACATCATTCACAATTCATCTTCATTGACATGGAGCAGCACCTTTTCTTCTTTCTTTCTTTGGCTTGGCTTCGCGGACGAAGATTTATGGAGGGGGTAAAAGTCCACGTCAGCTGCAGGCTCGTTTGTGGCTGACAAGTCCGATGCGGGACAGGCAGACATGGTTGCAGGGGAAAATTGGTTGGTTGGGGTTGGGTGTTGGGTTTTTCCTCCTTTGACTTTTGACAGTGAGGTGGGCTCTGCGGTCTTCTTCAAAGGAGGTTGCTGCCCGCCAAACTGTGAGGCGCCAAGATGCACGGTTTGAGGCGTTATCAGCCCACTGGCGTTGGTCAATGTGGCAGGCACCAAGAGATTTCTTTAGGCAGTCCTTGTACCTTTTCTTTGGTGCACCTCTGTCACGGTGGCCAGTGGAGCAGCACCTAGTGCTTTTGGAATTGATTGCAATTTTTCTCCAGTGGTTTACACACATCTCTGATTCTGCCGAATTTAGTAAGTTTTTTGATTGAGCCCACAAGCCACTCAATCTGAGTGAGTAGCAGTTAATTCCTCAATTCTCTTGAAATTTAACTATAAGAACACTACCAACTCATTGATCATTCGGGGATCAGAAGTGGAGAAGGTGAGCAAATTTGAGTTCTTGGGAGTCACTATCTCGGAGGATCTTTCCTGGCCCCAACACACCAATGACGTCATGACAAAAGCACGTCAGTGCCTTTACTTCCTCACGAGTTTGTGTAGGTTTGCTATGATATCAGAAACCCTGGCAAATTTCTTTAGAGGTGTAACAGAAAGTGTGCTTACCGGCTGCATCACAACCTAGTATGGAAGCACCAATAATCCTGAGAGTAAAGACCTCCAAAAGATAGTGGACACAGCCCAGAACATCACAGGTAAAACGATCCCCACTGTTAAGCACATCTATAGGGAGTGCTGCTGATGGAGAGCAGTAGCAATCATCAAAGATCCTCAAATGGGTTTCAACATAGTTATCAATGTTTCTTATTTGGATTAAGGAACTGTCTAATGCAGCTCCATCCATTTTTTTGTACTTTATATATTTATTTTAGACTCAATAAAAATGTTTGAAAGAGATGGAAAGACCCTCACCACCATCAGGAAAGAGGTATAGATGTCACAAGACGCGCACCACCAGGCTTAGGAACAGCTGCTGCTCCTCCACTATCAGATGCCTCAATGGGAAACTCAATCAGAAACTCATTTAAAGACTCCTATGCATTTTATTGATTTTCTTTTTCTCTCTGTATTGCAAGTCAGTTTGTTTACATTTTTGTTTGCATGTTTTGCACTGGGTACAGTTTATATCAGTGGTAATTCTGCTGTGCCTGCAGAAAAAAATATGATATATATGTATTCTGACAATAAATCTGAACTACAAAAATAATACACAACAGATACAGACTATGTTATCCGACCTGTCTATCATTTGGCAAGTACCCATCTATACTAATCCCATTGATCAGAGATAGATCCATTGTCATGCCAGTTTAAGTCTGGCTTGGCTCTCCTCTTAGGCAGTGCATTCCAAACTCTAACCATTCTCAAGTTCAGCCATTCTCTATCCTTTTTTGGCTACGACCCCCCTCTGCTCAAAGTTTACGGGCCACCTTACCTCTAAAGCAGTCTAGTTTTGTTTTCCGTACTACTGCATAAAAGAACCTAAATATTTTTGTTGTGTGAGCTGGGAGAAACTGTACACCACATACACATGAAAACAAATAAATGTAAACAAACTGCATACAGATAAAATAAATCTGTAAAGGACAAAAGTAAGAGTAGTTAAATGCGTTTATTGTTGAGGAATCTGATGGTAGAGGGATAGCAGTTGTTCCTAAACCTGATGGTGCTAGGAGGTTCTGTTTATATTAAAAAAAAAGTACTTATTCACTTTTTTCTGTTTTATTTTTCATTTCCATCTTGAATAATGGTTTCTTATTCCTATCCTGATGATGACAGCTACTCTAAAAGAAGAACATATTTTAAAGAGAATTGTAAAATCTTTGCACCTATAATTTCCTCACTGAGATTCTCCAACTTTATTTAACCACAGACTACCTTAAGTATTCCTTTACTTACTGTAGACCACCTGAACCTGGTGGTGCAAGTTTTGTGGTACCTATATCTCTTTCCTGATGGTAGCAGCAATACTAGTGTGTGTACTGGGTGGTGTGGATCCTTGATGATTGCTACTGCTCTCCGACAGCAGTGTTCCCTGTCGATGTTCTCGATGGCGGGAAGGGTATAACCTGTGACGTCCTGGGCTGTGACCACTGTTTTACATTCAGGGGTTGTGTGATGTCATGTATGTACTCTGACAATAAACCAGAAATTTAAATCCAGAAGCAAAAAAGACTTCCACTTGAATATGCTGTGGCCCCAGTTGCAAATAGCTGCCCTAGGTGCACCATGTATCATATCTGAACTTCCAGTACCTTATCTGAAGCAATGATCTCTGGCTATAGACGCTTCTGCTTGGGGGAATGGTCTACCCATCATAATTTTGTATGCCTCTGCTATAGCTTGCCTGTCCCCATGTCTAAGACACTGTATGCCAGGTAGTTAAGTGGTGAATCTCCTCTGTATCCTTTCTACTTTGAGGTAACCAAAACTGCAAG
Organism: Narcine bancroftii; assembly: GCF_036971445.1. Lineage (NCBI taxonomy): Eukaryota > Metazoa > Chordata > Chondrichthyes > Torpediniformes > Narcinidae > Narcine > Narcine bancroftii. The sequence goes on from NC_091469.1 coordinate 431,061,322, forward strand.
CAATGTTCTAGATGTGGTTGTTCTCATTAATATTTAAAATTATTCTACTCCCTTGGCTGATGAAGCATCGTTGGACTTGTACACAAAGATCTCTCTGTTGCTCATTATTCTAAATGTACTCACTCCTCTACATCAGTGGTTTTCAACCTTTTTCTTTCCACGCAAGTACCACTTTAAATATTCCCTATGCCGTCGATGCTCCGTGATTAGTAAAGGATTGCTTAAGGTGGTAAAGTATAATTGACTCGATATGTGCACTGTTTCATAACACCAAAGGAAATGGGCCAGTGACAAATTTTTATCATGCAAAATATTTCAGTAACAATTCATTATCTGATCTCCATTAAAGCAAAAGATGGTTCAGTGGCTGTACCAGTAAAGTTCCCAGTAATGCTGTTGGAGAGTTGCCACAGAATTATATATAGGTACTACCAGACTTGCAATTGATGCAACTTGCGTCCATCCGCAAATATGACCAAAAATTTGTTTAAAGAAAATTAAATTAACACTGTTTGTTTTATTTGACAAACTATAACAGGGATACTGGGCATGTAACAGCCAAAATGTGCATACGTTTATTGTTAGTCGATGTTCTAGGGTCTGTAGGCTGGGCGCAGCCATCTTGATTTCTGCGTGCATGCCCGGTTCGCATATTGGAGTTCGGTTGGCACATGCTTGAGAATTAAGGGTGCAAATTAGGGTGCTTGACTCTCGTGTGCTAACAATATTTGGGTAAGCTCGCTTCATTTGAACAATTAACAGTTAAATTTAATCTTCCTAATAGGCATTTTTTTAAGATACTTACAAATCAGACTTTTTGCGAATTCCAAACTTCCTAATTTTCCTTGAATTCCTGAAACCAGTATTTTTTTGAATATTTAAATCAATATGTATATAATTATAACAATGAATAACAAATCACAATATTATACTGTTTACAAATATATGTTGATAATGTATATATAAAAAAAGAAAAAAAAAGCTAAAAGACACTACTGAAACTTTAAAAATCCCAACGCCCCCAACCTAAACTAATCCCAATGACTAAGATCTATACATTAATTTGGATTGCTTCAGATGACACTCAAGGATCCCAAAAAATATTGTTCCACAAGTTACTATTATTCATTTAGGGAAAGCTTCACTGGTTGGGAAAATTCAAAATAATAAAATTATAATTTGTCTCATTCTTCTAGCATACGGGCTCTAAATTTGTAAAAATACAGAATATTTACCCCTTAAATTGTAAGTTTTTTTTTCTCTAAAGGAATAGAACTTTGAATCTCTTTGCCATCTTTCTAATGTTAATGAAACATCTGATTTCCATGTAACAGCAGTACATTTCCTTGCTATTACTAAAGCTAACTTAAATTTCAATTGAAAATCTGACAAAGATAATTTATTGAAGATAATACTTTCAAAATTTCCTAACAACAATAATTCAGGATTTAACAGAAAAGCAATGTCAGTAGTTCATAGTAGGAACTTACTAACAGAAACCCAAAAAGCATTAATCTTCAAACAAGACAACATAGTTTTTTTTTAAAAAAGTTCCAATTTCTTTTCCACATTTAAAATATTGGTCCGATATTCTCAATTTCTGAGGTGTAATATACAATTTATGTAAAAAAAAAATTCTAATGGAGTAATCTGTATCTTACATTGATAGTATTAGACATTATTTTTCATTGATTATAAAATTATATCAAAAGTGTTAATGATTATGATTAATGATTATCTTCCTGAATTAATACATGTGGACCAGACAGGTTTTGATTAAAAATAGACAAACTTCAGAAAATATAGTAAGGTTATTAAGTATTATTCATTTAGCACACATGAAAAAAAAATTGAGTATAATAGTGGACTTCAGATGCAGAAAAAGCTTTTGATAGGTTAGAATGGGATTTTTTAAATTTAAGGTCTTTGGTTTGAATTTTATAAATTGGATTAAGGCATTACATATAAATCCTAAAGCTAAAGTAATAACAAATGAACAGATGTCTCAATCCTAATTTAACTAGATCAAGTAGACAAAATGATGCCCTCTATCACCAGCTTTGTTTGCTTTAGCTATAAAGCCACTTGCACAAAAGATTTGAAATGACCCAACAGTTGAAAGAGTTTGTAATAAATCAGACTGAACATAAAATTAGTTTATTTGCTTATGCTATATTAGTTTATTTAACTCGATTACAATTATCATTATCTAGACTTTATAGCCAGTTAAGAGTATGGGAAAGTTTCAGGATATAAAATAAACTGGGATAAAAATGAGGTAATGGAATTGGTACAAGGAGACTATTCACAATGTTAAAAAGAAGTTCAATTTAAGTGGACAGGTAAGATTAAATATTTAGGTATACGTATTGATAATAATTTGAAAAATGTATATGAATTTAATTATATTCCACTCTGATGGCAAGGCCGGCCCTGACTGGGTGGATGAGTTGCCCTGGGTTCTCCTTGGGATTAGGACGGCGCCCAAGGAGATCCTGCAAGCCTCGTCAACAGAAATGTTTAACGGCGCGCCACTCTCCCTGCCAGGCGAATTCTTCAGCCCAGTGGCCAAGACGATGCACAATGAAGGTGAGCGGTTCGCAGACATCTGTAAACGACTGGGCAACCTAACCCCGCCGCCCCCATCGCACCACGGCACCTGACCTTCCACTCGACTGAAAGAACTGGATGTGGCGCAATTCATGTTCGTTTGGAGAGGACCACAGAGGGCCCCGCTGCAGCGCCCATATGAAGGGTCCTACAAGGTTCTCCGACGGTCGGGTGGGATTTTTACTTGAGTTGTGGGGGGCAGGGAAGAATTGTTTTCTGTGGACCACTTAAAAGCTGCTCATTTGGACTCATCACAACCGGTGCAGATAGCTGCGCCCAAGCGCCGAGGCCTGCCGCCAAAACGACAGGACATGTAGCCATATCTGGAGGGGGGTTGTGTGGTGGCGCACATCCTCAAGGCGAACTGGCCCCGCTTGTATCACCACATGGCAGGGCAGCCATGGGGAAACGGTGTTGTCAGAGGTATCTCTCTGACTCCAGCATCCCTTCCAGCACGTGCCCTGGGCAGCGATTATGATGTCACAATGCACCAGGTGACTGAGCTCATGCTGCCCTTAAAGGGGCGTGCTGAATTTAAATAAAAATAGTCGTTAACAACCTTCAGTGTGGCAGCAGTGATTTCCTTCAGCTCCTGCAAGTCCCATAGAATTTCAAAATTGGGAGATTGTTATGATAGATTCTGATGACATTTGATCAATTAAAAATTAAATTATATTCATCATAATATGTTATTTTGGTATTTTCAATTAGAGCCTCTTTAAGAGAAAAATTAGGATCTGATATGATTCTAAAAAAATCTTAGATTTAGATTTATTTCAATAGCATATATGTTACAAGAACAAACACCTAAAATAGGTTTGTTGAAATCAATAATATTGATTTACTTTTTGATATAAAGTTTTATCATGGTGGATTGATAGCAACCATTTATAATAACCTGATGGATCGAAAAATATGTTCAGGGAGGGGAATCAAGAATGAATGGTAGAGATTTGAGTATATTAATTTTAGATGAAGATTGAGATATTACACTTGACCTGATGAACAATTCCTCATTTTGTGCATGATATTATTTATTACAATTTAAAGTGGTGCATTGTTTACTTTTAGATATATGTATTCTATCTCGTTTTTATTCTGATGTTAATCCATTATGTGATAAATGTAAAATTTATGAGGCATCTCTGATTCATATATTTTGCATTGTCCAAAACTAAAAGATTTTTGGGAACAATTTTTCCAAACTCTATCTTGGGATCAAAGTGGAACCTTCTCCTTGTATTACTTTGTTTGGTCATTCTGAACAGGCAAATATTTCCTTGAATCTAATTTAAAAAAGAATAGTAGCGTTTGTTTCATTGATAGCCAGTCAAACAATTTTAAATAAAGTGAAAATATAGTTTACCATCAACTCAGATGTAATGGATACAGGATATTATGTCTTGCTTGAGCTTGGAAAAAATAATATATAACATTAAAGAGATTACAACTGAATTTGAGATGGTATGGGGCCCATTTATCAACTATAATAATTTGATTACATAGGCAGAGATGCTTTGGGGGCTCCCTGTCTATTGTCCGGGAGGTGACACTCGATTCTTTACATATTATTTGTTGGTGACCATGTTTTTGGGGGGTGGGGGGGAGATGTTATTTTTCTCTTTTTTCTTTAATTAGACAATTCTAATAATAGAATATGAGCTGAAGTTTTCCTAAGAGATTTTTTTAAATTTTATTGGAACATTATATAAAAGACAATGTGTAAATTACTTATGATTCACATTCTGCATTCTATTGGATTAGGGTGTGCGATTATTGTATATTCACTATGTAATGTTATATTTCTCTTTTCCAAATCAATAAAAATATATTAAAGAGAAAAAGATGTTTTAAAATTACTGGCTAAGATGCAACAAAATGCTGTCCATCTTAGGTTTAATTGCTGGTACTTCTCTGCAAGATCCAGGCTCTTTAATCATCTGAGCATTAATTCAATTAAAGTTCATTTTTTTATGTTTCAGTTGAAACCAGTGGCAATGGCAAAATGTGTACTAGAGATATTATTTTGATTACATTGTTGTCAGTCCAAATGGTGCATTAGGATTATGCCTCGAGCACTGATTATCCAATCGACTGTGAAGCAGTGACCAATCTCTACTATTAATGGCCAAAATAGGAAACCTGACACAGGATCTACTTTTCTCAAATTGCTAAGTAGTCAGTTGGTCCACTTGCCACTTAATGATATTCATGATTTTTAAATACTGTCACCCAATTATTTATAACCGATGTGCTGCTTGGTGGGAGGGAATTAGCAACTTTTTATTTCTGACTAACCTATGACATTCATTCTGGTTTGTTAAATATACAAAATGTTCAGAAATGTTGCTTTACTCACGCATGACATTTGGTAGTATTTCTTTCACATTTTGTAAATCTGTTCCTTTTAGAGCTCTTGGTGTTCCTGTGACGGACTATACATTTGAAGATTGTCAGATTGTAATGTCAGATAGCCAGCTGAAGCTTCCTCTGGATACGTGTCTGCTAGAATTTGCAAAGCTTGTCAGGAGACTCAAGTAGGTTCTTAAAAAAAAATACTTAATCATTTTTTCTGTTTTTATTTTTCATTATTATCTTGAACAATGTGTTCCTTATTCATTCCTATCCTGGTGATGACAGCTATTCTAAAAGAACATCATATTTAAAAAAGAGAAATGCAAAATCTAATTTCCTAACTCAGACTAAAACACCCTTTATTCAAATAACTTTAAGTGTTCCTTTAAGTGAGGGAGGCCTAATGTGCTCGAAGCCCTTTCCATGCCACCAAATAGGATTTTATTTTAGTGGGAATAGTTTTTTGAGATTTTTTTTGTCATAAATTTTGCAACCTTGTTTTGCATATTGCTTGTATGAACTACAGTTATCCGGAATTCAAGCAACCTGCAGCCTCCAACAACTGGGAAAAAATTTGAGGAAAATAAATTTTTTAAAAATTAAAATAAATAATGAAAATTATGCAAAAAAGGTAAGCTTAAAAATGTTCTCTGAAGTAACATGAGCCTTTGATGAAGATGGGAGCAAATATTCAGCCAGCAGAGGGCCTTGGTCGTGTTTTGCTCATAGCAGCTGTTAGAATAAAGTTGTGTGAAACAGCAATGGCGTCACCAAGGATAAAAAGCTGGATAATGCCACTTGCTGTTAGGGTGACTGTCACTGTCTCCTTATCCCTGCGAAGAATCATCCCGGCCAGAGGCTTTGGTGTAAACTTAGGGGAGGTTAATTATCATCTTTTGGGCGACTCCGTGGAAGGGAAGGAATAGGCAGATGCAGCAACGAATAAATGTTTTTAAAGAATTTGACTGAAAATAAAGTTAAATACTTTATGGTTTATATATTTTTACAGGTGAGGTTTGTTCAGTGTTAGTACAGTATAGTATTTTTGTTTTTTAAACTTTATTCTGAATGCAAGTGTATTCGGCATTGTAAGAATAAGTCTCAAGCAATTGTAAAATACACTTATCTGGCATCTACCAATCCTCATGGGTGCAGGATACAGGGGGTTTTACTGTATTAATTTGGCTATCCCACAGACCATCAAAACAAAACAGTGGACCACCAATGGTCTGCAGACCAGTAGTTGGAAATAGTAGACTGGCATGTTAATTATGAGTTCACTGATGCAAACTGTACATCAAGTTCATGGAAGGAAAATAGACATTGTATTAAAATTTGCTGTAAGTGATTTTTTTTAAAGTAGTTAAATTATATTAATTTGCTTTTTGGATATCATGTATGTGTCAATACTTATGACAGATATAAAATATTTTCTCAATGGCTTCTGACTAATTAAACACTTGGGAATGATAACATGGTTTAGTGGCAGGCTCTTTTTATTTTATTTTCTTAATCATTTTTATTTTCTTAATCATTTTCCAATCATAATGTTGCTGGCCAGGGCACTATTGCCATTACTAATTCTCTTCAAGGTGTTGGATAAAGAGGATCCAGATTTGGATCAGCAATAGTGAAGGAATGGCAATATATTTCCAGGTATGAATAGTGTGACCTGGAAATAGCAGGGGAACCTGCCACTTCTGATGTTTCCTTGTGCCTGATGCCCTAGTCCTTATTGGAGTAATTGAGATAATGATCATGGTTAAAGGTGAGTAACTACAGTACGATGTGTAGATTATATATTACAACCAGTCTTGGTTGTGGGGGAACTAATTAGACTGATGGGTGATGTTAATTACATGTCTTACCTTGGCCAGATTCTCTCGCTTCTTGAGAGATGTTTGCATCTGTACTCATCCAAACAAATGGAAACTATTACTGCCTGCTCCTGCTCTGTGGCCTTTACAAAGTAGAATGTTTCAGGGTGTCAGGAGGTTAATCACTGTACCCAGCCTCTCAACTTCTGTTGCAACCATAATTTGTATGGGTAGTGTAGTTTCAATTCCAAAGATGTTGATGGTGGGGGATTTGATGCCATGAAGTTGATTGGACTCTCAATTTTGGAGATGGTTACTACCTGGGTTTTTTGAGGTGCAATTGCTTGTCATGAATCAACCCATCTTCATGTGTTACCTTGGTCCTGTTGCATGCAGACATGGATTGTTTAGTTCTCTTGAGGACTAACAAATGGGACCAAATATTGTGGATTCATCATTGATCAAAGAAAATTTGTTGATTAAATAGCTGAAAATGGGGGGGGAGTGGGGGGTGATAGGATTAACCGCTAGAATTATTTTAGCCGTATTCTGTGCTGGGTGGTTGACTTCCAATCACATTGCTCATCTTCCTTTAATCAAGAAATTACTCCAACTATTGCAATATATTTCTTGATTTTTCCCCTCTTGATTTCAGCTTTACCAGAATCACAAATTGTGCAATAATGTCAAGGATCATCGCTCTTGCCTCACCTCTGGAATTCAGCTCTTTGATCCCTTTTGAACTTGATCTCTGAAGGAATCTGGAGCCAAAAGATTCCTGCCAAAATCTCAACCTTTTATTTGCCCGAATGAATTAAATGCATCATTCTAATTATACTAATGTTTAACCTACCAATCCCTTTGGCATTTCCACCTCGGGCTGCTCTCAATGCTCACTTTCTAATTTTCCCAAATTCAGCAACATTTATTTCATTATCTTAATCAGAGTTAGCCGTTATGTAAATAATTAACAGATAAGATAAAGGGAAGCGGTGTTTTGCCTGATTATTTAACATTAACCATTAGCTTTGATTACTTCCTATTGTAAACACTTGGAGTCGCTATCTACAATTGATAAAATTGAGATTAAGATTAAACTTGATAGCTGACCAATCTATTGACTAATATTTCTATCTGTAGTTGGCATTGTTTCCGGTATTATAATTATGAGCTGGTTTATATTGCCTTCTTTAGAAGTAGGGTGAATAGTCTTCTGAGGAACCAAAAATTATGCACTTTTGTCTTTCTGGATCTTCTAAATTCATCATTTGTGCAAGCAATTGTGTTCAGTTATCAGTCCTGAATCCTACCTCTGCCAATATCCAGGAATCCTCTAACTGAAAGTGATTGGAATAATCATACCATATTTTGTAACTTGTATCTTCTAAGTTGCTCACAACTTAACTTAGAAATGCATTGATGGGTCTACATCATGAAATTCTGCATCCAACAGCATTGTGGAATTATCTTTTAACATCAGAACATGAGCAGTTCAAGGAGATGGATCACCAATTTCTCATGGGAATGGGGAGTCAACACTGGCAGCCTTGTGTCACCCACATATCAAAAAGTGAATATTTTCTAGTTTGTGAAAACTGCAAGAACAGCTAAGTAAATGAGAGAAAAACTTAAAAGCTGAAAGCTAAAAATTCAGGGGCCTGAAATATTTTCTTTTATTTTTAATTTCCAGAGGAACATTAGTTCTGCTAACCAGTCTGAATGACAAGATTAGAGCTGATCCCTTCTATCATTTGCTTCAAACAGCTCTGTTCGTAATCCAGTGAACGCCAAATTGTAAAACATGATTAACAGACATGCCAAATGTGAAGTACGCAATCCCTATCCTTTAAGCCCACTTTAAAAATTCAGAATTGAATGTAACCAAATCACTCATTGCTTCAATTCAAATAATTATGGGGAGGGGGGGAGGTGTTTAATAAATACCCCATTGCAATTAATATACTATATTTTACAAGCATGTTTACTTCAGTGGAAAGTGAAGTTCAGAATTTCTTTCTAAATGTACCAGTTTTAACTCAATCATTCAGGCATGATTGGAGATGTACAAGTGATGAGCTAAATAGAATTACACTTCATAATGATCTCATCTCATGATCATCTCAAGATATTGATTTTATCCAATTGCTTAAATAGCAACAGCTAACAACTGACATTTTTACTGTGTTTAGCCGTATAATTTAAAAATTCACACTTGTGATTGTTCTATCCGTGTTCCCTTTTTCCAGTTTAAAGCCTAATCAAGTTGAAATGGAACTGGATGAACTTGCAGAAAGTGCCAAAAAAGAGAGGGGAAAACGAATAACTCTGCAGATATTTGCTGATTATTTGAAGCTGCCAATCACTGATGTATTAACAGACATCTTTGCACTTTTTAATGAGGTAAACTGTACTGTCATGTCAGTAAGTAGGTGCTAAATAAAGCTTGATAAATTTATGAACTGATATTGCTTGAATGAGACTGAACATAAACTTCTGCACAATGCTACATTCCAATTGGAAAATTAAAGCTTAATACATCTGAGCTATGTGCATCTGAACAGAGGCTAGACCAGACTCCCATGGTTTTCCAGTTTTACCCTAAAAATGCACATTTTTCTAGCACTTGTAAGCAGTGACAAAAAGAAACAGGATTGTTAAATTTAGGCACAAACAATGAAATATTGGCCTTGAAACTGCACAGTGTTTTTATTTCAGTGAAATGTGTTCTTGACACTTGAAACTTTATCAAAATCATGGCTGGAAAACGGGAAATAATTCTGATTTTACATCTGCGTCCTTACAGATATCCTTCCTTTTACAAGAAGGATATCTGTACTCCTCTCTTCTCAACATCCTTTCCGAAGCACACACTTGCAAGGGGAGAGAAAAAAGAATGAAGAGATGTTTGTGTTTTGTGGGATCTGGATAATGTTGTTTGCATTGTAGATAAAGATAATTGAACTTCCACTGGGTTACCTGTGGAAATGGTGAATCATATTACTGGAAAGAAATTTATAATCAGTTGGGTAGTGATCTAGCTCAATATTACCAAGACCAAGGAGCTTATTGTTGATTTTAGGAAGGGGAGGCAATAAAGAGGCTGATGCTGTACATGTCTTGGTCTCTCCTGGAGTCAGCACATTGAGGCAATCATGAAAAAGGCACACCAGCAACAATACTTTCGGAAAAGACTGAGGAGATTGGCATGTCATTGATTACGCTATCAGGTGTACTGTCCAAAGGATACTGACTGGTTGCATCACAGCCTGGTTTGGTCATTCATGTGCCTGGGAATGCAGAGGTTAGCAAACATTGCCAGGTTCACCAGAGGCTCTGACCTCCCATCTATTGAATGCATCTTAAGAAGGCAGCCAACATCACAAGATCCCCATCACCCTTGTCATGAGCTCCTCTCAATACTATCTTTGGGTAAAAGGTTCAGAAGCTTGAAGACTAGGTTCAAGGATAGTTTCTTTCCAATGTCTATCAGGCTCTTGAACCTCGCAAGAGGTCACCCATAGAATTGTAATACCAGTTTTTTTTCTTGCACTGTGGTAATTGAATATTATCTACCTTTTGTATTTTTATCTCTTAATGTATTGTTTTTTGTTAAATGAAATATCCCTTTAGCTGCAGCAAGTATTTTAGTGTGCATATGCACATTGTATATGACAATAAACTCATTATCAGTATCATTATCCTGCTATTCTGATTACATTGTTTGAACGATGTTCCTTGATCGTATTAGGCTGCTATAATCCTGTTTGTAAAATAAAATAGATGAGGAAGAAAGATGGAAGAGTGAGAGCAGTGTTGACTACTGAAATAATAGCACGAGGAGGGGATGTGATAAATTGAGGGATTGGAACCAAAGATTATTTGAGAAGCTGTTCTGCTACTGTGTACATATCATCACTTACAGGTGGGAAAGATAGTGTTATGCTACTGGATAAATTTAAGGCCACCTCCTTGACTAAAGATGATGCAAGCTGATGTGTGCCATGTATCCCAGTTGTCTAAACAATAGCTCCAGGATGTTATCTTTATTGGATCGATAATCACTAATTGGAGGAACAAACCGGAGGATGCATTGCTATTCAAATTAAGCATGCCCATTTTGGGCTAAATTCTGATTGAATATGGCATCTAAGATGCACCAATAAGACAAATCCTGGATTAACCACTCAGCATAGTTCTAGTGAATGTTTAGCTGAATTAATCTTTCAACCATTGAATTCCATTTCACCAAATACTATGCAATTTAAAGTACACTATGTAGCCTCAGTTGATGTCTAGGGTCAGTTAATACTTTCCTTTGCCTGTTTTTCAAAATGGGTCTGCTGTTGTTCATTCTGAAAAATGAAGTTTCAGACTTTGGTTTAGCTTCGATGAAATATGGCGCTCCAGAACTGGACAGTTTCCAAAGGTGGAACTGTTACTGTCAGTGACAGCAGCAACTATGCAAAGTCCTGGTGAGGCCGCATCTGAAGCACTGCGTGCAGTTCTGGTCTCCTTACTTGAGGAAGGATGGACTGACTTTGGAGGCGGTGCAGGGAAGGTTCACCAGGTTGATTCCAGGGATGAAGGGGTTGGCCTGTGAGGAGAGATTGAGTCATCTGGGACTGTGCTCGCTGAAATTTAGAATGAGAGGTCATCTTATAGAAACATATACAATTATAAAAGGTATAGATAAGATAGAGGTAGGTGTTTCCATTGGTAGGGGAGACCAGAACTAGGGGTCATTGCCTCAAGATTCCTTTTGCATGAAATTTTTGGTCAAGATTTGATATTGCCAGTAGAGACAGAGGTGGAGTTATTAGTTTGTAATGGAGATACCAAAAAATGTATTTCATTAATGTACAAATTGCTACAAAACAGGTCGTAAAATAATAGAGTACATAAATCAAGATGACAGATGGGAAAAGAATTTGAATAAACAAATAAATGAACATGACTGGATGGAATTATGTAGAGAAAATATGAAAAGTACAATAAATGTGAGGTATATGTTAGAACAATATAATTTTATTTATCATCTATATTTGACACCACAAGTTAAATAAATTGAATTATGCTTTTTCGGATTTATGTTTTAGATATAGACTGGAAGTTGGTACTTCTTTGCATTCGACTTAGCAGTGTGCTAAGATTAAATCTTTTTGGTTGGAAATTGGTAATTTATCAGAAAGAATAATTGGAGTTAAATTCCCACCGGACCCAATGTTGTTTTCACTGGGTGATATTAAGGAGATTAAACCTAAATTAAAATTGAACATGTTCCAAGTGAAATCTGTTTAAAAACTTTTTAGCAATAACTCAGAAATTAGATATAGATTTGGGACTGGAGAGATGGCATGCAGAAGTTTGAGGTTGTATACCACTTGAAAAAATTACTTAATTTAAGAGATAAATAGCATATATTTTGTAAAATATGGAGCCCATATTTACAAAGTATTGGTATAAATATTTAAATGAAATTCTGACATTCCCTTTCTCATAATAAGTCTTCACATATTTTTTATAGTATGGAGTACATCTATTGAGGGTCGATATCTATCTCTAGCTTTTTCTTTTTTCTTTCTATATATAGATACCACATATATTTGTAAAGGATTTGTAATATTACATTATAATAGTAAATTCTTTTGTGGTTTTAAAATTTATTAAAAAATTTTAAAAGAATATGGAAATTCAACTAACTCAAGTGAAAGTAATGGGCAAGATGGCTTGCTGATTTTAAAAAACAGCTATGGATATTAAATATGGTGAAGTATGTACACAGGCTTGTTAAGAATGAAGCAAGTTACAGAAATTAGTGTCCAATTCTTCAAAATGATGTCGTTTTCAATGAATATTGGCATATTTATTATTATTAGATGTGCCTGAAATGTCTGCTTCTGTGATCCTTTGTAAACTAATAATCAGCGTGAATCAGGCTACTCATGTCTTTATTGTTAAATATCTTCATGGCTTATTCATATAAAAATATCTTCAATAATGATTAAACAAAACTTGACTGCAATATACTAATTGCCCAGATGTTGTGTTGTTTACTAATGGATTATTTCTTCTTTCAGAATAAAGATGGAACAATTGATTTCAGAGAGTATGTAATTGCCTTGTCTGTAGTATCAAGACCATCCAACACTCATAAAACTATTAAGTTGGCATTTAAGGTAATTATTTGTTATGTAGTGAGCATTCATTATTTGTGTATATATTGTTTAAATGGAAGTGAAGTCATCCAGATTACATTTAGAATTAAACAGACATTTTTGGTATGTCATTGTCGGGATTTGCCGAATCTTGATGGTCAAATAATTGTATTCTTTAATACTTTATTGGCAGTCTTGGTGGTCTTAAAGCAACTACTTTGTTAGTCGATACCTTCATCAGCCACAATTTGTCTCATGTCACAAACATCTACTGTGATGAAATGCTTTGAGAGGTGGGTCATGGACAGAATTAACACGTACCTAAGCAAAGATTTGGACCCACTGCAATTCACCTATCATCACAATCGCTCCACAGCAGATGCAATATCGCAGGCTCTCCACTCAGCTCTGGATCACCTTGAAAACAGCAACTCATACATACGGCTGCTCTTCATAGACCACAGCTCAGGCTTCAACGCCATTATTCCCTCAGTGCTGGTCAACAAGCTACAAACCCTGGGCTTCTGCACCCCTTTCAGTAACTGGATATTTGGGTTCCTCATCAGAAGACCACAGTCAGTACGAATCGGAAGTGGCATCCCCTCCTTACTGACTATTAACACAGGACCATCACCTCAAGGATGCAGACTTAGCCCACTGACCTACTCACAATACACCCATGGCTTTGCGCCTCGGCACAATTCCAGTGCTACATACAAATTTGCCGAAGACACCAGAGTTGTCGGCAGAATCACAAACAGCACTGAGGAAGGGTACAGGAGGGAGATAGATCGGCTCGTTCAAACAACCTTGCGCTCAATTTTATCAAAACCAAGGATATGATTGTGGACTTCAGAAGAAAGTCAGGGGAACATGATCCTGACCTCATTGAGGGCTCAATAGTGGAGACGATCAACAACTTCAAATTCCTGGGTGTCAATATCTCCGAGGATCTGTGCTAGAGCCTCCATGTTGATGCAATCACAAAGAAGGCTCACCAGCAGCCATACTTTGTGAGGTGTTTGAGGAGATTTAGTATGTCTCCAAAGACTCTTGTAAACTTTTACAGATGTACAATGTAGAGCATTCTGACATGTTGCATCACTGTCTGGTATGAGGTGCCAATGCTCAGGTCAATAAAAAAAAACTCCAGAGGATTGTTAACTCGGCGTGCGACATCATGAACACCGGATTTCACTCCATTGAGGACCTATATGAAGCAGTATCTCAAGAAAGCAGCCTCTATCCTCAAAGATCCCCACTACCTCTTCATTTTGCTACTATTGGCAAAAAGGTACAGGAGCTGAAAGACGAGCACTCAGCGGCACAAGGAAGCTTCTTTCTCACTGCCATCAGATTCCTGAATGATCAATGAACCTAAGACACTGCCTTTTTGTTCACTATTTTTAATTTTCTTTGTAAGGTGGTTTATATGAATGTTTGCATAACAACAAATTTCATGACTTGTTCATGACAATAAACTCTGATTCTAAATATACTTATTGCAAACTTCAGTTTTATCTTTTTTGTCTTTGATTGCAGTATTTACTATGGTGTTGGTCATGTCTCAATTCCCTCTTTTGAAAGCTGAGTACAGCAGCTGCTGTACAGCACATGCTGGAACATAGAAGTTTACATAATCTAGGGAGGCCAAAAGTTTCAGAGAAAATTCCAAGGTCAAGGGTTCAATGGTTATGTGGGTGGCCACGCACATAAAGGAAATGTGGAGTGGAAACTAAAGGAATGCAGAGATTGTGAGATGTCATTGGTGACTAGTGATTGATTCAAATCAAAGATGGTGTAAATCATAGAAAATGGAGAGGATTTAGAATTGTTTGAACTGCAGGATTAGGGTTAAAGAATGGAGTCTTTCAAGGATAAGACATGGGTTTGCTGGTGTGATGAATAGGTGCATCTTGGCGCCTCACAGTTTGGCGGGCAACAACCTCCTTTGAAGAAGACCGCAGAGCCCACCTCACTGACAAAAGGCAAAGGAAGAAAAACCCAACACCCAACCCCAACCAACCAATTTTCCCCTGCAACCGCTGCAACCGTGTCTGCCTGTCCCGCATCGGACTTGTCAGCCACATACGAGCCTGCAGCTGACGTGGACATTTACCCCCTTCATAAATCTTCGTCCGCGAAGCCAAGCCAAAGAAGAAGAAAGAAAAAGAATAGGTGCCATTAGGAAATGAGCAGCAACATCTTGTATGAGCTCAGGTTTATAAAGAATGGAAGTTATATGGCTAATTTCCTCCAATTTGATTTCTCCGACATTAGAAAAGCAGGACTTGTGAAAATGGTTTCCAGTTCAAATACTTTTGAATTAATGCTAACTGAAGTCAGCAGTTCATCGCATCGTTTGACCCTCTCCTCCCACTACCATACATTATTTTGTCTCAGAATTATGCTAAGTAACTCAACACTAAGGTGACAATATTGTCACAAATATTCCTCTTGTGGTCACTTCTTTCTTGCTTTTCTAATTCTGTTGAAGAGACACTCCACTTAAATTTTAATCCATATTCCTGACGAGCAAGGTATGTGCACTTTATCCATTTACTTCATAAATATGATTGTTTCAACCACCACCCCCCCTCTCCCCATCCCCCCACAAAACCACCACCACTATCATCTTTTCAAGCATCATTCCAAACATCTGCCATGGTTTGAATATCATCTTTAACCTTTTAACTTGTCACTTGAAAATTACAGATTTATTGTCAGAGTACATATATGACATCACAAAATACCCTGAGATTCCTTTTTCCTGCGGACATGGCAGAATTACCACTAATTGTCATGCAAAACTACACAACACACAATAAACATGTGAACAAATAAAGAACTGTAAACAGATAATAAATGTGAACAAACTGTGCTACAGAGAAACAAAAAGAAAATCAATAAAGTGCACAAGTAAGAGTCCTTAAATGAGTCTCTGAGTTTGTCATTGAGGAGTCTGATGGTGGTGGGGTAGGGTAGTAGTTGTTCCTGAATGTGGAAGTGCAAATCTTCTGGCAGCAGCGAGACAGAACGTGTGCTGGGTCGTGTGGGTCTTTGATGATTGCTGCTGCCCTCCAATGGCAGTGTTCCATGTAGATGCACTCAATAGTGGAGAAGGTTTTGTCTAGTAATGCCCCTTTTTGTTGAGAGAAGTAGATGCCTCATCGTCAGTGATAGTTTTCATATTTGTACACCTCCATTGTTCACACTTACTCACCATCACCCCAATTGGGGAAAAAAATCGTTATCAGGCTTTGACCTTCCCTGAACATGTGCATGTGTGCTGTTCTAAAAATTGAAAAAGCTGTTAATGCTCAGATTGTTTGGGATATTCTGCAGGAAGGGAAACAGTTAATATTTAAAATTGAAGACCTTCAGAAGAGAAGATTTACAGTTTTACTTATTTTCATTCACATGCTAACTATCCTTGGCTAATCGTATAATTTCTAAATGGTGTCCTTTGGAACTTTTCCAACAATTTCCCAGCAATTTTCCCACCTCTAAGATGACAAGCATGTAATTATTTGGTCAATCCCATCTATTATCAAAATACTGTTTACAGCATTGCAGTCTACTGATGCATGTCTATAACAAGAACAGGATTAGTTGGGTAGTCTTTCCCTCTCTCAACATGATACACTTTATCTAGGCCAATAAGTCAATTTGTACTGAACTGATTTCAAATTTTTAATCTATAAAATGTGTGTTAGGGTTTATGGTCAACATCGTTTCTGAAGTAGCAAGAGTGCCTTTGTACACCACTAAAAATAGTTAAGACTTGTTGCCATGAAACTGATTATTTTTAAGGTAACCTTGGGTTGAATATAATTTGGAAAAATGAAAGGCCTGTAGCAGAGGCAATGTCCAGAATATTACTTCCTCCATCTCTAATTAAGTTGCCTCTAAATAGTTGTCTAATCATTATAATAGCTTTTCCCACAGCAAAGAAAATTTTTGTTGTGTACATTTCAATTTACTGCTAAATGGGAACATTTTATATTTTGTTAATAGATGTATGAGTCAGCTGAACAAACAATAGATGGTGATGATCTGGCTTGCATCCTGAAGACTGCTTTGGGCGTATATAAGCTTGATGTATCAAGCTTATTTGAAGCCATTGATGTTACTCACAAGGGGAAGATCAGTTATAGTAAGTGTAATATTAATTTCATTAGACAGTTACTTGTCCATAGATAATATAGCCACATTTGTCGTTACCTAACTCTAGATCCTTTACCAAATTTCATGTATCAAATTTAAACTTGGTTGCTTCCAATTTTCAATAAATAGAATAACAGTTTAACTTTTAATCTGAATATGAAAAAAAATGTACGTGCACTGTTCCTCAAAATCTGATGTTTCTCTGTATTTGAAGAGATGTATTAATTATTCATTTTCTCATAAGTCAACCAAAAAAGGTAAAAGTCTAAAAATCATTTTGCAACTGAAATAAGAAAATGTCTTTTGTAAAGTTAATCAGATGTTGAGGCTTAATTGTGAGAAGTGAAACTATTTCATGGATTATTTTGCCACCTTGCACCCAAAAGAAAACACAAGCTTTCCTGTGTTGTCATTCAGTGCATGATGTAACCATGCGAGTCTATGCTCCACTTGTACTTGTTCCTGTCTATCGACTTGGTAACAGAAGCCTTTATTCCCTTTGGATATAACCTTATCTAACATCTTATATTTATATACTTGAACTATTTCATCAAGCGGATATATTTATTGAAACATGTGACTTGTTGAATTATTTGGGTTTTTAGTGACTATAGACTAGTGAAAAGTATTGAATAGCTTCTCTCTATGAAGAGTAAGATTAACACCAAGGTTTTTACCCCATTCTATTATAGGACTTGAATCTTTTACTAGATGCAAATATGCTTGTAGACAAAGGATTCAAAGCCCTGTATAATGGAAAATAATAATGGTTCACAATGCTCCAAGTGAATACTTCTCTCCTTATTTCAGTTCTTAAATGTTTAATATCTACTCATGAAATGGTCCTTCCTTCTAAACACCAGCAACTTCTCAGTATTTACTTATTGGCTTTTTATAGAGCCTATGCATTCCAAGTGAAGTCTCCTTAATCTTGAGGAAAAAAAATGGTCCTATTCTCCCAAAACTCCTTGTTTGACAATTCTCACATTCCAGAAATTGAATTCACCTTCATTGAATCTCTTATAAGTGGGTTAGCTTTTGGTTAAGGAGACTATTAACAATGTTGTTGTGAAAAGAACCACTGAGAAAAAAATCAAAAGATGTGGATTTACTGTATATTTCTCAGCATATGAGTAGAATCGGGAAACCTTTAAAAAAATTTCTCAAAATGGGGGGGGGGGGTGGGGGAGGTGGTCGACTTTTATGCTGGATATACTTCTGAGTCCTTAAATTCACCAAAAGGAAAACAGATTGATGTCAATTCAGCATATAAGTTGATGCTGGAAACACCTCCCTGTCACCTGCATTACCACACCCCATCACCTCCCCACTGCTGGGTGCCACCACAACTGCTCCTACTGGGACCCTGAGGTGGCTGTTGCTACTCCTACCTGGTAGGTTGAGGTTCCTGCTCTGTGGGCCGTCGCTGCTGCTGCTGCCTGGTAGGCTGAGGTTTCTGCTCCATCCTGGAGCACGATGTCACCGCTCCAGCTCTGTGGGCCGCTGCTGCCTGGTAGGCCAGTTTTTTTTAAACCTAATTTACAGCTTTATTATTTGTGATTGGGGTGTTATAAAAAAATTTTTGCGTGGTTCCTGGGAGGCCCGGACAGCCTGAAAAAAATGGGGGTCAACTTTACACCAGATATACCATAAAACTTGAAAAATTAGGCTGAAAAATGGGGGTTGACTTACACACCGTTCAACTTTTACACCAAAATATATGTTACTTAATACACAAAAGTGCTGGAGAAAACCAGCAGGTCTCACAATGTCCATAGGTGGCAAAAATGTCACCAACATTTCAGGCTAAGGTCAGTGATTATTGACATATCTAGTCCTGGTTCTTTGGAGTTACTATCTCTACCAAGGTCTGATGCCATGAGAAGCTGTTCAATTTTACAGAAGGAATGGAAAAATAATTTTGGATGGTGAAAGATTTGTTATATGCAATGTTGAGGGATTTGAGATTACTGTACATGGAAACTGAGATGCAGGGAAGAGAATAATTATGCTTAAATCGTATCCACTTAACAAAAGAAAAGTTGCTGGCAGTGTGCACAAAGCCCTGGTGAACAGAGAACACATCAGATGCCAAAATCCTGCTAGAGTTTCACCAGTCGCAGACTGGACCAGAAATATCGGCTGATGCAATGCTGAGTCCTGATGCAGGCCAAAATGGACACAGCCTGTGAATGCTGACTACATCTCCACGGGGACCAAATATGTTTCCCTCAGGTCAAGCAAAGAGTGAACTTGAGCTACCTACTCCTGACCTGTAACATTATGCTCCTAAAGTTATATCCTAAAGTTTAACATTACATATGTTAAAAGAAGAGAAAACATGCAGATGTTGTTGAAAATTTTCAATAAATATTTAGTTCGGCCCTCGACTTAGTTCAAGTTTTTAATTTTGGCCCTCCGTGAATTTGAGTTTGACACCCCTGCTCTACAGCTATGACAGGACCTAAATGACATAACCTGCTAAAAACCAAATCTGATACAATAGGAGACACCAAAGCTTCACTTCCAGTGAGCTCAATGCCTTCTGTGCCCAATTTGACCACCAGAACAAGGAAAAACCACTGCATTCACTCGTGTCCCCTATGGTCCATTACTGTCGGTCTCCAAAGATGGCGTGCAGGCTGCCTTCAGGAGAGTGAATCCTTACTGAAAATCTGCTGATCAACTGGCCAATGTTTTCATGGATATCTTTAGCATCATCCATATATTCAACATCTCACTCTGAAAGGCTATGGTGCCCACTTGTTTGAAACAGGCCTCATCCTTGGATAAGTGCAGGAGAGGATCATCAAAGAACATGGGGGTGCGCAGTGGTGGTTCTTCCTTGTTCTTGTGGTCAAATTGAGCATAGAAGGCATTGAATTCATCTGGGACTGAAGCTTTGTGATCTCCCACCGTACTGGATTTTTTTTTGTAGTAGGGTATGCCATTTGGGCCCTGCCATAGCTGTCAGGTATCTTTTCTTGTTTTCATTTTTGTATGGAAACTCCACTTCACCCAGGAGATTGGCTTCGTAGTGTTCTGGACTTGAATGCCTGTGATCTGGCTGTCAGAAAGTTTTGGATTGTATTGTTCATCCAGGGCTTCTGCTAATGGAAAACCCTGAATGATTTGGTGGGGACAGACTCATCTACAACTGTTTTGATAAATATCTTCAAGCAGAAAGACCTGGAAAAGGTATTCAACACACCCCAGTTCATTACAGGTAAAACTCTCCTTACCATCAAGAAAATCTTTGTGGAACATTGCCATTGGAAAGCAGCAGCAATCATCAAGGATCCACACCACCCAAATCATGATCTATTCTCACTGCCACTCTCAGAAAAGAGTTGTATGTGTCACAAGACTTGTAGGTTTAGGAACAGTTGCTAACCCCTCCATCATCAGACTTCTGCTAAACAACATACTCAATCAGAGGCTCATTTAAGGACCTTTATTTTGCATATTATTTATTAAATATTTTTTTCTGTACTTGCACAGTCAGTTTCTTTCTGTTTCGTTCTTTGCTTTCATTTCTTTTGCATCTTTTTCTCAAGTACAGTTTGCATTACCAAAGAGTATATATTCTGCCTGGCTGACAGGAGAAAGAATCTCAGGATTGTATGTGATGACATGTATGTACTCTGAGAATAAATCTGAACTTTGCACTTCTGCTTTCAACGTGTGGGTAAATCCCTGGGGCCTGATCAAGTACATCCAAGGTTGTTGTGAGAACCTCGGAAAGAAATTCCTAGGGCCATGGTAGAGATAATTACATCATCAGATACCAGAAAAATGGAGAGCGGCTAAAGTTATGACTTTATTTTAGAAGGGCTACAAGGACAAGCCAATGAGCTACAGGCCAGTGAATTTAACATCAGTGGTTAGAAAGTTCCTAGAGGGGATTCTAGGATTTAACTTTATTTGGAAGGTCAAGGACTGGTTAGGGTCAGTCAGCGTAGCTCTGAGCATGGGAAACAATCTCACAAATTTGATTATTTTGAAGAGAATTGAGAAGGACAGAGACAGCAGACATTGTCTACATTGGACTTCAGCAAGGCCTTTGAAGTGCCACATGATGGTCTCTTCTGGAAGGCTAGCTCATATGAGATTCAGGATGAGCAAGTCAATTGGATACGGATTTGACTTGGTGACTAGTAGGTTAGTGTTTCTTTCCCCCCACCCAGTCTGAAAGCCTGTAAGTAGTGGTGTGTTGCAGGGATAAATGCTGTTAAACTCAGCACTCCACTCACTTCACACTCGATTAAAGATTTTGATGAGAATGTAGTTGGCCGAATTAGTAAGTGGGAGGTAAAGATATATAACTGGCATTTTGTGCCTGAGCTCTTCTTCAAGCTAGGAGTAAAAAGGAGACAGATGCTTGAATTAAAAGGTTGGGGAGAAGGAAAGAAAGCAGGGGGAGAAGCACAGTCCAACAAAGGGTGATAATTGGACATGGATAGGAGGACAGAGAGACTGAGCAGAAGGAAAGGAGAAACTGAAGAAGTTGATATTAATGTCTTCCGGTTGCATGGTCTCCAGGCAGAATAAGGTGGTGTTCCTCCAATCTGTGAGTGGCCTCAATCTGGCAGTGCATGAGATCATAGATGGCATTAACATCAATTTCTCTGGTTTCTGTGATGAGCACCACCTTCCCTTCTATTCCCACTTCTCCTTTCTTCCAGCTCTGTAGTAACAGAGCCACCTCCTCTCCTTCTCCTATGTCCAATTATCACCCTTTGTTTTTTGATCTGTGCTCCTCCCATGCTCTTTCCTTCCTTCTCCCCAGCCTTTTAATTCAGGTGCCCGTTTCCTTTTTAGAAGGGCTCAGGTCCAAAACGTTGGTTATATATCTCTACCTCCTATGGATGCTGTAGAACCTGCTTTGTTCCTCCAGCTTTTCTGTGTTTTTATTACAACAGGTAATTACTAGATCAAGGAAATGAGCCAGGGTATGGTAAGTGGAACTTGCCTCTGCAAAGTGTGAAGTATTGCAAGTTAAATCAGAATAGGTTTTGAACAGTAAATGTTGAATAAGACTAGTGTCAGAGAACAAGTGCATAATTCCAAGAAAATAGCGACACAGGTGGTGTAGAAGATGGTTTCTTTGTCAGTCAGGGCATTAAGTGCTTGAGTTCAAACGTTATTTACAATTGTACAAGACATTGACAAGATCACTCTCAGATCATCCAACTATAGGAAGGATGCGATTAGGCTGGAAATGGAGCAGAAAATAATAAGGATGTTATGAGGGCTGGAGGGCTTGGATTAATGAAATAATTAGATTTAAAAAAAACTCTCATGGGCATTCCATGAAATTGTCCATTTGATCTTATTTAGCCAATTTGACCAATTCAGTTTTGTCTATTTGAAAATTGAAATCCATCACAATTATTGCATGTTTTGTCACACTCTAATTTTCTGAGTTGTTGTCCCTCTAGCTTTGTTTACTCAGATAGTTATCGGGCTTTCACTATTTCTTCATTTCTTTATCCACTCCCACTCAAGCCTGATTCTCCTCAAATAGATTGTAGAACACTGCAGCTCAGTATAGGACCTTAGACCCTCAAAGTTGTGCCAATCCATTTAACAGACAAAAATACTTTTAACCCAATTCATACCAGGGCTATCCTAGATTTTTTTTCCCTCCGTCTGGTGAAATTTTTTTTTAAGTTGTAATAGCTCCTTAAAGGGGTAACAGTTTGCTGGGGTAGGTGGGGAATGTAGAATTCTCGATCTTCTAATTCTCACGTTAGTGCTTGTCAGACCCAGGATTAGCCGTGTATGTCATCTGCAATAAAAGTAGAATACTTCCAATCAGGCCACTTGATCTCCAGCTACTGTCTATCCTCGCAAGCGATGAGCTATTGTTGACTGTGCTGTAATGTGATGACCCCTTTTAAAGTTGCATGGAGGCCCTATTTTCTGTGTGAAAGTTGCATTTCCTGAATTCAGCTTTCATGTTTGCTCGTAGTAATTCATCACTGGAGTGTACACCCTGGCTTCACTTGTAACCAAGTTTTACTCAGTCATGTGTATTTTCACTGAAGCCCTGCCCCTCCCACGTACCCACTCCCTCCCTCTTGCTGATAATTGACAATTAGCACAGACCTTGTATTGAGGTCAGCAAGCTGAACAATTATTTCCTGAGTGGCACAAGTTGCAACCACAACTGCAAGGTGCTGATGAGTGGACAGATGGGTCAAGTGCTCTGGCCCAATATCTTTGGTCCACGATTTGAATTGAATTGGCAAATATGAGTACAAAATCCAAAATATTCATTTTATTAAAACTTGATCTTTAGCCAGTACTTTATTAGTAAGACAAAATAAATATTGTATTATAAATGCTGATGGGGTACCACTTAACCCTCCAGTGGACATCTTTCTAGATCTGAGAAAATTACATTTCATTTGGATGGACTAACTGCTATTACTATTGTTAATTGCTATTTACTGTATTGGTTGACCAGGGCTGGGTCAAGATGTAGATTCCCCACTAGAAATATTGTAAGGTGCAGCAGAGACAGGACTTCGGGTGATGAATGCTGAGGCTCCACTCCAGAACACCTGATGGCATTTGGATGATATCTGAAAAAGACATCTAAAGATTGGTCCAAATCTATGTAGCTTAAGAATGACTTAGTAGCTCTAAAAACGGAGAAAAACTAAGGTCAAGTTAAAAAAAAATGTCCTTCCTGTACCTCGCTTTCTATCAACATTGAGAACCTTGTTCAGTTGTGACAGGCTGTATTTGTGTGCATCCAGTTTCTTGTTGATTGGTGGAGCAAAAGTCATGTGTAGTTTATTCATAACAGATCCATCAGCCAAAGGTGAGATTCAGCTCTTTCACCCAGATCCCTTGATTGATAAAACACTAACGTTACTGTTACATGACCAAAAGCTCCTGGCAATTTCCTGGAACATGAGATGCAAGAAGTGCCTGCCCTAATCAATAATTGTATTTTCCAGCATCCATGAGTTTCGATTTTTATCACAGATCTGTTAAAACAAAACCAAGTGTGGCTGTTATGTTTCCTACTGCAGAGGTATTTAGAAATAAAGAATAGAATGCAAGTGGACAATTGCATATTAATATTTGTGTATTAATTTTTCTAACATTAGTGGACTTCTACAAGTTTACACATCTGAATCCTGATTACGCTGAGGACTATCTTTACCCAGACCAGAAGATGGATTTCATAGACAGCATGGAAAATCAATTTGCCCCTACAATTAATGGATTTTGCACTGACTTCTCACCCGAGGACCAGGAATGGGAGAAAGAAGAAAGCATCTTGGACAAAAAGCTTAACTAATTCCTGAGCAAGGAACCTTCTGGTGAGAAGGTGATCAATTGGGGATCCCTACGTATATTAACTCAACTAAATGTCTTTTCCTGTTTGAGCCTACTGCCATTTTTCTGTATATATCTCTCCAATGTAATTAATATTTGTTGGACTTGGAGATAGTGAATTTGAAAGAAAATTTAACATGTTATCAGAACCAAGATTGTGAAGATGCTTATTAATTGTACCTGTACTTGAAGAAAACCAAGCACTTATTTAGTTCAATTTTCATGTATATGATAACTATGCATGCTTAAAACTTGTAGCTACAGTTGTGAAAGCACAATTTTTGTTTTTTATCCATTCATTTTTTTGTCTATGCTTAATTTTATTGCAGACAGCTTTTGAAAAAGTATTTGCAGAGGCTGAGGTAATGGTATTCTTCTGCCAGTGTTACAATATAACAAATCTTTTTTGGCATGGTGCATTCCATTCTATTATGTGCTTGCTTGGGGTATTGTTAAATATGTGAAAATATTAAGTACCATCACTTTGTTCCCTGCTCTTGCTGTCATAACTAGTGGAAAAATATTCTAATGTGAAAGATGTAAACAGAATACAGAATGGTAAGGAAATCCATTGGTATCCAGGTGAACATAAATAATTTTCTGGATATAGCCACGGTACCCACAGGTTAATTAATTTACAGTTGCATAGGAATCCTATTGAAATTGTCGTTGCAATGTTTAGTTAACAATGTGATAGAATATACTTGAGGAACATTGACTATAATAATTCATTTGCTTGATTGTTTTGAACATGGAATCTTGTGGCCTTTGTTGACTTGGTAACAATGCATGTTGCCTGATGTGTGTAAATTACAGAAAAGAACAAGAAAATAAGTGTTATAATGGACCAAAAGGAAATGGCCATACAATATAAACTAGATGTTAATATTTTGAATGTAGATCAGACACTGTATGTGACAATAGCCAAGGTGTGAGAGAAGTAATCTATCCTGTTCTAAAACACAATGGAATAATCATCCAATGAGAACCATAGATATGCACATGCTAACCAAGGGGCATTTTATAGAGTTTCACATTTAGACTAGCTTTGTGGTCAAGACTACTTTATATTTTTTTTTAGTTTAAATCTTGGGAATAAATGGGAAAAATGTAGATTACAATTCTGATAATGTTTAATAGAAGACTATGGTTTTGAAGATAAAGGTACAACATTGAAGTAAGAAAGGATGCAAAATAGATTGGCTAAAGAACATGAAATAAGTGAGGTGCTGAAAATATTCGATCTGATCAATACTGCTTCATTCTGGGGACAAAAGAGACTGCTGATGTTGGAATCAAGACCTAAAACACAACACTGGAAGAACTCTGACTCAATCAGCATCTCTAAAGTGCAAGACAACAGGTATAAGTCTATACTTTGGATTGAGACCATGCATCAGTCATTATGCAGGGCCTGGAGCCAAAATGCTGATTGACCCACTGAGTTCTTGCAATATTCTGTTTTTGTTGCGATTCTATTGCAAGTAAATGCACTGCAGTCTTACCTGCTTTTGTGATGTCTATAAATATTGTAATTTTCTGAGAATATTTTCTAACAACCGTATTTGAGTTATAAATTACAGTTAGAGGTTAGCAGCTACTAATGCAACAGAGAAGCGGATTACATTTCTCTAAAATAAATTTAAGATTTCATTTCATGAATTATTGGAGTATTCTGAGGATTAGATGTCCTTGGAATAGCTATTTTAATAAATGGAGTAAATGATTTGCATTTGACAAAGTAATTCTCAGGAAAGCAACTTGCTGATGTTTGCTGAATACAGAAGCCAGGCCTTTATTGCTCCAATGCGCATTCTTGGTCCTCTTTAAACTGGTGGTAGGAATTTGCCACAAGCAGTCAAAAGTAATACAATAAAAAGGCTCAACTATTGTTTTAACTTCAGGAGACAGTAGAAAGGTGAAAAATCAATCAAGGTATAAATTGAACTTTCCCATTTCAAAGGTATTTTGTAGTTTTTTGTCACATATTTGGTGCCAAGTATTCAGAATGTTGCAATTAAAATGTTTGTGGTGAAAGTTCAGAACTGCATTTTAATCATCTGCTTCCATTAGTTTCACCATTGAACAAATGGCTGTAAATGTGCAATTTTCAAAGCTGCCCGCTCCAATGTGTGTAAATGTCATGGCGATCTCGATTGTGTTTTTGAAACATCTTAAATCTGTTGTCTTTTCCACAATATTATAAATGTGATTTTTATCCCTTCAAACTGATGGTGTATAATTACAATAATGGCTTTAAGTTTGAAAGTGTCACCTATTGCTGAGTCTGGTGTCTCTCAGTCTAAGTTCCCACAATTAAATATTTTAAAAAGAGTAGATTGGTGCTGATTAAGACTAGTTACTGGGAAGAGTGTTGAAGCACAAGAAATCATTATGAATTTTTATTCTTGGGTAAAGTCATAAGTGTTTTAATAGTTAATACTGTAGCACATCTTTTTTTATGAATTGATGGTGGATGATATGAAACATTTATTGATGAACATCCTGCAGTATTAGTAGCTTTGTCAAAAACATAAATAGTTGAATTGACAGGAGGGGAGACATGGTATGAGCCAATTATGTGCATAGCGAATAAAATTCATGTAGAATCCTGCCACATATAATCAACTTGTAATTTCAGAATTATTGATTTTAGTGTTAGATGCAGGTAAGTTCTTTGAAGCAAATCATTTTGAACCCTTGGTACTGTATATATTTGATATCGAGCTTAGATTTATTTCACAATCAAGTTTGACATTTTGAAGATGTACAATCCATCTCTATTTCTAATGAGCCTCACTGAGGATTGCAGTGCAGTGGGAGGAGTTTTGAGTTATCAAAGAATGAACAACTTGAGGTGAGCCATCAAAGTTTATTGTTCTTTGAAAGGTAATGTACTTTTTCTGAGGATTTTTCACCATTATATATGCAAATCCAACTGAATCTCCCATTATTCCTTTTATAAACTTCAGTGAAGGTTGGCAGTCACCAAGTTTAAACCTGAGAACTACAGTTTCACTGCAGTGAAAATGAAAGATAATCGAGAGAAAGATGTTTTAAAAAAAATCCTGTGAAGATCAGACATTACTTGTTGGCATGATAGCAATTTTTTTGTAGGATTTACAGTAAATAGCCCTATTATGATCATGGGTTTTGGGAGGTAACTTTTTTAAAATAACATTGCTAATGTTGTGAATCATGTAAGCATCTCTGGTGGTTGTACAGTATCTTAATGGTGGTTCAAGTAATTGCATTGTCCGAACTAATATGAAAACTATCCCTTTTAATCATGTAGCTAGATTATCTGACATGGTTTATATTGATCTTTACAATCTTTAATGTGTATTTTGTTTAAAAAGATACCTCAGTAGGCACGCTGTACTGTGTTCTTGATGGTCTTTGAAAGGATCTATATAACTGTGCAGAACGCTGCTTATTTTTTTAACTAACTACCTGTTTACTGCTGTATTTTGTATTGACCATGAACAAAATTTGAGATTACTTTGTTAATGCTTCATAATGGATTATGTATATAAATACGTTGCAATAACTTGACAATTTTTTCCAAAGGTTAACTTGTACATAGTGATTACTGCTCAAATTTAAATTGGATTTTGTGTTTCACGGTGAAATGACTTGGTTTGTCTGTGAGCCCAGAATAAATGGATCAAAATGTGTCTTGATTGTTCTTTCTAATACTCTATGGAGTTAGTGAGGACAAAAAGAAAAAGCATTGTTAAAATATTGACAAATTTATGTTTCCATCTCATTTTATCCTGCAATACCCATTCTGAATTAAATAGTTCCATGAAGTTTGTTCTAAGGTTTACAATCTGATGATAAAACATTCATGATTTAATTTTTTTTTTCATAACTAAGATTATGTTTTGCACCAATCCTGTTGAAGTTTTCTTTTTGATAGTAGAGAAATTTGAATGATCAGGATCTCACTCCTGTTGAAAGTCCATTCCGTATGTTCTTGTACAAAAGGAATGTAAAAAGAAGTTTGAAACAGCAATAATTATTTTTTTAAAAGATTTTGAATTCATAGTTTCATAAAGATTGTTCAAAATGCTCTCAATGCCACAAAAAGGTGAAAGCCAAAGGAATTTAATTTATAAAAAAAAAAAGATTTGTCTTTTAAGAATGGATGCTGGAGAGCAAAGTCATTGTTTTTTGAGTAAGGAATATTTTCCATTACTTGAAGCTGAAGAAACAAAGTATAACAATAATTGACATCTCGCATACTGGATTTTAAGTGTTTGGGCAGGCAAGCTATTCACCTTGTCCCACTATAGCTTCTTGCTACCTGTTTCACAGAATTTCCAGCCGT
The DNA here is from genome assembly GCF_036971445.1 of Narcine bancroftii. NCBI lineage: Eukaryota > Metazoa > Chordata > Chondrichthyes > Torpediniformes > Narcinidae > Narcine > Narcine bancroftii. Next base: position 431,090,115 of record NC_091469.1, read on the forward strand.
ACAAAAAAAAGTCATTCACTCCACTCTGGAGCCCATTGTAAGAAAAGTTCAGCTGCTCGCTCCCTTATGCTCTCTCCCAGTCCTACAAATTTTTTCTATTTGGATATTAACCTCCCATTTAAAGAATGCAATAAAATCAGACTTCCCTATTAAATCTGCATTATACCCATCAGATGTGATGTTGGATTTTTGAGAGGGGGGGGGGTTGGTTTTTAAGTTGCATTGATCATTCCAGAGGAAAAGCACCATTATATAGTCTTAACATTGCCATAAATAGCAATTGCCCAAACAGTTGAAAACTTAACAGATGCCCAAGAATAAATGGAACAATATCAAACTTTAGTGATATTTTAAAAATATTTTATTTTTGATTTTCAAAGACTCCCACAAATCCAAACAAGAACTTAAGAAAACCCCAAAGTAACCAAAAATACAAAAGCTAACAAAGAAAATACAAGAGCACATCACCTGCATCACGACCCATTTCATTGATCTCAATCATTCTACCACTGGCCCAGATCATTACCTTTTTTATTCAGAAGGGTTATAATTATATCTATATCAATGTGTTGCAGATAAGGCTGCCATACCCTCATGAATGTCATATTTCCTCAAATTGTATGCGATTTTCTCTAGGGGAATACAACTGCATTTCTGTATTCCATCATATAATATTTAGTTGGGAGTCGGACTTCCATGAGACGGCTATACATTTCTTGTTACCACCAAGGTAACCTTCACAAACAATTTAGTTTCTGAGAAGGTACAATTTTGGATCCTGTGGAAAATCACCTTTGTAATTTTTTTTCAGAATGTCCCCCAGGTCCTCCCAGAAGGATCTCGCCTTTCTACACAGCCAGGTTGAATGAATAAATGTTCCAATCTCCACACCATACACTGATTTAGATCAATGTAATTTTTGAGATGTGAGTGTACAGATGATGTAGGAAATTGTATTGCACCAACCTACACCTTGCATTAATAACTGCTGTTACCCTACACAGGTCTGACCAGCACCGCTCATGGATTGTTGTGCCCAAGTCCAACTCTCATCTTTCCCTCACCTTGTGTAAGCCCAGCTTTGGGCTCTCACTTTAGAGTAAGAGATCCATCATAGTGTGACAGAATATAGAAATGTATTTGGGAGATAAATTGGAGCAGATCTTATTTAAAATACTGGATCACTGCTCATGCTAGACATATTTGGGGCAACAGTCTTTGCAAAAGCTTTGGAGAGTGCCCAAGAGACTTCACTAATGGATTCTTTACAAAAAGGCAACGGGTGAAAGAGCTTGTCGGAGCCACATTCTTTCTGGAGTGGAACATGTGGTTTTGCAAGCAGAGAGAGTAAAAAAGGCTGTGTGTGTGAGAGAGAGCGAGAGAGAAAGTTTCTACAGTTTTACAGTCAGCTGCAACTGGAACAGGACAAGCTGGCAACCTTGTGGAAAACCCCCATTTGGAAGGTGGGTTGCGAGTGCTTAGTTCAGTCTAGTTGGTTGATCAAGCCCTTGTGGTTGATGCAAGAGGAGAAGACTGGCTGTCTAATGTTTCACTTGGAATAAAAAACAAAAAGGCAAAAATGGAGGATGGAAGAAGAAAGAAAAATGGAGGGCGGAAGGAGAAAGAGAAAATTGAATTTTGAGTTGCAGAGACAACAATATGAGGCTGAAAAACAGGCTATACAAGGCAGAGGAAAATTTTTTAAAAATATGACTTGGAAAAGATTGAAAAGGACAGACAGTTTCAATTAGAGAAGTTAAAAATTGAGATGGAAAGAAGTAAGAGAGTTGAGGCTGTAATGCTTGGGGAGAAATTTTTGGCTAATAGAGAGCAGGGCCGGGGCTAGGAATTGCGGGGCCCAATTAGAAAATTGATAGCGGGGCCTCTACAAAAGTCAAAATTGAAGTTTTATATTTTGTGTACTATGCCAATCTTGGCATAGTACAAGGCATTGGTGAGGCCAAATTTGGAGTACTGTGTACAGTTTTGGTCACTAAATTATAGGAAAGATATAAACAAAATAGAGAGAGTGCAGAGAAGGTTCACGAGAATGTTGACAGGATTTCAAGGTTTGAGTTACAGGGAAAGGTTGTGCAGACTGGGGCTTTTTTCTCTGGAGCGTAGAAGATTGAGAGGGGACTTGATAGAGGTGTTCAAGATTTTAAAAGGGACAGACAGAGTAAATGTGGATAGGCTTTTTCAATTAAGAAAGGGGGAGATACAAACTAGAGGACATGGTTTAAGATTGAAGGGGGGAAATTATAAGGGGAACATGAGGGGAAATTTCTTTACGCAGAGGGTGGTGGGGATGTGGAATGAGCTTCCGGCAGACGTCGAGGCGGGATCATTGGTTACATTTAAGGAAAGACTGGATCATTACATGGATAGGAGGGGACTAGAGGGGTATGGACCAGGTGCTGGTCAGTGGACTAGGAGGGTGGGGATTTGTTACGGCATGGACTAGTAGGGCCGAACTGGCCTGTTCTGTGCTGTAAGTGGTTATATGGTTAAAGCATTAAATGCTTGATATACTAAATATTGAAAGACAATATGAAAGTTTTATTTTTTTAATACAATTACAGACATACTGTTTATGCACAAGTCTTTTAGAAACAGATTTTTCTGTTTTTTTTATTTGCAAAATCAACATAATTTCAAAGTCAATGGTTTTAGTAATGTCATTTTCTATAGATAGAGCATCACCAAATTGTTTAGTCTCTCGTGAAATTGTTGACCGTAAGTATGTTTTAATCAGTTCTAGTTTTGAAAAACTTCTTTCGCCCGATGCGACTGTAATGGACATTGTTAAGTAAATCCTCAAAGCAATAAAAACTTTAGGAAATGCTGTGAATCGATTGTTTACTACCAGGTATTCAAACAGAGCTTGAGACTTAACGACACTGAAGCGAAGAAAAGTTTTCAGAACTTCAAGTTCTTCGGCCAACAGATAACTATCCACATCTTTAGTTGTTTCAGTAACTACCCCTCCATCAGTGCTCTGTTTTAGTATGGTGTCAGTTAAAGCTGCTTCAAGGTCTGCTGTGTGTTTCCTTATTTCCAGAGCTTTGTAAGCTCTGAAAGTTATTTAAAATTACAAATGATTTTACATGGCTTTTAAGCTGCTTAAATCTCGACAAAGATTGAATAGCTTTGTCTAGCACTAAGCTGAAGCACTGAACTCTGTGCTTCTTTTGGATCATCTAAAGCTTGATCTTTTGCCTCATATGAAAACATTCTCTTCCTTCTACGTAGTTTTTTTTTCTTGAAATTGTCTAAACTCTAATGGTAATTCAACTGCTTCAGCCAATTCATTTGCGCCTATTAGGACATCATTAAAACTGCCCTCTCTATAAATTCTTAGCCATGATGATAGTTTTTCAAATGACTCCATGCCTTCATCAATGCCCTTTGTTTCACCTTGTAGTTCCTTGCTTACATAGTTAACTTTAAAAAGTACTTCATGCCAAAATATCAAAGAAACTAAAAATTTGTAGTCTTTTAGCTGGTTTGCTAAAGATTCAGCTTCTGCTTTTACCTTGGGCTCATCTGTTATATCTGATATTTCCACAAGTGCATCATATACTTCTCCAACCTGATAACGAATAGCTTTAACACTATCAATCCGACACTCCCACCCTGTGTTGCTCAAGGGTTTCATTGATAACCCAGGTGCATGTTTGTTAAAAACTGTTCACCTCTTAGTTGAAGCTGAGAACAATATCCCAAAAAATGTTATAGCATCTGGACAACACTTGGCTACACCTCCAAGTAAAAGGTTATAATTGTGACATCCACAGGGTACAAAGAAAGCTCTTGAATTATCCTTCAGCAGTTGTGCTTGTACTCCAGATGTGTGACTTTTCATGTAACGTCATAGCCTTGGCTTCGAATGTCTTTCTCCTCTAAATTTAATTCCTTCAGCATGTTTAATAATGCTCTATATAAATCTCCTGTGCTACTTTCAACCTGCATAAACTATGAAATGATCATAAACACCTGAAGGAGCCAAGTTACCATCAGATACATACCTGATTGTTAGAGATATTTGCTCTTGGTAACTCATCAGGTGTGCAGTCTAAAATTATGGCGTAGTACTGAGCTGCTTTTACACGTTTCACTATCTCATTCAAACAGCTGTAGTCATAATGTCTAGTAGTTCATTCCGAGTATTTTTTCCTAACTAGCGATTACGAATTTTGTGGGTTTTAACTTCGCAAATGTTCAAGAACAGGGTCAAACTTTCCAAACAGCTCAACAAGACCTAAGAAGTTTCCATTGTGTACATTCTTATTACTAACTTTTTCCTCTGTTCCTCTAAATGCTAGATTTCTCTCAGCAAGAAACTGCACTATTGCTATTAGCCTTTTGAAAACTTGCTGCCAGTGTTTTGCATGTTCATTGATTATTATTTCAAGTTCTTTGTCAATTGTCTATCTACTACAAAGTCTTTGGTGTAACTCCCAGAAACTCCATGTGGCTTCCAAATGGTTTTTAGAATTTTCATGCTCACACATCCTTATGAAAATTAGACCAGTTGTTGAATGCACTTGTTGATAATGCACTGGTTATGTTCTTACTAAAAAGTTTACAATAAAAGCAATAAATTCTATCAGCAGACTGAGTATATAATCCATGGACTTTCAACACACTCTCCATTTGTAAGTTTCTTCTTACAGTGAAACTTTGAAAACAATCCCTTTTCATTTTGTGGAAAGTTGTTCACTGGAATAGGAGGACCTTTCATTGTTAAATAATCTCATATTTTGATTTATATATGCTGGCCAATTGGCTAGGTTATCATAAATGTTAATTACAACTACTCATGGATGATCCATCACTGTGTGATGTTTGGGCTTTCCACTTTGGCACTGTCTTCTAGTGTATTGAGATTGTCTTCAATTTGATTCACAGCTGCATCATCCTTTTATAACTTGTTATCAATTTCATAATTGTATTCATCAACTGTAATTGGACTCAAGGCTATTGTCATTTTCTTAATTGTTTTTGTTTTCTTCATCCTCAATACATAGGCGCTTCAAAGATGGAGTGACAAGAAATTTTGTGATAGCACCTCTGTTTTTCATTTTCAGCTACCTTAGCCTTGGTCAGTGCTCGTTTCTGGTTGCCGCTTAAATACTTACACCCTTTGTCTCTATCTCTGCTTGTGCTTGCCATGTAAAATGACATACAAATTTTAAGCTGCTAATTCTCTGGGCTATATTTTTAAGGTAAAATAAGTATATTTTAAAAGGTTTAGATTTAAAATTATACAAAGACTTGATTTGTTACAAAAGCAATTTGTTATAAAATTGGACTCGACATCCCGGATAACAGTGGAACAATGTTGTCATCATCCTTGGTACAACGTAAGTAACCAACGTCAATCCCTTGTCATTTTGCTCATGAGCATCCAACTCTCAACTTGTGAACGCCACTGAACAGCAAAACAAGCGACCAATTCTGGATTTGTTGAATGATGACAACTTCAAATAAGGTAAGAATTGTTTTTTTTTAATGGCTAGGAATTACATTCCAGAGTGGGGACGCACTTTAATTTTGCCATTTTTTTTTAGCTGATTTTCTAGTCAAATGTCTAGCACTAGTTTGTCGCTAGATATTTGGCTAAAAAATCAGCGGAAAAACTAATGTGTGTAATGGATGAAATTTGCCCCCCAAGAAAACAATTTCTGCATGGTCAAGCTAAACTGCACCTGTTCCAAATAACCAAGAACATGAAAGAGGCTATATTAAGCCCTAGTAGTGCAATAGCATAGTTAGTAACAGTAGCCTAGAACTATTTTGATACTAAATCAAACCACTGCAAAATTATGAAACAATGACAGAGGCATCCTTGCTAAGAATATCCAGATCTTGCAATGATGAATAACCCTGAGACATACAGTACATGCCCCTATAGCTAAATAACCTTGTAAACCAGCTCATAAAGATGTAGACTATAACCGCCCACAGCGACCTAGCCTAGTAAAGATCAACTTAAAGTAACCTAACTTCGGGGTTATTCATCTTTACAAGTCCCAAATATCCTAACCAATTCCATCTACAATTGCTAACATTGTTAGAAATTCTACGCTAAGGCTTAGGCTATTTACATTCAGGCTAACTGCTTAAGTCTCGGGTATAGGTTAGGCCCTAGGTTAGCATGATGCTATCTCAATCTCATATTGAAGTTCTCATTGATTAGCCTATAGCCTGTTTTGATATTGATAATAAGAGATGCTTCATCAGCTCCGGAATACATCTATCTTACTGGGTCAAATGAAGATGAAACGTGAAATTTTTGGCTAGGGAGACAAAGGAGCCTATAGGCAGTGGTTTAATCGAAGACATACTTTCTAAAAATATTTCACTGAGGTAATACGATCAATTAAAGGCAATAACTTCACGAGTTCACTGACAAATCCCTTAGTTTATAAGGCCTATAGTTTATTATTTTCTTACCAGTTTAAATGAAGTTTAAACTGCTCAAGGTCTGGGCTCAAACATGTGCGCGGGGGCCCCTTGAGGCGCGGGGGCCCCTTGAGGCGCGGGGGCCCCTTGAGGCGCGGGGGCCCCTTGAGGCGCGGGGGCCCCTTGAGGCGTGGGGCCCAATTTTATCAAATTTTTCAAATAGGCTTAAAACTGGCCCTGGTAGAGAGGTAAACCTAGTTCCTCCTTTTGAGGGAGATATAGATACATATTTTTTAGCTTTTTGCAAAGCCTCATGCTTTAAAGTGTATTGAAAGGAAAAGCACAAATTGCATCCTCTAGTTTGACTACAGAGCAAGTTACAAATTATGATACTGTTAAACAAGCAGTATTGAAAGCTTATGAATTGGTTCCACAAGCATATAGACAAAAATTTAGGAGTTTGGTGAAAACATGGAATCAATTTTATATGGATTTCGCCCTGAGAAAATGTGTATGTTTTGACCGTTGGTGCACCTCAAAAGGAATAAATAATGATTTTGACCAATTGAGAGAATTGATATTGAGGAAATTAAAAGGTGTGTTCCAACTGAGATTAAATTATACCTGGATGAAAGAGACGTGGGGACGTGGTGGCAAATGGCTAGATTAGCAGGTGAATTTGCTCTAATTCACCAAAATACATTCCAGAACAGTAAGCATTTTCAGAGAGTTAATGTGGAACAGATTAATAAGATTGTTCAGAAGATTAATGTGGAGCGGACTAGTAAGCCTGAAATTAAGTCTGGAGAGAATGTTAATAGAAATGATGAAGGTAAGGTGGGAAAGGACAGAACTTCTGGATTTGTATGTCATTCTTGTAAGAAACCTGGTCATGTTCTTGCGAATAGTCTAGTATTGAAAAAGAGATGAGAAAAGGAGGAGAAACATGTATTCAGATAGTTGAATTTAAGGAGAGCAGATGATCCAAACCTAGTAATGATGTCATGGATGTTTTCCTACCTTTTGTGTCAGAGGGCTTGGTTTCAGTAAAGGAGGGAGAATCACAGGTTCCAGTTAAAATTTTTAGAAATACTGGGGCTTCTCAGTCACTTTTGTTCGAAAATATTTTAACTCTTGATCAGATGACTGACACAGGGGAGACAACTTTGATTAAAGGTGTTGGAGGTGAGGTAGACTCAATATCTCTTCACAATTTAGTGCTGAATTCAGAATTAGTTAAAGGACCGGTTGTAGTAGAAGTAATTTGAAGTTACCCATGCAGGGTGTCTCATTTTTATTAGGAAATGATTTAGCAGAGGATAAAATTGGGTCAGTTTTGAGATGAACAAATCGGCCTAGTAAGGATGAAGTTGCAGAGGATTGTGAGATATGTCCTGCATGTGCTGTTACAAGGTCTTTGTCTAAGAAAATGATGAGAGCTGATGAAGATCCAGTTGATAGAGACTTGCCCAGCGCTTCAGAAATAGTTTTGAAAGAGCAGTGTAATTGTGAGAGAAAGAATTTCTCTTTGTCAAGGAAAGAGTTAATTCAGCAACAGTGGAGAGATGCAGATCTTCTTGACTTAAGGGACAAAGCCGGAAGAAAACAGGAGATTAAAAGAAGTGGCTTGTGGATATTACTTGAAGGGTGAATTGTTGATGAGGAAATGGAGACCTCTTGATATTCCTGCGAATGAAGAGTTGGGGATGATTCATCAGGTGGTCATTCCTAGAAATTACTGGAATTAAATTTTAAATCTAGCCCACAGTACACATTTGGGTGGTTATCTTGGTGTAAAGAAATCCATGAATAAGATTTTGAGACAATATTTCTGGCCTGGTTTGAGGAAAGATGTTGTAAATTGGTGCCGGACATGCCAATTTTGTCAGGTGGTGGGGAAACCTACTAACCATGGTCCTCCACTAGCTCCATTGCAACCTATTCCTGTTGTTGGGGAACCTTTCACTCGGGTTATTGTGGATTGTGTAGGTCCCCTGCCTAAATCTAAGTCTGGGAATCAATACTCATTAACAATTATTTGTACAGCGTTGAGATTTCCAGAGGCTATATCCTTATGGAATATTAAAGTCAAAACGGTGGTAAAGGCTCTGGAAAGATTTTTCAGTTTTTGGATTACCTAAGGAGATCCAGAGTGATCAAGAATCTAATATTATATCTGGGTTGCTTCAGCAGTTGATTTATAAGTTGGGAATAAAACAGATCACATCATCTACATGCCATCCTGAAACTCAGGGAGCTTTGGAAAGATTTCATTCTACTCTTAAAAATATGATAATTTATTGTCTGGAGAATGGAAAAGATTGGGATGAAGGTATTATTGTTATTTGCAGCAAGGGAAGGTGTACAGGATTCATTAGGTTTCATCCCTTTTGAAATTGTGTTTGGACATCAAATTAGAGGACCTTTTAATGTTGATAAAAGAACAGTGGGTTAATGAGGAAGTGCAGTTGGACTTGTAGGATTATGTAACTAAATTTAAAGATGGGTTACATAAAGTGGTGGCTTTGGCTCGAGAGAACTTAGAAATGGCTCAAGGTAAAAAGAAGCATTTATTTGACAGGTAATCTCAAGTGAGGAATTTTAAGACAGGAAGTAAACTTTTGATTTTGTTTCCAACACATGACAATCCTTTGAGAGCTAGATTTCTTGGTCTGTATGTAGTAAAATCAAAACTAAATGATGTTTACTATGTTAAAACTCCAGGTTGAAGGAATAAAACTCAGGTTTGTCATATAAATATGATACAATTTTATTATTATATTAAGGGTAGTGGAGGACAATCTGTATCAGAGGTGTTAGCTGTTGACAGGGTTGAGGAAGCTATGGATCATAAGATTATGGAAACAGAATCTTGTGAGGGTAACCTTAAAAAACCATGGTTCCTGTGTGCCTGTCTAACTCGGCAATATTGGAAATGTTACACCATCTTAATTCACAAGAATAGATGCAGTTGAAATAATTAATTTTGAAATATACAAATTTGTTTCCTGATTTGCCAAAAAGGACATCAGGCAAGTTCCATAAAACAACACTCGTATAGAATAAACATTCAGAAGAGTAAAACCAAACCATGGATCAGGAGGTGGAATATACATTGAGAAATTATATTATTAGACCTTCAAATACAGATTGGAGTTCTCCTTGTATTCTGGTACCAAAACCAAATGGAACTGTTAGGTTCTGTACAGATTACAGGAATGTTAATTCAGTAACTAAAACAGATGCTTATCCTATTCTGAGAATAGATGACTGTATTGATAAAATTTAGAAGGCTAAATTTCTTACTAAGTTGGATTTGTTGAAGGGTTACTGATGTGTGCCTTTAACTGAGAGAGGAAAGAATATTTTGGCTTTTGTAACTATCTGGTTTATATGAGTATAATATGTTTCCTTTTGGCATGAAAAAATGCTCCTGCAACATTCCAAAGAATGATTAATTTGGTAATACAAGGGTTAACACATACAGATGCTTATATTGATAACTTGATCACAAAAAGTGACACATGGGAAAAACATTAAGGGAATTGGACAAAATGTTTGCAAGATTATCCAAAGCAAATTTAACTGCTTTAGCAAAAAGTCAATTTTCAAATGCCACTGTAACATATTTGGGTCATGTAGTTGGTCATGGCAAAGTTGCACCTATTCAAGCTAAGGTGAATGCAATTTCTGAGTTTCCTATTTCCAATGGCAAGAAAGCAGTGAGAAGGTTTTTAGGAATGGCAGGATATTATAAGAAATTTTGCTGATGTTTCTCTTCCTTTAGTAAATCTTTTGAAGAAAGGTGAGAAATTTGTGAGGACTAAGTTTGTCAGAGAGCTTTAGAAAATTTAAAGGAGATGATATGCCATTACCCTGTGTTAAAATCTGAATTTTGGCAGGCCATTTTCTTTAGCAGTGGATGCCAGTGAGGGAGCAGCAGGTGGATTTTATTACAAAAACATAATGAAATTGAACATCCAGTTGCCTACTTTTCAAAAAAATTCAATGTTCATTAAAGGAACTATTCCACTATTCAGAAAGAGCTGTTGTCTATAATATTTGTTCTGCAGAATTTTGATGTATATCTTGGTACCTTTCATGAATCAATTGTGATATTTACTGACCACAATCTTCAGGTGTTTTTGAATAAAATGATGAATAAAAACAGAAGATTGTTAAACTGGTGTTTAATATTACAAGAATATAATCTGCAAATTAATCATATCAGAGGTACAAATAATGTGATAGCAGATTATTTGTCAAGATATTAAAATTGATCATGTATAGAAAAATATACTCTCATCATTGGGTCACTTTATTATAACATGTTATATATTGTGTATTGTTATTTCTTTAGTGATTTTAAAGACAGTTTAGTTATAACTGAATTTTAACTCGAGTTAAAATTCATTGTGACAGAATATCGATATGGTTTTGGGAGATAAATTGGGGCAGGATTTTTAGTGTAGGTAACAAACAAATATATTAAAACAAATCTTATTTAAAATACTGGACCTCTACTCATGCTAGACATGTTTGGGCCAACAGTCTTTGCAAAAGCTTTGGAGAGTGCCCAAGTGACTTTACTAATGGATTGTTGCTTACAAAAAGGCAACAAGAAAGAGCTTGTTGGAGCTGCATTCTGTCTGGAGTGGAACTTGCTGTTCCAGGAGGGTCATGTGGTTTTACAAGCAGAGAGATTAAAACAGGTTTTCTTTGTTTGTGTGTGTGTATATGAGTGGGAGAGAGAGACAGAGATCAGTTGTACAGTTTTGCAGTCAGCAGCAGGAACTGGAACAGGATAAGCTGGCAAGCTTGTGGGAAAACACCATTTGGAAGACTGCATGCAAGTGCTTAGTTCAGCCTAGTCAAAGCCCTTGTGGCTCATACAAGAAGAGAGGACTGGCTGTCTAATATTTCACTTGGAATAAAAAAAACAAAAAGGCACTCTTTGGTGACCTGAAAGAAAGAGGTTATCATCTGGAGAACCCTGAGGGGGCAAGATTCGTCAGCTAGACACTGAAGTGGCTGATGGAAGTATATCAGTTGTGGATGTCCTGGAACAACAAATTTCTCCCTGAAAACTGAAAAGAACCTTCCTGAGCAGTAACCATTTACCTTTCAATCACCAAAGCCTGGTGAACTTTATAAATGTTAAATTCTCTGCACAGTATAAGAATTGTCTGCAACCAGTGAACTTGGAGGAATGAGAAGTGAGATTGGACTGTGAATCAAATAACTTTTCTGAAATTACACACACATTACATACACATGTGCTTAGAATTAGAAGGGGTTAAATTGGGTTAGTTAAGTCAATAGTGATAAGTTAAAGTGAGATTTTGTTTTCATGTTTAAAAATATTTAAAGCAACTTTTGTTTGAGTAACCATTTGACTTGGTGACTATATTGCTGCTGGGTTTTGCGATCCTCTGGGCTCATAACAATAGAAATAAACTATGAGTATTCCTCCTTCAAATTAGAATCTCCATGTCACTAAACAGAGGCAGGCCCATACATGGTCTGAAATTATCCCTTAAGAAAGATCTTAGCTGAAGATAGCAGAAGAAAGTTTTATTCAGCAAATCATACTTATTCCTCAGCTGTTCGAATGACGTGAGCTATGCCCATTCTTAACAGTCCTCAATACACCTGATCCCCTTCCAGCACCAGGTGTCCAGGATCATATTATCCAGATGCACAGGTATTAATTTGTTCTGAGACAATTGCATTTAGGAGATAATAACACTTTAGCCCAATATATTTTTTTAACCATGTCTGAATTACATGTTTTAATATAGGGTCACCTGTTTCCCTTGATATCAATTTAGTGTCCCACTTCTATATTAAGCCTTCTGCTATTTTTTTAAATCATACCATGTGTGGTCCAATTTGTGTTGGGGGGGGGTTACCACCTCCCTCACAGAGAGGTAATAATCCTCGACTGGGCCACCCAATAGTACTTTTTAAAATCTGGTAATTTAATACCTCCCAGTTTGTAACCCTGTCAATTTTTACACGGAGACCTTGGCCATCCTTCCATTCCACAGGAATTACTGACATGTCTGCAGAGAGTTTTAAAGAAGCTCTTGGGCAATGGAATGGGCAAGAACTGAAATAAATTATGTGGTCTTGGCATCACTTTCATTTTAATAGTAGTTTGCCCCAGTCCAGGCACAGGGAGAGCAGCAGCGGCCCCGGCCCCGGTCCGGGCGAAGGGTAGACGGCGGCGGCCCCGATACGGGCAGGAGCAAGGGGGAGACGGCGGCCCCGGCCTCGGTCGAGTGAGGCAGGCGGAGGCCCCGGTCCGGGCAGGGATTGGGAGGCGGCGGCCCCAGTCCAGGCACAGGGAGAGCAGCAGCGGCCCCGGCCCCGGTCCGGGCGAAGGGTAGACGGCGGCGGCCCCGATACGGGCAGGAGCAAGGGGGAGACGGCGGCCCCAGCCTCGGTCGAGTGAGGCAGGCGGAGGCCCCGGTCCGGGCAGGGAGTGGGAGGCGGCGGCCCCAGTCCAGGCACAGGGAGAGCAGCAGCGGCCCCGGCCCCGGTCCGGGCGAAGGGTAGACGGCGGCGGCCCCGATACGGGCAGGAGCAAGGGGGAGACGGCGGCCCCGGCCTCGGTCGAGTGGGGCAGGCGAAGACCCCGATCCGGGCAGAGAGTGGGAGGCGGCGGCCCCAATTCAGGCACAGGGTGAACTGCGGCGGCCTCGGCCCCGGTCCGGGCAGTATGGACCGACCTAGGAGGGGAGGCAGGCCCCTCCAGCCCGGGTAACAAACCTGCATAGGAGAAGGCCACTCCGATATAAAACCTACGACCCAAGGACCTCGCTGCCACGTCCCAGCTTGCTCGGCCACGGCACACGAACCATGGGTGTAAAGGGTGGGGCCAGTACTGCGCGCACTGCACTCCACCTAAAAGCTCCTTTGCGCAGGCCCGAGGACAGGTCCACGTCCTCCCCCTCCACGTCCTCCCCCTCCACGTCCTCCCCCTCCACGTCCTCCCCCTCCACGTCCTCCCCCTCCACGTCCTCCCCCTCCACGTCCTCCCCCTCCACGTCCTCCCCCTCCACGTCCTCCCCCTCCACGTCCTCCCCCTCCACGTCCTCCCCCTCCACGTCCTCCCCCTCCACGTCCTCCCCCTCAAAAGATGCTCACAAACTCAAGCTAGCATGCTGGAACATCAGAACCATGCTAGACAAGGCTGACAGCCACCGACCTGAACGTCGGTCTGCCCTCATTGCACATGAACTCCTCAGACTTGACATCGACATAGCCGCTCTCAGTGAAGTCCGCCTGGCAGATGTAGGCAGCCTCCAAGAACGCGGCGCGGGCTACACACTCTACTGGTCTGGCAAGCCTTCGGATGAACGACGCCTATCTGGTGTAGGCTTCATGGTCAAGAGCTTCATTGCCTCCAAACTCGAAAACCTTCCGACAGGCCTCTCGGACCGAATCATGTCCATGCGACTCCCACTTCAAAACAAGCATCACATCACCCTCATCAGTGTCTATGCTCCAACCCTCCAGGCGGAACCAGCAGAAAAGAACAAGTTCTACACCGACCTGCGCAACCTCATCCAACGTACCCCTACAGCCGACAAGGTTGTCATCCTGGGCGACTTCAACGCTCGTGTCGGCAAAGACTCAGAAACCTGGCCAGGAATCCTGGGCAAGCATGGCGTCGGCAAGTGCAACGACAATGGGCGCCTCCTGTTGGAGCTCTGCGCAGAACAGCGACTTGTCATTACAAACACCCTTTTTCAGCAGAGGGACAGCCTTAAGACCACCTGGATGCATCCCCGATCCAAACACTGGCACCTCCTGGACTACATCCTGGTGCGAGAAAGTGACAAACAAGATGTGCTCCACACCAGGGTCATGCCTAGCGCGGAATGCCACACTGACCACCGGCTGGTTCGCTGCAAGCTCAACCTTCACTTCAAGCCAAAGCCCAGGAACAATAAAGCCCCCAGAAAGAGGTTCAATGTTGGAAAACTGCAGTCAGACAAAGCGAGAGGAAACTTCCAGGCAAACCTCAAAGCAAAGCTCGACGTTGCAACCCGCCTCACGGACCCGTCCCCTGAAACCCTCTGGGATCAGTTGAAGACTACCATACTGCAATCCACTGAAGAGGTACTGGGCTTCTCCTCCAGGAAAAACAAGGACTGGTTTGACGAAAACAGCCAGGAAATCCAGGAGCTGCTGGCAAAGAAGCGAGCTGCCCACCAGGCTCACCTTACAAAGCCGTCCTGTCCAGAGAAGAAACAAGCCTTCCGTCGCGCATGCAGCCATCTTCAGCGCAAACTCCGGGAGATCCAAAATGAGTGGTGGACTAGCCTCGCCAAACGAACACAGCTCAGCGCGGACATTGGCGACTTCAGGGGTTTCTACGAGGCTCTAAAGGCTGTGTACGGCCCCTCACCCCAAGTCCAAAGCCCGCTGCGCAGCTCAGACGGCAAAGTCCTCCTCAGCGACAAGATCTCCATCCTCAACCGATGGTCAGAACACTTCCAATCTCTTTTCAGTGCCAACCGCTCAGTCCAAGATTCCGCCCTGCTCCAGCTCCCTCAACAGCCCCTAAGGCTAGAGCTGGATGAGGTTCCCACCCTGGATGAGACATATAAGGCAATCGAACAACTGAAAAGTGGCAAAGCAGCAGGTATGGATGGAATCCCCCCAGAAGTCTGGAAGGCTGGCGGCAAAACTCTGCATGCCAAATTGCATGAGTTTTTCAAGCTTTGTTGGGACCAAGGTAAACTGCCTCAGGATCTTCGTGATGCCACCATCATCACCCTGTACAAAAACAAAGGCGAGAAATCAGACTGCTCAAACTACAGGGGAATCACGTTGCTCTCCATTGCAGGCAAAATCTTCGCTAGGATTCTACTAAATAGAATAATACCTAGTGTCGCCGAGAATATTCTCCCAGAATCACAGTGCGGCTTTCGCGCAAACAGAGGAACCACTGACATGGTCTTTGCCCTCAGACAGCTCCAAGAAAAGTGCAGAGAACAAAACAAAGGACTCTACATCACCTTTGTTGACCTCACCAAAGCCTTCGACACCGTGAGCAGGAAAGGGCTTTGGCAAATACTAGAGCGCATCGGATGTCCCCCAAAGTTCCTCAACATGATTATCCAACTGCACGAAAACCAACAAGGTCGGGTCAGATACAGCAATGAGCTCTCTGAACCCTTCTCCATTAACAATGGCGTGAAGCAAGGCTGTGTTCTCGCACCAACCCTCTTTTCAATCTTCTTCAGCATGATGCTGAACCAAGCCATGAAAGACCCCAACAATGAAGACGCTGTTTACATCCGGTACCGCACGGATGGCAGTCTCTTCAATCTGAGGCGCCTGCAAGCTCACACCAAGACTCAAGAGAAACTTGTCCGTGAACTACTCTTTGCAGATGATGCCGCTTTAGTTGCCCATTCAGAGCCAGCTCTTCAGCGCTTGACGTCCTGCTTTGCGGAAACTGCCAAAATGTTTGGCCTGGAAGTCAGCCTGAAGAAAACTGAGGTCCTCCATCAGCCAGCTCCCCACCATGACTACCAGCCCCCCCACATCTCCATCGGGCACACAAAACGGTCAACCAGTTTACCTATCTCGGCTGCACCATTTCATCAGATGCAAGGATCGACAATGAGATAGACAACAGACTCGCCAAGGCAAATAGCGCCTTTGGAAGACTACACAAAAGAGTCTGGAAAAACAACCAACTGAAAAACCTCACAAAGATAAGCGTATACAGAGCCGTTGTCATACCCACACTCCTGTTCGGCTCCGAATCATGGGTCCTCTACCGGCACCACCTACGGCTCCTAGAACGCTTCCACCAGCGTTGTCTCCGCTCCATCCTCAACATCCATTGGAGCGCTTACACCCCTAACGTCGAAGTACTCGAGATGGCAGAGGTCGACAGCATCGAGTCCACGCTTATGAAGATCCAGCTGCGCTGGATGGGTCACGTCACCAGAATGGAGGACCAACGACTTCCCAAGATCGTATTATATGGCGAGCTCTCCACTGGCCACCGTGACAGAGGTGCACCAAAGAAAAGGTACAAGGACTGCCTAAAGAAATCTCTTGGTGCCTGCCACATTGACCACCGCCAGTGGGCTGATAACGCCTCAAACCGTGCATCTTGGCGCCTCACAGTTTGGCGGGCAGCAACCTCCTTTGAAGAAGACCGCAGAGCCCACCTCACTGACAAAAGGCAAAGGAGGAAAAACCCAACACCCAACCCCAACCAACCAATTTTCCCTTGCAACCGCTGCAATCGTGTCTGCCTGTCCCGCATCGGACTTGTCAGCCACAAACGAGCCTGCAGCTGACGTGGACTTTTTACCCCCTCCATAAATCTTCGTCCGCGAAGCCAAGCCAAAGAAACCCTGCCCAACAAAGTTATGGGCAGGTTTCTCCATCTACGAAGGTCATCCTCAATCTTCTGGAGCAAACGGAGATGATTGTGTTTATATAAATTATGTAAATCCTTGTCCAATTTCATCCCCAAATATTTGATGCCCTCTTGTGGCCATTTAAATTAGCTCCCTTTTTTATGTGATTTCCATTTGCCAAGGGCATGATTTCATTCTTGTCCAGATTTATCTTGTATCCTGAGATCCTGCCATAATCCTCCCATGTGGTCCTCAGCCTGGCCAATGACCCCATGGGGTCCATCATATATACTAGCACATCAGTGAATAAATTGATTTTATGCTCTTCCTGGCCTTCTCTGAACCCCTTTATATCTGGATCCTGCTGAATGGCTTCTGTTAGTCATTGAATGGCCAATATAAACAACACTGAGAACAACAGGCAGCCATTTTTTTTAAACTGAAGAATTATGTGTGGACAATACAGCCCATCAAAGTTTTTTGAGATGGTAAAAGGCTAATTTACAGGATGAAACTTTGAATCCAGTCCTTTAGAAGCTTTTTTTTAAAACTTTATTTATTCGTTCAAAAAACAAATAATATATGACATATACAGCAATTAAACATGAAAGTTTATATATATATCTTCTTTGGCTTGGCTTCGCGGACGAAGATTTATGGAGGGGGTAAAAAGTCCACGTCAGCTGCAGGCTCGTTTGTGGCTGACAAGTCCGATGCGGGACAGGCAGACACGGTTGCAGGGGAAAATTGGTTGGTTGGGGTTGGGTGTTGGGTTTTTCCTCCTTTGCCTTTTGTCAGTGAGGTGGGCTGTGCGGTCTTCTTCAAAGGAGGTTGCTGCCCGCCAAACTGTGAGGCGCCAAGATGCACGGTTTGAGGCGTTATCAGCCCACTGGCGGTGGTCAATGTGGCAGGCACCAAGAGATTTCTTTATATATATATATATATATATATATATGTATATATAAAATATATATATGTGTGTGTATATAATATGTATATATATCTCGAAAAAAAAAGAAAAGAATCCCCCCCTTCAGCCAACTCTCTTAAGGAGAGCCATAAAAAACAAAAAAGAAAGAACATTAAAAAAAAGAATTAAATATACATATTAAAATATAATCAATATAAATTTAAATGTAAATATTCCAAGTATAACAGCCACTTATTAATTAAAAATTATAATTATCATGTGAAACATATGTAATTTTTTCCATTATTAAGCAATATTTCATCTCATTATGCCATCTATTAATATAATCATATTTGTATCTTTCCACATTCTAGCAATACATTTTTTCGCAACGGATAAAGCTAAATATACAAAAACAAGCTGGAATTTATCTAATCCCAAGCCTTTCAAAGGTTGCAAACTACCCAATAAAAATACTGTTGGATCTAAAACTATTTTAATCTTATACAGATATTCTAAAAACGATTGAATTTTTTCCAAAAAGATTGTATATGTATACATAACCAAACAGCATGAAAAAAAGTTCCAACTCTATCACCATATCTAAAATACAAATCTGATTCATTAAAACCATTTTTTAAAATTTTTCAGGTGTCAAATATAATTGATGTAAAAAATTGTAATTAATCATTGCATAATGTGCATTTATCAATCTAGTTACACTATCATAACAAATATCTAACCAATCATCTTCAGAAAAAATAAAATCAATATCCGCTTCCCATTTAAGTTTAGATCTATCCCAACCCTTTTTATCCATACCATCCTGTAGTATTTGATACATAAATGAAATATAACCCTTCTCTGGTACCTTCATAAGAAAAGTCTCAAATTTACTCATTTTGGGTAAAATCATCTCTACCAAACATACATTTTACCAAAGATTGAATTTGATAATAAAGAAATAAAAAAATTCTTATCAATACCAAAATCTTCCCTCATTTGATTAAAAGACAAAAACTTACTCTCTTTAAAACAATCTCCCAAATTTTTCACACCTTTAAATCTCCAATGCAATAAACTTTGATTATGTATTGAAAAAGAAATAAGTTGATTATTATACAATGGAGTTAAAGCCAATAATTTACCCCTAGAGCCTATCATTTTATTTTTCTTTATCCATAACTTCATTAAATGTTTCAGTATAGGCACATTATATTGTTGTAACAAATTTATATTCCACCTAAACAAAAATTGGCTTCTTATTTACTTGAACTGCAAAAATTGATGTGTTTCAAATTCAGAAATACTTGCCATCTCAATTTTAGCCCAACTAGGAGGCCATACCAAATCCATCAATGAACTAATAAATTTAAGTTGGGCTGCCTCATAATAATTTTGAAAATGTGGTAAACGTAGTCCCCCTAACTCATATTTCTAAGTTAATTTATTCAAGGCTACTCTCAAAAATTTACCCCTCCATAAAAATTCCCTAACCATTTTATTTAAATCTCGAAAAAAAATTTATCAAGTAAATACGAAATAGATTGAAAGATATTCATCTTAGTTGTATTTATCCTTCCCACTAAATTAATAGGTAAATCTTTCCATTTAATCAAACCAGTTTTAATTTTTTTTCATTAACAGAGCATAATTTAATTTATATAAAGATTGATAAATAACATTCGAAATTATACCCAGATAATTTAATTTGATCAGTCCACTTCAAATTAATGATATTCTTATTATGTTTAATCGGACTATTTAAATCCTCGAACATTAAAAGTAGCAAACCTCAACTTTGACATATCTACTATTATTATTAAATACCAATAATATCTTTATATAAAAACTCAAATCAATGTATATAGGCCCTCCAATAAAAAAATCACAAAATAAAAACTAAAAAAAATAATTAAAAAAAAGAAAATCCCCTCCCCCAAAAAAACTACCAAAAGGTAGTAATTCCCTAAAGAAAAATTGAGTGTGGGTCACCCACCAGTGGCTGATGACTAGTAAAGAACTTAGTGCAAATCTCTCCCTCACCAGCCAGTCAGTGACATCAAAATATCATTACAAAAGAAAAAATAGAATAAGAAAATTATTTTCATCCAGAAGATTCCAATCTCGAATATCCCATTTCAGAAGCAGGTAGACTCTTTCCATTCCCATTTTTCCAATTTCTGGCATTTCTTCCGTTTCTAGAACAACCAGATTTTTCTTTAGGAAACAATGGTGGACTACGTCTTTGTCCTCTTGTATCTGGCAATGAATCAACAAAAGTCATTGCTTCACGATCAGTTTCAAAAAACCGAAATTGATAGTCTCCATAAAACACCTTCAACATTGCAGGGTAACAAAAAGTAGACTTAAAACCTTTACGCCATAAAACTTCTTTAACTGGATTGAATCGACGTCGACGTTGAATGACCTCTTGACTCAGATCAGGATAAAAAAAGACTCTGCTATTCTGAATCAATAATGGGATTTGTCGTTGTCTCGCATTTTGTACTGCAAGTTGAAATATTGCTTCTCTATCCAAATAACTCAAACATCGAATTATTACTGGTCTCGGTGGTTGACCAGCTGAGGGTGTTCTTCTTAAAGCTCTATGGGCTCTTTCCAGTGCCAATCCCCCAGAGAAAAATTCTTGCCCTAATATTTGCGGAATCCAGTCTTTAAAGAAACGAAGAGGATCTTGTCCTTCTATACCTTCTGGCAAACCAACAATTTTCACATTATTCCTTCTGCTTTGATTCTCCAAATAATCTATTTTTCTTTCTAGCTCCCTCTCACATTCTCCTAATTCTATGACTGATTTTTTTCCACCTTCAACACTTTTTCTGTGTTAGAAGTTACTTGTTGTTTACAGTCCAAAAAAGCAGTCTGAAATTTTTTAAATTCTTCATAAGATGCATCCACACGTGTCTTAACCATATTTAATTCTGAACTTATACCAGCATTCATATGAACCATTTCATTCATTTGAGATGTCAACAGAGGTTTTATAACAGCTTGGATAATTGCATTCAATTGCATGCACTGTTGGTCAGTAAAGCTCAGCTCTGCTCTCTCTGACAAGGTAACTGCAGCTCCTTCTGCAACTCAACAGAAGGCATTTTAAAAGTTTTACTGCGAGTCTGGACTCTCAGCGATGGCACCCCGACTTCCTCATGGGGTTGCCGCTGGTCTCCCCCCGTATCTCGTTTTTTCATTAATTCACAAAGAAAAGCGATTTCTTCAGATTGAAATACTACCTGATGCATTTCCAACAATGAAGTCGTCTTCCTGCGTGCTCCCTCCGTTGAAATGGAAAAGCTTTCCAAATCTGGGTCCACTTCTTGGGAACACGCACCTTCTTCCGGAGAACGGGTAATTCCAGCGCCATCCTTCATTTAGTGAGCAATAGATTATTTTCAGCCCCCACAGGCGATCTTTGGGGTTTAGACAATGAAGAGATTGAGCCTGGGGCTGTATCAAGTCGTCTAGGCCCCAAATCTTCAGCACTTCAAAATGTAACTTCTTTTGAACTTGAGGTTTAGTCTTTTTACCATTAGTGGCCATAATAATTCCTTAATACTTTAAACTAAAATTTAAAAAGTTTAAACTTGAAACCAAAGGGTTAAAAAACGGGTATTTAAAAGTCTGGCCAGAGAGGTCAAGATTGTATGTCTAGACTCTACGCCATCTTGCTTTTGAATTTTTTTTTACTCCGTGCATTGTAGGCACAAAGGATGTGTGACTATCATCATTTCATCCAAGAGCCGGAAACTTCTGTTGCAAATTTCAGGTATTTTGACAGATTTGAACTAGGTCTGTTTATGATGCACTGACTTTCAATCTGGGCAAATAAATTAAACGAGGTCAAAACATGTTTGAGGCAACTTTTGGGGAATAATGAGTGATCTGTAGCAGTGTTTTTGTTCTTAATTCTGATCCAATTTTAAACTATATGAACAAGTAGAATGTAATATTTAATCTAAAAATTTTTTTTCCAGAGTTCCATGTCATTATTCTGACATGACATTACAGTATGGCATTGAGCAAGAACTGCCCAATCAATATTTTGTCTTAAAGTGGAATTCGAAGTGGGAACTCGCTGGTTTTCAATTTGTACAAAGTGTTTTATCCAACTGAAAACCAGTGTACATTTCTACCACTGAAGATCAGCAACTGAGGCCTGATGAATTTTGACAGTCATACTAGTTAAATTTAAAAGTTATGGTAAGAAAATCTGAAAAGGTAGAAACTACAAAATGAGGAAGGAATTACAGGAACCATATAATGGATTCAAGGAACAACAACATATTCCCAAAGAAAAGATTCAGAGTAATTGGATATAAGAGGATAAATTTTGATGTACCAACTTTAAAATTATCTGACATGTTAAATTCTGATGTGCGCAAGTATTAAGTAAAATATAATGCTAGAAATACTCAGAAAGTCAGGTTAATTTTTCAAGTCAAGTTTATTATCTGATTGCACAAGTACAATCTGCCACTAGTGGGTTTTTCCACACCCAGTTACTACATTGGTGTAGTTTTGGGAATTTTTTTTGTTTGTGTAGGTTTTTTTCAATATATTAGGATTTTTTTCTGTATTTTACTTAAAGGGAGTTTTTAAGCAAAGGGAGCCTTTTTTGTTATAGTATGAATTTTGTTTTTAGTAAAAAATGTCTAATTTGAATTTCGTGACTTTTAATGTACAGGGATTGAATAATCTGATTAAGAATAAACATGTGAAGGTTGATATTGCTTTTCTGCAAGAAACACAATTAACTGAAAAAGAATATTTAAAATTGAAGAGAGATTGGGTAGGGTATGTAGTTGCTTCTTTTAATTCTAAGGTGCGAGGAGTGGTGATTTTGGTTCATAATAAAATATGGTTTGAGTTGGAATCATTTACTGAAACTGCAGGTAGGGTTTTAATAGTGAATTGTAAGGTATTTTGCAGAATCGTGGATGTTGTTGAATGTTTAAGTGCATAATGTTGATGATGAGCGATTTATATCTGAAATTTTTTTGACATTAAATCAGGCTAATGAAAACATTTTAATTGGAGGAGACTTTAATTGTCTTTTTGATTCGTTATTGGATAAATCTTCAAAAATATAAATAAATCTAAGATGGCTGTACAAATGGGGTCTTTGATGAAAGATTTGAATTTGGTTGAAATATGGAGAAGACTAAATCCAACAGAAAACAATTTTTCTTTTTATTCATCTAGGCATGATTCATTTTCTAGAAT
Organism: Narcine bancroftii; assembly: GCF_036971445.1. Taxonomy (NCBI): domain Eukaryota; kingdom Metazoa; phylum Chordata; class Chondrichthyes; order Torpediniformes; family Narcinidae; genus Narcine; species Narcine bancroftii. Next base: position 431,113,077 of record NC_091469.1, read on the forward strand.
AGATTTGTTCTTGATATCAGTAATTCTTCAAGCTCGAATTGTTCAGGCTGAATATAAGAATAGGATTGTGTCCAATCATTTTATCTTATTTATATCTTGTGCTGGTTCTGAGGTGATGCAATCAAAATATCGGTGGAGATTTAATGTAATGTTACTGAAAAAATCTGAGTTTATTACTTTTGATAAGGAACAAATTGCTTCTTTTTTGAGTACAAATACTAATTCAGTAGAGAATTATTTTATTTTATGGGATACCTTGAAAGCATATTTACGGGGCCAAATCATTAGTTATTCAGCAAAAGTTTTTAAGAAAAGCAGTATTTGGCGGAAAGTTTGACTTTGAGAAACAGATAACTGAGTTGGAAAAAGAATTTCAGAAGAATGTTACAGAAGATTAAAAAAAAGCAGTATTAACTAAATTGAAATTACATTATAATACTTTGCAAACATATAATTATGAGTAATTAATTCAAAGATCTAAGCAGGGTTATTATGAATTAGGTGATAGAGCTTATAAGGCATTAGCTTGGCAACTAAAAACAGAACCGGCTTCGAGAACTGTTAATGCTGTTTAAAAAGAATTCAATAGTTACTTATAAACTTCAGGAAATGAATGACCAATTTGTTTATTTTATCAGAAATTATATACTTCTGAGGGAATTCAAGATGATGGTTCTATTGAATTTTTAAAAATCTTATTTACACTTGCCAGTTTTAAGAGAAGATTAAGTGAAAGAATTGGAGTCTCCATTTACAGATTTTGAGATTAAAGAGGCTAAACAGGAGATGCCAAATGGGAAGTCTCCAGGTGATGATGGATTTACAGTAGAGTTTTATAAGGTGTTTTATGAGGATTTGTCCCATACATTTATGGATGTGCTTCAACAAATAACCGATGAACAATCATTGCCAGAATCTTGTTCGAGTGTGATAATTAAAGTAATTTCAAAGATAGACAGAGATCCATTGAATGTGGCATTATATCGACCAATTTCTTTATTAAATGTAGATTATAAAATATTAATTAAAATATTAGCAAATAGTATATGTTGATCAAGCAGGTTTTATTAAGAATAGGTATGCTTCCAGTAACATCCTTAGACTGATTACGTTGATCAATGCATCGAGGCAGCAACCCAACCAATCAATGGTGGACGCACTTGATGCTGAAAAAGCATTTGATCGAGTTGAATGGAATTTTTTACTAAAAGTGTAGGAAAAATTTAATTTTGGGCCTTTTATTTACTGGTTGGGTTAAGGCACTATATAAAAATCCAGTTGCTAGGGTGGTGACAAATGGCCAAACTTCCTTGCCATTTAATTTAGCATGATCAACAGGTCATCAACCTTATTTACATTGGTCATTGAACTGTTAGCCCAAGCAATTAGACAATATTATAATTAAAGGGATAAAAATTGCAGATGATTAATATAAGATCAATTTTTTTGCTGATGATGTATTGATTTATTTGACACATCCAGAAAAATCTAGAAATAAATGGGAAAGTGATTTATCTTATGATATACCTCAAGAAGATTGGGAGGTCATGTGTCATGAAGGGGTAACTAAATTACTTAATGTAAGATATAATTTGGTTAATTATAATTTTTTACATCAGTTGTATTTGACACCTGAGAAATTAAAGAAATATGGATTTATGTTTTAGATGTGGATTACATACTGGAAAATTTTTACATGCAGTGATAAAATTCAGCCATTTTGGGAAAAAATTAGAGTATTTTTTGATAAATTATTTAAGATTAAATTACTGTTAGACCCAGAAATTTTTTTGTTGGGTTTTACTGTTTCATTGACTGGTTTAGGGATGGATAGCTTTTATCATTTTAGCAATAGCAGTGGCACAGAAATGTTTTACGATTACTTGGAAAACTCATTGGCATAATGAATTGAGATCTTGTATTTATATGGGAAAAAACATATAATTTGCATGACAATTGTTCTTTTTTTGTTCAGAAGTGGTCACCTTATTTGGAATGTATGGGTTTAGAAATACCTTAAAATATTGTATAGTTTAAGTGTAATTATTTGATTTTTTTAGCTCCCCTTGTGGGGATGGCTGAAGGGGGGAGGTTTTTTTGTTTAGTATGTTTTTGTTTTTATGTATTATTTATATGTAATTTGAAAATCTTAAAGTTTTTAAAGAAAGTACCAGCTTTACCAGTATCTGACATGTTAAATTCTGATGTGCGCAGTGTCAAGTAAAATATAATGCTAGAAATACTCAGCAAGTCAGGTTAATTTTTCAACTCAAGTTTATTATTTGATTGCACAAGAACAATCTGACAGAACAGTGTTCTCTGGTCCTCAGTGTAAATCACACAGACACACAAACAGACATAGCACACATAAAGATAAACAATACTATTGCAGGACAAAAAAATAAACAGTGTTTTGTAATTTCCTTTGCTTGTTCAACATTCTCACTTCCCGTGGGAATTCATGGAGAGATCTCAAATTTGTTTTTATTTCAGATTGCGAGCATTTGCAGGCTTTTGATTTCCAATGTTGTTAACAAAAATTATGATGAAACAAAACTGTTTGCAAATTAATCTCAAAATCAGAATTTATTGTCATGAACAAGTGACGAAATTCAGTGTTTTGTGGCAGCGTCACAGTGCAAACATTTATATTATGAACCATCTTACAACACTAATATATAAATAAAAATAATAGTGTGTGAAAAGTAAGAAAGTGTCTGGTTCATTGATCATTCAGGAATCTTGATGGCAGTGGGGAAGAAGCTGGCCTTGTCTTTAGGCCCCTGTACCTCCTTCCCAATAGTAGTAGAGTGAAGAGGGCATGGCCTGGGTGGTGGGGATCTTTGAGAATAGAGACTGCTTTTTTTTAAGACACTGCCTCATTGTGGATGCTTTCGATGGAGTGAAATCTGGTGCCTGTGGTGTCACAGGCTGAGTTAACAACCCTAACCCTAATCTTCCAAGATCCATAAAATCTGCAGGAATTTATCTCGAGATCTTCCACATGTTGAATGGGATTGGGGAACTCTTAAGACAAAGCAAGGTAGCATAAAATAAACGTAAGTTCTATTTAAATCTCTAGAAGAATAAAAACCGGTAAAGGTATGTGAGATGAAAACAGCAAAAATAATAATTGCATTATTTTTTTGTCATTAAAACTGCTATATTAGATTACCTTTTGCAAATGTGACTTGAAGCCTATTAACGAAGAATATTTTCAGAGCCCTAGAGGTTGATCATCAATAATCATGATGCTGTATGTGTGAAGACTGGAGGAGAAGGGTATGACTGACAGCAATTTCAGCATTGCCACATTTAACTATTCTGTCTGCCTTTATGTAGGTGAAGTGATTGTGTTGACCAATAGAGGACTGACACTATTAATATTAATAGTACAAAATCTAGACCAATATTAGTAAGGGAGCATATTGGTAAAGAAAGCAATTGGTGGGCATACAGAGGAACTGTCATGGAAGCTATTTATCAGGCCAGAGGTAGTAAAGACAATGGAAGGAGGCATTGTTTAAAAATAAGTTATGCAAAACAAAATAATGCAGACCAAGGATCTGGGAAGAAAATGGTCGAAGAGGCAAAGGGATTGGAAAAAATGTTGACATTTGAGGGATTTCAAACGTTTTAAAAATATTGCATAAGATATTCAAGACTAATACAGAATCTTTGATAATAAAAATTAGAAAATGGCAGACATTTAAATAAATCAGTTTTCACATTGGAGGAAGGGGATCATGTGTAGTGGAGTAACAATTGGAATTTATTTATGTTGCAAAAGTGAAAACAAAACGATATTAGAAAAAAATAATTGTGCTAACGACTTGATGGATTCCAGATGATGGTTTCAATAAAAGGGGGAACAGCAGATTGAAATGCTATTCATCAATTAAAGCATTTACCTCAGATTTTTTTTATATCTCAATTGATTAAACTGAACTGAAAACTGAAAAGATGGAAAATAGCAAGGGAGTACTGAAAATTTCTATAATTTTCTAAATCTGTTATTCAATGTTCATCCCTTTATGATTTGCAGTTGCATTTTCCCTCAATATATTACACAAAAGACAAGATGAAGAAACCAAGAAATTATAGATACTTGTCTGATGTCTACTTTGGGGAGGTATCAATCATTAAGAATGGTGGCATTCTCAAGTAGATAAATTTCAGATGTTGGTCAATTAAGTCCAATAAATCCAAATGAATTTTTTATTTGAGGATATAAATAAAGTATGAATATAAAAACACAATTTCAAAATGATCTGATAAAGATGCCAAGAAATAAAGCTTATGGCTTGGAGACCAGTATTGGGATCCCTGCAAGATTGGTTAGAAAAAGTCTATTGGGGGGAAAATATGGGGAAATAATCTAATTGGAATGTTGTAATCAGTAGTATATCCATGGGGATCTCCGCTGAAACTTCAAACTTTTAGCACGATTGTTGACGTTTTTGCTGACACAATTGACAGCTGGATACTTCTACTCACGATTGAATTTTAAAGACGCTAAAATTACAAAGACATGTTGATTGAGAAAAGACTGGCAATGCAGGTATGTTTTAATGCAGAAAATTGTAATATAATCCAATAAAAATATGAGCAGAATTGGTCTTGAGAGGAATTTGAGGAAGATTGAAGTTATCGCCATATGCTAAACACTCAAACTCAAAGAAAATAGTTATTTAAAATTGCAAAGTTAATCAAAATTAAGATCTAAATTATGTTCTAAGTCATGGGTGGCCAAACATTTTTGGTTGTGGGCCACAAACAGCAAAATATAAGGAGATACAGGCCAAACAAAATTAAGCCTGGCAGTTTTCAACTGGTTACGCCGCAAAAAAAGTTTTGAGACTAGAAAACACCTGTGCCATCAAAAATTAATTTTCTATCAAAATAACTATATGACACTACTGAACAGTTTAACTATTGACATTGATGTGCTCACATATTACAGTAAGCATTTCTGTACCTGCTGCTCTTTAATCAAAATGAATACAATAAAACTCTAAAACTCATTCAAAAAGCAGGACTAAATAACAAGCAGTACAAAATAACAAGTGGTAAAATAAAAACAGGAGATATAATCAAGAAAGGGACAAGACAGTCTCCAACATTCTTCCACAACACTCAGTTCATGGGCCTAATGAACATATTAATTATTATAATGCAATATGTAATCTGTAGTGGCTATTAACTGATTCCTTGCAAATCAAACAAATACACTTCCCCTTGACTTCTGTGGAAAAAGTATTCATTTTCCCACACTGTCTAAAATTTTCAGCACTCCTTTGCTATTTTCCATCTTTTCAGTTCTGCCAAGTTTAATCAATTGAGGTAAATTATTTTTTTAACTGAGGTAAATATTTTAATTGATGAATAGCATTTCAAAGTCCCGGCTCAGCTAATCTTGCCTCAAATGACTTATTTTCCATTCCAGGCAATAGCCTGGCAAATCTCCTCTGTACCCTCTCCATAGCTTCCACATTCTCCTATATGAGACCAGAGTACAATACTCTTAAGTGTGGCTTCATCACAGATTTGTAGAAATGCAACATGATCTCTCAACTCTTGAAATCAATTCCCTGTTCATGAACCCCAGCATCCCATAGGTCTGCTGAAGTATTCCATCAACCTGCAATGGCAACCTTGAGAGATATATGGATTTGGACCCCAAGGTTCCTCTGTTCCTCCACACTGTTAAGTACCTGATCAGTAACACTGCACTCAGCCTTCTGGTTTTGCCTTCCAAATGCATCATCTCACACTTCCCTGGATTGAATTCCATGTCACTTTTTCACCCAACTCTTCATTCTGTCCATATCCTTTAGTAAACACAACTCCTCCAACCTTCAAATCATCTGCAAAATTACTCATCCTCCTCCTTCTTCATCTTGGTTATTTATGAAAATTGCAAAGAGCAGGGCTCCCAGAACAGATTCCTGTAGAACTCCACTTGTCACTGGCATCATGCATAATACTTTCTTTTGATACCACCTCAAAAAAAGTTCATAAATCCTATCCTTAAGAACCCATTCCAATGGCTTCCCTACCATAATTCCCAGGATTTGCCCTATTACATTTTTTAAACAAGGAGACCAAATTTTTCATTTTTAAAAATATTTTATTTAAATTTCCATACATGTATTAATATCCAAATACAAAAATGTAACATATTCCAAATTAATTACACATGTTATATATTATACCCCCCTTTAATCCCTCTCCCAATAATAATTCCCAAAGAATAGAAAACAACAGAAGTATAAGAAAAGAAAAAAAAGTAAAAGAATGTAATAAAAGTAACAAGAAAACAAACCTGGTTATCAAAATATCACCACCATTTGGCCTTCTCAATATAATTCATTTACTTATCCCAAGGAGTTAGTGAGGTTTCATGAGGTTCACAGAAAACTGTATAAATTAATACCTACAATATGTAAGTATAGGGACCAAATTTTCAAAAAGGTATCATATTTATTCCTTAAATTATATGCAATCTCAAGAGGTATACATCTACGTACTTTTGCATGCCATCTTTCCATTTCCTAAATGGGAATCTGATTTCCATGTCACTGCTATACATTTTCTTGCAGCTAATGTAATTTTCACAAATTTTTTTAGGAAAAAAAAATCAATTTCAATTTCAGTCTTATCACCAAAATATTACCCATTTAAAAAAACATTGGATTTTGTGAAAATTTAATTGCCTTAACTTGTTTTCGAAATTTTCCTAATTCTATCCGAAATGGCCTCAATTTTGAACATGACCAGGGAGAATGCAAAAGTAGTACCTAAAACATTTATCTGATAGATCTGATTTTAATCTATTTATTTTTTGTGGAGTAAGGTACAACTGATGTAAAAAGAATTATACTGAACCAATCTATATCCAACATCTATTATCGTTGTCATGCTACCGTAACATAATTCCTGCCAATTTTTCTCCACGATGCTTATATTTAGAGATGTTTCCCATCTCTATCTCGATCTATGGATTCCCTGCTTCGAAGTTCTCTTTTGCAAAAATATATACATAATAGAAATAAATTTCTTAATGGATCTATTGCAAATCAAAGTTTTTTTAATTTCACTTCTTTCAGGGAGTAACATTGTTGGACCTAATTAATCTCATAAATATGCTTTTATATGATCATTGTATTTTGTTTTTTTTCTAGACTTTATTTAAAATTTTATAACATGAATACAATAAAGAATTACATTTAAAGAAAAATAGAAAAAAAAAATTAAAAAGGTATGATTACAAGATCATTGTATTTTGTATTCCATATTTATTTTTTTAATTGGTCAAATTACATTAAATTTCCTCCTTCACATGTTTGCCATTCTCAAATCCTCTGGTACTTCCCCTCTGGCCAGTGAGAACTCAAAGATCATAGCCAATGCCCCAGTTATCTCTTCCCTCCATTCCCACAGCAACCTGGGATATATTACATCTGGTTCTAGGGACATCGTTCTTAATGTTTTTAATCTTCCCTAATCTCAACATCATCCAGAACACAAGTCTGTTCTATTCTGACCTCACCATAATCAAGGTCCTTTTCTCTGGTGAATACTGAAGCAAAGTATTCATTTTGTTTTTATATTAACCTTGGACTTCTTAACCAATGGGCAATGGGCCTTAATTGGCCCAGGACCATAGTTTGGTCACACCTGCTATTTGTATTCTTGTCTTCTGAAACAATTAACAATGAATTCTAAAGGTAATATAGAATTCATTTTAAATTAAAGCTAATTTTGGGACAATGCTTAATGTCCATATTTCTTAGCCCAGTGGCATTTTCTGTTGAAATAAAAGATCTGGTTGTATTTGGACTATCTTAAGTTGTGTAGTTGGGGGTGAGATTTAAAATAATTGTTTTGCCTTAATTTTTTAATGTAGGTTCAAAGACCACGAGTATAATTAATCTATCCTATTGCTTAAGCCTACCACACTATTCAATAAGTTCATGGTTATACTCACTTTAATACATAGTCCGAGAAATCAGACTGCTCAAACTACAGGGGAATCACGTTGCTCTCCATTGCAGGCAAAATCTTCGCTAGGATTCTACTAAATAGAATAATACCTAGTGTCGCTGAGAATATTCTCCCAGAATCACAGTGCGGCTTTCGCGCAAACAGAGGAACCACTGACATGGTCTTTGCCCTCAGACAGCTCCAAGAAAAGTGCAGAGAACAAAACAAAGGACTCTACATCACCTTTGTTGACCTCACCAAAGCCTTCGACACCGTGAGCAGGAAAGGGCTTTGGCAAATACTAGAGCGCATCGGATGTCCCCCAAAGTTCCTCAACATGATTATCCAACTGCACGAAAACCAACAAGGTCGGGTCAGATACAGCAATGAGCTCTCTGAACCCTTCTCCATTAACAATGGCGTGAAGCAAGGCTGTGTTCTCGCACCAACCCTCTTTTCAATCTTCTTCAGCATGATGCTGAACCAAGCCATGAAAGACCCCAACAATGAAGACGCTGTTTACATCCGGTACCGCACGGATGGCAGTCTCTTCAATCTGAGGCGCCTGCAAGCTCACACCAAGACACAAGAGAAACTTGTCCGTGAACTACTCTTTGCAGATGATGCCGCTTTAGTTGCCCATTCAGAGCCAGCTCTTCAGCGCTTGACGTCCTGCTTTGCGGAAACTGCCAAAATGTTTGGCCTGGAAGTCAGCCTGAAGAAAACTGAGGTCCTCCATCAGCCAGCTCCCCACCATGACTACCAGCCCCCCCACATCTCCATCGGGCACACAAAACTCAAAACGGTCAACCAGTTTACCTATCTCGGCTGCACCATTTCATCAGATGCAAGGATCGACAATGAGATAGACAACAGACTCGCCAAGGCAAATAGCGCCTTTGGAAGACTACACAAAAGAGTCTGGAAAAACAACCAACTGAAAAACCTCACAAAGATAAGCGTATACAGAGCCGTTGTCATACCCACACTCCTGTTCGGCTCCGAATCATGGGTCCTCTACCGGCACCACCAGCGTTGTCTCCGCTCCATCCTCAACATCCATTGGAGCGCTCACACCCCTAACGTCGAGGTACTCGAGATGGCAGAGGTCGACAGCATCGAGTCCACGCTGCTGAAGATCCAGCTGCGCTGGATGGGTCACGTCTCCAGAATGGAGGACCATCGCCTTCCCAAGATCGTATTATATGGCGAGCTCTCCACTGGCCACCGTGACAGAGGTGCACCAAAGAAAAGGTACAAGGACTGCCTAAAGAAATCTCTTGGTGCCTGCCACATTGACCACCGCCAGTGGGCTGATAACGCCTCAAACCGTGCATCTTGGCGCCTCACAGTTTGGCGGGCAGCAGCCTCCTTTGAAGAAGACCGCAGAGCCCACCTCACTGACAAAAGGCAAAGGAGGAAAAACCAAACACCCAACCCCAACCAACCAATTTTCCCTTGCAACCGCTGCAATCGTGTCTGCCTGTCCCGCATCGGACTGGTCAGCCACAAACGAGCCTGCAGCTGACGTGGACTTTTTACCCCCTCCATAAATCTTCGTCCGCGAAGCCAAGCCAAAGAAAGACATAGTCCCCATATTACTTGATACCATTTCAGCCCCAAATTCTGTGGATCTGTTTTATTTATGCTTAGCATAAAAGGAAGTCTCGGATTCAAAGTGCATTGAATACTGAATAATCTCTGTTGTAGCTCAAAGCTAGGGAATGTTAAGGCTTTAATTCCTCAAGTCTACTCAGTAGGTGATCAACGAAATAAATAAATCACCTCTTGTTTCCTTCTAAAAGAACAAAACACATACTGAGAATTGATCGAGTAAAATACAAAATTACTGGAAATGCCAGCATTGGACAGCACACGTGAAGATGGAAAAATGGGACAAAAAGGCAGCAGAGGTTGATGAATTTCTTTTGATAGTTGCTAATGTATAAAATATTGCAGTCACTTTGTGAACAAAAGGCTCTACCTATCAATGATGATAATTACTTTTATGATGTTGAGAGATAAATATTAGCCAGATGATCTATCAACATTTTGCAATCTACATAAGAAAGCTCATTGTATTTTACATCTGCCCTGTTTGATCAAACCAGTGTTCTATTTGAATGTATGCCTCCTGAATCTTGAACATTAATTACACATGTTCCAATTGGCAAAAGTTGTTTTAAATTTGTTTATGTTGAGCATGATCTCATATCTTTTGAATTTGTTACACTCACTTGTTGCTGTTAATACATTAATTGGTACTGATATTATTGGCATTAATTGATATTAATAGACTATTCCTTCCTCTGCTTGGGAAGGAAAATGCAATCTATACTCATCCTTTGTTTTTCTTTGGACTACTAAAACAGATTCTCAGTGAGCACCATTGAAAGTATGACCTTGAATAACAATTTTGTTTCTGTGCTGCTCAATAATTCCTCAATTAATTCTAACAATGCCAACAAAGTGTCTTAAAATGTTGCTAATGTAATCTGCTTTCAAATATGGTATCTGGAAATGGTAATTGTACCTCACCTACATAGACCCCTCTCGTACATAACATTTGTTAACAAATTCAAGTGTTTCAACCAATTGGGATTTGAATGGAGAACATTTGATCTTTGTTTGAGTAACCCTATTAATGTTGTGCAGGTCTAGATGCTATGGAGAGCTAATATTATTCATGTGGGGTCATGTTACTGCAAGACTCGAGCACTAAACTTGGCCACATTTACACATGCTGAAACATAGCTTGCTGGAATGAACAGCTTCATGGTGGTACAAATAAGATGGTTCCCTACTCTCCTTTCTCCATCACCCCTTACCTACCATAGCTGTTGACCAGGATGAATATAAACACCATCCCTTCTTTCACTGGAACAGTTCATTCAATCTGCCACCCTGTGACATCTTTAACCTTCATTTAGGCATGGACCTTAGGAGGTTCCAATGATAAGTAGGTTATCTAAAGTTAATTGAAGCACTTTGTACTAAAAGTCCTGACTTAGTGGGTAAAAATGTTTGAATGTGCAAGGCCCACTAATCATCTTTGCATTAACTGCAGTCCTGTTAGAGTTTGCATCCTTTTGGCATCATCCAGCTGTATTGGAATAGATTTAAGTGGACTCCACATTTGTATTAATTACATGTAAAATAAATAGAAAATTTGAGAATGACTATTGTACTTCTCATTGAAGTTTACATTCCATACCAGTTCCAATTCACTCTGTGTGCCATTGTTGGATGTACAAGTTCCTTGGACTTCATATAATTAGTGACCTATCTGGACACTCAACATCTCAGTTTTTAGGGTTACCAACCATCATTATGTCAACCTTCTATAAGTAGGTCTATGGAGAGCGTCCAGACTGACTGCATCACAGTGAAAATGATCAGAGGTCAATCCTGAGGATTAAGAGTGGCGGAGAGGATCAGTGGAGTTTCTCTCTCTTTCACCACCCCCACAAATTGACGTGATCTACGGGGATCATTGTGTAGAGGAGGTGCAAAATTATTGAGGACACCTTCCACCCTGTACATAGCATATTTCAGCTGGGGGGGGGGGGGGGGGGGTTGGAAGGAGAGAAGAGAGGAGATGCAGCCTTATCAAAGCACCATCAGCCAGAAGCAATAAGAATGTTGGAAGACCAAAGGAATTGCTCACACAAACCATCTGAGGCTCTGATTTGTACAAAGCTATACTTGTATGTTTATTTTTATAGGTAAAATACTTGTCCTGCAAATGTATTATTTGTCTGTATGTGTGTTATGTCTGGTTATGTGTCTGCATGTTTTGTACCGGAGAACGCTGTAAACTTGACTAATTAAAAAAATTCAAATAAGTAAAATGGCTGTTAATGGTTGGACTTATTTTAAAGAACGGTAGTGCTGAGTTGACTCGTGTATGCTTTAATTCTCTTTGGACGTTATGGGCGAGCTAAGCTTTCGCTATTTATCTGAGTCGGCAACATATGTTATCAATTTACAAAAGAAGCCACGGTTTAATTGTGACAATATTAAGTATATTCTTTGAAAAGAGATTAGATTCTTGCTGGAATGGTTCCAAACATGAGGAAAATACAAGGACATCACGAGGTTTGTATTCGCGCGAGTATTTTGGATAAATGTAGTGTCAAGATATAAAGGAGTGAGACAAATTGTAAATGATGTAGGATTCTCGGGTAGTCATGAGGAATTCAAAAGAAGTGTGGGTCACAAAATAAATATTAAAATCCAACCAAATATGCCTGATAACATGGGGTTTAATTTAAATTCCAAATTAAAAATTGTTTGGATTTTAAATCGTTTAATTCATCCAAATCACCCCGGTTGTTCTTCTACCTGCAATTTTAAAAGATTTATAAAGCCACAATACTTTAGCTGATTAAGTGTCAACGAAAATTCTCTGAACACGGTTTGGATCATCTGATATTTTAAACTTCATTTCTTCGTTCGTGATTACCGGGTAATCAAACGTAACACCGGATTCCACCCGTAAACTAATCTTGTCAAAGTTTAAAAAATGTAATGGGTACGAAATTCGATGCACTGTCCCCGTCTTGAATCCACTATTCGATGTAGATTAATCAATAGATTAATTTTACCTGATATCCACATTCACTTCAAATTGTATTTGCATAATGACAAGAATTTCGTTAAATAGATAGGAATGAAACATGGATAGAAATGAAAAAGTATCTAAATGCATTTTCTATAATCTGTATAAAACATTCGGTGAATGCATGGGATTCTTTTGAGTACACAGTACATCATTCTCATAACTGAAGGGCAACGCTTTAAACATCCACACGTTCGTCCTTTTTCTTTCTATTTGAGGTGTTGATTTCCACTGCTTTGTTTCTCTAGAAATAATTATGCAATTGCACGTTGTTCAATACTTGAAGATAAACCATTTACGCTATCCTTAGTCACAGCAAACCCGAAGGCAATATGCACCTAATGCCCGCCACCTTCATTTCATTCCCAGCTGACGGGTCATCAGAAGTACGAAGGTGCATCGTCCCCATCAGAAGGGAATGATTCTGTATTAAACGCTGTCCTCGCAGGAAGATTGGGCGGTTCCAATTTCTGATTCCAGCGTCCTACATTGGTTACAGCTGCTTTCCCAGGTTTTCTTCTAATAACTGTTTTATTGGAGGTCCATCCCTTCGCGATTAGCATTTCGCGAGATGCAGCTGTCACTCTGCAACCGCGTAACCTGCGTCTCACAAGTGCAACCCTGTTTCTCTCGTACCAAAGCCAAACGGGTTGAAAGCTACCTCTTTCTATTGCTGCTTTCAGTCATCGAGCAGCGAGCTTGTGCCAGAATCCAACTGTCTCCATCTAGCTGGCAATAGGGCCACTTCTTCCAACTGGTTCGCTGTGTACGCACAGGCAACAATGAAATTACATTAACGACATTCACCTTGCAGGTAACATTGATTCTATTTCCCATCCTCTTCGGTTTTTTTAAATTGATATTTTGCTTTGTGAACCAATCCTAGAGGAATCGTAGAATTGGTGTACTGGAGTTGCGAAGAAAACTAATTTGACTATTTTGCATCAGCCTCTCAAAAAATGGGATGGATAAACAAGAACAGGATTTTTCTAATTATGCTTTACAGGCGGTCGTGTTCGTTAAACCGTTTACTCCATATTTGCTATTGGAAAGAAGCCCGATCTCCTCACTTTGAGGTATCTGTAACAATTGCATTTCCAGATATATATTTTAAAGTAGATTTGTTTGGTAGTTGTCGATCGTTTAAGAACATCTTAAGTATATCTTCGTATTGTCAATCAGACTAAAAAATGCGTGCTCGATTTCTCAGGATTGTGTTTCTTTGCAATGATTGCGTTCGGTTATTTAAACTATTGCGAGTATTTGGGGCTGTTTTTCGGTTACGCTGCTAACTGAGTAATAACGAACCAGGGTCACAAATATTCACTGCATTTCGTGGTATCAAAAGTACTAGAATGTAAGCATTATGCAGTATGGTACTAGAGAATTGTTAGAAATCATAAACCAGTATTCTACATCCTTAAACTGCAACTTATCGAAAGTTACACGGCAATCTGATCGGTCAAACGACTAATGTTTCAGGTGCCCTTTCAGAAAAGAATCTCTCTGTTGATTTTTGCATGGTGGTGGTCTATTTTCGTTACACATTCCCGTTTCCTCAGTTGGATCGGTGCCCTGCTACTATTGCCATTGAAAAGCCATTGGACAAGTCGGAAAGAGTTCAAGCATCTGAAGAGCCTGGGCTTCCATGATCAAAGGCAGATTCCTTGGCCCGATGTCCTCAGTTGTGGCCCCAGCTCAAGAATTCAACAGGATGGAGACCAAGAAGGTGGAGCTGATCTTAGTGAAAGAACAGAATGGCATGCAGTTTCTCAATTCGACGCTGGTCCGCTCTCCCCAGTCGCCCGCGGAAGGAGAGACCGAGAGCCAGGTTAGAGAGACCTGGGCCAAGAAGATCGATTTCCTCCTCTCAGTTATCGGCTTTGCGGTGGACTTGGCCAATGTCTGGAGATTTCCTTATCTCTGTTATCGCAACGGCGGAGGTAAGAAACGCTACTTTCGTCCGCTCACTGGCAAAGAAAATATACACCGTCTTTAAAATCTGTACTAAGAGCGACTTGGATAGGAATGGAGAGCGCAGAGGAACAGGATATTAAACGGAATACGGTGGCAGTAATGGCTTGACTTTTTAACCCAGAGACTGGGCAATAAGTCGATGATTCTCCACCTTGGCATGTTCCCATCACTATTTGGCCATTTAACCGAAAAAAAATGTTTTCAGAATTGAATGTTTTATTGCTATTAATTATCCGCGAAGTGTTTAAAACTTAAAATAGCGAACAACAGATTGCAAGTCGTTGAAGTCCACCTATTTATTCAGAGCGAAACGTAGTCTGGGTGGGCGGCCGACGAGTCGAATGTGTCCGCACAGCTTGCCTCTCCCCTTTCATGGTGCTTCGCGCTAAAGAGATTCTGTTTACGTCTAGGAGCCTTTCTCGTTCCTTACTTGTTCTTCATGTTCATCGCTGGAATGCCCCTTTTTTATATGGAATTGGCACTGGGACAGTTTAATCGCCAAGGCGCTGCAGGGGTTTGGAAGATCTGTCCCATATTTAAAGGTAACCCGAGCTTTTCCATTTTCCAGCAAACTCTGATTTTAATTCCCGGTCACTTCTTATTGTTTTCGGTGAAAACGGATTGTTTCTTTATTATTCAGAACCACAGCTTCTGGTAATCGCGCCCTTCTCAATGTTGTTTGGAAGGACAAGCCAGAAGGCTGAGTAGATGCTTAATGGTAGATTATTTATGAGTGTGGATGAATCGAGGGACCTTGGGTCCAAAAACCATGGTCCCCACACAGGCTGAAAGGAGAATCAAGAAGGCCTATGCGATGCTTGGCTTAATTAATAGGGGATTAAGTTCAAGAGCAGTGTGGTCATGTTGCATCTCTACAAATCTCTTGTGAGATCACACTTAGAGTATTGTGTTCAGTTCTGGTAACCTCATTAGAAGAAGGATGTGGAAGCTATGGAGAGGGTGAAGAGGAGATTTACCAGGATGGTACCCGGATTGGAAAATAAGTCTTGTGAGACGAAGTTAGCAGAGATGGTAAATCTCCTCTGCACCTTGGAGTGTAGAGGGTTGGAAGGAGACTTAATAGAGGTCTACAAGATTATGAGAGGCATAGATAGGGTGGACAGCCAGCACCTGTTTCCTAAGGCAGGAATAACAAACACCAGAGGACATATGTACAAACTGAAGGTAGGAAAGTTTAGGGGAGACATCAAAGGTAAGCTTTTTTGTACAGAGTTGTGGGTGCCTTGCCAGGGATGATGGTGGGTTACGGGATAGGGAGGGATTAGTACTTTTTTTGTCAGGAATATAGGGGTCAGCACAATGTCGAGGCCTGAAAGGGCTGTGCTGTAGTGTCCTATGTAACTGCTTTTTTTGTCTAGTGGTTGTACTGAGAGTGCAACTAGCAGTCAACAGAGCTCAAATGGGGGTTAAAAAAAAACACTTCAAAATTGGAGCTATAAAGAGGTATGTGCTCTGGGTATCCTACAGAGATTTTAAGACAATCATCTCTTTTTGAGAATTAAATGCTTCTGTAAAGTACTTGAATGAAGGTTCTTGCAATTGGGAACACCTTAAACATCCTTAGTTTTTTTACACCTTGGCGATTATCAATATTTTCTCCATTGTTATCCAGATTGGTGGCACTTTACTCCTCATTGAAATAAGAAGATTATGATTTTAAAAGTTGCTTTTGTTACTTTTAAAATAGCAATCATGGAAATTACACCAGATTTTGATTCCCTGTTACCTGCTCCATTGTTTTAGGTGTTGGCTTCACAGTTATCTTGATTGCACTGTATGTTGGTTTCTATTACAATGTAATCATCGCCTGGGCACTCTATTACCTTTTTTCATCCTTCACAATGGAACTACCTTGGATCCACTGCAACAACAAATGGAACAGCCCCAATTGTTCCGATGTCACTAACTTTACCCAGCAGAACTCATCCACCAAGTATTATGAGTACAAAAACAATCCTGCAGCTGAATATTATGAGTAAGTAATTATTTATCATAATTACTCGTTATCTGATGTAGATATTGGCCTAGTATTCTTACCATACTGTAACCCTCATTCTCATAGTAGTGGGAATATGTATCATTAAAAATGTCACCATTCAGAAATGTTATCGGGAATGTAATTCTCAAACTGACAGTAACTGAAAGTTGTATTGATCTTTCTGACATGTACATTAAAAGTATGAAAGTTTGAGATGTTTTTTGCCCTCTCATGTTTTTCTTTACCTTTGCTTTTCATTTTCTCTCTCAACATTTAATATTTTCATGATTGTATTGTTCCACTATCCTCCTCATCTGACCATTTTAAATATATCCTTTGATGCAGGGTAAAGATGAGCAGGTTTACACTATTCTCATTGGAATTGAGAAGAACCAACGTTGATATTAATATATAGTATAGTATTCTGAGGAGGATACTGAGTTCTATAGTTTCTGGGATGAGGAATTCTGAAGTTTCTGAGTCTGGAATTTTCTAACACAGAGAGCTGTGGAAATTGAATTATGGTATCTATTCAAATCAGTGATGACCAGACAATCAAATAAAAGGTCAGCAGGGGATGTAAGGAGAGAGCAAAAAGTGGTGTTGAAGCTGAGATGGGATCAGCCATGATCGGATTGAATGGTGAAACAGGTTGATTGACCTACTGTGGTTTCCACTTCCCATGGAGTGAAACATGATTGTAGTAAAGCACACACTCGACATTACATACAACCCTGAGATTCTTTTTTTCCTGTGGGCAATGCAGAATTACCAATTATTGGGAGTGCAAAAAAAATGTACACGATGTGCACGTGAACAAATAACTGTAAATAGATAACAAATGTAAACAAACTGTGCAATACTGAGATACTTTAAAAGAGATGATAAACTGCACGACTGACAGTCCTTAAATGAGTCCCTGATTGTTGTTGAGGAGTCTGATGGTGGAAGGGTAGTGCCTCTTCTTGTACCTTGTGGTGAGAGTCTTGTGGCACCTATTCCTCTCTCCTGATGGCAGCAGCAAGAACAGAGCGTGTGCAAGCTGACGTGGATCCTTGACGATTACTGTTGCTCTCTGACGGCAGTGCTCCCTGTAGATGTTCTCGGCATTGGGGAGGGGTTTGTCTATGATGTCCTGAGGTGTGTCAACTAACTTTTGGAGGGGTTTACACTCAGGGGTATTGGTGTTCCTATACCAGACCCTTGATGCAGCCAGTCACCACATTTTCCATCACAGAAATTTGCCAGGGTTTCTCTTGTCATACAGTTGTAGGCGCAAAGTGAGTAGAGCAGGGGACTAAGAACACAGCCCTGTGATGTTCTAGTATTGATGGAGATTGTGAAGGAGATATTCTTAGTAATCCTCTTTGAGAAGGTATATAACCAACATTTTGGCCTGAGCCCTTCTTCAAGGTATGGTCGAAAAGCAGGTAGGTGCCTGAATAAAAAGACTGGGGTAGAAAGGGCAGGGGGAGGGGTATAGACAGCAGACAAAAGGTGATAATGGGACATGAATAAGAGGACAAGAGAGGAAAGGTGAGAATTGATCAAGCGAGTTAGCTCAGCGAATGTAGTGCTGAAGGAAAAGAGACAGAGGGAAGGAGAGAGCTACAGGAAAGGAAAAATAGGGATCAGGAAAGGGAGGGATGTGGGGAGTTGGGGGATGGGCTAATGCCATCTGGTTGATGTTAATGCCATCTGGTTGAAAGGTGCCCAGATGAAATATGGACTGCTGTTTCTCTGATTTTCCAGTCCTTAGGCATCATTTGTAAATTTGTGGGTGTTCAGAAAACTATATTCAAGGCTTCCATAATTTCTTCCCTCCACAATCAAGGATGCACCTAGACTATGTGATGTATTCATTCTAAGTGTAGCTAGCTTTTCAAGTACTATCACTCAACCTTTACTCATCCAAAACCTCAAGATCATCTTTCTTTGCTGATACTATTTTCAAAATTGTCTCCTTTGTTGGAGAATGACATAAAGTAATTAGTACCTCAGCCATCCCCCTTGCCTTTCACTAGTAGATTTCCTTGTTTGTTGTGAATATCCCCATTACTCCTTTAACAACACTGCTCACATTCACTCCATTAGAATATTTTTGGATTCCCTTTCACATTTACTGCCAATTTAAAAAAAAAATGTTTCCTAGCCTGCCCTAATTACTTTCTCCTTTTAAACATTCTATTGTTAGCCAGGTCTCTCTTGAGCTAATTTGTTTTTACTCTACATTTATGGTCAACCTGTGAGTTCTGGCCTTAATTTCCCTACCCGTCTCCCTCTTCCATCCAGATTTTGGTTGAAATATTTCCAACAAGAAGGTCCTCTAATTATTTTATTTCAGTATTGCTTGTTAATCTTTGACCTGAATCTATTCAGAACTAAATTCAACAATATCAGTCCTGGAAAGTGTTGAGCCAGAAATAAATTAAGTTCCTTGAACACACATCCGAAAGTCCTCCAACTTATTTCCTTCTATTATTGCTATCCTTGTCCATATTTGAATGAATGAAGTACCTCATAATTACTACAAAATTGCATTTGCACCTCTCAGTAATTCCTAACAGATTTGCTGCACAATATCCTTCCCACTTAATTGCCTGTGATGTAGTTCCAGTTGTATAATTGCATCTTTCCTTCCCCCTTTGCTCTGAACCAGTAGATTTATCCTTAATCTTTCCAGGCAATGTGTGCTAAGAAACATGTACTAATGAGGGGGAGACTGAGTTATTGCTTCAGTTTGATAACTTTTTATTATGATGATGGGTTATTGACATGAAACATTCAGAAAGGCAAACAGAGTTGATGTTTCTATTTTATGACCTTTCATTCAAACTAATGAAGAGTCAATGACCTGAAACAATTTCTCTGCTTTTCCCTCTACACACACTAAATGATCTGCTGAGTATTTTCAGCACCATGTTTTTATTTGTGGTGGATACTGCTGTTTCTAGTTAGAGAGGGCTTATATTAAAGTCCAAGACCCATTAAAGTTTCAATGCCTTAAAGCTACTGGTTTTAAATGAAATAATGTTTTCCATTTGGGGAAGATTCACCTGATTGACCTTTAGATATACTATGAAGTTTCTCAGCTGTATTACTTTTAAAATATACCTTTTGCCCTTCTTGACAAGGACACCATTGATAAAAGTCCCCTTACCCTTTTGATTTGATCAGTAATTCATTGGACTGGACCTTTCTTATATGGTGTTGTCCAGAATCAAGTTGGATCATAGAGGAAAATATGTAAAAAAAAGTTATGCAGTGCAGTCTGTCACTGGCTGATCTGAATTTTTCTTTGAAAATTTGACAAGTCGGTTATTTTTCAGAAATAAATGTTTTATTTCAATTTAAATTTTGTAGTTATCATTTTTATTAATTGTTGCTTGTTGGAATACTGTGCTGGTGTTTTAGGTTTGTTGTTATGTTCAGATATGGAAGGAAGCATGGGAGCTAAAAGTGTACAAAGTATGTCATTTAGTCCACAGAAGTCAGCTCATTTTGGTTTTAATTTTCATGGGGTGCCATTATTAGCAGCAGGATTTAGATCCAATGTTATCGACGGACTAATGGTTTCAAATCAGGTTGGTGTGCAACTTTGGGAATGTGGAGGGGGTGGGAGTAGTACCTGCAGATGGTGGTATTCCCCATGTTTACTGCCCTTGTCCATGTTAGAGAGATGACAGATTTGTGAGGTTCTATTGGAGTAGCCTAGGCAAATAATTGCAATGCAATTTGTTTGTGGTTAACTGGACAGCTCACTGGTAAATGCTTAGGATCATTGATGGGGGTCAGTCAAGCAGACTGCTTTGTCCTGGATGGTTGTGAGCAAAACCTGGTGGAAAAGATTTCATCATGCTTGTGGATGATGGAAATATGTTGGGATGTCAGGATACTCAGCAACTGAACTGGTCTTGCATCTGTGGTAAGGCTGCGGTGTGGATGCCAATTGAAAATATAGGGCAGATAGTTAGACTCTCTGAGGGAAATGGTCATTATTTGGCCTTTTTTTTTCAGGATGAATGCTACTTTACGGTGCTTGACCCATAGACGGCTTCACTTGCTGAGGAGCTGTGAACAGAATTGAGCATTGTGGAGTTGTCGATGAGCTTCTCCACTTAGGATGTTGCAGTGGAAGGAAGATCAATGAAAAGCACCCAAGGATGACTCGTATTGCATGAAGAGCTCCTGCTGTGCCAAATAATCATAAATGTCTTCCCTTGCGCTGTTTACCCTTGAATGCCCATTTAATTCATTTTTTACTGGGCCTCCCTGGTGCATTTATGATAAGGATAGTCATTTTCTTCTCATCTCTGGAATTGGTCTGTTTGGTCTATGTGATGAGATTTGCAGTGGAGTGATCCTTGTGAACCCAATTGTGTATCAGTGAGTAAGTGCTGCTTTATAACAGGGTCTATAATAGGTTTAATCACACTACCAATGATTGAGAGTTGACGTTCAATCAATCAGCAGTGGAGGAAGAAGAGTGTCCTACTGTTTTAGACTGTTATCATTGTCTGACTTTAGGTAATCCCAAATAGCACCAGTCTACCTTCTCCCACCTCTGTGTAGGCTTGTTCGAGATTCAAAGGAATGTCTGGGCCAAATGACGACTGGGATTGTATCCCTAAATGCTTCATACTGCTGAGTATTCAGAATGAATATTACTTCATGTTATAATGTGCCACATGGATGTTTAGGTCATGTATGATTCTTGGTGGGCTCCGTTCTCCATTTCTGGTCTCTTCCCTGATTCTTGAATAGCTTCACCATTTTAAAAACCCTGTCTTCATCTGGTTTGCCCTCAAGCTCTGGTATTTCTATGCTAAAACCACTGTCAATCTGCTTCTTAAATCCTATTTTAAGGTTCCTTTATTGTATACAAAAATCACATTATTTGTTTTTGTTTGCCCTGTAAAGCCATGCAAAGAGCTACCACTTGTCCTGCGCTCCATCAAGAAGAGAAAGAAAAACAAGAGAGTCCCTTCTGAAAGATTATGGCCGTGGATCCCACCACTTACTCTGATTCTGCCACCTCTTGTGGTCTCCTATCCTGTAGGATCCTCTCTCAGGCTTTTCACTTTCAGTAGAGGGAGGTAGGTATTCTCCCGCTCCAATGGCCTGTGGAGGTCCGCTTCTCCCCTGGAGCCTGCAACCTATGTGGTCTGGGCTGTGAAGCATGGGTGCTTCTTCTTGGTCTTGGACCTCGGCGAGTGCTCTGATGTAATAGAAGCAGCACTGGGCCTGTCAGGCAATTTGGATCTGTGCAGGGCTGAAATGTTTAACGTCCAAGCAATAGGACCCCATAGAACAGCTCTGGAACACATCTCTGATCTCCCTCACTCCACACCAGTGACAGTGCGACCATAACAGCAGATACAGCAACGTTGTCATACTTCTTTGTTCATCCATCTAAATACCCATTTATATGATTTGGTATCTAATGCTTCTATGTAGTAGAATACTGTATTAAAGGGCATATAAAATACTAATTGTTTAGAAAAGGCTACATCCTTTGCTAGCTGATATCAAGAGTTATAATTCATCATGCTGTACCTGATACATTAATCCATTGAACATGATGCTGGAGGTATGGGGTGAGGATAATAGTCATGGATTTTGTGTGCCCTCCGTTTCCTTTGCATGGTTAAATTCAGTTAGTAGTTACAATACCAATCTGATATAACCATTTTGTGATCACCATTGCTTCTCAGTCTGTTTTGTTTCCTGTTCGCTTCAATTGTAGAGTTTCCCTGCAGCTAGGTTCACAATTACCACTACAAAGGTATTTGTAATGTAAACAGACCTTAATAAATTCCCACTTATGGATTCTTTCAGCATCTACATGTTCAAGCTGTAACAATCACATGATCTGTTCAGTGTTACTGGGGCTGTAAAATTTGTACTTCTGAACAACATTACAGGTTGCAACCCCTCGCAAACACTTCAGAACATGATTGCAAGACAGATAGATGGGGCTGAATTTGTCAGATGTGTTTGAGGGATTTCTGACACAATATGTGGACCAGGCAATGAGAGGAGAGGCCATACTGGATCTAATTCTGGGTAATGAACCTGGTTAGATGGTGAACCTCTCAGTGGGAAGCATTTTGGTGACAGTGACCACAATTCCCTGAGCTTTAGCATGGCTATGGATAAGGATAAAAGAAGACAAAATGGGAAAGCATTTAATTGGGGAAGGGATAATGACGATGCAATGAGGCAGGAATGAGTAAGAGTAAATTGGAAACAGATGTTCAAAGGTGAAAGCACCGAACTAATGTAAAGGACATCTAGGGACCTCTTGTGCTGGGTTCTAGATGAGTTTGTTCACTGGGACATGGAAAAGATGGTAGGAAAAGGGAACCATGGTTGACAAAACAGATGAGGCAGCAAATCAAGAGGAAGAGGAAGCATACATTAGGTTTAGGAAACAGGAAGGGCTCATGATAAGTATATAGTAGCCAGGAAGGTGCTAAAGAAAGGACAGAGGAGAGCTCAAAGAGGACATGAGAAGGCCTTGACAAATAGAATCAAGGAGAACCCCAAGGCATTCTATGTGTATGTGAAGAACAGAAGAATGGTGAAAATGAAAGTGGGGCCACTAAAGAATAAAGGAGGCACCATGTGCCTGGAGGTGGAGGAGGTTGGGGTGGTTCTAAATGAATACTTTGCTTTAGTATTCACAAAAGAAAAGGACCTTGATGAGGGTGAGGTCGGAATAGAACAGGCTTGTGTGCTGGTCGGTTGAGATTAAGGGAGAGGAAGTGTTGGATCTTTTTAAAAACATTAAGATCTTTATGACCCTGGAGTGGACATGATATGCCCCAGGCTTCTGTGGGAAGTGAGGGAAGAGATAGCTGGGGCAGTAGCTATTATTCTTGAGTCCTCTTTGGCCACAGGGGAGGTGCCAGAGGATTGAAGAATGGCAAATGTGATCCCCTTGTTTAAAAAAGATGATAGGGAGAATCCTGGGGATTATGGACCATGAGTCTGACGTCAGCGGTGAGCAAAGTATGGGAGAAGATTCTCAAGGATAGGATCTATGAGCATTTGGAGAAGTACAATCTACACAAGGAAAGTCAGCATGGCTTTGTGAAAGGAAGGGCCATGCCTTGCGAGCTCAATTGAATTTTTTGAGGATAGGGTGGTTGATGTGGTCTATATGAATTTTAATGAGGCAGGCAGCATTGTTGGCAAGATGGTTAGCATAATGCCTTTACAATGCCAGTGATCAGAAATGAACTGGGGTTTGAATCCCACGCAGTCTGTAAGGAGTTTGTACGTACTCCCTGAGCCTGTGTGGGTCTTCTCCAGGGGCTCCAGTTTCATCCCACCATTCAAAATGTACTGGGGTGTAGGTAAATGGGGTATAAAATGGGCAGCACTGATTCATAGGGCCAAAGTGGCCTGTTACAGTGCTGTATGTCTAATTTTACAAAAGAATTGGAAAGGCCATCCATGAGGGACTTGTTCAGGAAGTTATGAAGCAAGGGATCGATGGAAACTTGGTTGTGGGTATAAAAAAAAGTGGCTTGCATGTTGAAAGCAGAGACCAGTAGTGGAAGTGGAGGTCAGTGACTAGTGGAGTTCCATGTGGATCTGTTCTGGGACCCCTGCTCTTTGTGAATTTTATAAATGACCTAGATGAACAGGCAGAAAGATGGGTCAGGAAGATTGCGGATGGAGGAATTGTGGATAGTGCTGAAGGTTCTGTCATAGATTACAAGAGGATATAGATAGGATGCAGAGTTGGATGAAAAAGTGGAAGATGAAGTTCAATCCAGTGTGAGATGATGCATTTAGGAAGATCAAACCAGAAGGCTGAGCACAGGATTAATGGTCAGTTACATAAGTGTGTGGATGAATTAGGGTACCTTGGGATCCAAATCCATACATTTCTCAAGGTTGTTGTGCCTATAGGATGCTGGGCTTAATTAGTAGGGGGATTTACTTCCAGTCAAAAGATCATGTTGCAACTCTACAAATCTCTGGTGAGACCACACTTAGAGTACTGTGTTCACTTCTCATCACCTCATTTTGGGAAGAATGTGGAAGCTATGGAAAGGATACAGAGGAGATTTACCAGGATGTTGCCTGAATTGGAAAATCTGTCCTGTGAGGCAAAGTTAGAAGAGCCGGGATTTTTCTCTTTGGAGCAAAGAAGGATGCGAGGATACTTAATAGATATCTACAAGTTTCTGAGAGGCATTGACAGGAAAGACAGCCAGTGTTTTTTGTTTTCCCAGGGCTGGAATAGCAAACGCCAGATGATGTATGTACAAATTGAAGGGAGGGACATTTAGGGGAGACATCAAGGGATGTGGATGCAGGGATTACCTTGTCAGATGATGATGGAGGCTGAAGCATAAGGGGCATTTAAGAGACTCTTATACAGGCACATAGATGAAAGAAAAAAAGAAGGTTGTGAGGCAGGAAGGGTTTAATACTTTTTTTTTGGAAGGAATATATGCGCCAGCATAACATTGAGGGCCAAAGGGCCTGTAATGTGCAGTGGTGCTCTATGTTTGACCATAGAGTAACACAGGGCAGGAGGAGATCCTTCAGCTCATGATATCTGCTTTGAACATGATGCTCATTAAAATAAGACTGTGCCTATTGCTCTATTTCCTGCATAGCCATGTCTATCTAGATGCCTCCACTTTGCTGATACTGTCTCAGAATTGAAGAGGGCTGGTGGGTTCCTCCCCATCAATCCAGCTGAATGTAGTTTTAGATTGCAGATAGAAGGGCACTCACCCAGAGCTGCTGAGGTTCTTGTCTAAAGTAGAATGCCTGAAAAAGAATGCTCCAAACATGTCAGGATTGAAGGCCAGAAGAAGTTTGTCTTGGGTCTCCCCTATTCTTGGTTCACACCACCCATAACAACCTACTTTGTAGCCAGAGTTCTGCTACTGCCTAAGTTGGTTCAGTAGCACCAGGTGCTGAGCTTACTTGAAGTTGAAATTTATTGGGGTGCATGGTTCGGGTAGCAGTTTGTGGAACACTATTACAGGATCAGCAATCCAGTTTTGCATCCAGTGCTGTCTGTAAGGAGTTTGTCTGTTTTCCTCGTGTCTGCGTGAGTTTCCTCCAAGTGCTCCTGCTTTCTCCCATCTTCCAAAGATGCGCGGTGTTAGAAGGTTAATTGATCACATGGGTGTATTTGGACAGCATGGGCCGTAAGTGCCTGTCAACATGATATATCTCTAAATTATGCATGTACATTTATAGCAGCCACGTGTAGTTTTTAGAAAGATGGATTTTTAGCAAATTTAAATTTCAATCTGAAGATTATTAAGTTTAACCTCTAATCAAAACTCATTCAATGAATTCCATTGTCTGATCTGAGAGTTATATATTTTCAAAAATAAACTGGTAAAGTTTCCACACTGGTTCATAGTGTAACCTTCCTGTCTGCAGAGGGTCTGTTTATGTGCTGTAACACTCTAAGGTGTTTTTTATTGTTGTTTCTAAACAGACGTGGCATGCTTCACCTCCATGAAAGTGCGGGGATCCATGATATTGGCAAGCCCAGGTGGCAGCTCACCTGCTGCTTATTTGTAGTAATTGTGATCCTTTACTTCAGCCTGTGGAAGGGAGTTCGAACATCTGGCAAGGTGAACTCATAATTCTGTTAAATTCCACCATGGCACTGACATCAAATTTGACCAACTGCTTAGAAGGTGGATTATCTGCCATTATCATATGATTACTAATGTACTCTTAAATGTACTCGCTTCAATATGAATTGTGTCAAATTATGAGATGGCGAAAGTCATTGGTTTCAGAGACCAGAATAGAAGGCCTTTGTTTGGATGGTCAGATCTGCTCTGACACCATCCAAGAGCAGTCCACTCTCCTATCCCCATGTCTCTGCAAATTCTTTGCAAGTTCAGCTCTCTTTTGAACATAATCAAACTTCTCTCCAGTGCTCCCCACCCTCCAAGCAGTGTTTTCCAAATTCAACATGTTAATGTACTTTTCCTTCCTTCACCTTGGTCCTTTTTGCACACGATCTTAATTTGATGCCCTCTTTTTTCCTTGACCCTTTGCTAATGGAACAGTCTTTACAACTATATTCTGAATTTCTCCATAGGTTTCCCTCGTAACCTCCCATCTTCCAATAGGAGGAACCCCAGATTCTCCAGTCTATTTCCACAACAAATTAAAACCATCATTCTTGGAATCATTTTGGTAACTTTCTCCTGCATTCTCACCAAAAACTATACATCCTTCCTAAAGTATGGCACTTGGATTGGACACAAAACTCCACCTGTGGTTCCACTTGTGTTTCTAAATGGTCATCATGAGTTTCTTGTTTAATACACTTCATTGCCACTTTTCACAATCACGATTTCAACCTGCCCTTCCACTTTGAATGAAATATTCACAAATACCTCAAATCTCTGTTTTTGTACCTTGTTTATATTTGTGACCTCTAGATTTGTATTGTTTCTTCTTGTTCTTCCTACCAAAATACATCAACTCACATTTCTCAGCATTAAATTTCCCCAGTCATCTGTCTGCCCGACCATTCTGTCATTTCCTTGGTGTATTACTATCCTAACCTGAAATAGTACAGTCCTTATTTTTAGTGACAGGTAGTACAGTAAAATCCTTGATATCTGTCAGCTAAAGGGATTGTTAGCTGCCAGATAAGTGAATTTCCCAGATGTTTGAGACTGCGTGTTGTGGAAATGTAGCATGAACGATGAGGTGTCCAATTTTAAACTTCCATATTTTTCTTTTTTAAAATTTATTGATTTTTATCATACAACCGTACAAGTCCATATAAATTAAATATAATATCCATTTGGATTGGCATCAAATAGAAATAATAATACATGGACTCCTTTCTAATCTAAACATATAAATAGTAAAAAAAATAAAAGGTTGATTATAAAGATTTAACCCCATTCACCCATCAAGTTGAAATTGGTATTCAAGTAGACTTGAAATTCAGCAATGGCTGCCAGAAATCCAATGAAATATGACAATTTACGGCATCCTCTTTCCTTGATCATTCCAAGTAAGCTATAAATAAACCCCAAATCTTATCAAAAGAGATCTTGATCTTCCTAACATTATGTCTGATTTTTTTTCCAAACTTAGAAAGGACATAATATTCAGTAACCAGTCTATGGGTGAGTGGAAAGTCCTCTTTCCATTTAATCAATATTTGTCTTCTAGCCAGTAATGTAGAAAATGCTAAGATCTGTTTTTGGTTAGATGTTAAATATATGTTTACATCACTAGAGAAGCCAAACATTGCAATCAACAGACATGATTCTAGATGGATCCCAAAAATGGTTGGAAATGTTCTGAAAATAGCTGTCCAATATTCTACTAAATTTGGACAAAACCAAAACGTGTATCAAAGAGGCTTCAAATCTTTTGCGTTTTGTCACACAATAAGTTGATATCTGGGTAGATTCAAGCAAGCGTAACTTTAAAAAAATGTACTCTATGCACCAATTTAAATTGAATCAAACTGTACCTAGAGCACAGAGATGAGTCATGGATTAGAGCCAAATTGAAATCAGTGTCTACTGGGTGTGGAGCATCTGGTTATTGTGCCCTCCCCATATAGTAAAGGTAAGTGTGGGTGATCGGGTCTGGGCAGCAGCCCAACTCCAGCTGAAATAGTCCATTATGCACATGCCCAAATTAATTCTGATATGATTTGACAGATATTTAAATATGCCATCACATTAAGTAGCTTTGTCTGTCATTGTACAATTATCTTTACATACACTTGTTTATCTAACTTAATTTACAGAAATATTGTGTTACCTCCTCCTCCCTATTTGATGGAAATATTTAATGTATTACATCATTTGTCTTTGTATTAAATATTCACAAGTTTCAATGTTGAAGAAATCCAGAAGAAGTAGTGAGGGTGAATATGTTTTTCCTTGAAATATAACAGGTTGTCTGGATTACTGCTACAATGCCTTATATTGTTCTTACAATCCTGCTGCTTCGTGGAATCACCCTCCCTGGAGCAATAGATGGTATCAAGGCCTATCTAAGTGTTGACTTCTTGCGGCTGCGTAAGGCCTCGGTAAGTCTCTAAGATCAGCATGTCCCTTCTTTTGCATCGAGTTACAAATGGGCACTTGTTTCTCCCCATGTTGAAATATGACTGGCCATCAATCATTTTGTACATATTTGGTATTATAATACCACTTTTTAAAAAGCACCAGCCAGATTTTGAAATACTCTATTGAAAAGGTTAATTTAGAAAGAGTAAAATAAAAGTTAAAATAATAGATGGAAATTCTAAATAGAATAACTGGAGACTTGATTCAGAAAGAAAATGTTGAAGGTGCACAGGCCAGTATCTGAGGATGGAGAAAAAAATAATAACGATCTGCTCAGCAAAAAAAACATAGCAGTTTCTGAAATTCAGAAATGGAAAAAAAAACACTAATTTCAGCAATTGTGTAGCATCTGTTAAGAGAAGAAACGATTTTAGACCTTTGTCTTTGCACTTGGGCTATTTTTGATCAAAGATCTTTAACCCATTTTTTTCTCTGTCCTAAATGTGGCTGAATCTGTTGGGTTTTTCCAGCATTTCTATTTTATTTCAAATTTCCAACAACTTAATTTTTCTGCATATCTCTGTTCCAGTATTTTTTTCTCCCTATTTCTCTTTTGTCCTTCTATTTGCATCTCCACCAGATGGATCAGATATGATTAATAAATCACTTTTTTTAGCTCGTGCGCCACCATTTGTGTCATTCAGTCTCTCCACTCTATTCCCTTTGTTCTTCTCACCCCTTTCCCTTCCCTGCAATTTAAAACGTGTTCATTTACTCACTCTACCTAGTTCTAATGAAAGATCATGGGCCTGAAACGTAAATTCAATTTCTCATTCCACGGAGGCTGGTTGACCAGAAAATATAATATTTTGCCAATGGACTAAGAAACAATATCCTTTTTTTGTTGCGTAAATCTTTGAGTTGGTTAATCTAACTTAATCATAGAATCTCAAGGGAAGTTCTGAATCCTCTGTTAAAATAATAATAATTCTGGATAAGGTTGTGAAATGTGTACAATATTATAGCATTTGTTGTCATACATTAATAGTCATGGTTTAGTAAATCCCAGTACAGCACTGCCAGGCAACAACAGTGTGCACAGATCTAGAGGGTTTACTATTGAAATCAGAGAAAACTATGTGCATCCAGGGAATGGGTATAGTCTTGAAGAAAGCCTTTGAAAATGGTGTGCAGGGCTCTGATGTGATTGACTGCTTAAGAATGTGCAAGTCTGAGAGAGAAAGAAAATTAAAGCACCCCAATCCTGATGATTTCAATTGTTCTGAAATGGGAAGACCTCAACATTTGTGACTCCAGATTTCACCTGTCACTTCCCTCCACACTCAAATGATGGTTCTAAATAGAGCATTGATGATCTGATATAATAAAAGAGATGCTATTTAGGTAAGCAAGGCAGCACTGTGGTCTGCACTCCAGGGAAGTACTGAAAAAGTACTTAATTCCTTTTCAAATATTTTGCCAGCTCAAGAATATCTCAACCAGATCAATTATCAGGCTTCAGCCAAAAGAAGCAATATGAGGGCATTGAATTAATTGGCCTGTTGATTGGCATGTTTAAAATGATGATGATAACCGGATGAGCTGTTTAAACAGAGATAAAACCTCCAGTCCATGATGCAAGTAAAAAGAAATTCTGAGCATGTACTATATGTGGAAAAATAACTGAATTCTTGCTGTTTTAACAGGAAAACAGACCTCCATCTCACCAAATCTGTTAAACTTTACCATGTAACCTATTTAATAAAATTTAATTTTCATATAATTTATTTCACTCTTTGTGTTCTTAATTATTTTGATTTCCCTTTGAAAAGAAAAACAAAGTTCGTGCAAAAATGTTTGGGCCATTATTTTTTATTGGGAACTAAATTCTGCCACCCATTGAATTCTTTCATAATTTGGAAGAACACTTGGAGCAGCCATCATCTGATGTGACATCAGAGGAAATCAAAACAAGAACAACCTTGTGCAATGGACAAAGTTAAAAGTTCAAATTTATTGTCAGACTACATACAACCCTGAGATTCTTTTTTTCTGCATTCAGACAGAATTTCTATATCAATAACTATACTCAAAGAAAGAACTGTAAACAACCTGTGCAGCTGCAGATGTAGGTATATACAGTAATAAATAACGAGTCTCTGATTGAGTTTATTGTTCAGGAGTCTGACAGTTGAGGGATAGCATCTGTACCTGAACCAGAAGGTATGGGTCCTGGGGCACCTGCACCTCCTTCCTGATGGCAGCAGTGAGAACAGAGCACGTCCTGGGTAGTGTGGATCTTTGATAATTGATGCTGCTTTCCAGCAACGTTCCACGTAGATGTCCTGGATGGTGGGAATAATTTTGCCTGGGCTGAGTTCACTACCTTTTGCAAGATTTTTTACTCAGATGTTGGTGCCCTCCTACCATGCCGTGCTTCAGCTGGTCAGCCCGCTTTCCACCACACATCTGCAGCAGTTTTCCATGGTTTCCAATGACATACCAAACCTCAGCAGATTCCTGAGGCTCTGTCATTTTTTTAACAATGGCATTAATGTGATGGGTTTAGGGAAGGTTATCTGAAATAGTAACACCCAGGAATTTAAAGATGCTCACGCTCTCCACCTCTAATTCTCCAGTGTTTGCTAGATTGCAATCCTCTGGTTTTCATTTCCTGAAGTCCACAATCAGTTCCTTGGTCTTGGTGACATTAAGTGAGTGGTTGTTGTTAGTACACCATTCAGCCAAGTTTTCAATTTCCCAACTGTATACTGTCTCATTACCCCTTTTATACAGCCACTACAGTGGTGTCATCAGCAAACTTATTGTTTTTGTACTTAGTCATAGGCATAAATCAAGTCGAGCAGGGGGATAAATACATATCCCTGTGGTGCTCCAGTGCTGATGGAGATTATGGAGGAAATACTTTTGCCGATCTAACTGGGGTCTAGAGGTGAGGAAATCCAAAATCCAATTGCATAAATGGGTGTTGAAGCCCAAGTCTTGGAGTTTACTAATAAGTTTTAAGGGATGATGATGTTGAATACTGAGCTGTCAGTAAAGAGCATCCTTAAATATGCATCTTTAATGTCCAGATGTTCAAGGGTTTTGTGAAGAACCAGTGAGATGACATCTGAAGTAGACCAGTTGCTATGATTGCCCATGTCCATGTCACTGTTCAGACAGGAACCGATATGCTTCAACACTAGCCTCTCAGAACACTTCATCACCTTGGATGTGAGTGTCGTTTAGACAGGTTACCACGCTCTTCTTGGGCACCAGTACGATTGAAGCCTATTTGAAACAGGCGGGTGAAATGTTGAAGGTATCTCTGAATATATTAGCTAGTTGGTCAGCATAGGTTTTCGGGTCACAGCCAGGCACTCTACACCAGATTCTTTGGTTCACTCTCCAAAAGGCAACCTGCATGTCATCTTTAGATACTGACAGTGGATGTGAGGGTGAATGGTGTTTCCTCCTTGTTCTGGTGGTCAAATCAGGCATAGAAGGCATTAAGCTCATCTAGCAGTGAAGCTTTGCTGTCTCCTATTGCACAGGATATAGATTTTGAGCAGGTTATGTCATTTAAAACCTTCCACAGCTGTCAGGTATCTTTTGTTTATTCCATTCTACTCTGGAATCCCCAATTCACTCAGGAGATGTCTTTCCATGGGTCATACCTACGCCTTTTATAGTGTTCTGGATCTCTGGACTTAAATGTGCGTGATCTAGCTTTCAGATTTAATTGTTCATCCAGGGCTTTCGGATAGGCAAATCCCTGAATGATTTGGTGGGGGGAACTCTCATCCTCAACTCTTTTAATAAAGTCTGTACCAGCCCTGGTGTAATCATTCAGATCCTCAGCTGAGTTCTTGAACATAGTCCAATCCACTGACTCGAGGCAATCCTGTAATCATTCTTCAGCTCTCGCAGCCAGATTCTTGCTGCCCTGATCTCTGGAGCCTTGCTTTTTAAGCTCTATCAGTATGCAGGTAGCAGGATAACTGCCTAATGGTCTGATTTGCCAAAATGTGGCCTCGGGGAAAAATGATGGGCATTCCTTTTTGTAATCTTGGAGTAATCAAGTGCTCTGGGACCTCTGGTACTGTAGGTTACTTGCTGGTGATAATAGACAGGGATTTCTTCAGACAGTCCTGATTAAATACACTGACTATAATTTGTATTTCTTATTTGCAAACCACATTATGCAGCTCGGTGAGGGAAAATGGACAAGATTGGGGAAAAATAATCCATATGAACAGCAGTGGTGACACAGTTAGCATTGCCAGCAACCTGGGTTTGAAACCAGCACTGTCTGTAAGTGTGTCTTCGTGGATTTCATCCGGGTTCTCCGGTTTCCTCCTACCCTTTTCAAAATGTTAAAGGGTTGTAGGTTTATTAGTGTTTTTGCACGGCATCAGCTCGTGGGCTGGAAGGGGCCTATTCCATTTTTTTTTTAATGGAAAGAAAATTCCAGCTTGCTATTTCATCACCATCCTGTGGTTGTGAAATCTGGACACTCATCAAGGCACTGGAAAAATGATCTGGGTATTTTTAAAAATGTGATGCTTCAGAAGACTTCCATGTATACACTATGTTATATGTGTGGCAAGCAGCGCCTGTCAAGGATCACTGGGTATAGCCACTTCAGGACACTCATAACAAACCTCAAAAACTGGCTGAAACGAACCATCAACATCCCCTACAGGATGGATAGGAAGAAGGGGAGGAGGAGAGGAGGAAGAGATAAAATAGGTAGTCATTGTGTATTACTGAAATTAATAAATAAAATGAAGATGCAAATGCTTGGAATTGTTTGTTTCCACCTTCAAAAGGGAAGATTAGAAAAACAGGAGTGGGCAATTCAGTACATTGAATATGCTTCATTCCATACATTGATGGCTAATATTTAATTTCAATATCTTATTCCCTATCTCCACCCATATCTCTTGATGTTTTTTGTATTTGACTCCTTAAATCATTCAGTGACTTGACCTCCACTGCCCTCTGCATGAAGAAATGCTTCATCTCAGTCCTGCATACCTTGCCCTATATTGCAGGATGACCACTTCTGGGCTCGCTTAGCCGGGGCAAACATCCACACACTGCAGGCAGCATATCAAACCCTGTCAGAATTGAATGTTTTTGAAGTGAGTCTCTTATTTGTCTATCTCTAGTATATAAAGTAGAGGTGTTGGTGTGTCTTCTTAACATTTGCTTGACTATATTGGACAATATGGTTGAATGACTTTATTATTAAGTTAGATGACAAACAATGAACTCAGCACCAATCCCTGTGGTACACCACAGGTCACAAGTCTCCACTCTGAGTAGCATCCCTTCACTGCCACCCTCTATGTCCTACCATCAACCTATTTTGTATCTAATTGACCAGCTCACCCTGGATTTATGCTATCTGACACCAAACCAGCCTACCATACAGGACCTTGTTACTGCCTCACCAATGTTCAGGTAGATAAAATCTGTCACTTCTTCAAAAAAAAACTCAATCAAAATCATGAGACAGGATTTTCCATATACAAAGCAGTGACTATCATTGATCGATACTTGCTTTTCAAATCCAAGTGGATTCTGTCTCTCAGCATTCCCCTTGTAATTTCTTTATGGCTGACATTAGGTTCATCAGCCTGCCTGGTTTGTCCTTACAGCCTTTCAAAATAAATGCACAACTTAGTGGCCCTCCAGTGGCACCTCACCCACGCTCAACATTGAAGATAATATCTCTGCCAGCACTCCTGTAATTTCTTTCCCAACATCCCATAAATTCCTTGGACACACACTTGATCAAAATTTTTATGCACAAGACCACCAGCACTCCTCTTTTATCATGTGGGTTCTCTTCAAGACATCACAATTTACTTCCCAAATTCCCTAGTCTCTATGTCTTTCTCCATGGTAAATACGTAGAGAAATACTCACTTAGGACCTCACCCATCTCCTGTGGCTCCACACATATTGTAGATGACCTTGTTAAACTTTAAGGGATCCCATTCTTTCCCTTGATATGCTTTTGGCTTTAATACACTTGTAGACTAGGTAAGTGGCAAAGAGAAATCAAAAAAGGAGATGATGGACTATGAGAGAAATAATTTGAAAGGCAACATAGAAAGAAGGAGGGGGATGTGGAACTAATATGAATTCTCTGTTGGAGCTGGCAGGGACACAATGTCCCATCTCAGTGCTACTTGGGTAAGCTTGGTTGATCAAGAACAGCAAGCAGCAAGCGCACTTTGGGACAATATGAAATATTCTCCCAGAGAGCATTCTTACAGGAGTATTACAAAGGGAGTGACATCTATGAAACTAAGTGGAAATTACATCATCCATGCAACATCAAGTAATTCCTGGAAGTGCCCAAATTTCTGAAGTGCTGCAGTTTGATCCAGACACAATTGCAAAGATGGTCCACTCTGAAAACGAATAACTTTTATTGATGTAACATAGAGCAAAATCTTTCAATGAAACTGAATTTATTGATCATTTAATTTTACTTCAATCTTTGGGAAACTACTGAAACAAAATTATTGTTCCCTTATTGAGCAATTCAAATTACAGCATTGTGCAAAAACTCCAGTTACTCATTTGTCAGCATCCCTTCCAAAATTGTGTCTGCTGATCAGAATGCTTGGATCAAGAATTCATGACGCTAGTAAAATACTGGGCAATTGAAAAACACAAGATTCTGGGAGCTAGTCAGCACAGATTGTTAAAGATACAATAGTCTCTGATGAAGCAACAGATGAAAAAAAAAGGAAAGATCTAGATTCATTAAAGCCTGGCATCAGTAGTGTGGAAAATGAGAGTTTATTGTTAAGGATGTGAAAGTACCAGAAAACATCAATGGGATTAAACAAACGCAACAAAACGGAAAAAAAAAATTGACAATCTCATTGGAGTTTGGTCAGAATGCAACTCGAGGAATAGATCAGATAGACTAGCAGATATGGTGCATTTGGACTTTAAGAAGACTCGATGTGCCACACAAAATGTTATCAAGTAATACTGGAAGCACATGTGTGGCACTATCCCGCCATTGATGACAAACAGGAAATGGAGAGGAGGATAAAAGGATATTTGTATTTTTCCAGCTTGCAAGTAACATACAAGTGCTTGGGCCCCAAGATATATGAATGAGTTGAGTGTACCCCCACATAAACTGTGAGTTTTGAAGAGGACGGAAGGAGGCCTCAATGCAATTTGGATATATTCAGCAAATGTGTATATGGCAGATGTAGCATAATCGTAACGTGCAACATTAACCACTGAGATAGGACAAACATAAATATGTTGATGCAGAAAGGGGTTTGGGTATTCTTATATACAAGTCACCAAAAGCCAACAGTTAAGACAAACCAAATGGTGCATTTCATTGTTCCTACAATCGAAATGTCTTGAAAATTAAGTCCAACCCTACAACTTCAGTGGACCTTTGCTGGATCACCCCTGGGGTATTGTCCACTAGTTTTGCCTCCTTACCCAAGGAAAGCTGCTGAGAAAAGATAAAGATTCACCAGACCAATCCTGAGAGAGCGGAGCTGCTGTATGAACAGATATTGGATTGACTGAGGAGATTTTGCATGTTTTTAAATGCAGGTACTCCTCAACTTATGACCTAAGCGAGTTATGTCCACCTGCATATACAACTGAATTTTTAAAAAATACTGTACATTTGCTGAGATTCTTCATTAAAGATTCATTAGTTGAAAATATTTTTGAAAATTTGCTTTAAAACCTTGTTAAAACATGGGAATCCAACTTATGCCCAATCCGAGTTTTGACCAATCCTTTGGTCCCAATTATTGTCATAAGCTGAGGACTACCTGTACTCTATCAAACATCTATAGATGAACTATGGAATGTACACTGATGGTTATATCACAGACTGATTTGGAAACTCAGGTAGCCAGGAGTGTAGAAGGATGCAAAGTGGTAAGCCAAGCTAGGTCCGTTACAAACATTATCCATTGAAGACAAATATTTAAGGTCCTGCCTCAAGAAAGCAACCAGCATCCAAAAGGATCACCATCATCCTGGGCACAATCTCTTTTCACTGCTCCCTTCAGGCAGAATGTATATAAGACTGAAGTCCAGTGTCGCCAGGTTTTTATTCAATGGTTATCAGGCTCTAAAGCATCCCTGTACTGCCCTAATCCTAACTGTAAACAAGTGCGGGACCACCAAAAGATCTGCTTGTGCTTTTGAGAAATATGATTTTTGCACTAACTGAAAATGTGGACAATTACCAATTTTGTATTTAATATCTCTCTCTGTCTTGACATAGTATGTAATCTAATGCATATTATTGTAGTTGGTGCACCTTGCAAAGCTGTTTGCAGCAAGTAAGAATTTTGATGCGTATGTATATTGTACTTGTGTACGTGACAATAAACTCATTATTCATTAGTTAGCATGGCTAGTAAATTTGAGGATAATGATAAAATTAGTTGTATTGCAGATAGTGAAGGTTATTTAAAATTACAGCAGGATCATGATAAACTGGGAAAGTGGATGTAGGAATAGCAGATGGAATTTAAGTCAGACAAGTGTGAGGTGTTTCATTTTGGTAGGTTAAACCAGAGCAGGAC
This sequence comes from Narcine bancroftii, assembly GCF_036971445.1. Taxonomy (NCBI): domain Eukaryota; kingdom Metazoa; phylum Chordata; class Chondrichthyes; order Torpediniformes; family Narcinidae; genus Narcine; species Narcine bancroftii. The sequence goes on from NC_091469.1 coordinate 431,150,313, forward strand.
TTGTATGGAGAATGATTAAGACTCCGAGGTGTGTTGTAGAACAAAAAGATTTGGGAGACACAGACATAGAATTCCATGAAAGTAGCAACATAGATGGACAGGGTAGAAGGTATTTGGCATGCTTGCCCTTCATCAGACAGGGCATTTAGTACAGCAGCAGGGACATCATATTACAACTGTACAAACTTTGGTGAGACCACAATTGGAATATTGTATGCAGTTCTGGTCACCCAGCAGTAGGAATGATATCATTAAGCTGGAAAAGATACAGAAAATATTTCACAAAAATGTTACAGGGATGGGTAGCCTTGAATTAATAGGAGAGGCTGGATAGGCTGGGACTTTTCTCCCGGCCGTGTAGAACTCTAAGATGTTTATAAAATCAAGAGAGGTGTAGATAAGGAAAACTTGTAGTGAGTGGTGCAGTGAATAAAGCACAACAGAATTTGTCTGAGCTGAACCAAAAGAACAGTTTAATGGAATCTTTAAGGCGTTTAAATAATTACATTTGGCATGCTATCACAATCACCCGACTCGGAAATCATGCACCCCCCCCCCCCCCAGAGTTCTTTGCGCTACAAGGAACTCCTGATCCTGTGGGGGCCCACAACTATGGAGTGATAATGGAGTGGTGAGGTTCGTTACAACTTTGTCTTTTTCTGCAGGGATATCAAAAAATAGTGGGCATGAATGTAAGGTGAGATGTGAAGGATTTAAAAGGGACCTGAGGGACTGCCTCCTCACAAAGAGAGCCATAATTATATGGAATGAACTGCCAAAGACAGCGGTAGAAATGGTTACAAATGTAATGTCCTAAAGTCATTTAGATGGGGTACGTGGATAGGACAGGCTAAGAAGAATATGGGCTGAATGTAGGTAAATGGGACAACCTTGGTCAGCATGGACAAGTTGAGTCAAAGGGCCAGTTTCTTCACTGTAGAATTCAGACCTAAACTAAGGGATAACATTCAGTGGACCCCACATATTTTGGGATGTTGGAGGAAAACATGGGATCTTATGAAATCCTTCCCAGGGGCTCCCCATAAATTCTCTATTCAATTTACTCACATTTTCAACCCTTCTCTCCACTTCCCTGCACCCCCAAGGCCTCAGTCAGACTGCACTGGAATTCTGCTCCTCCACAACTGTCTGGTCGCAGGCTGTGACCCTTTACTTGCCTGCTGATGGTGCAGGAGGTGAAGGGAAGTAAGTAAGGGCCTTTCCATCTTGCTTTTTGCTCTGGGCCTTGGGTAACTTTTGGATTTTGAAGGATAGACCAATAACTGAAATGGACATCCATGCACTTTGTAAATGTAATGGACCATGGTTTCCTTGAGGACAATGAATTTGTAGGCCCTTAGCATTTGATTATCTTTGCTCAAGTTGTACTCCAAGTGGAAAGTCACATTTACTATTGTCCAGTGTTTTTAACAGGTTCCCATTCTATCCAAAGCCCTTCCCATTGGTGCTATTCACCATGCAGACCCATAGTCTATAATCTCTCTTAACCTCCCAGGTTCCAATTAACACAAAGACACCATCAGTTTTCCCTCAACCCCCAATGTTGCTGGTGCTTCCATCTTTTGCTTTTAAAGAATTATGTCACAGTGTAACCAGAGGTTGTGGTTGTTCCTACAACAGCTTTCCTGACAAACTTAAATTTAGATCAATAGTTCCCATTAGATGAATGGGAGACATGCTACAAGGAATAGGCCCTTCAGCCCAACTTGTCCATGCCAATCAATATAGTATACTGGGCTACTCCCATTTGCCACCATTTGGTCCAGATTCTTCCAAGTGCTATAAGATAAATCTGTCAAAATGTCTTTTGAACATCAGAATCATGCCTACTTTTGTAGTCTCTTTTGGCAACTTGTTTCAGATACGAACTACCCTCTGAGTGAAAAGGTTGCCCTTCAGGTCCATACATATTTCCCCTCTCACATTTCAACCTAGGTACTCTAGTTCTAGAATCCATCTATCTTGCGACAAAAGACTGAAAATCCACTTTATTCATGCCTCTGATAATTTTATAAACCTACAAGGTCACCTGTCAGCCTCCCATACACTAGAAAATATTCAAACTCTCCCTATAAATCAAGCCTTCCAGTCCTGGCAACATCCTGGTGAATCTCCTGTGCATTCTTACAACTTGTATGTCCTTTCTATAGCTAGTTGACCAGAAATGAACAAAGTAATCAAGGTCTTGTTTCGTCAATTCATTGAAGATCAAAACCTTTCATCTCGATACTCCACTCATTGAGGACAAGGATGCCAAACAATTTATTCACCACCGTGCCCACGTGCGTTGCCACTTTCAAGGAAGCATGCACCAATACCCTGAGGTTTCTCTATTCTACAATACTCTTCAGGGGCCTCCCTTTCATGGTGTAAGTTCTACTCTGGTTTGACTTACCAAGTGCAACACTTCACACTTCTCAGAGTTAATATCCATTTGCCACTCCTCGATTCGCTTCCCAACTAATCTAGATTCAATTTTAACTTTCATATCCTTCCTCTTTGTCCACTGCACCACTAAGTTTGGTGACATCAGCAAATTTACTAACCATGTTAACTGCATTGCCATCTAAACCATTAAGACAGTAAACATCAGTGGATGCAGTACTAATCCCTGTGGCACAACACTATCACAGGCCTCCAATCAGAAGAATATTCCTCTGCTGCTACTTTCGGAATCCTTCCATTAATTCAATGTTGGATCTAATGGGCAAACTTCCCCTCTTCCTTTGGATCCCTATGTGATCTAACTTTCCATGGGGACATGGGGGTCTTGTCGAAGGCTTTGTTAAAGTCTACATGTTCAATGTCCACTGTCTTGCCCTCATCAATCGTCTTCATCACTGCTTTCAGAAATACTCTATCAGAATCATGAGACATAATCTCCCATTTACAAAGCCATGCTGACTACCTCCAATCAACTCCTGCCTATTCAATTGCTGGCAGATTCTGCCCCAGAATTCCCTCCAGTATTTTTCTGACCACAGGTATTGAGCTCACTGGCCTGTAATTCACTGACTTGTTCTCCCCTGCACTTTTTAAATAATGGCATGATATTGCATAATGATTACTTTTAATGTTTACTGGTTTAATAGGTGATGGAACACAGGGAGGCTTCAAAAATGGAAAACAAAAGAAATACAATTGCATTTAATCTTATGGACCTGGTCGTGCTGAAAATGCATATTTGTGCTTTCTCTGCATTACGCTGTCCTCTACATTTGCAAGTTTCCATTCCTACTAGTTCCATATTATCAGCTGGTGCAGCCCAACATCAGTGGATGTAATCTGCTGAATCATCTTGGAGCACCCCTTTCCAATGATATTGGTTACATTGCTTAAGAATGGAAGCTGACAGTACCCGGTTATGGCGAGAGTTAACAAATGAAAATCACGAATAGGCACACACGTGCTTCTGCTAAAAACAGATTAGAAAGAGGATCACATGTCTGAGTAATTTGTGTGCAAATATGTTATTTTAATGAAAATAATTCAGTGGGAAGATAAAGTGTGTGCTTGTAGTTTGCAATAAAAACATGGCTTTAATTTGTTGTTTCAAAACCACAATTTCCAGATCATTTGAAATTATATTTCTAATAATTCTGAGAAAAGTGATATTTGCTTTGATTATTTTATGATTTTATTTACTTGTGGAAGTTGCCATGGAAATAGATCCTGGCTTTTCAATGGCAGGTATAACAGCTCTGATTTAAATGCCAGTAACCGATCAATATTAAATAATTCAGCACAATTTCAGAAAAATTTCTCTGTACATTTATTGACTCCCTGCACAGAATGTTTTAATCCAGTTTTGTTTTTGCTAAATTTTCTGCAAATAGAAATATATATATATAATATATATATATATGAAGAATCAATTTATGCATCTTTCCCTAAATGCCTAGTAACCAAATTAGGAACAAAAAGAATTCTACAGATTGCCCTTATTTTAATATTGTCTTTCATCTCAGTGCTGAATAGGTTCCTGCAATTATCTCTAATAACAGCTTCTTTGTGTATCTGTTGTTGTAGGTCTGGATAGATGCAGCCACACAGATATGTTTCTCTCTTGGAGTGGGTTTTGGTGTATTAATAGCATTTGCAAGCTATAACAAATTTCATAACAATTGCTACAGGTAGGCTATTTTGCTAGGTCTTGTTTATTTGTGTCATGGTTCTAATGCCTTTTTGAATATTCAAAACCTTAACTATAAATTGACTAGTAATTTGTTATCGCCATCTGAGTTATTATTTTCTAGTTACCTTATCAAGAGACAAAAGTAAGTCCTTCTAAGGTAACATGTGCACTTAAAAATCAACCACATGGTTCATTTTTTTATTCTCTCATGGATATGGGAATGTCTGCCAATTCTTCGTCACTAATTATCTGATTCGGGGTTCGCAGGTGAGGTAAACACCTCTATGATCAACCATTACAGTGCTAAACCATCTCCTTTGACCAAATGCAATTTGTGAAGACACATCCATTTGTGTGGTTGGGTAAGAAACTCCAGCCAAGAACAATAAAACACAATATATCTTCAGTTTGACTTGGAGGCTGGTGGAATCCCCATGCACCTGCTGCCATTGACCTGAAAGATCATGGCATTGATGGGGAGGGTGTTGTGTCAAAGCAGCCTTGGTGAATTGATGCAGAGCATTATGCTGCAGCTGCAGTGCCATGGTGTGGAGTGAGTGAATATTTAACTTGAGAATCAGAATCAGGATTTATTGTTGTGAAATTTCGTGTTTGCAACAGCATCGTAGAGCAAACATTCATACATATAACCATCTTAAAACATTACTATTAAAATAATACCAATAACAGTGCATGAAAAGTAAGGTCTTCAATTCATTGATTATTCAGGAATCAGATGGCAGCGGGGAAGAAGCTGTCCTTGTGCTGCTGCGTGCTCCACTTTAGGCTCCTGTACCTTTTCCCTGATGGTAGCAGGGAAATCTTTGCGATTGCATCAACATGGAGGCTCCAGGTCAGATCCTCAGAGATGTTGACACCCGAGAATTTGAAGTTCTTGACCCTCTCCACTACTGAGCCCTCGATGAGGAGTGGGTTGTGTTCCCCTGACTTCCTCTTGAAGTCCACAATCATCTCCTTGGTTTTGCTGATGTTGAGCACAGAATTGTTGTCATTACACCATCCAATAAGCTGATTTATCTCCCTCCTGTATGCTTCCTCATTGCCATTTGTGATTCTGTCGACAGCTGTGTTGTCATTGGCAAACTTGTAGATGACATTGGATTTGTGCCTGGCCACACATTTGTGGGTGTATAACGAGTCCAGCAGTGGGCTAAGCACGCATCCTTGGGGTGTGCCTATGTTGATGAGGAGGAGACGTTTTCAATTTGTACTGAGTGTGGTCTTCAGATGAGAAAGTCAAGGATCCAGTGGCAGAGAAGGGTACAAAGGCCTAGAGTTTGTAGTTACTTGACCAGCACTGAGGGAATAATTATATTGAAGACTGAGCTGTAGTCAATGAAGAGCAACCTTATGTATGAGTTGTAGTTTTTGAGGTAAGTGAAGAGCCAGCAATATTTCAAGAACTGAGGCTCTTGAAAATATGAACTGCATTCATCCACACAAGTGGAGAGTTCTCCATCACATTGCTGACTTGTGCATTAAAGATGGTGGAAAATATTTTGGGAGTAAAAGGATGGGGAATTGCTCTCCACAGGGCAACTAACATCTGACCTGCTCTCATAGCCACAATACTTTTGTTGCCTTGCCCTTTTAATGGTTGCTCTCTCGATATGGGAAATGGTAATTCCATAGAATGTTCAGAAAGGAGACGGACCCTTTCAATTGTCTGAGATAATTGCCCTTTGTCTAATCCAAGAAGATAACATTCGTGCCAATCATTCTGTGTAGCCACAATCTAGTGCAGAGTAACTGCCGTGGATAAGAACTATTATTATCTGAAGAAATACAAATGAGTATTGTACAGTCACCAGAGCACATTCTGGTTTCTGACCTTGTGAGGGGAAGAGACAACCAAGGTCATTGATGAACCAGGTTGGCCTGGGAAACTATGCAGATTGGTTTCAGATCCAATACAGGAGACTAGAGCTAGTTAATATACTCAGGAAACACAATAAATAATTTTCTGAGGAATTTTCTTTTCCTTCCCTTAAGACCGTCACATCTCTTGCATTCTGAGATTATGGTAGACCAGCAGAAACTATCAAGAAAATACACAAAAGCCACTTCTGGATTTTTAATCTCCTAATCTCCTCTTAAATGCATAAAGGTAAACCGAGAGCTCCCACTTAAAGAAAAAAATAAGGAATAAAGAATGTAAGAGAGATGACTATAATAAGGAACAAAAGATAATTATATCATTTTAAATTATGACAAGTATATTTTAAACTACAATGTAGGCAACTGATAAGGAATTAAAGTACTTCATGTTTTATTGTAATTCCATTGCTGTAAATGGTGTTACTCCTATTGATGTACAATTGTCTACACGTGCCTGCTCCATCTCAGTCTTTTGACTCATCATTAATTATGGATGTAGAATATTTGTAAACATCTGGGTAAATACATGGTTCTAAGTGTAGTTTGAAATGGGGATACAAATGCTCAAGGCACTGGGCCAATAATGGGGTGAAATGCAAAGGGATGGTCTTTGCAAATATCTGGGTGTGATCCAGTGTCCTGTGACAGCAATGAACGGGGGTCGTAGATTACGTTTTAAAGACAACAAATATAGTGTGGAAGACAACAGGGAGAAAGTTTTTTTTTAAAAGATGGCAATAACACAATGCATTGTTTTTGGTAACAACAAGCAAGAGGTGGGTGTGCGGAACTAAGAGTTGAGGGGTCTTGGCTGTGTAGACTGCTCCACATAGCCAAAAAAAAGCAGTCATAGCTGGAGCCCTTTCACTTAGATGGGATAGCCATTGGTAATAACAACCAGACTGTGACATAAAGGAACCATCTGAATCAGTATATAAGGAAAAATGTAAAGATAATAAATTAAAATGAAAAGCTCTCTATCAAAATTGAATAAGCCCATAATGTGATAGATGAGTTACTGCCAACAACAGAGAGGAACAGATTTAATCTAAAAGGCATAGTGCCAAGGTGACCAAGATTAGGTGCTGAACATTCCAGAGAATCTGATGCTTTGGAAAGGCAGACAGTGGGATGAAATGGGCTGCTGATGCATGGACACAAAAAGATTATCTTATTCCAATAATGAGGAAGAATCTGAGCTCAGAAGTAAAGTCAGCTTTATTTTGATAAGGGTGGATAATCATGGTGATAAAGGTAACGAAGATGATGCCATAATTAATGGGGACTTTCATGTATGCACAGGTGGTGGTGATAACAAGCATTTCCACCAGTTCCTCTGAATTGTCCTAGATCCCATGTTGTGCTGTATGTATTTATTGCTAGTGTAAACCACACTGCTTAATGCTTTCCTGCAATTATTGGATTTGTCACTCACTTACCCTTTGAGTTTCAAAGGCTAAGACCTGAGATTACTGTGCCTAGTTTTAGGCTATAGCACCCATGTGAATCAGAGCAGGGCCAAGATTGTTTAAACCTTAACTTGGTACTATTAACTTGATTCTGGGCATAAATTTTCATCAGTAGTTACTTGGTACAAAAGGGCCATTCCACTGATCCAGACACTACAATCTGAGTCACTGCTTTCTGGGGTCTCTCTTTTTGATTGACAGCATTCATTAGGAATATTGCTTAAATAGGGATCAAAGAATTATTGAGGACTCTTTCCATCCATCACATAGTATCTTTGACTACCATCAAGAAGAAGGGGTACAGGAGTATCGAAATCAGGGCTGAGGATAGTTTCTTCTTGCAGGCTGTGTGATTGTAAATTATTACAAATTATTTTACAAATTAATTACAAATTAATTTACAAAGTAAATTATTACAAATTATTGATATTATGTATCTTATTTAATGTTCTTATATTCTTGTGATATGTATATGTGATTATTATGTGTTGTGCATTGTGTGTTTGTGTGTGTGTATTGGCACTGTGGTCTTGTTTTGTTTGGTTGTATATGTACAGTCAAATGATAATATACAAGAAGATTTGATATGCTCTCATATTTTGTGTTTGGTGCCTTGTAGAAGGTAGGCTTGCTGAGGCATGCAACATTATGATGAAGACTTGGTTCTTTCCAATGCTGAGAAGCCATGGATCAATCCCTGTAACTGACATGTCCACCAGAGATGCTTCATCAGGATGCTTCTTAATACTGTATTTCAGGGATGTGTTGTCCTACTAGAAGCAAAATCTTTGTCTATGATACATGGCCCTTCATTTCTCTATCCCCCTCAGACCATAACTTAATTTTTTTTTCAGGGATGCCATTATTACCAGTTCCGTCAATTCGGTGACAAGTTTCTTCTCTGGTTTTGTTGTCTTCTCTTTCCTGGGCTACATGTCAAAGCGGCGTGGGGTGTCTCTGGAGGATGTGGCCACCGGCGGTGAGGACATGGAGTTTATTTCTCCCCTATTCATTCTATGCAACCAATAATCACCTGAATAAAACAAAACACCAGTGTACAGTAAAACCCCCGGTATCCAGCTCCTTTGGGGTTTGATAGAAGCTGGATAAGTGAATTTGCCGGTTGTTTGAGACTGTGTGTTGAGTGGATTGGTGAACTGACCACTAGGGGGTGCCAATTTTAAACTATTGCATTTTTTATCTATTTATTTTCCCCAGTTTTTTTTTGCCAGTTGCTTGGGGATGCTAGTTGCATGAATTTTGGATAATAGGGATTTTACTGCACTTTGTTTTTGCAAGGAATGGCTTGGCATCTTTGCATGAGAATAGGTTCAAAGTCAAATTCACAAATGTTTCTTTTAATGAGCTTCAAATTTTAAATTAGTGAAATACTTTTCTCCTTTTAAAAATATTATAAGAGCTGATAAACCTTGATTAATTTTTGTTTTTGATAATTTGCCTTCTTTGAAGGGGAAGTGATGCTGGGCTTTAACAGCATCATCCAATGGATCACATTATCTTGAAATTTTAAAAAAAGTAACTTTTTTTCAGAAGCCGGATTGGTCTTCATCATTTACCCAGAAGCAATTGCCACTCTTCCTGGTTCGTCAGTCTGGTCAGTCATCTTTTTCATCATGCTTCTGACTCTTGGGCTGGACAGTGCAGTGAGTGCATAATTTTATCATTTAAAGATCAATAAAACAAATGGGACTCTTCACTACCAATATAAGGACGCACCATTCTCAAAGCTTTCAGTTTTCTGCAACATAAATCTGAGAAAGGCATTAATTCATTTCAATGTCCCTACTGTGAATTCATCATTCATACATTCTCCTGGGGGAAAAAAGAAATTCTCCAAATCTGCTTCAATCCTGTTCACTCGATGTCTGTTGGGGGGGGGGGGGGGGTGGGGTGGGTGTTAAAGTGGGGTGGGTGTTAAAGTGGGGTGAGTGTTAAAGTGGGGTGAGTGAAGGATGCAGGATATTAAGAGGACAACTTCATTGACAATCCTTTCAACTCTGCCTCATTGCTTACCACAGGCACATCTTTCTCTAGCTCTTTGATGCTACTGGCCATTTTGTGCCACCACATTCTACAAGAAAGAAGAGCAAAATTGTGCCTGTGTTGTCTTTTTTTATGTTTCTGCCAATGGTCAAATACAGCCAATATGTGTTCATGCAGCTCAGTTTACCAAACTTCATTGCTGCAACTAGTGTGAAGATGAGCTTAAGATTGCTGAACTCTGATTCACAGGAATTGGTAAAAGTAGGTAATGGAGCTGCAGTGAATTGAAAAGTTAATGAACTTTTACAGTTACTGAACAAGAAAATTCTTGATGAAGGAAAATGGTCCTGATTGTTGACCGTCAATCATCTTTCAGACCTCACTGCCAGAATACTTCAGGCAGGTGACGACAGTATGAGCAACTTTAGCTGTTCTCCAGAGACCTTACTTTCATCAGGAAGTCAATGGGGAGGTCGGGGGGTGTGGGTGGTGGGAAATTATCACTGATCATTGGATGTACACCTTTTCAGAGAGTGAAACAACACCAAGTCCACATGACATTGTTCGTCAAGTATCGTTGGCCGTGAGCAGACTGAGTCTAACAATCCATCCTTCACACACTGTTACCAATACTGAATCTCCCACTCTCAACAATCAGGGTATTAGCAGTGGGCAGAACCAACAAATGTCTCTCATCTCACTTTTGTTTATTGTTGTTCAGCTTGTCTTTTTTTACATGACTTCAACTTTCTAATTCACAACTAGCATTTAAAAAAAAATATTCTCTCCTCAACATTTAACCCATGGCCTTCACTATTTCCTTCTCCTCTGCATCTCTCTCCCCATCTTGCTTCCTACCTGTCCTTTGGCTACTTTGTCTATTTTCTAACTTTTTAATCCCATCGTGGGCCCATTCCTTCACTCTGTGCAGCAAGTCTTGCGTCATATCTTGGCCGATGCTCACTTCAGGATCGCTTCTTCCTATCCTTTCTTGCTGTTTGCAGCCAGAATTGGTTTCCATTTCCAAGGAGCCAGAAAGCTGCCATCCAGGGGTTGCTGGGCTGGGTGAAGTGCAAGTCATCAATGCAGTCGCACCCTGATCACAGTAGCATTTGAAAGGGAAGCTGGTAGCAAGTACGTGAAAAAAAAGTTGTGACAGCTTATGATGTATCTTTTCAGTAATTTACAAAGAGGTACAGTCCCAGCATTAAGAATCCTCTACTTCTGTAACTGTTTTTCCTGTTCCTACAGATGGGCGGCATGGAATCGGTCATCACAGGAGTGATTGATGAATTCAAATTCTTGCGTAACCACAGAGAAGTCTTCACATTTTGCATTATTACAATTACTTTTCTGGTGTCTCTCTTCTGTGTAACCAATGTAGGTCACTCTCAGATGGAATCATTTTGAAAAATAATAACAAAAATTTCCTTTGCTGGTAAACATTAGAATACAGCACAGGAATAGACCATGTGATTGCACCAAGAATGATGCCCAAATTTACCACGTTAAACCTCTATTGTTTGCAAATAATACATATCTCTCTAATCCCTGCATGTTCATATTTATCCCGAAGCCTCAAATATTTCTACCTGCTTCCATCGCTACTGCTAACACTCTTTTGAAGTCACCTGCCACTGTGTAAAAAAAAGACTTGCTCCATGCATCTACTTTAAACCTCCCACCCCCCACCCTCTACCTTAAATGTAAATTCCTACCTTTGTACCTTACAAAAAAAGTTTCTGTCGATCCTATCAATGACTCTCATAATTTTCTAAACTTTATCAGGTCACCCCTCAGCTTGCAACATTCCATAAAAAAAACCAACCCAAGTGTATCCAACCTCTCCTTTAGGCCATATCTTCAAATTCAGGCAGCATCCAGGTAAATCTCTTCTGTACCTTTCCTGTACTGGAGGTGATTAGAATTGGGCCCAATACTCCAACTGCGGTCTGATGAACCTTTTGTGGAGCTGCATGATAACTTCCTTACTTTCATATTTGGCACTCTGCCCAATGAAGCTAAGCTCCTTACTTTTACCATCTTTTCTACTTGTGTGACCTCGACCACTAGATCTCACTGCACATTCATGCTTTTAAGACCCATGCTGTATAAATTCCCCTTGCATTTGATTTCTGAAAGTGCAACGCCACACACTTGTCCCAATTCTCAGTATTGTTTAAGAAAGTTGACACTGCAGTTTGGTTAAATGATGTCATCATGGTCCTAAACCTTTACTTGATTGGACAGAGATCCACCATTGCAGATTGGATTTGATTTTCAAATGTTGTTTGCCCATCACACATATCATCTGTTGTTACCTCTCTTGGAATGTCTTTTGTGTCTAGGGTGGCATCTATGTGTTCACGTTGCTTGACAAGTTTGCAGCAGAAACAGCCATTTTGTTTGGAGTGCTTATTGAAACCATTGGAGTATCTTGGTTTTATGGTAAGTTCATTTTGACTGGTCCTTTAACCCTGAGAGCTGAAATTTTAGTCCATCTGCCAAATTTTGATTTTGCTGATGATAATGGAAGTATTGTGGTTTATTGACAGTTATTTGTCAATCTTTGTTCAGTTAAGCTAGTAGTGGAAGGCCAGATAGTTCCAATTCTGTGTGCCACCTCCTCACCCAGAAGAATGCTTCTTTCTTCATTCTCTTATTCACAGGAGTGATTGATGAATTCAAATTCTTGCATAACCACAGAGAAGTCTTCACGTTTTGCATCCTTAAAATTACTTTTCTTGTGTCTCTCTTTTGTGTAACCAATGTAGGTCACTCTCAGATGGAATCATTTTGAAAAATAATAACAAAAAGTTCCTGGAAACTCCTGTATTGTATCATAATAGTTTCTGAACAAGTGTGATGGGGGCTGTTTAAAACTGGATAGCATGCTGATCTCTTTGATCTATCTCCTTGCAGAATCCACAGGTTCTTCCTACCAGGTATTATTATATGCAGGGAATGACCAGATGTCTCCTTATTTCACACTTATTCTTGTCTTTGTTGGAAATGGCTGCACCTTCGTGCAAGAAGTTAGAGGCAAGCCAGTGGTCGCTTGGTTTGAAATACTTTATCAGTGCGCTCTCTCTTTAAATATACAGAACAATGAAGAGAGACAACTGAAAGCAATTAGACACATGCCCAGTGTAGCTATAGATACTCCACTCATGCACTGTCATGGAAGGAGAAACTTAGTGACCCAAAAGTTCAGATGTAAATCACGAAGTTCTGTCGACACCGTGGTTGAAGTAAAAAAAACACAAAATCCTGGAAAAGCTCAGAAGGTCAGTGTCCTTTATGTAGGAAAGGTACATAACTGACATTTCGGGCTTGAGACCTTCATCAAAGTATGAGAAAATGTCTGCAAGCATCCGAACAAAAGAATGGGGTGGGGGTTACATAGGAACATAGGAAGTAGGAACAGGAGTAGGCTAAAAATGGCCCATCGAGCCTGCTCCGCCATTTAATACAATCATGGCTGATCTAATTTATGACCTAACTCCACCTACCTGCCTTCTCCCCATATCCCCTAATTCCTCTATCATGTAAAAATTTATCTAATCGAATTTTAAATATGTTTAATGAAGCAGCCTCAACCACTTCCCCACTTCTTGCAAAGGCAGGAGATGAGGGGACAGCAGCAACAGGGGAAGGAGGGATGGCTGGGTGGGTAGAAAAACTGGAAAGACAGGAAAAGGGGGAGAGGAAAGAAAAGGCAAGGAGGTTTAGTGGAAGGAGGTTTAGTGGAAGGCAGTAAAGTCAATGTTAATGTCATCTGACTGGAGAGTGCCCAGACGAAAAATTAGGTGTATTCCTCCAATCTGCGGGTGATCAGGGTCGGATAGAACACAAGGCCGTGGACAGATGTAAGATTGGGAGTATGACTTGGAATTGAAACAGTTGGCCACTGGGCCATTGTTGTGGTTGTAAATGGAGTGGAAGTGCTGACCACTGTGATCTCCTAGTCTGTGACCGGTCTCTCCAATGAAGAAAATGCCACAAAGGGTGCACCAGATGCAGTAGATAAGTCCTCTGGATGTACAAATGAAGTGTTGCTTCACTTGAAAAGCCTGTTTGGGGCCCCAGACCATGGTAAGGAAGGAGGTGTGGGTGCAAGAGTTGCACCTCCTGCAGGCATAGGGGAGCGATGAGTTTATGATGGAATCACAGAGGGAAGGAGAAAGAAAATTGTATCTGGTGAAGAGATCCTGTAGTAAGTGCTGGAAAATTCTGGCGGATGATGTGTTGAATGTGGAGGCTGGTGGGGTTGTAGGTGAGGATGAGGGGGATTCTATATTTGTTACATCTGGTAGCAAAGAGGGCCAGGGCAGATGATCGGGAGATGGAGGAGCTGCAGGTGACGGCTGAGTTGATGGTGGTGGAGGGGAAACCACATTTGTGGATGAAGGCAGATATTTTGGAAGATCAGATGCTCAGTTCTGGGTCAACTAACAGCACTCCAGAAATTCAGCTGAGCATTTTCACTCAGGGTGAGATTCCAATGTCTGTCATACATATTGCAAAATAAACTTGACCAAATTGTCCTCACACCAACCATCATTGGGCATTCCCAAAAAAAGGTGGCTTTCACACCATAGTATACAGCCTATCCTGCATTATGGGGTGGTGTGAGGAGGGGTGTTGAGATCATAGAAGACAGCCTGTGTCATGATCTTCCATGATGCTAAATCATATTATCTGTGCCTGTGAGTTAGAAGGAAAAAAAAGTTTTTTTTTAATTTCATAACTTTTTTTTTCCTCTGGTAGTAATTTGTGAATTACATAACCATATAACCACTTACAGCACAGAAAAACCCAGTTCGGCCCTACTGGTCCATGCTGTAACAAATCCCCACCCTCCTAGTCCCACTGACCAGCACCCGGTCCATACCCCTCCAGTCCTCTCCTCTCCATGTAACTATCCAGTCTTTCCTTAAATGTAACCAATGATCCCGCCTCGACCACGTCTGCCGGAAGCTCATTCCACATCCCCACCACCCTCTGCGTAAAGAAAATTCCCCTCATGTTCCCCTTATAATTTCCCCCCTTCAATCTTAAACCATGCCCTCTAGTTTGAATATCCCCCACTCTTAATTGAAAAAGCCTATCCACATTTACTCTGTCTGTCCCTTTTAAGATCTTAAACACCTCTATCAAGTCCCCCCTCAATCTTCTACGCTCCAGAGAAAAAAGCCCCAGTCTGCACAACCTTTCCCTGTAACTCAAACCTTGAAATCCTGTCAACATTCTCGTGAACCTTCTCTGCACTCTCTCTATTTTGTTTATATCTTTCCTATAATTTGGTGACCAAAACTGTACACAGTACTCCAAATTTGGCCTCACCAATGCCTTGTACAATTTTATCATAACCTCCCTACTCTTGAATTCAATACTCCGATTTATGAAGGCCAACATTCCAAATGCCTTCTTCACCACTCCATCTACCTGAGTATCAGCCTTGAGGGTACTATTTACCATAACTCCTAAATCCATTTGTTGCTCTGCACATCTCAATAGCCTACCATTTAATGCATATGACCTATTTAGATTTGCCTTTCCAAAATGTAACACCTCACACTTATCTGCATTAAATTCCATCAGCCATTTCTCAGCCCACAATTCTGCCAGGCGAATCCCTGTTGCCTGAACTGTTTAGAAAGACACGGCTCACCTATACTTTTTTTAATAACCCTGGTCCCCATCTTAATTCTTGTATCAGAAACCCTGATTTTCAACTGTTACCACCAAACCTGATGATTAAGCCAAATGTCACCATATCGCTCATGTCCCAAACTTGCTCACTGATAGAGTTCCTCCCTGATCACAGACCTTCTCACTAACCCCACAAAAGGACAAGATTAACCAGTGGTAATGTTCATTACCTAGACCTAATCCTGAGTTCCTTCAAGGCTTGCACTTTGAACACTACTGAATTTTGTAGTTTTTTTTAAAATATGCTGCCATTATGCCATCCAGTGTGCCCATTAGAATATCTAGGCCACTATCTCTGTTCATCAAGCATTTCTCAACTGCACTGGAGTCTTTATCTTCAGGATGCTTATATTGGCTGCTACTGTAAGGCAGTTCTATCACTCTCTATTGTACTTTAGCCAGGTTGCACTGCACATGCAAAAATCCAATCACAGACATCACCTTAATAATATTTCATTGTAATGTTAGGAGGTATGAAAATTCCCATTCAACCATGAACTGATGATCACTGCACTTTTGAGACATACATTATGAGACATACCTGAAAAATAAATCAAAGTTTGTGTCACAGATAATAATTTCTTTACTAGGAGTTGACCGTTTCAGCAATGACATTGAAAAAATGATTGGTGCAAGACCTGGCTTATACTGGAGACTGTGCTGGAAGTTTGTCAGCCCCTGCTTCCTTCTGGTAAGTCAAAAAATTGCTTTATTAGTGTGGATTGCTATTGAACCCAACATTTAACGTCTCTTTCTTTTGCCTCAGTGATACAACTGAGTAGCTTCCCAGGTCTGTTCAAAAAGTAGCCAAGAGTCAATGATAATTATGGATTTGTAACCTAGAGCATTGTAGGACAATCTCGCCCTGAATTTCTGTATGGTTCTCCAACACTTTGGTTGATTCAGATGGTCAATCATTGCTGCCAATTGACCTGTTCCCAAAAATTAGAAGAGAAACTTCCCCTGACATTGTAGGTGTCTTTAATCTGAACACTTTCTGTTAGAGAAGGTTTTGATTACAACTCAAAATATAAAAGCTGTTTTAGACATTGTTTGACATCTTTCTTTCTTCATCTTTGAAGTCTGTTGTGGTCATCAGCATTTCAACATTTAAAGCTCCAGAATATGACAATTACATCTTTCCAGACTGGGCCAATGTGATTGGATGGTGTATTGCTACATCTTCAATGGCACTCGTACCCATTTACGCAGTGTACAAATGTATCAGCGTGCGTGGGTCTCTACGTGAGGTGAGCACACCTGCAAGGTACAGTTGATTAGTTTGCAGATACCTTTTCTGTTCTTGTAGTCGGCTTTTTAAACAAAACTTCTGTTCTTTATGATATCTTCTGTTAGGAATTTAAACTGCACCTATTTCTTTGAATTTTCTGTTCTGGCACGCAAAATTAGATGATGAGCACCAACCAGTATAACTCAGAAACCTTTTATTAATACCTGACAAATGGAGCAATACAAATACAAGCACAACAAATTATATTACACATGTTACATGGCATTACTAAAGGTAAGGTATAAAATGTTGCAAACTAACTTTGAAACCTTATCAACTTTGGACTCAAGTGCCAGTAGACTGGAGGGTAACTAAAACATTATTTCAAGGGCAACAAAAGACAAGCCAGGAAACTGCAGATGTCAGCAGTGGGAAAGTTACTTGAGGGAATTCTGAGGGACAGGATGTACCAGCATTTGTATAGGCAGGGATTGATTAGAGAAGGTCAGCATTGATTTATTTGTGGGGGATCTGTCTCACGAATCTGAGTTTTTAAAAAAAATGTGACCAAAAATATTGATTGATGATGGCAGGACGGTGGATGTTATCTTGTTATCTTTATAGACAAGCAAGCCTTTTGAAAAGATCCCCCATGACAGGCTAGTCTGGAAGTTTAAAATCACATGCTATTGGCCTACTGCAGGGGACAACCATTGTACCTGCAGGTAGGTAACCTGAGAGGCTGACCCCACCTTGCTGACTGTCAATCACTAGCCCATAAAAAGATGAATTGGGCTCAAGGGCTTGTTCTGTCATTGCAGCTGCTGCCTCATCTCTGCCCCCAAATGGCAAATCCAGTTTGCAATTGGCTTGTGAGCTACCCTTTCAATTTGAAACACGAGTTAATCTCCAACTCTATTTAACTTTGGCTAGAACTTACCCTGACCACCACTCGGGTTATTCTGACTGCACAAATGGACCAAAGCAATAAAACAGCAAATTTTTAAAAAACACTAAGGCAAATTAGAACTATGAATCTGTTCCATTAATTGGCTATGGTAAGTAAAATAATGAAAGGGAAGGTAGGGGATATATAAGAAAGGGAGTAGGATTGGGCAGATGTAGCTTTGTTAGGCCAAATGGTGGATTCCATTGTCTTAAAATGATAAAATATCAAAAAGAGAAAATAATTGAAAGTCAGTTTAGATAAAATCCAGAGGATTTAAAGGTTTTAAATAATCAACAATAATCCATGCAACATTGTTAATCATTTCAGAAGCTAGCTTTTGCAATAACATCAGAGAAGGACCACCACCTGATGGAAAGGGGAGAGGCCCGTCAGTTCACTGTGAGTAATGGATTTCAGAGAAGTGAACAAACTTCAATCTCTCCCCACCTCCTCCTCCTCATTCTCTACCCCTATCTTCCCCCCTCTCTCTAACCCCCACCAGCCCTGCCCTCCCTCCCTGCTCCCTACACTCTCCCTCTCTACACACCCTCTCCACCTCACTCTCTCTCCCCTCTCCTCCCTCATTCCTCTTCAATGAACCACCCTCCTACCCTCCTCTTCCCCTCCTTTCTTCATTCTTTCTCCTCCCTCTCCACCTCCCCAACCCCTCTTGCCTCTTCTCCACCCCACCCCTCCCCTCCCCTCCCCTCCCCTCCCCTCCCCTCCCCTCCCCTCCTCTCCCCTCCTCTCCCCTCCTCTCCCCTCCCTTAGCATTAATTGTTCCTTTCTCTTTCAGCTCCACCATTGGCTTATTGTCTGAATATGTGAAAGAGCGATCCCACCCAAAAGGATAATTATACAAAGGAGCAGCAAGATGTATTTACTCTCAACAACCAAGTTATAACAGAACAGCCCGACGCTTTACTTAAAATATTGTCTCTGTTCTGTACATGATGGTACATTTATTAAGGCATGGGAAATTCTTCCACTTCTTTGATCATGCTTGCTCCGTTAGAAAAATGTTGGATCTATTTTCATTGGCCAAAGATTTTGATGACCCATTTGGTGCATTAATACATATGGTTAACTAACCTATCTAACTTTACTACCATAAATGTACAACGGTGTTGGATTTATCTGCAGTTCATAAAATCACCTACTGGAACTCTGATTATCAGATGCTAAAATACAAGCTTTATTTCCTACAAACCCACTTTGTTTGCATTCTCATATTTGGGCAGATGTTTGTGGGTTCCAATGCCGTTCCAGATTTCAGCTATCATTCTACATCCTTTGTGCGTGATGTTAAATTGAAATCCCACCTCAAGTGGTTTAAGTGAAAAACCTTAGAACTGTGATAAAATCTGAAGGATAACTTTTAGATAATATCCAATCAATATCATTAAAATGGATAACATCACTATAACCAAAAGTAGTATGTCTTTCATTGATAAAGACATATATAGTCTTTCAGGACCAGCTTGGGAAAAGCAACATCCATTAAATTTTAGTGTTTAATAGGCAAGTCCCTTGAAATCCAAACCACATAACATTTTATGTTAACTATTCTAATACAATAACAACCACATCCATGTAATTTTGAAAAATGATGCCATTTCCCCATGGTCTTTGACACGTTGGAAGAGAATGTGCAGTCCTGCGCGCTTGAGAGTGAGCACAACAGAGCTAACATGGGTCTTTGTTTTTTAATTTTTTTTATTTTTCACACCATAAATCACATTTGCCATGATATACACTTTTTCTTTTTCACACATATACAGTGACTTTTTCTTTCCCCCCCCCTCCCTCCTCCCAAGCCACCCCCCCACCCCCCCCCCCCATCCATTTTAGGTATACAATCTAGGTTGTCTTTGTGATGCAGGTTAGATAGGTGAATCACTTTGTTTGGTTCTTTGAAACCACATCAGCAACTCACACACTGCTCTTTATTTTGCTCATTTTTCACCTCCAGCATCCCATCAGCTTCCACTCTCCTGTTCCTAAATATCAAGCAGCCAGATCTAGCCTCAGGAAAACAGAATTGACTGCATATTTACAGGTTCAAAATCTGCAGTGGCCAGATTGTTGAACTCAAGGGCCAAAGGTTTTCATTGAAAGGTTCGACATCCCACTCCTGGAACCTCAAGGCTTTTTATCAGTTACATTAGGATTGAGATTCTAAGATTATGAGGGTAACTCATTTCCCATTGCATAACTTTGTCATACAATTGGGTGAATGAACACAGTGGCATATAAATGAATATTAGTTGAAAAAGAGCACAGAATAAAATGCTGAAGACATTCCTGTTCAACACAAAAACATCCCATTCGGTGAGTGATATTCACATTTTCCACAAGGCCAGTGGTGATATTAAAGAGTAGTTTTCTTATTGGAAAATGTGAAGCAACTTACCAACACTATCACTGGTGAACTACAAGCCTCAATCTAATTTCCCTTTCAGTCCTTTTGATGTCATCTCAACAATTCATTTTGAACACCAAAGATGAACAAAACTTGGTTGCTTTTAATGAAGTGCTTTCAGAATTCCTACCTTAAGGTGTATCTGTAGAGATGGAGATGCTCCAGTATCCTGCTCAAGGTCTTATAATTGTGCAGCCACATTAGATGTCATGAAGTCTACCCTCCAAGAAAGCAGTTCTTTCTCAAGCGACAAATGATTACAAGCCCAATGTCTATCCAAGGAGACCATAACAGAGAGAGCAGATGAAAGATGATCAATTAGAGGACAAATTTAAGAATGAAATTTAGCAGCAAACTAGTTTACCTCTTTGTGCTCAGTGTTAGTGACTTAATAATAGTACCTTCACAAGACTGTTATTGTAACATTGTGGATAATGAATTATAGATAACTTTGGTATAACTTGTGACTTTTTTGTTATTCTGTGTTGAATATTTTTTCAATTTTTACGATGATGTCATGAGTTTTACTGCCTTGATTATTTACAGTGTTTGTTGTTTGCTCTCCATTTTGTTCTTGTAACAGATTTCAATGTCTCATTTATCAATGTGGAGTGAATAATGTCTTGTAATACTCAAAATCAACTTCAAAATAAACATACATGTCCTTAAAATTTCTAAAGCATCTTGAGGATGCAATTTCACGGAGTTTCTAGAAATGTTTTCACCACAGACATTTAATATATCCATGAAATCAAAACATTTATGTCGAGGGGACTCCAGACTACCAAAACTGAAACAAGCACCAATTATATATTTATCCTGATTCATCACATCCCTCTTTATTCTTGCCACATTCCCTTCAACTCCCCTAGATTCCACCAATAACCTGCACATGAGGAACAATTCACAAAGGCTAATTAAATCTATCAACCTGCACATCTTTAAGATGTGGGAGGAAACCACAACTAGTTGCAGGTAGAGCTCACAAACCAGAGGGAGCTGGCTCCACTGCTAGAACAATAGAATGATCTATTGTCACACCACTGGGTTTTAAGACTGTCCTGGTGGAAGGTAATGTGTTGTTCCTGAAATTTGTTTGACATGCATAAGGCAGAGGGCAGTCATATCTGTGTAGAGATGGTTGAGAGGGCTATCTTCGGCTCACAAATGGGGCAAATAGGCGTTCAGCAAAGTTGTTGCCAAATCAGTGTCTGGTCTCACCGATGTAGAGGAGGCTATTCCAAATATAGTAGATGAGGTTGGAAGATGACCATGTAAATCTGTTTGTGGCCCTGCATGGAGGTGAAGGGAGAGATGTAGGGTCAGGCTTTTATACTTTTTGCAATTTCAGTGAGAAATGTCTGAGGGGTTGGAAGAATGGATGGGGAGAGAAAAATGGACCAGGGAGTCTTGGAGAGAATGATCCCCACAAAATGCAGATTGGGGGATGGAGGGGAGGATATGGTTATTGGTCGGATTGTACTGAAGTTGGTGGTAATATTGGAAGATAATGTGTCAGAATCAAAGGTTGGTGGTGTACAAGGTGAGGACCAAAGAGACCAACAAGCACCATGTAGTCATCCATGTAATAGAGAAAAGGTTGGGGAGTGGTGCCCAAGTGGAGCACAGACTGCTGCCTGTCTCCAAGTTCCTCAAACAGCCCATCGCTTGCATTGGATATGCTGGAACATGGCAGGCTAAAGGGTGACCTTCCAAAGATTTACAAAAATCACAATGGAGTGAATGAGTGAGGTGGTTAGATTCATTCGCCAAGGCAGGAGAATCTAAAACTTTAAGGCACAGGGTTAAAATGAGAGGGAAAAAATTTAAAGACGATTTGAAGGGCAAGTTTGTCAACACACAGGGTGGTGACCAACTGGGATGCAACACAAAGAGGGGCAGTGGAAGCTGTTATGAAATATAAAAGGCATTTGTACAAGTACATGAATAGCAAAGGAGTTGAGGTTTACAGGCTTACTGCAGATCAATGGGATTAATGTACAAAGGCATCACGATCAGCCTGGACTTGATGCGCTAAAAGAACCAGTTTCTGTGCTGTGCATCTCTAGGATTATCATTCTATGAGCCTTACTTTTTCAATTCTCACAGCTGAAATGAGAGAGTTTTTGAAATTTGCTTCAGCTTCCATAATAATCTGCCATCTGAGATGCATTTCATTTGAACCAAAAATTTACTTACTTCCTCACTATAAAAATCAACATTGTGGGTGGTACAAAATATAGGCGAACATGTTTTCATTGCCTCTTCCAAAGGAAAGTTGTTCATCTCTTGCAGACCTGACTCTTTCGGTCATTACACACTTCTTTCAATTTTCTTTTGTGTTGTCTGTAAGTCTTTTTTTCATGCAGTATTCGCTTTCAGCCCGACAAACTCCTTTCGCTGCTGAACCATCTCAGAGATCCCAGTAGCTGACACCTTATGCAATTTGCCGTTCAAAGAACTCCAAATTTGACAAAAATCACAGTAACCTGAATTCATCCCAGTGCTCTAACACAGATGGCCACAGTCCATTTTATTCAACTTGGAACCTGTTGCTACTTGAAACAGATGCACTTCTCCAGATATTCAACATAGTTCTTATGGGAAAGTGCCAAAGCATAAATACTTGAGTTAAGTGTCAATATTTGATTGGGACTTGGATAATCTTGTACCACAGGTTAAATTTGGGACACAGAAATAGAACAAGGAATTCCCAGAGTCAGGAGAGACTGCTCAAGAACCAGAATCTTACAGTTAGATGCTGGACACTGAGGATCAGGTATGAGGTTCCACTGAGCCCTTTAATTCAGCTAAGCAAGGATACACCTGCACCATTTGTTTCCAATGAAACAAGTTCCTCGCTTTGTTTTCATAAATCCCTGGGATCAGGAAAACCAGTCTTAAGAAAAAGAAATCAAGAACATATCTACTTGTTACAAGAATTCCTCTTGGCTTACCTCATCAATTTGACGTCAGCAAACCTAGAGAGAAAACAACGCAAGGCCCATCTTCCAGGCTAAATTTGCAATAATAATGAGATTTTTCAAAATGTTATCTATATTTTCTAGTATTTTACCTTTAAAATATAGCCAAAGATAAATATTAGAATAAAATTTAGTCATGCAAACAAAACTTACAACAAAAAATCCATTATCTTCCAAAATTATCAATTACAGTGATGAAGATGTTCACAACATAATGGTGAAAGGAGAATGGGGAGATAAAACCCAGCCCACTAAAGCATTGGGGGTGGATTGGGGATAAGGCACAATCAAATCATCCCATTTTTCTAGTTTTCTCACAAGCAGTTAATTTGAAAATAGAAAATAAAATATAAAACATTGTATTGTACAGCAATGAAACAGGCCCTTCAGCCCATATGTCAACACCAAACATGATTTTCAAATCAAAATTCTGCTACTTGCACACACTCTGCATATTCAGGTGTCCATCCAGAACAATCTTAAATGCTCCAAAAGTATATGCTTCCACCACTTGCTCCTGATGGCCCTTTCTAGGTAACCTCCACTCTAATCAGTCTGCTCTGCGCATTTCCTTTAAACTCCCATCCCCCATTTGATGAATGTCCTCTAGTATTTGACATTTTTACCCTTGGAAGATTTTTTGGACTGTCTAGCATATTATGCCTTGCATAATTATATAAACCTATCAGGTCTCCCCCCTCAGTCCTCAACATTTCAGAGAAAAGAACCCAACATTGTGCATCCTATCTCCATTATCTAATTCAGGCAACTTCCTGGTAAATCTCTTCTGTACTCTTTCTATTGCCTCCACATCCTTCCTGTAATTGGATACATAATGCTCTAAGTGTAGCATAAACAAGCTTTTATACAGCTACAAGATGATGTTTTTACACTCAGCGTCTCACCTAATGAAGGCAAACATATCACACATTGGTTTATCACATTTTCTATTTGCATGGCCCATTTCAAGGATCCCTTTGTGCTTTTATGTATATTTTCCCTTACAAGATTCAATTTATTGTCATGCAATAAAACACTGTCATATTACACAAGGTTGCTTTTTGCCTGCTCTAATGCAAAGATTCACTATTGGCAGAATTTGCCTGAAGCGCCTCTTACAGTCAGAGAAAGAGAAGCAAAAAAAAAGTCCTTTCAGAGTCACTAAGTGTCCGTGGATTCACCTCCTGCACTCTTGCAGTCTCTGCAGGCTCAAATGACTCCAGTTCAGTTCAAACCATCAGCAATCCAAGCCCAGATCCAAACCTTTGACATGATGAGGGAGCCCTACAGGAGCCCTTCCTACCTGTAGCACCCCAGTTCTGAAACCTGGTTCTCATGAGCCATTTGACAGCAGTCCACAACCTTTTGACCTCAAGTCACCAGCAGCCCGCAGCCTGTGCATATCCTTCAGTGGCAGAGCCCATCGCTGGTCCGTATCCTTAGGGTCACCATCGTTAGGGTCATCTTCTCGGTTTCTCCTTCTCAATGGGGGTGGGGGGGGGGAGAAGGGGAGAGGGTGTTCTCCCTATTTTCTGATACCCTGCACCAGTGTGCTGCTGTGCTGGAGTTTGCAAGGCCTCGAGGCAGCTGCCAAACACAGACTTCCATCTTGGGCCCATAATTTTAAATAAAACAACATCAACTCCTTGAACAGGCTGCTTATAGCCTATACAGAGCTGGCAGCAGTTGGACTAGGTAGTAAAACCCTGGCGGGAAGTGCTGTGTCTCCTCGTCCCGCTCTCCTGAGACAGTACAAGCAGCAGCGGTGCCTTAAGTTTGAAGTTTAAAACATTTAAAATGCTTTGGGATTCTCTTCCATTCTGCCACCAAGTACATTTCGTAGCCCCTTTTGCCTTCCTGATTTCCTGCTTGTAATCATCCGGCAATCTTTATATTCCTCCAGGAGCCTGACTGATTTTTAGCTTCCTAAATCTTATACAAGCTTCATTTATCTTTTTAACTAAAATCACGATCACTTTCTAAGGTTCTTTTCCCTTACATTCCACACATCCTTGCTGGAACATACAGGAACTGGATTCCAATTAAGTGATCCTTAACTAACTCCACATGTTTGTTGTGGACTTGCCCAATGACAGCTTCTCCCAATGAACTCCTCAACTCCTGTCTAATATAACCACAATCTTACCTCCCCAGTTTAGAATTTTCCCACAATTTCCTATAAACATGTAAAACTATATTGCATCTTCCAAATTTGTGTATATCATGCAACTTTAAGGAAGCCAAGACTTTTCCTCATAACCATCTTGAAACTTAATGATGGTGATCACTATTCCAAAAACGTTCTCTCACTGAAGCTCTGATCACCTGGCCAGACTCATTTCCCATTACAAGGTGGACCACGGCCAAGTACTGGTCCAAGTACTTGTGGTGGGACATGGTAATGCAGGTGGAGGGCCTCACTGAACTGCTCAAGTTGGCCTGCCTCCGACCTGGTAACTCCTCCCTGAAATTTCTCAATAAAGGCTGATAGCTCTAGTCTCCTTCCTCAATCCCAGCCTTGGATTCGGGCCAGAAGCACATAGTTGTATGCTGGAGATTTGAAGACCTTTATGAAGCGCCGTAAGATCTCAGCTGATGGCGATGAGTATGATCTGTTTGTTGCATCAATGGACCACTGAGCCTACCAAATAATATGGGACTGTGAAAACTACGACGACATGATAGCCCTCCCGTGACAGCAATATGGGGCTCCCATTAATTCGATTTATGCTTGGTCTTACCGGGCAGCTGACACCAGGGCCCTGGGGAGTCTGTTGATCATTTTGTGAGGGCCATGAGAGAGCTGGAATAATCCTGCTGATGCAAGGATGTAAGGGTTGCTGCCTACCAAGAAGAACTCATCTGTGATGGGTTAGTGGCCAACTTCCACTCAAACCACATCCACAAGCTCCCGGAGAAGGGTGACTGGACCCTTGCAGAAAGTCATACAGGTGGCTCGATCATTAGAAACAGCCCAAAAGAATGCGGAAGCCTACTCAGCAAACCACGTGGCTGCTAGATGGGGTGTATGGGTGCTGCCATCTTGGGACTCAGGGACCATGACTGTTGTTGCAGCTGCTGAGCAGACAAAGTGGAATTACTGTGGCCAAACCCAACACCCGAGAAAATATTGCCCAAACCGTAGAGCGACCTCACTCCCTTCCTCCCTCTCTGAGAGCAAAGCTGTTCTGTCCCTGCCTGCAAAGATCACATGCTCTCCCAGGCCAGCCATATTCTGCACCTTTGTTGCTCTTTCTGCAAAAAGCACTCTGCAAAAGTCCTGCAAATATTCTGTGTTTTAAAATGTGTGTGTGCAAGCTGCTCTAGCAATTCCTCTCAAACCACCTCTAAATAATCTGTCACACATCATTTCTGGTAGCCAAGAACCAAACTGTGGGAATGGGAGAATGATGACATGGGATGGCATCACATTTGCATCCCTTCCAGACCCTGCCATGTGTGATCCATCTTCGAGATCCCCTGGGCAGCCATTTTGGAGGCATCCATCCCAATGTTACAGCAGCAGTGACTCCAACAACTAGTTGACACTGGCCTCTTTCGTGCTGGATCAGAACAGGCCACGCCCACTGGCACGATCAATGATGGACATCGAGGTAAATGGCCACACCATGGGATGTTTGTTTGATACTAGGAGTACTGAGAGCTTTATACTTCTGGACACAATCCACTGCTGCACCCTGCCAGTGTCCCCTGCCAAGTGCAAGGTAGTGTTGGTGGCCAAGTCCCACTCCATGGAAATCCATGGGTGTTGAACCTTGACCCTAACTGTTAGGGGCACAAAGTATAAAAACCTCAAACTGGTAGTAATGCTCCATCTCTGCATGCCAGTCATACTGGGGCTAGATTTCCAGTGTCAGCTTGAGAGCATGCTGAAGCAATTTGATGGCCCCACTCCCAATCAGAAATAATCAATTCCTGGAGGGCTCACTCCCCCCTCTTCGATCGCAGCCAATCACACACCGGAACGCCATCGAGGGCAACTGACCTGTGGGATGGCCACATTTCGGGTCCCTCCACCCTTCCTGTTCCTGAGCCTCCCACTGATTGCAAACCTGTCGCCACGAAAAGCAGGCAATACAGCACCAGGGACAGGGAGTTCATAGAAACTCAAGTGGGGCAGCTACCAGTGGAGAGTATCATAGAACCCAGTAACAAGCCCTGGAGGGCACAGGTGGTGATAGTTAAGTGGGGATAAGCATCAGATGGTCATCGATTATAGCCAGACCATCAATAGATTTAATGTATTGGATGCCTACTCCCTTCCTCGCATAGCCGACATGGTGAATGAAATCGCCAAGTTCCAAGTCTTCTCCACCATAGATCTCAAGTCAGCATACCATCAGATCCTGATCTGCCCAGGGGACCGTCCCCACATGGTATGAATCAAACTTGTGTTTTAGATGTGGTGATACGGTTGGAACTTTATTTCATGCTGTTTGGTCATGTATACATATACAATCATTTTGGAAGAAAATTCAATCGTTTTTAGAATATCTGCATAAGATTAAAATAGTTTTAGATCCAATAGTATTTTTATTGGGTAGTTTGCAACCTTTGAAAGGCTTGGGATTAGATAAGTTTCAGCTTGCTTTTGTATATTTAGCTTTATCCGTAGTGAAAAAATGTATTGCTAGTATGTGGAAAGATACAAATATGATTGATATTAATAGATGGCATAATGAGATGAAATATTGTTTAATAATGGAAAAAATTACATATGTTTTGCATGATAATTATATTTTTTTATTAATAAGTGGTCGTTATATTCAGAATATTTACATTTCAATTTACATTGATTAGATCTTAATATGTATATTTAATTTTTCTTTAATTTTTTTTCTTTTTCTTTCTTTATGGCTCTACTTAGGAGAGTTGGCTGAAGGGGGTGGTTCTTTTCTTTTCTCTTTTTTTATATATATAAAAAATAACGTTCATGTTTACGGTTAATCATATGTCATATATTATTTGTTTTTTTGAACGAATAAATAAAGTTTAAAAAAAAACAATAAAGAGTGGGGAAAAAAATCAAAAATGACGAGATCATGAGGTGGAGAATTGAACTGTTCACCTTCAATTATGAGATCTTGTATCGGGTGGGGAAGCACAACGAGCCACCTGATGCTCTGTCCAGGGGAACCTATTCCAGGGTGCGAGTAGTTTGCATCCAAGCTCTCCATGATAGCCTCTTCCATCCTGGGGTTACCAGGCTCTATCACTTCGTGAGGGCCTGCAACCTTTCCTATTCAGTGGAGGAGATCAGGGAGCTGACTTATAACTGCTCGGTCTGCATAGAGTGCAAGTTGCACCTCTACTGGCCAGAGAGAGCTCATCTGATCAAGGCAACTCACCCATTTGAATGTCTCAGTATGGACTGCAAGGGGCCCCTCTCATCCACGAAGAGGAACATCTACTTCCTGAATATCATGGACAAGTATTCACATTTCTCATTTGCAATTCTCTTCCCAGATAGGACCACGCCAATGGTAATTAAAACCCTCTGCAATCTCTTCACTTTGTTTGAATTCCCCAGTTATATTTACAGTGACCGGAGATCCTCCTTCATGAGAGAGGAGTTGTGTCAATACTTTCTGACCAAGAGGATAGCAACAACCCCCGCAGGAATGGGCAGGTAGGAAGGGAGAACAGCACTATCTGGAAAGCAATCCTCTTGGCCCTCAAGTCAAAAAGGAATGTCCATCTCCCTGTGGCAAGAGGTCCTCCCAGAAGCACTGCATGCCACCAGGTTCCTACTCTGAATGGCCACAAATGCCACCCCATGAGAAACTTTTGTCCTTCCCTCGGAGGTAGGCATTGGGAACCATGCTGCTAGTTACTAGCACCTTGTTATATAGTCAGGGTAATGTGGTAATGTCAGGGTAATGTTGTAACCGTTTAAGAATGCACCATTCTCACTGTAGTAACTGTAGTGCATCACTGTGGGGCATGTGTGTGTGTGTGTGTGTGTGTGTGTGTGTGTGTGTGTGTGTGTGTGTGTGTGTGTGTGTGTGTGTGTGTGTGTGTGTGTGTGTGTGTGTACACAAGTTTCCTGAGATGGTAGAAGACATCAGTAAGTAAAATCTCTTCTGTTATTTGAATCTTGCATCTCAGTTATTTAAGAAGCCTCCCAAGTAACACAGAGACATAACATGGTGGCAGCGGTATAAGAGAACAAGAATAAAGCCATAAAATTGATGGGAAGCCACTGAAATATGAAGGGGAAGAAGAAAAAATACATTGAAAAAAATGCTGCATTAACAGTGGTTCATCCAGTGATGGACTGGGAGGCTGAAGACATTGTTGAATTGTTTAAAAGGTTTCATCAGAAGTGTAATTTAGCATTTAAAACCTATTTTAAAAATGCAACAGCAGAGGAGAAGGTCAGTTATATACTTCTCTAGACAAGTGAGTGAAACCTTGACTTATTTAATAGCTGGGAGCTTACAAAAAGGTGGGGGAAAATGATCCCGAGCAGATATTTGCAAAGTTTGCTTCTCATCTTGAACCCAGGTCTAATCATAGAATTAAACGCTATGAATTTCAAGGCTTATTTTTTTTTTAATTTTTAATTTTTCACACTATGAACCATACTAACCAAAATACACACAAACATTTCCCTCTTGAATATACACAGTGTCATTTTCTCCCCTTTTCCCCCTCCCTTCCCTTCCCTCCCTCCTTCACCCCCCCCCCCCCCCTCACCACCCACTCAACGTTCAACCTATATGATACATTAAACCCATTAAATAATGTCATCACACAATGAAAATAAACAAGAAATTTGTGTCTTCTACTTTTACCTACTGGGTCAGTTCATTTTGTCTTCTTCTCCTTCAGTCATTTTAGGTGGTGGAGGTCCACGGTAGGACTTCTCTGTTGTGTTCTATGTACGGATCCCAAATTTGTTCAAATACTGTGATGCTATTTCTTAAATTATATGTTAATTTTTTCCAATGGAATACATTTATTCATTTCTATGTACCATTGCTGTATTCTCAGGCTATCTTCTAATTTCCAGGTTGACATAATATATTTTTTTGCTACAGGTAAGGCTATCATGATAAATCTTTTTTGTGCTCCATCCAAATCGAGTCCAAGTTCTTTACTTCTTATATTACTTAGAAGAAAGATATCTGGATTTTTTGGAATGTTGCTTTTTGTGATTTTATTTAATACCTGATTTAGATCTTCCCAAAACTTTTCCATTTTCTCACATGCCCAAATTGCATGTACTGTTGTTCCCGTTTCCTTCTTACAACGAAAACATCTGTCTGATACTGTTGGATCCGATTTATTTAACTTTTGGGGCATGGTGTATAGCCTCTGTAACCAATTATATTGTATCATGCGTAACCTCGTGTTTATTGTATTTCTCATAGTTCCGGAGCATACTTTTTCCATGTTTCATTCTTTATCTTTATGTTTAGATCTTGTTCCCATTTTTGCTTGGGTTTACAGCTTGTTTCCTCATTCTCTTTCTCTTGCAGTTTTATGTACATATTTGTTATAAATCTTTTAATTATCATTGTGTCTGTAATCACATATTCAAAATTGCTTCCTTCTGGTAACCTCACCCTGCTTCCCAATTTGTCCTTCAAGTAGGTTTTCAGTTGGTCGTATGCAAACAGTACCATGAGTTAAACCATATTTGTCCTTCATTTGTTCAAAAGATGATAATTTATTTGCCAAAAAACAAATTTCTATTCTTTTGATCCTTCTTCTCTCCCATTCTCTAAAGGAAAGGTTATCTATTGTGAAAGGGATTAGTTGATTTTGCATCAATATTAATTTTTGTAGTTGATAATTTGTTTTATTCCTTTCTATGTGAATCTTCTTCCAAATGTTGAGCAGATGGTGCAATACTAGTGAATTCCTACGTTGCACCAGCTTTTCATCCCACTTATATAGTATATGTTCAGGTACCTTCTCCCCTATTTTATCTAGCTCTTATCTGGTCCAATCTGGTTTTTCCCTTGTTTGATAAAAATCTGATAGGTATCTTAATTGTGCTGCTCTATAATAATTCTTAAAGTTTGGTAGCTGTAAGCCTCCTTGTTTGTACCATTCTGTTAATTTATCTAGCGCTATCCTCGGTTTCCCCCCTTTCCATAAGAATTTCTTTATTATTTTCTTTAGCTCCTTGAAGAATTTCTCTGTTAGGTGAATTGGTAACGATTGAAATAGGTATTGTATCCTTGGGAAGATATTCATTTTAATGCAATTTACCCTTCCTATCAGTGTTAGTGTTAAGTCTTTCCAATGTTCTAAGTCGTCTTGTAATTTCTTCATTAATGGCTGTTAATTTAGTTTGTATAGATGGCCTAGATTATTATCTAGTTGTATACCTAGTATCAAATTGCTTGTGTTTGCCATCTAAATGGTGATTCTGTCTTAAACTTTGTGAAATCCGCATTATTCATTGGCATTGCTTACTTTTATTTGTGTTGATCTTGTACCCCGATATTTCTCCATATTCCTTTAATTTCTTATGTAATTCTTTTATTGATATTTCTGGTTCTGTTAAGGCCACTCCGATATAAAACCTACGACCCAAGGACCTCGCTGCCACGTCCCAGATTGCTTGGCCACGGCACACGAACCATGGGTGTAAAGGGTGGGGCCAGTACTGCGCGCATTGCACTCCACCTAAAAGCTCCTTTGCGCAGGCCCGAGGACAGGTCCACGTCCTCCCCCTCCACGACCTCCCCCTCCACGTCCTCCCCCTCAAAAGATGCTCACAAACTCAAGCTAGCATGCTGGAACATCAGAACCATACTAGACAAGGCTGACAGCCACCGACCTGAACGTCGGTCTGCCCTCATTGCGCATGAACTCCTCAGACTTGACATTGACATAGCCGCTCTCAGTGAAGTCCGCCTGGCAGATGTAGGCAGCCTCCAAGAACGCGGCGCGGGCTACACACTCTACTGGTCTGGCAAGCCTTCGGATAAACGATGCCTATCTGGTGTAGGCTTCATGGTCAAGAACTTCATTGCCTCCAAACTCGAAAACCTTCCGACAGGCCACTCGGACCGAATCATGTCCATGCGACTCCCCCTTCAAAACAAGCGTTGCATCACCCTCATCAGTGTCTATGCTCCAACCCTCCAGGCGGAACCAGCAGAAAAGGACAAGTTCTACACTGACCTGCGCAACCTCATCCAACGCACCCCTACAGCCGACAAGGTTGTCATCCTTGGCGACTTCAACGCTCGCGTCGGCAAAGACTCAGAAACCTGGCCAGGAATCCTGGGCAAGCATGGCGTCGGCAAGTGCAACGACAATGGGCACCTCCTGTTGGAGCTCTGCGCAGAACAGCGGCTTGTCATTACAAACACCCTTTTTCAGCAGAGGGACAGCCTTAAGACTACCTGGATGCATCCCCGATCCAAACACTGGCACCTCCTGGACTACATCCTGGTGCGAGAAAGTGACAAACGAGATGTGCTCCACACCAGGGTCATGCCCAGCGCAGAATGCCACACTGACCACTGGCTGGTTCGCTGCAAGCTCAACCTTTACTTCAAGCCAAAGCCCAGGAACAGTAAAGTCCCCAGAAAGAGGTTCAATGTTGGAAACCTGCAGTCAGACGAAGCGAGAGGAAACTTCCAGGCAAACCTCAAAGCAAAGCTCGATGATGCAACCCGCCTCACGGACCCGTCCCCTGAAACCCTCTGGGATCAGTTGAAGACTACCATACTGCAATCCACTGAAGAGGTACTGGG
Source organism: Narcine bancroftii (assembly GCF_036971445.1). Lineage (NCBI taxonomy): Eukaryota > Metazoa > Chordata > Chondrichthyes > Torpediniformes > Narcinidae > Narcine > Narcine bancroftii. The sequence continues at coordinate 431,182,885 of NC_091469.1, forward strand.
CTTCTCCTCCAGGAAAAACAAGGACTGGTTCGACGAAAACAGCCAGGAAATCCAGGAGCTGCTGGCAAAGAAGCGAGCTGCCCACCAGGCTCACCTTACAAAGCCGTCCTGTCCAGAGAAGAAACAAGCCTTCCGTCGCGCATGCAGCCATCTTCAGCGCAAACTCCGGGAGATCCAAAATGAGTGGTGGACTAGCCTCGCCAAACGAACCCAGCTCAGCGCGGACATTGGCGACTTCAGGGGTTTCTACGAGGCTCTAAAGGCTGTGTACGGCCCCTCACCCCAAGTCCAAAGCCCGCTGCGCAGCTCAGACGGCAAAGTCCTCCTCAGCGACAAGATCTCCATCCTCAACCGATGGTCAGAACACTTCCAATCTCTTTTCAGTGCCAACTGCTCAGTCCAAGATTCCGCCCTGCTCCAGCTCCCTCAACAGCCCCTAAGGCTAGAGCTGGATGAGGTCCTCACCCAGGATGAGACATATAAGGCAAACGAACAACTGAAAAGTGGCAAAGCAGCAGGTATGGATGGAATCCCCCCAGAGGTCTGGAAGGCTGGAGGCAAAACTCTGCATGCCAAACTGCATGAGTTTTTCAAGCTTTGTTGGGACAAAGGAAAACTGCCTCAGGACCTTTATGATGCCACCATCATCACCCTGTACAAAAACAAAGGCGAGAAATCAGACTGCTCAAACTACAGGGGAATCACGCTGCTCTCCATTGCAGGCAAAATCTTCGCTAGGATTCTACTAAATAGAATAATACCTAGTGTCGCCGAGAATATTCTCCCAGAATCACAGTGCGGCTTTCGCGCAAACAGAGGAACTACTGACATGGTCTTTGCCCTCAGACAGCTCCAAGAAAAGTGCAGAGAACAAAACAAAGGACTCTACATCACCTTTGTTGACCTCACCAAAGCCTTCGACACCGTGAGCAGGAAAGGGCTTTGGCAAATACTAGAGCGCATCGGATGTCCCCCAAAGTTCCTCAACATGATTATCCAACTGCACGAAAACCAACAAGGTCGGGTCAGATACAGCAATGAGCTCTCTGAACCCTTCTCCATTAACAATGGCGTGAAGCAAGGCTGTGTTCTCGCACCAACCCTCTTTTCAATCTTCTTCAGCATGATGCTGAACCAAGCCATGAAAGACCTCAACAATGAAGACGCTGTTTACATCCGGAACCGCACGGATGGCAGTCTCTTCAATCTGAGGCACCTGCAAGCTCACACCAAGACACAAGCGAAACTTGTCCGTGAACTACTCTTTGCAGATGATGCCGCTTTAGTTGCCCATTCAGAGCCAGCTCTTCAGCGCTTGACATCCTGCTTTGCGAAAACTGCCAAAATGTTTGGCCTGGAAGTCAGCCTGAAGAAAACTGAGGTCCTCCATCAGCCAGCTCCCCACCATGACTACCAGCCCCCCCACATCTCCATTGGGCACACAAAACTCAAAACGGTCAACCAGTTTACCCATCTCGGCTGCACCATTTCATCAGATGCAAGGATCGACAATGAGATAGACAACAGACTCGCCAAGGCAAATAGTGCCTTTGGAAGACTACACAAAAGAGTCTGGAAAAACAACCAACTGGAAAACCTCACAAAGATAAGCGTATATAGAGCCGTTGTCATACCCACACTCCTGTTCGGCTCCGAATCATTGGTCCTCTACCGGCATCACCTACGGCTCCTAGAAAGCTTCCACCAGCGTTGCCTCCGCTCCATCCTCAACATCCATTGGAGCGCTTTCATCCCTAACGTCGAAGTACTCGAGATGGCAGAGGTCGACAGCATCGAGTCCATGCTGCTGAAGATCCAGCTGCGCTGGGTGGGTCACGTCTCCAGAATGGAGGACCATCGCCTTCCCAAGATCGTGTTATATGGCGAGCTCTCCATTGGCCACCGTGACAAAGAAAAGGTACAAGGACTGCCTAAAGAAATCTCTTGGTGCCTGCCACATTGACCACCGCCAGTGGGCTGATATCGCCTCAAACCGTGCATCTTGGCGCCTCACAGTTTGGCGGGCAGCAACCTCCTTCGAAGAAAACCGCAGAGCCCACCTCACTGACAAAAGGCAAAGGAGGAAAAACCCAACACCCAACCCCAACCAACCAATTTTCCCCTGCAGCCGCTGCAACCGTGTCTGCCTGTCCCGCATCGGACTTGTCAGCCACAAACGAGCCTGCAGCTGACGTGGACTTTTTACCCCCCCCATAAATCTTCGTCCGCGAAGCCAAGCCAAAGAAGAAGTATACTATGATGTCATCTGCAAATAGACTGATTTTATATTCCTTCTCTTTTGTTTTTATCCCTCTTATTTTATTTTCTGTTCTTATCAATTCTGCCAGTGGTTCTATAGCTAATGCAAACAGTGAGGAAGATAGTGGACATCCCTGCCTTGTTGATCTGCTTAATTTAAATTGGCTTGATATATATCCATTTACTTTCACCTTCGCCAATGGTCCCTTATATAATGCTTTAATCCAACTGATATATTTCTCTGGTAGGTTGAACCTCAGTAGTACTTTGAATAAATAATTCCATTCTACTCTGTCAAAGGCTTTCTCTGCATCTAAGGCAACTGCCACTGTTGGCGTCTTGTTTCCTTGTACTGTATGGATTAAGTTAATGAACTTACAGATGTTGTCTGTTGTTCGTCTTTTCTTAATAAATCCAATTTGATCTAGTTTTCCTATTTTTGGTACACAGTCAGCCAATCTGTTTGCTAATAGTTTAGCTATTATCTTATAATCTGTGTTAAGTAGAGATATTGGTCTATACAATGTTGGTGTTAGTGGATCTTTCCCCGTCTTTAGTATTAATGTAATTATTGCTGTTTTGCATGAATCTGGCATGTTTTGTGTTTCTTCAATCTGGTTCATTACTTCCAGGAGAGGAGGAATTAATAAGTCTTTAAATGTTTTATAGAATTCTATTGGGAGTCCATCCTCTCCCGGCTTTTTATTGTTCAGTAGTTTTTTTAATATATCCTGTATTTCATCTATTTCAAATGATTTTATTAATTTATTTTGCTCCTCTTCTTGCAATTTCGGTAGTTCAATTTTAGCTAGAAATTCATCTATTTTGTCTTCTTTCCCTTCGTTCTCAGTTCGATATAGTTGCTCGTAGAATTCCTTGAAGTTTTAATTGATTTCCGTTGGGTTATATGTAATTTGTTTGTCCTTTTTCCTTGATGCCAATACCGTTCATTTAGTTTGTTCTGTCTTAAGCTGCCAAGCTAGTATTTTGTGTTTTTTTCTCCTAGCTCATAATACTTCTGTTTTGTCTTCATTATGTTCTTCTCCACCTTATATGTTTGTAGTGTTTCATATTTTATTTTTTTGTCCGCCAATTCTCTTCTTTGTTGTATCTTCCCTTATTGCTAATTCTTTTTCTGTGCCTGCTATTTCCCTTTCCAGCTGTTCTATTTCCCGATTGTAGTCCTTCTACATCTTAGTTACATAACTTATTATCTGCCCTCTGATGAACATTTTCATTCCATCCCATAGTATAAATTTATCTTTCACTGATTTCGTATTTATTTCAAAGTACATTTTAATTTGTCGCTCAATGAATTCTCTAAAATCCTGTCTTTTAAGTAGCATGGAGTTTAATCTCCATCTATACATTCTCGGTGGGATGTCCTCCAGCTCTATTGCTAATAACAGGGGTGAGTGATCCGATAACAATCTAGCTTTATATTCCATTTTCCTAACTCTCCCTTGGATGTTGGCTGACAACAGGAACAGGTCTATCCTTGAGTATGTTTTATGTCTACCCGAATAATATGAGTATTCCTTCTCCTTTGGGTGCTGTCTCCTCTATATATCCAAATGTTGCATTTCCTGCATTGGTTTAACCATAAATTTAGTTACTTTGTTCTTTCTGCTAGTCTTTTCTCCAGTTTTATCCATCTTTGAGTCCAAATTAAGGTTAAAGTCCCCTCCTATCAGTACATTCCCCTGCATATCTGCAACCTTCAAAAAGATATCTTGCATAAATTTTTGATCCTCTTCATTAGGTGCATATACATTGAGCAAATTCCAAAATTCTAAATATATCTGACACTTTATCATTACATGCCTCCCTGCTGGATCTATTATTTCCTCCTCTATTTTGATTGTTACCTTTTTATTGATTAATATAGCTACTCCCCTGGCTTTTGAATTATATGATGCTGCCGTTATGTGCCCTATCCAGTCTCTCCTTAATTTCTTGTGTTCCACTTCAGTCAGATGTGTTTCTTGCATGAATGCTATATCAATTTTTTTCTTTCTTCAGTAAATTTAACAGCTTCTTCCTTTTGATTTGGTTATGTATTCCATTAATATTTATAGTCATATAGTTCAACATGGCCATTTCATACTTTGTTTACCTTTCCTTTCCGTTTCCTCATCACCACCTTTCCTCCTTATCCATTTCTGTTTTCTTTTTTTGAACACATTGTAAGACAACACTTCTAAAACATAAAATATTTCCACTATTCCCACATCTAAAATTCCCTTAACCCCAAATGCCCCCTCCCCCCTCTCTGAGTTGCTCCTTGTCCCTTGCCGGGCAACCACAACTCCCCTCTCCATTTGGATTGCGAACCCACTTGCGAGCATCAACTGATTTCGGAGTGACTGTTATTCTCTCCCACCCAGCCCCCTCCAGAAAAGACTTTTATCTTCACATCTAACAAAGCTCTTCCTCTTAATTCCTCCCTTACTTCCTTTCTTCCCTTTCTTTCCCTTCTAAGTTCTTACTTATACATTATTTTTCTTCTTTATATGAAGTTTGTCATCATTCTTGTTCTTGTTACATCTCTTCATCTCTCTGTCTGCTTTGCAAGCGTTCTGCAAATTCTTGTGCTTTCTCCGGATCCAAGAACAGTCTACTTTGCTGCCCCAGAATAACTATTTTAAGCATCACTGGATATCTTAACATAAATTTATTGCCTTTCTTCCATAGAATTGATTTTTCTGCATTCAACTCCTTCCTCTTCTTCAGGAGCTCAAAACTTATGTCTGGGTAGAAAATTTTTTTTGACTTTTGTATTCCAGTGGCTTTTTCATTGCCTTCTCCAATATATTTTCTCTTGTCGTATATCTCAGGAAATTTACTCGAATGGCTCTTGGTTTTTGTTGTGGCTGTGGTTTTGGGGCTAATATTCTGTGTGCCCTTTCTATTTCCATTCCTTCCTGTATTTCTGGCATTCCTAGGATCCTGGGGATCCATTCTTTTATAAATTCTTTCATATCTTTGCCTTCTTCATCTTCCTTAAGGTCCACTATCTTTATATTGTTTCTCCTATTATAGTTTTCCATTATATCCATCTTCTGAGCTAACAACTCAAGTTTCTTTAACTTTTTTATCAGATTCTTCCAATTTCCTTTTTAAGTCGTCCACTTCCATTTCTACGGCTGTTTCTCGTTCTTCCACCTTGTCTACTCTTTTCCCTATTTCTGTCATGACCATCTCTAATCTACTCACTTTTTCTTCTGTACCTTTTATTCTTCTTTTTATTTCATTAAATTCTCATGTCAGCCATTCTTTTACTGCTTCCATATATTCTTCAAAAGATTTTCTATCTATGTACAGTCCATTCCCTTTATCTTCTATTTCTCTGTGCAGAGCTTTATGTTCTCCCTCCTATTCCCCTGTGTCCACTCAAGAACCTGTGTCATCTACCTCTCTTCCTTGTATCTGTGTCTCTTCTGACTTTCTTGTTGGGCTGTTTATCTCAGGTTTGCTGTTTTTTTTTTAAATGGTGTCTTGATGTTGGTCCTCTGGGCTGGTCATCTGCTGTGTCTCTGATTTCCTTTTTTCATTCTCCTCCCTCCCGTTCCCGTTATTTTCTATATCTTCCCGCTGGGAGCCCTGCTGTCGGGTCTTTCTCAGCTGTTCAAGCTGTGGAGTTCCACTCCACAGCTGATCCCCCCTCCCGTCAGTGTTGTCTTTGTCGTGCGCATCGTGCATGCATGAGGAATCGCACATGCACGGTTGCGCACCTCTGATTGGCTCCGTGACCCATCCTTGTAGTCCTGCGTTCAGTGGGTCACGACCCTTCGGGGTTTCCACTGACCTCAGGGAGTGGGCTCCTCTTTCCACAGTGGGTCCCTGCTTCTTCGTACAGGTAAGGCCTTCACCTTTCTCTTCTGGCGTCTTTCCTTCTTCTTTTGGTGCCATTTCCTCCACACCTTTATTTTTTATTTGTTGTGGTTTGTGTGTCTGTGGCTTTGCTTTTTCTTTTCTATTTTCCTTCTTTTCTGGAGGGGGCTGGTATTCTCCTATCGGCCACTACTCCATCACAAGACTCCTCCCAATTTCAAGGCTTATTGATAACTTCTTCACTAGACTAAAAATTGTTGCTGCAAAATGGAGATTTAAGGATATAGAGGATAGATTAGTTGATCAACTAATATGGGGGTGTGCCCACCCCAAAGTGCAAGTCTCTTATAGGGAAGGATAGCTTGAAGTTGGCCAAAGCTATAGACACAGCCAGAGCCTTCGAAGCCACAAGAATGCAAATGAAATTGCAATCTATGGAGAACCACCTATAGCAAAGAGAAGGAAAGGTTGATGCTATAAAGAACACAATCAGAAAATTGCAAACTCCCAAGACCTGCAGGAAGTGTGACAGACAGCAACCTTTCCAGGACCAAAACAAATGACCCTCATATGGTTCTGAATGTAAAGCCTGTGGTAAAGCAAACTACTGGGTGAAGATGTGAAAGTCTGGTATGAAGAAAGCAGTAATACAAGTGAAGAAAAAATAAAGGAAGAATATCCACCACATAAAAGGAAACCACAATGTGAACTCTGACACCCAGATACTGGACATAGAATCCATACACCTTTACGAGAAGTTGGGCAAGATGAAAGAAGGAAGAAAGTTGCATACAAGGATCCAAATTCAGAGGACAATCCAGAACAAGCCTATGATATTTAACCTCAAGGTGGATACTGGATCACAAAGTAACGTTCTTCCACCCAGACTCTACGGCCAGATGTTACCAATGTACATAATAAAAGAGTATTCATTAGACAGTGCTTTGGAAACAGCAAATGTCACATTAACGGCCTATGGTGGACCCATAATCAAGCAACTAGGGAGAGCTAAGATCAATGGCTGCCATAAGGGAAAGGACATCCTCTGTATGTTCTATGTGGTAGATGCAGATGGACCAGCAATTCTAGGACTGGATAGATTGCAAGAGTTGCAGTTTATCTCTGTCAATTATGAGATCCAGACGAAGAAGATATCCAAAACCATCAACAGAAATACACAATAAAAAGAGGAAATGATTTCCACAGAAGTACCTGCCAAGCCAGGACACACTGTGGGAGCCAACTTGTTCACCGAGAATCAAGAGTGGTGTTTAATAGTACTGTTACTACTCTAAATTTCCATTCATCAAAAGCATGAAAGACCTGAAAGCACTTGGCTGCCCAAGAAATATCCGAGCAAGTAATATGTGACTATGTAATATGGAACACAGATCACGTCACAAGAATTCAGAAAGATGGCTGCAGAATATGGGTTTGTTATCACTACATCATCCCCATACTACACTAAAGGTCATTGAAAGACAAGTGCAAACTGTGAAACACACACTAGTTAAGTGTCGTGAAACAAAAGAAGATCCAGACTTAGCTCTCCTATCATTACGAGCAACACCCTTAAGGGCTGACATGAAGTTCCCAGCAGAATTTCTAAATGGCAGGAGATATAAAACAACTCTGCCAAGCAAAATACCAGAAGACCAGGAGAAAACCAAAAGACTGGCTGACACACAAGTAGAAGGATGTCAGCATTATAACAAACATGCACAAACATTGCCAGAACTCTTCAGAGGGCAACATGTGCAAATTCAAGAGCTAATGTTGAAAATACGGACCCCAGCAAAGGTCATCAGAGAAGCTGGGACACCAAGATCATACATTGTCGAGACAAACTCAGGCAATCAGCTGAGGAGGAACAGAATTCACATCCAGCCAACATAAAATGTGATGAAGCAGAAAGCTTTAATACCAGCAAAGCCTGCAACACCAATATCAAGTGAAGAGACCACAACCACTAATACTGAAACATCAACACAATAGTTGTCAGATGAAGTGCCACAAGCTACATCACCTACACATGTTCCAGCAACACAGAGCCCAATGGTCACAGCCAAATCCACAAGATGGTGAAGGAACATACTGCCACCAGTGCGATATCAATAAGAACTATTTAAAAATAGTTGTGTAAATAAACTAGTGTACAAGTTCGATTACTTAAGTTGAACTGGAAATAAAGTGATAAAGAACACTAAATTATTTTCTTTATCTTGAGAAGGAGGGATGTTATATAGTCAGGATAATGTGAACTATTTTGTAACTGTGTAAGAATACACCCTTCTCTCTGTGGCAACTGTAGTGCACCACTGTGGGACATATGTATATGTTTATATGCAAGTGTGAACAATTTCCTGAGATGGTGGAAGACATCAGTAAGTAAAATCTCTTTTGTTATCTGAACCTTGCATCTCTAAGTTATTTACAAAGCCTTACAAGTAACTCCAGAGACATAATAACCCCTAGGCTGGTGCTTCTCCTCAAACACATTAGGACTCACAAGGCAGACCTGCTAGTCAAGGAGATGCACCTCTATGCTAAACCCCAGTATGCCCACGTACAGTACCTGGATGGATGGAAGATATAGGGACCATCAAGAACCTGACTCAAGCATGGGCCCCAGCATGGGAGATGCACCCAGAAGCCTTTGTTAGTGAATAGCTGGCCCCAGGTATCATTCAGGTAAATGAGCTGTTACAACCATCACCATGACCACTCAGGCCTCCGCCCCATACACCCCTGTAACTCCCATCGGAACAACTAACATTGCCACCCCCACCCCCTCCACAACTCCGAACCAGTTCATACTGGCACAGCTCAGCCCCCCGAGCACTCAGCCTGCCAGACGGGTTTCCACACCACAGGAGCAGATGACGACACCACCAGTGCTCCTCCCCATAGTTTCCCAATAAAGGCTGAGAGCCTTGGATCTGGGCCAGAAGTTTATAGTTGTATGCTGGACGTCTCAGGACATTAAAGCCTTTGGCCATGATTGAGCTACAGTACTGATCAAGGCTCAGTTCATCTGCTGAAGAGTTTATTTATGAGAAACCCTCCCTACAAGGATATTGGCTCCTGTCCAGTTTAGTGTGCAAATCCCACCTGCCCTGAACAGAATTCAATAATCTATAAATCTGAAGCATTGCCTCCTTCACCACCAAATGCATGAAGTATATTCGTAAATGTTTCTGCACATTTATTCTATTTTCCCCTGAACTGGAAATGCACAAGACGATTATTTTCCATCTCTCGAATTGAAAGTTCTAACTTTCCTTTAGGAAATTGTAACAATTTTCTGCTCTGTCATTCAATCAAAATATTGGAAACTTCCTGCATTTGAAACATACTGGAATGCTCTCCAATATTCCTGCATACCATCAGTTAACCCTGTAACAGTGAGAAAAAGCCGGAGAGGCACTCAACTTTTTTTCAAAAGATAGAAGTGTAAAGGTTTGGCCAAGCAATATGGCTACTATGTAAGCAATTTTCTTTTTGAAATCAAAATAAAGGGAGATCATCTCACAGGTAGTGTGCACTGAAAGCAAAGGCTGGAATAATATCAATTAAATTTCAGTTATACCTCTCAGTGGTTTACTGCAGAGTAGGTACTACTTTTCAATGGCAAGCATTATGTTGCAGGACCAATTTTAGACTGGAGGAACAATTGTTTTATATTAGAAAGAAAATAATTTAATGAGAAAATATTTGGCTGGAATATTCCTCCTGAACAAACTTTGTTGATTCAGGAGCCCAGATTTTTGAATGCAATTCAAAATTATCAGGAAAACCCTGATTCAAGCAGGGATTCCAGAGAGCAGAAAAATCAGTCAAATTATTACAGACAAATGCAGATTCACAAAAACATATCCAACCAACACATTAAATTATATTACATCTTCAAAATGTGTGTATATGATGTAACTTTAACACTTCCATCTTGTTTATGAATATATAAAATGCTTCTTCCTAAGGATTTAGTAATGTGAGGTTTTAGAAGTGCAGAGAAGATCCCAGCTTGATTCAGTCAAAAATTAAAAATAAAAATTAGAGCATCCCATACAGCCTGTTCCATCATTCAATAAGATCACCAGTGAACTTCAATCCCATTCTCTTCTGTTTAACCCCCATACACTCTAGTTCCCAAATATTTACCGTATCACCCTGGGAAATACTCTTTGACTATGCACAACAGACTTCTGGCAAAGAGAATTCCAAAGCTTTACCATCCACCAAGTAAGGAGAGTGAAACATGAAAGACTGCAGAAGCTGTGATTGTAGTCGAACACACCAAAATGTGAGAGAAACTCAGTCAGTCTCTCAGTGTCCATAGGAAACAAAGATATATTGCTGATGTTTTGAGCCTGAGCCCTTCTTCAAGGAATAAGCAAAGGTAAAGGCAAAGATTCCATTATTGCCACATAAAGAATATAACATTCATGATTTTTTTTTGTCTAATGTGAGGCAGACAGGAGGCCCATTCACACTTGCAAGTGGTCCCAGGAATTCATGGCCAAGTGGCCTAAAAAAGGATCTAGTGTGAAAGGAAAATCTCAATACTGGCATGAGATGATATCATCTGACACCAGGGATTGACGGCCTCGACCCCACGTACAATCCTCTGCAGACGCCAGCGTTGCAATCATGTAGAATGGCCAATTGCATTCTGGGATAGAAATGACCTAAATTTTTGCATGAATGCAGGAATGTGAAGGAAGAAAAGATTAAAATGAAGGTATAAACTTTGCCATGGGAAAGTTGCAATGGGGGGGGGAGAGAGAGAGGAAATAAATAGCAATAAATAGCAATAGCGAACAATTTTTTAACAGCCTGGGAAAGTTGGTAGCGCTATAGCGCCAAATTTATAAAGACCATGGGAAAAAGTGATGGCGGACCTGACTTCCCAGAATTCCGTGCAGCAGAAAACCCGCTCCCCCCCCCCATAAGTGCTCCATGCATGCAGCTGTGTATGCAATTCTGGGAGGACAGGTTTGTATAGCTTTTTCCCACGGTATTTATAAATTGTACATGATAGCGCTACCAAATTTCCCTCGCTGTATAAATTGCACGCAATAGCTGTGATACCATTGTATTACTATTGGTTACTATCTCTGTGCCGACTGTAATAGTGACTCCTCCCATTGGAAACCCCTAATAAAGGCTGTTACGCCCAGACACCTTCCCCATTATGAGCTCTGGAATCGAGTCAAGCAAAATGAGTGTACATACAGTTCTAAGCAATTAAAAGCCTATCATTCTGGCAAATTATATTCTTTGTAGTTATTGATAGTGTGAAATATAAAGTGTTCACAATCACTACTTTGGAGACAAAGTCTTGGAGAACAGGTTCAGCTTTATTTTGGGTCTGCAGAGCCGGATATCTCTCAGTCCAAAGACACACTGGAGGTCCAGAATCGTCACTCTTTTGTACAGTACCACGCTCAACATCACCACACCTTCATTTAGTCTCTTCCAATTGGAATTTCAATACCTTACTACCTTCCCCTTTTCTCTTCCATCCCTGCAGATACCACACAGTACCTCCAGTTATGTTAATTAAGCAGTCCCATCCTTAGAGGCTTCTAATTTATATTCATGCCTTTATTAAGCAAGCACAATAGTGGCTATGGGGTACCCTACGTCACTGTACCAGTCTGTACCAGATTCCTTCGTCCTTAAGGATTCTGATAAGAAAGGGGCCCACTAGCTAGTGTTGTCTATTCTCAAGCTTTAATCTAAATATTTTGCATTCCATCACCTTTCACAGAATGGTGCAAGTTTAATCATCTTTCAGCCATTTTGCACAATAGTGCATCAATTTTAATTGCTTAATTTATTTTTTGCCCACTATGGACAAGTTACTGGACAAACTTGAAATTAATCTGTGAGCGCCCAAAGCTTTAGGCAAATTTGAGGTCTGGCTACAGTGCTTCAATGCCTTCCTACTGGCATCTACCAAGGTCATTCAATCAGAAGAAGACAACAAAAAACTTCTGCTATTCACGAGTCAACCATCATGTGTACCCGATAGTCAAGTGCTGCACAACATTCACAGCAGCCTTGGAAAAGCTGAATTGACAGTATCTCAGGCTAGGATGAATGAGGTCTATGCGAGGCACCGTCTGGCCAACAAAAGCAGCAAGCCAGGGAGCCAATCAACAAGTAGATTTGTGCCTTGTGTGAGTTGGGAGAGGCCGAGACTGCAGAGACATCATGGCTGGGACATATACTGACAAACTCATCCGGGATGCCTGTGTAGTAGGCATCTGATTGGACTGTATTCACCAGAGACTGTTGGAGGACCAGGGCAATCTGAAGCTGCAGAGAACCGTCGACCTAGCCAAAGCGCTAGAAATAGCCATTCACAACATAGACTCCTTCTCTTCTGGCAATGGCCCAGCTTGTGGGGGTTGCAGGCACTGCCATCTTAGGACACAGGATCCCAACCCGCCACCTAGGCCTTTACCTGCATCAAAGGAGACATCATCAAGGCCACAATGCATGCTGTGGATGAAACTGGAGAGCAGTGCCTCCAGTTTTGCCCTGGCTGTCACTCTTAACCAAGTAGGCAGACCTGCAGCCTTTATCTCCTGCATCTTCCAGGGACCCAAACTCTGACACTCCTCCATTAAGAGTCCCAGGCTATTGTTGAGGCACGACACTGGAGGCACTAACTGGCCGGGAAAAGATTTACCATGCTGACTGACCAACGTGCAATGGCTTTTATATTTAATAATAAACAGCGGGGTAAAATCAACAACGACAAGATTCTGTGGTGGAGAATCAAATTCTCCACTTACAATTATGATATTTTGTACTGGCCTGGGAAGCTCAACAAGCCTTCAGATGCCCTGTCCCGGGGGACCTGTGCTGGCACGCAGTCAGACCAACTACAAGCACTCCTTAATGACCTCTGAAACCCTGAGGTCAACAGACTCTTCCACTGACTCAATAAAAGCCCGGTCCCTGAAGCCTGAAACCTCCCCTACTCTACTGAAGATATCAGAATGCAAACCACACTTCTACTGTCTTTACAAGTCACACCTGATAAAGGCCACCCAACCCTTTGAATGACTCAGTATGTTCAAGGGACCCCTGCCCTCCACTAAGCACAACGTGTATTTCCTCAACATCATTGATGAGTACTCCCACTTCCCCTTTGCTATCCCCTGCTCGTACATGACCATAGCCATCGTTGTGAAGGCACTGCACAATATCTTTACACTATTCGGGTACCCGAGCTACATTCACAGTGATCAGGGATCCTCCTTCATGAGTGATGAGTTGCGTCAGTACCTGTTGATAAGGGGTATCACAACCAGCAGGACCACTAGTTACAACCCACGAGGGAATGGCCAGGTAGAGAGGGAGAATGCCACTGTTTGGAAGACATACCTCCTAGCCCTGAAGTCAAATGGCCAACCTGTCTCCCCCTGGCAGGAGGTCCTCTCTGAGGTATTCCACACCATTAGATCCCTCCTACCAATGTCACCTCATATGAAAGACTGTTTTCCTTCCCCAGGAAGTCCATATTGGGGACCACACTGCCATCCTGGTTATGTCCCCAGCAGTCTTTGCCTCTTGTTGCCCTGAGATTTGAACTGAATACTGGAGTTGTGACTGAAAAGAGGAATTTTTGGTGACAGCATAATACGTTTTAAAATGTGTCTTATATGTTAACCATATAACCACACAGCACAGAACAGGCCAGTTCGGCCCTACTAGTCCATGCCGTAACAAATCCCCACCCTCCTAGTCCCACTGACCAGTGCCTTGTCCATGCCCCTCCAGTCCTCTCCTATCCATGTAACTATCTAGTCTTTCCTTAAATGTAACCAATGATCCCGCCTCGACCACGTCTGTCGGAAGCTCATTCTTCATCCCCACCACCCTTTGCGTAAAGAAATTTCCCCTCATGTTCCCCTTATAATTTTCCCCCTACAATCTTAAACCATGCCCTCTAGTTTGAATCTCCCCCACTCTTAATTGAAAAAGCCTATCCACGTTTACTCTGTCTGTCCCTTTTAAAATCTTAAACACCTCTATCAAGTCCCCTCTCAATTTTCTACGCTCCAGAGAAAAAAAGCCCCAGTCTGCACATCCTTTCCCTGTCACTCAAACCTTGAAATCCTGTCAATATTCTTGTGAACCTTCTCTGAACTCTCTCTATTTTGTTTATATCTTTCCTATAATTTGGTGACCAAAACTGTACACAGTACTCCAAATTTGGCCTCACCAATGCCTTGCACAATTTCATCATAACCTCCCTACTCTTGAATTCAATACTCCAATTTATGAAGGCCAACATTCCAAATGCCTTCTTCACCACACCATCTACCTGAGTATCAGCCCTGAGGGTACTATTTACCACAACTCCTAAATCCCTTTGTTGCTCTGCACATCTCAATAGCCTACCATTTAATGCATATGACCTATTTAGATTTGCCTTTCCAAAATGTAACACCTCACACTTATCTGTATTAAATTCCATCAGCCATTTCTCAACCCACACCTCCAGCCTTCCTAAATCACCTTTTAATCTACGGTAATCTTCCTCACTGTCCACAACACCACCAATCTTTGTATCATCCGCAAACTTGCTTATCCAATTCTCCACCCCTACTTCCAGATCGTTAATATATATAACAAACAATAGTGGACCGAGGACCGATCCCTGAGGAACTCCACTAGTCACTGGCCTCCAATTGGACAAACAATTTTCTACCACTACTCTCTGACATCTCCCATCAAACATTGCTGAATCCATTTCACTACCTCCTCATTTATAGCTAATTCCTCCACCTTTTTTCCTAACCTCCTGTGGGGAACTTTGTCAAAAGCTTTACTAAAGTCTAAATAGACAACATCCACAGCTTTCCCTTCATCAACCTTTTTTGTAATCCCCTCGAAAAACTCGATCAGGTTTGTCAAGCATGATCTACCCCTGACAAAACCATGCTGATTACTCCCTAGCAATCCCTGTACCTCCAAATAATTGTAAATACCATCCCTCAGAACACTTTCCATCAACGCCCACCACAGACGTCAGACTCACAGGCCTATAATTCCCAGGTTTACATTTAGACCCTTTCTTAAACAGCGGAACCATATGCGCCACCCTCTAATCCTTTGACACTACCCCCGTGGCCAGTGACATCCTAAATATCTCTGTTAATGGCCCCACTATCTGTCCACTAGCCTCCCTGAGTGTCCTTGGGAATATTTTGTCCGGTCCTGGAGATTTATCCACCTTTATCTTTTTCAACACAGATGAATGTTTATAGCTGTTGAATCTATTCCCATATTCTAAGCAACTCAATGGGAGGTATCCCTTCAAACCCAGCCCTACCCCATTCAGAAAATAATATAATGGATTTTGAGACAGAATGGACTCCAGTCAAGGACATAAACATGTGGAGGACAACAGGATAGAACATGACATCTTTTATTAAATGGTATCTCCAGTCATATAGCTATACTAAACCTGGGAGAAAGGTGATGCAAGGCTCTTAGTGTATACAATGAGACATTTATTTTGACATAAAGCATATCGGTGGCTCACTACTAATTGGATGGGTTCCTGTTAATTGAAATATGTGAATCCCTCTACACATCATGTACAAGAGCTACACCAGTCAGAAGTTAGGGCTATTGGCTAATGAATCGCTTAAGTGGTTCCAAGCAGCTAAAGGAAGGTGTATAGAAATCCAGCCATACTTATTTGATCAGACAGATAATATGACTCGAGGAGGTTGTCAGGGTACTCGCTTTTACAACGCAATCACTTCTGAATTAGCACAGTCAGCATATTTCTTAAATAATAGTTTTGATAGTACAGGATGGGAACGTGGGTTAGTAAAATTAAAAGATGATTTGTCTTGTATAGAGAACACTGCTGGGAGCAATTAAGGAAGGACACTTCTCATGTGCTTGTTTAAGGAAGGAATGTTTGAATCTAACTCGAGGAACTCAGGTAGTTTGTGGGGATGCTGCTAGGAAAAACAATGGAAAAAATATTGTAAGAATAGGAAAAATCACCCTCGATTGTATCTCTCTCTCTCTCTCTCTCTCTCTCTCTCTCTCTCTCTCTCTCTCTTTCTTTCTCTATGTAAAAAAAGAGAGAGAGAGAGAGAGAGATCCCAGATATTGGTACCAACAAATGTACTGAGACCCCACCGCATGTATTCAATTCAAGAAAGCCTATGTATTACAGGAAACAGCCTCCTTGACTTGTTTGCCATGGGGACGTTAGGACTTCTTGTCATCCCATCCCCAGAAAACACTCGAGTTAGAAGATGGATTATCGCTGAGGGTTGTCAAAGGAACTTGTACGGACTATAACAATCCTGTTATCCTAGGATCTGACATTGGATGGGGAGTCTTCAGCTCTATATCCCTTGGAAGATCAGCTGGGGTGGTAGCTGCCGAGAATCGCAATCATCTCATCTGTGACTTAACAGTGTTGGGCGATGAGACCGTGGCAGGTTTGGAGGCTGTTAATTGAGAATTGAGGCTTTTCTCATTCTCACAACAAACCAGATGTGCGATGGATTATCAGTTTGTTACCCAGGGTGGTATCTACTTGATTGTAAGGGATAAGTGAATTACAAGGATTATAGATGAATCTTTCAATATCTCAGAAGTGATGCAAGATATCCATAATCAGATCGACAGTTTCAGACAGGGACCAAGTGGCAGAATGGATGGTTGCTTGGCTAACCTGAATATTTGAAGGGTCATGGGGGTTGCATATATCTTGCATGCAATTTTGATATTAGCTAATTAAAAATTATAAACCAAAATACAATACTAAGAAAAGGAATGTAATATTAAAGTGAATATTAAAATAATTTAGGTATCTGTTTGGAGAATATTGCTGCACTTTTATACCCAATAACACTAATCCAGAGGGATCATTTACTAAGGCAATGAACAAGCTAAAAAAAAATTATAGAAGTTAAACAAAATGTAGGTTTTGGACATCAGTTTTTTGATTGGTTAGAACCCCACCTAGGTGGTTAGGGAGCATGGTTTACCAAGATTGCATTGATTGCTGGCTGCCATTGTCATGCTAGTCTGTATACTTGTAGTGTGTTGTTTTCTACCCTTTCTTAAGTCCCTTCCAGTGCAGGCTACAGTGAAGCGATTCCTGATGTTCCCGGAAGTTGTGGAAAGGCACCTCCAAAGATGTACTGATTTAACCTGCACAACATGCAAAATGATAATACTGAAAATAGTCCTGGGTCTTTTTTTTCTCATTTCAGTGGCCCAGGGAGTGAAAGAGAGATACTTTGAAGACTAAGCACAAAATTTTGAAAATAACCCAGTTTTAGAGATAGCTATTGTAGTTTAATCTGACCTTTTAAGCGTGCAGCTTTTGTCTTCTCTCTCTCTACGTGAGACCATTTAGGGGGTATGTACCTATGTACTATTCATTATGTATTCATTAATCCATTAATATGTAACCATTTACTATGTACTTCAACTAAACTGTTTATGGGGAACATTAATGTAATTAAGTCACAGTATGTAGAAAAGTTGTCTGATTATAGTATGTGTAGAATTTGCTGGCTCCAAAGCCTGCTAACTTTAAAAGACAAAGAAGGAAAATATTTTCTTCCCCAAGGTTACACAAAACTCCTAACTTTAAAACACAAATCCAAAGAGAAAGCATCAATGTCATACAGTCAAATCTAAGAATATAATAGTGGTTACAGGCACCAGAAGAACAAGCAATTCCAACAGGATGAGATCAGGGGAGTAACAGGAGATCAGATAGAAGTTAGACAAGATGAGGTAGGAGGAAACCATAGTGGTGAGTGATTTATTCTGAAACAGGCTGGTTACAAGATAAGTGTAGCACAAGGAGAAGTGATGAGAGTACCGTGACCGAGAAACAAAACCAGGATGAGCTAATTGGTACAAAACATCAAAGTCGAACGTTGGTAAGTAACTGAAAATATGTATAAAAAAAGGAGTGTGTCTCATAGCAACAGGCATTTCAGAGTCCAGGCTTTGATTTGTCTCAGCTTTGGTTTGCAAATAAAGGCTTAAACTTTTCTAAAGAATTCTCTGAATTTCCTGACCCATTTTTGGATATCAAAACACCAGAATTACTTCAGAGATACAGCAGTTAATATTTTGTATTCCTTGGTGAACCTCTGACCTCAAAATTGAAGATGACCTCAAAGTGACCCACTGATCAGGATATTCTGGGCAAAAAATATTTGGCACAGAAGCAAAACAACATCTACCTGCACTAAAACCCCAGAAACACTGCTCGCAACCCTCAATGGGCCATAGATGCACATACACTGACGTCATGTCATTACACTGATACCATGTTATTCCAACCTTCTACAGAGCTTGTGTAACCTGAATGCCTATTGTCAACATATTGCCACTCAACTGTCCAGAATTAAGTGTCATTCAAAGCCATCATTTAATTTTAACTCTGCAGCACAGGAGAAAGCCTTTCTTGTCTGTGAAACCTGTGCTGCCCCATTATATTTAATTAACCTGCCAATCCTGTATCTTTGGAATGTGGGAGAAAACCAGATCACCCAGAGAAAACTCATGTTGGTCATGGGGAGTATGTACAAACTTCATACAGAGAGCACAGGATTCAAACCCAGGTCAGAGGCACTGTAATGGCATTGCATTAACTATGTCACAGAACACTTATCAGTATTACCCCAAAAGTTCATCATCTGTATTTGATGGTAAACTGAAATTATTTATTGATAGTTAATATCCTTTATTAACATGGCTCAAATTTCCAGAAATATTTTAATGTTTATTTAATAGGAAAAGATTCAAAGACTTCATTATGCTACATTATAAAAAATGTGGAAAAATACAAATCCTATTCATCTAATAATTAAATATCAGAAATTGCTAAAATGCTAATTCAACCTAACCCTTTTTGCAATCACTTTTCAACACTGAAGATGAGTTAATTTTGTTGTGCATACTGATCTGAATAGAAGGAGGAAAGCCATTTTGCTTTACAGATTTGCTATGCAAAGCTACAGCTGATACCCTTTTAGTGTAGAGTATTATAAATATGAAGCAACACACTTTTTCCACAGACACAAAGGATACAATGATCCTTTATCATAAGGTAAAGTGGAAGACAGCTGAGCAGGCAGGGTCTGCATGTTGTCGAACGAGACGTTCTGTGTGCTGCATATATTTTTGGCAAGAATTAAATCTCAGTACTAATCTAATACAAGCCTGTACAAATATATCTCTCAGCAAAAGTCTAAGTGATGGAGAAAAATCAGTTGATTAATATAAAATATTTGTGTCATCAATTGTACATGTGATGGACATTGCAACTAAAGAATATACTGTATGAAAAAAAACTAACAGCTTTTTAATATAAAAACTATTTAAAAATGTTAAAGAACAAAAAAGGACACAGCTGTTTACGTAAAAATGTTGAAATTGCACAAGAGATTATTCATATAGTTTTCAATTGTCATTATAATTGTCTCTCACCAAACAAAACTGCCTTAAAGAAAAGGGCAGTTACAAATATTGAGAAGGCAATAAATGACTCAAGGATAACAGTGGAAAAAAAGGTCTAATTTCATATTAAATTAAATATCAACATTTGAGGGGGTGATCTTTGGAATAGCTGTTCTTATTTTTCCTCTTTTTAAAGATTCATAGCATCTCAGAGCAACCCCAACATTCATTCAATGCATGTAGTCTCCTACAACAGCTTCAAGTGAAGCCACAGAGGTAAATGCAAATAGTGGAAGACTTCCAGCCCACTATCTCAACTATTAAGTTAATACAGAATGAGCAATGATGTTCCACAAGTATTTATTAGGTTAAATTCACTGCAATCGGTTGACAATTCACTGACTTGCCCAGTTTAAGTAGCATTGCCCTTCCTTTGTATAGCTTAATTATCCAAATCCATAAACTAACTATAGAACAAGCAATATCTCCACTATTACTTGCTTCTGAATTTGTCTCACAACCTTCATTCTCCCCTTTTCATCTACCATTGAACAATGGTAGAACAGGGTTTAAATGCCACAGCACCGACACTTGCTCCCAATTCTTATTTCATTTTTTTCTGATGTCATACAATTCTATTCACCCATCAAATCTAGATCAGTATAAAGGCCAACTCACCAAACCCATTCAGCGTATTTTCCTGTAACTTTCGTGCCTCCCATGCTCATCACCCTTGGGTTAATTTACAGCAGATAATGAATACCGGTAACCAACCATTTACTTTTGGGATACGAGAAGCACCTTCACAACCATCTTCAAAAGTTTACTCAGGGCAACCCTGATTCCACATGAAATTACATTTTTATTTCTTCTGTACATCAGGCTGGCTCAGTGATGAATCCTCCTCCTGTCTGGAGAGCAAGGCTTTGCAACATTGGTGGAAGAGTTGCTGTCAGACACTTTGGGCACTGAGATCCTGCAGATTTCAGATCTTCCTGGATTGTGGACAATGCAAAATTAGAGTTTGGCAGGTGAGAGGAGTGGCCTCATCAGCCATCTTAATTATCCACCGGCAAAAAGACCAAACAAACCAGGTGTTGGAGGCTGGGCATGGCTAGTCCACTCAGAAGAACTCCAACAGATGCTAAGTCTAAATCCTGAAATGAACCAACTTTCATACTGCTTAATTTTGGGCATCAGCAATCTATTAAAGTGGAGTTGAAAATATCCATTGGCCTCTCTTAGTAAGAGGTACAATTCACCTCTCACCAGTTACCACTCAGCCAGCAACATCTGAACAACGTAATTTTTCTTTTATCTGATTGTTCACAGTTAATCACGTTACATGTAACTTCCACTATTAGCCATCAGAACATAGATCACACTAAGTTGCAATTAATTGACTGTGAAAAATTCTGTCACGCGATGAAAACATTGTTTTTAAAAAGTTATTATTTTCCATATTTGTATTTCTTTTCCAAAGAAAACTTTATTCACAATAAAAAAATATATATATATACAAAAGAAAAATAGTACGAAGTATCATTACCTTCTCAATGTCATATTGCCACATACATTCTGTACATCATAGTGTTAGCCCAATAATTTATTTTAACCACATTGCCACTAAAGAAGTTTCCTGAGGTTACACACACTTCACTTGTTTGTGAGGCTTCCCTATTGCACTCAGTCCATAAATCAGAGTTCTCTGTAAAATGCTGAGGATGAACTGTGCCAAGGACCTTTGCATCTTTCTCCATAGTCTCTTAGCAAATTTATAGTCTGCAAAGAGGTGGACAACTGCCTCATCCCTCTCACAGTTGTCTCAGAGATTGCGTGCATTGAAGGATCTGACTGGATGGATTCCTCTCCCTGCCAGCCAAGCAAGGTCCCTGTGCTTGTTAGTGAGATATGGCAATGAGATATCCTGTCAGATGGTCTGGATAGTGACTTCAGGACATTCTATGGTGACCACTGCATCAGGGACTTGTGGTCAAAAGTATTTGTCTTGAAAATATTTTCCACAAAGAACAGGAAATATGGCAATGTCCAACTGACTGGAGCATTGGATGGCAACAAGGCCAGGCCCATCCTTTGCAACACCTGGGAAAGATAGAACATCAGCACATAGTGGCAGTTGGATGCCTCTGTATTTTGATTATATGCACAGCCTAATGCAGTCACACATGGAAGTAGTGATCAGAATGAGGCTCACATTGAAAACACCCTTGCCCTGGTTGTCGTGATCCCAATGGCATAGCTGGCAGGGTACTGAAAATCTGTCCCCAACTAACTAGCTGGAGAGTTCAGAAATATCTTCAATCTCTCAGTGCTGCAGTCAGAGGATCCCACTTTCTACAAAAGGGCATCAATCCTACTGGTGCCCAAGAGCAGAATGAGTTGTCTCAATGACCATCGCCCAGTAGCATTCACATCTACTGTAATTAAGTTCTTTGAGAGGTTGATCATGGCTCGAATTAACACACACTTAAGACCTGGACCCACTGCAATTTTCCAACCACCACTGTTTTGTCTCTGTGTTACTTGGGAGGCTTCTTAAATAACAGAGATGCAAGATTCAAATAGCAAAAGAAACTTTACTTACTGATGCCTTCCACCATCTCAGGAAAGTGTTCACACACTCGACATACATTCCCCCACAGTGGTGCAGTACAGTTATTACAGTGAGAAGGGAGTATTCTTACATGGTGACAAAATAGTTCACATTATCCTGACTATATAACATCCCTCCTTCTCAAGATAAAGAAAATAATTTAGTGTTCTTTATCAATTTCTTTCCAGTGGAGCTTAAGTAACTGAACTTGTACACTAGTTTATTTACACAACTATTTTAAAATAGTTCTTATCAATATCGCACAGACGGCAGGATGCTGTTTCGTCATCTTGCGGATTTGGCTGTGACCATTGGGCTCTGTGTTGCTGGTACATGTGTAGGTGATGTAACTTGTTGTACTTCACCTGACAACTGCAGTGTTGATGTTTCAGTATTAGTGGTTGTGGTCTCTTCACATGATATTGGTGTTGCAGGTTTTAATGATATTAAAGCTTTCTGCTTCATCACATCTTGTGTTGGCCAGGTGTGAATTCCGTTCCTCCTCAGCTGATTGCCAGAATCAGTCTTGACAATGTATGATCTTAGTGTCTTAGCTTCTCTGATGACCTTTGGTGGGGTCCATGTTTTCAAAATCGGTTCTTGAATATGTACATGCTGCCATATAACCATTTACGGAGCGGAAACAGATAATGTCGGCCTTTCGAGTCTGCACCGGTTCACTAGAACAATTTCACTAGCTCAAACCTCCCGCTCACCGCCAATAACCCTCCAACCCCCTCACCTCCATGTACACATCCAACCTTCTTTTTAATGACAAAAGGGACCCTGACACAACTATCTCATTCTGAAGTTCATTCCATTCTGCCACTACTCGCTGAGTGAAAAAGCCACCTCTAATATTTCTCCTAAAGTATAGAATATACCCATTAAAAGATTCATCAGACACGCCCTGTTCAATGATTTATCAGATACTTAATGAGGAATATGAAAAATATCACACAAGGACGGACTGCAGGTGGCAGCAGCGCTCCACTGTGCAGACACCAGCTCGCCCCCCCTCCCCCCCCGCCGGTGGTCTGGAGGAGGAGGAGCTTCAGTGACAAGTGCCCCTTGCAAATCACCTCTTGCCCCTCTCCTCCATGGTGCCCCTTGTGTGGCAGCTCAGAACTTTTCCAGGATTCTTGGCAGTGTTTTCCCTTTGCGTTGAAGGCTCCCTTTGAAGAGCTTTGGCAATGTTTGTGCATGTTTGTTATAATGCTGGCATCCTTCTACTTGTGTGTCAGCCAGTCTTTTGGTTTTCTCCTGGTCTTCAGGTATTTTGCTTGGTAGAGTTGTCTTATATCTCCAGCCCTCTTAGAAGTTCTATCAGGGACTTTATGTCGGCCCTTAAAGGTGTTGCACGTAATGATAGAAGAGTTAGATATAGGTCTTCTTTTGTTTTGCGACACTTAACTAGTGTGCGTTCCACAGTTTGCACATGTCTTTCAATGAACCCTTGACCTTTGGTGTGGTATGGGGATAATGTAGTGATAACAAACCCATACTCTGCAGCCAGCTTTTTGAAATTTTGTGATGTGAACTGTGTTTCATTGTCACATATTACTTACTTGGGTATTCCTTGTTCAGCAAGGTGCGCTCTCATTTCTGAGGTGATAGTTGATGGTCTCAGATCTTTCACCCTTTTTGATGAATGGAAACTTAGAGATGTAACAGGCTACTATTAAATACCACTCTTGATTCTCAGTGAACAAGTCTGCTCCCACTGTGTGTCATGGCTAGGCAGGTACTTCCTTGGAAATCATTTCCTCTTTTTGATGTGTGTTTCTGTTGATGCTTTTGGATATCTTCTTCATCTGGATATCATAATTGACAGAGATCAACTGCAACTCTTTGCAGCTATCCAGACCTTGAATTATTGGTCCATTTGCATCTATCATGTAGAACGTACAGAGGCTGTTCTTTCCCTTATGGCAGCCATTGATCTTAACTCTCTCTAACTGCTTGATCATGGGTCTACCATAGGCCATTAATGTGACATTTGCTGTTTCCAATTTACTTTTTTTGGATACCCTTTATTATGTTCTCTGGGAACATCTGGTGGTAGTGTCTGAGTGGAAGGACATTGCTTTGTGATCCAATATCCAGCTTCACCTTGAGGTTAAATATTGTAGGCTTGTTCTGGATTGTCCTCTGTATTTGGATCCTTGTGTGCAACTCGTTTTCTTCTTTCATCTTGCCCATCTTCTCGTAAAGTTGTATGGATTCTATGTCCAGTATCTGGGTGTCGGAGACCTCATTGTTGTTTCCTTTTATGTAGTGGAACAACTTCTTTTCTCTTCTCTTCACTGGTATTACTGTTTTCTTCATACCAGTCTTGCATATCTTTGCCCAGTTGTTTGCTTTACCACAGGCTCTACATTCAGAACCATACGCAGAACTTTTGAGGGGTGTTGTCTGCCATGCTTCCTGCAGGTCTTTGGGGTTTTCACTTTTCTGATTGTGTTCTTTATAGCATCAACCCTTCCTTCTGTTTGCTCTGGGTGAATCTGCATAGATTGGGAATTCATTTGCATCCTCCTGGCTTTGAAGGCTCTGGCTGTGTCTACAGCTTCGGCCAGCTTCAAGCTATCCTTCCCTATAAGAAACTTTTGCACTTTGGGATGAGCTCTCCCCCGTATTAGTTGATCAACTAATCTTTCCTTTATATCCTTAAATCTGCATTTTGCAGCAACAACTTTTAGTCTAGTGAGGAAGTTATCAACCTCTTGCATTAAGCCTTGAAATTCATAGTGTTTAATTCTATGATTAGACCTGGGTTCAAGATGAGAAGCAACTTTGCAAATATCTGGTTGAGATCATTTTTCTCCACCTCTGTAAGCTCCCAGCTATTAAATAAGTCTAGGCCTCACTCCCCTGTCCAAAGAAGTATATAAACTGACCTTTGCGGTTACATTTTTAAAATAGCTTTTGAATGCTAAATTGCACTTTTGCTGAAACTTTTTAAACATTTCAGTCTCCCCATCCATCATTGGGTGAACTGCTGTTGTTCGAGCCATTTTTTCCAGTAATTCAATTTCTCTTCTTCCCCTTCGTATTTCAATGACTTACAATAAATTTTATGACTTTATTCTTAGTCTCTTATACCACTGCCACAATGTTATGTCTCTGTGTTATTTGGGAAGCTTCTTAAATAACTTAGAGGTGCAAGATTCAATTAAAAAAAGAGACATTACTTACTGATGCCTTCCACCATCTCAGGAAACTGTTCACACTCGCACATAAACATATACATATGCCCCACAGTGGTGCACTACAGTTACCACAGTGAGAAGGGTATATTCTTATGCATTTACAAAATAATTCACATAATCCTGACTATACAACATCCACAATCGCTCCAGAACAGATGCAATATTATTAGCTCTCCATTCAGGTCTGGATCACCTAGACATCAGCATTATATACATCAGGCTCCTTTTCATTGATTACAGTCAGCAATCTCAAAAATCTGGACCTCGGCACCTGCCTCTTCAACCAGATCATTGACTTCCAGATTGGAAGACGGCAGTCAGAGCGAATTGGTAACAATGTCTCCTCTTCACTGACAGGTGCATGTCAAGGATTATCCCACTATCCCCTAGCTCCACTCCCATGACTGTGTGGCTAGGCAGAATTCAAATGCCATCTACTAATTTACTATGATACCATGGTTGTCAGTAGAATCACAGACAGCAATGAGGAAGCATACAGGAGTAAGATAGATCAGCTCGTTGAGTGGTGGCACAACAATAATCTTGGACATGTTAATAAAACGAAGTAAATGATTGTAGACTTCAGGAAAGGGAATCAATCCTGATAGGATTGGGGATGATATAGTGATACTCTGCAGCCACCTTTCTGAATTTTTGTGACATGAACTGTTGTCACCAAGGAGTCAGCAGTGGAGAGGGTAAAGAACTTCAAATTCCTGGGTGTCAACATCTTTGAAAATCTATGCTGGACCATCATGTCAATGCAATCATGAAGAAGGCTCACCACGGGCCATACTCGTTAAGATTTTGTGAAGATTTAGTATGTCACCAAAGACTCTTGCAAATTTCGACAGGTGTACTGTGGAGAGTATTCATACAGCATCTGGTATGGAGAGCCACTGCACAGGACAGAAACAGGCTACAGAGAGTTATGAACTTAGCCAGCACCTTCATAAGCATGAGTCTTTACTCCATTAAGGACATCTTCAAGACATGGTGCCTCAAGAAAGCAGCCTCTATCATCAATGATCTTCACCACCCAGGCCATACCTTTTTCTCATTGCTACATCAGAAAGGAGCCTGAAGTCAAACACCCAATGGTACAAGAACAGCTTCTTCCCCTCCACCATCAGATTTCTGAACGGACCATGAACCACAGACATTACCTTACTTTTCTTTTTGCACCAATTTATTTATTTTGAAAAAATGTCATTTTTGGCAATTTTTGCACCTGCATTTGCTGCAACCAAGCAATGAATTTTGTGACACATTCATGGCAATCAATTCTGATTCTGATCGCAGATGGTTCCCCAGATGAACTGAAGACAGCATGAATGACTGACAAGGCAGAGGCACAGGGGATGGACCATACCTGCACCAAGTACAGCAGTACAGAGAGCAGCTCACACCAATGAACTGAATACTACTCCAGTCTAAGATGAAGCTATAAACAAATCCAAAATCTCATTATTGATTAGTCTAAAACCATCTCAATTGTTTCTGACCGCACCCTTCTTGTACTACTCTCATAAGCTGATGGCATTCACTACTTCAATGTGCTTTTCTGTGACCACTACCCACCAGCTTCAACAAGATTCCACCAACAGAATCTTGAAGGAATCACTTATTACACAACTCATGGTCCGCTCTATGACCGTGCCTTCCCCTCTTCCCTTCCCATGATCTGAGATCCAAAAAGTTTTTGCAGTGAAGCTGTGATTTATTTGCACTTCTTCCAACTCAGTGTGTCATATTCAGTGCTCCAGATATGGTTATGTCTACGTTGGAAAAAACAAACTCAGTTTGAGTGATCCCATTGTGGAGCACCTGCATTCAGTCACCAGGAGTGAACCTGAGCTTCTGGTCACCTGCCACTTTAATGGACCATCTCACTCCAAACTGCCCTGTTACAATACAAGGTTAAGGAACAGCAGCTTTCTTCTGGGCACATCACAGCATCAAATTGACCAAGTTTAAATAACTCACTTTTTTTTGTCTTTTTTGCTTGTGAACTACCTTAGATGTTGACTAAGTTTTTCTTTCTCTATGAGTTCTTCCTGGACTGCTGGTTTGTCCATTAACCATGTTACTAGCCTCAGCTCAATATCAAAATCAGTGAGGATTGGTAAGAACATCTCTTCCACAATCTCTATCAGTATCGGAGCACCAGATGGTTGTGTTTTTCGCCCCTGCTCTACTCACTTTACACCTACAACTGTATTGCTCAGTATGACAATAACACCATTCATAAATTTGATGATGATGCCAAAAAGGGGACAATGAGTTAGGGAGATTGAAAATTGGATGAATGGTTTACTAACTACCTCTCACTCAATGTCACCTGTTATGAGCCCAGAGGACCCCAAAACCTAGCAGCAATAGATATTTACCAAGACAAATTATTACTTTAACAAAAATTGCTTTAATTATCTTTAAACATGAAAACAGAATCACACTTTAATTTATCACTATTGACTTAACTAACCTAACTTAACCCCCTTCTAAGCGCATGTGTATGTAATGTGTGTGTAAGTTCAGAAAAGTTCTTTGATTCACAGTCCAATCTCACTTCTCATTCCTCCAAGTTCACTAGTTGCAGGCAATTCTTATACTGTGCACAGAATTTAACATTTATAAAGTTCACCAGGCTTTGGTGCTTGAAAGGTAAATGGTTACCGCTGAGGAAGGTTCTTGTCAGTTTTCAGAGAGAGATTCATTGAACACTGGACACCCACAACTGATTCCTTTTTAATCAGCCACTTCAGTGTCTTGCTGATGAAATTAGCCCCCTCAGGGTTCTCCAGATGATAACCTCTTTCTTTCAGGTGACCACAGAGTTCCTTTTTGTTTCTCTTATTTCAAGTGAAACATTAGACAGCCAGTCCTCTCTTCCTGCATGAACCACAAGGCTTTGACCAGGCTGAACTAAGAACTCACAACCTGTCTTCCAAATTGGGTTTTCCACAAGCTTGCCAGCTTGTCCTGTTCCAGTTCCAGTTGCTCCTGCTGACTGTAGCACTGCAAAACTGATCTCTGTCTCTCTCGCTCTGAGAGAAAGCCCATTTGACTCTCTCTGCTTGCAAAACCACATTACCCTCCTAGAAGAGCAAGTTCCACTGCAGACATTCTGCAGCTCCGACATTCATCTGTTGCCTTTTGTAAACAACAATCCATTAGTGAAGTCTCTTGGGCACTCTCCAAAGCTTTTGCAAATGCACTGAAGCCCCGACATGCATGAGCAGAGCTCCAGTATTTTAAATAAGATCTGTTTTAAAGTGTTTGTATGTGACCTACACTAACAAACCTGCCCCAATTTATCTCCCAAAACATATCTGTATACTGTCACACACCAAAACCAAGGAGCTCATTGTCGTCTTCAGGGGGGAAAGCGAGAAGTTTACAATCCAGTGATCATTGCAGGATGACAGGTGGAGAAGGTGAGCAAATTTAAATTCCTTGGAGACACTACCTCAGAGGTCCTTTCTGGACCCAATACATGAATGTCATCATGAAGAAAGTACGTCAGCACCTCTACTTTCTCAGGTGTTTGCGGAGGACAAAAGCTTTTGCAAACTTCTCCAGATGTGTAGTAAAAAGTGTGTTGACAGCTGCCTCACAGTCCTATACCTCTGAACAGAAAGCCCTGCAAAAGGTAATGGAACAGTCCAGTACATCATAGGTAAAACTCTCCCCGCCATCAATAAAATCTATGTGGAACAGCAAAGAGCAGCAAAGATCAACAAAAATCCACATAACCCAGGACATGCTCTGTTCTCACTGCTGCCATCAGGAAAGGGCGATACATGCCACAAGACTTATACCACCTGGTTCAGGAACATTTGCTACCCCTCCACCATCAGACTCCTGAACAACAGAGACTCATTTAAGGACATTATCATTAAATATTTTTCTGTATTTACACAGTCAGTTTGTTTACATTTCCTTCTTCTATATTTCATTCTTTTATACACATATCTTCCCCTTGAGTACAGTTTGCATTACTGATAAGTAGAAATTCTGCCTGGCCCACAGGAAAAATAACTTTAGGGTTGTATGTGATGTAATGGATGTACTCTAACAATAAATCTGAATTTGGAACCTTATACCAACAAAGAAGCATAATCCATCACATTGGTAAAACCTATCAAAAAATCCTATAATTCTCCTCATCCCTTCCTATTCTATAGTTTGAAGCTTAGTTGCTTTCTCTCTTTCCTTGTTCTGATGAAGGGGCCTAGATGTGAAATGTTACATCTACAGCTCCTTTCAGCATCAACAATGATTTTGTTTTCAAATAAATCCCAATCTGCTCCTCAATATGAATAATTTCCTTTATCTTTAAAGTATTCAGACTTTTTGCCTTTATTCAGTTGTGCACCACAGTTTCACTGCATGTCCAATTGTGGTCCAATGGTCATCTGAATTCATACTGTAGGTTAAGACTTCAAAATTTCACAGATTATGATACCAACAAAATATGCATCAAGGTTACTGATTATTGAATACCTGAAATCAGGTATTTCATGTTTTCAAAGATAGTTTAGTATTTTAGCAATTATTAGCAAAGACTGCTTAAAGAAATCTCTTGGTGCCTGCCACATTGACCACCACCCGTGGGCTGATATCGCCTCCAAACGTGCATCTTGGTGCCTCACAGTTCGGCGGGCAGCAACCTCCTTTGAAGAAGACCGCAGAGCCCACCTCACTGACAAAAGACAAAGGAGGAAAAACCCAACACCCAACCCCAACCAACCAATTTTCCCTTGCAACCGCTGGAACCGTGCCTGCCTGTCCCGCATCGGACTTGTCAGTCACCAACGAGCCTGCAGCAGATGTGAACATACCCCTCCATAAATCTTCATCCGTGAAGCCAAGCCAAAGAATACTATTTTGCAAGATACAAAAGTTATTTTAATTCTCAGTTACTTTGCTGCCAATATTCCATCTGGATTTTAACATGAAGTCCTTATCAGGATCTAATTGGGCACAATTAGAGCAGCAGATAGCACAATGGTATTATAGCACCAGAAACCTGTGTTCGAATTCAGCATTGTCTGCAAGAAGTTTGTGTGTTCTTCCTATTATATGTGTGGGTTTCCTTCGAGTGCTCCAGTTCCCTCCCACCCTTCAAAAAGTGTGGGTTAGTAAGCCCGTTCCTGTTCAAGCTACTGACTCACGACTGCATGGCTAGATCCAGCTCCAACAGTGTCATCAAGTTGGCAGATGACACAACAGTAGTTGGCCTCATCAGCAACAATGATGAATTGCACTACAGAGAAGAGGTAGAAAGTTCACTGGCTCTCCCGAGGAAAAGTTTTAAAAAGTGGAAAAAGAGTGGGGACAAAAATTAAACTATCGGAAACTGTTCATAAACAGACAGAGAACATTTTACAAATATCACCAAAAAAGGATAAAAATGACCCTGGCCTATCAGGAGCACAACAAAGAAAACAGCAAGGGCAAGAAGAAAGGCCTACCTTGCAGATGGATCCGGGCACTGTGCTGAAGGCTCCCAGTTGAGTGGAAAGAGCTCCTAAGGCAGCAACACAGCGAATTGTAGTGCTATCGCAGCCGCAGCAATGGAGGCACAACGAGGATGAAGAAGATGTGCCACTGCGCAAGCGTGAGAAGTTATAGATGGAGGTTTAACTCTATTGTAGCAACTGTATTGCAGTGCGAAATGAAGAACAAGAAAATGATCAGACGTCGTCGAGTCAAAGTTCAATAAAAGTTATTTACTCAAACAGTCACCTGTAGCTTTTAAAACCACCCACGTTCCAAATGACATTACTGCATTGTGATATCATGACATCACTCAGAGCCTCCCAAGCCAGTTCAATTAAGCCTCCGGTGAGCCGCTACATGCGACCCCCCCCCCCCCGAACTAGGAGGCTAAACCTCTGGTGCCATTATTGTCCACCGCTCTTGGGCAGTCATCTGCGCCTTTGCATTCGGGGTCGTAGCAAGGGCCAATGAAGGTTGAGAGGAGCGGGCTTTAGTCAGTCAATTGTAAATATTTCTGGATACCCCCAATGTCCAGTACACAAGTTGTACGATTGTTTCATGGCAATCTAAAGGGGACCTCATACGGCCTCTGTGAGGGTAGACCATGTGCACCATATACTCAAACACAAACTCACAGTCCTGAAGTTCCTTTGGGATGAAGGGTGTCAATGTTCCATGCTTTGATGTGGGAATTTTCCAAGCTGTTCCCGCAGTCTGCCTAAGACTTCAGTCAGTGGCAACTCCTGTCCATGTGCTGCAGGCATGAACTCCCCAGGTACAATGAGTGGGGCCTCATAAACTAACTTTGCCAATGAGAAGTTGAGATCCTCCTTGAGTACTGTTCTTATTCAGGCCAGCTCATTCGCCCAATCAGTGCAGCTTTCTTGTGCCTTTGGAACCACTCCAACATGCTATTTGACTGCAGGTGGTAGACTGTCATATGGTGGAGCTGCATACATAGCAGTTGTGACAAAATGTCCCAGAGTGTGGAAGTAAATTGTGGGCCTCTGTTGGAGGTGACGTGTGTGGGTAGGCTGAACCAAGATACCCAGGAAGAAATAAAAGCTCTGGCGCATGAATCGGTCAATGAATCTGTCACCTAGTGAATCTGTCGATGACCATTAACAAGTACCTAGAACCCTGTGACGCCAAATGTGGGCTGACAATATTGACCTGCATGTGGTTGAATCTGCGCTGCAGTGGCTGGAAAGGCTTAAGCGGGTGCCTTCATGTGCCTTTGCACTTTTGCAGATTGACAGTCTGTGCACGTCTTTGCCCAGTATATGACCTGCTGTTTGAGATCATACCACACACACTTGTTGGCTATCAGGTGGACCGTAGCTCAAATTAAAGGGTGCAACAGTCTGTGAATGGCATAAAAAATGCAACGTCTCCACACAGCAGGGACAACAGAGCGAGGCTGACCTGTGGAAACATTGCATAGGAGAGTGGTACCTTGTGGCCCAAAGGCTACATCTTCGAGTTACAGGCTCATGACAGCAGTTCTATAAGCTGGGAGATTGTCTTCCTGGGCTGAACTTTAGCGAGTGCCATGTGGTCTACACCGAGAGAGAGGGCACGTACTGCCTGAATGGAGGAAGAGCATTAGTCACCACATTACTCTTACTGGAGATATTTAATCCTGGTTGAAAACTCAGATACATAGGATAAGTAGCATTGCTGGTAGCTGACCAGGGATCTGATGCCTTCGTGAAGATGAATGTTAGTGGTTTGTGGTCAATAAAATCCGTGAAGTCACTGCCTTCCAAAAAAATAGCTAAAGTGTCTGACCTCTAGGTACAACACCATAAATTCCCTATCGTATGTGCAGTATTTCATTTCTAGAGGGCAGAGGTGCCGACTTAAAAACACTAGAAGCTTCCATTGTCCATTGGTGTACTGTTCCAAGACTCTGCCTACTGCCATTTCAGATGCATCTATCGTCAAGGCAGTTGGTGCATCCATTTGTGGATGGACCAGCAATGTTGCCTTCATTGGAACATCTTTGGTCTGCTGGAATGCTACCTTCTTCTCCTTTGTCCACTCGAGTTCTTTGGCGCTGCTGAACATGAGGTCAAAGAGGGATTTCATAATATGAGCTGCAGAGGGTATAAAGCAACGATAGAGTTTGACCATCCCCACAAATTCCTGGAGTCCTTTGATGGTATTGGGCTTTCGAATTTGAGGATGGCTTCCACTTTGCTAAGCAATGGAATGACACCCCGGCTACTGATCTGATGTTCCAAGAACTTGAATTTGCACTTAGCAGGGTACACAGTTAACATCTGTAGGTGGTGGCAGAGTAAACACAGATGCTGCAGATGCTCTTTGTCGTCTAAGTATATGGAAAAGGAAGTCCATGCCACGCCCCATTGTGTCAATTAGTTGCTGGAATGTTTGTGCAGCATTTTTGAGCCCAAAAGGCATTCTCAAAAATTCAGAGATTAAAGGGTGTTATGATGGTGGTCTTGGGCATATCCTCCGAGTTTACAGGTATTTGGTGTTACCTAAGCACCAAGTCAATTTTAGAAAATATCCTGGCCCCATGAAGATTAGCTGTAAAGTCCTGTATATGGAGTGGTCTGCAGTGGTAGCATCGTTGAGGCACCTGTAATCCCTGCAAGATCTCCAGCCTCCCATGGGTTTTGGCACCATATGCAATGGCGATGCCCTCAGGCTATCAGATGTGTATATGATTCCAATACCTCCATTGAAAGCCTCAAATATTTGGGTGGCAGGGGTCGGGTTCGGACATGTAGAGGAGGACCTTGGGTGAGGATGTGGTATGTGATGCCATGTTTAGGTGTGGCAGTGGAGAGTTGGGGAGTGACAATGTCAGGAAGCTCCGCAATAAAAGTGACGAATTCATTGCTCGAGTACTTCCAGCGTCTAGGTGAGGGGTGAGTAGTTTGACTTTTCCAAGGCAGAAAGTCTGGAACGTTGTGGTGTTCACCAAATGGCGCCCTTTTAAGTCAGCACCTAGCAACAGCCAGGACACAGCATCAAGAATGAACTTCCATGTAAACATATTGCCGAATTTTAGAGTATAGTCTGTGTCCATACGTACAATTTGAACTCCCCACAGCGAGCACTGGATCTGCACTCCTGGAATACGGGTGTCAAAGCCCGAAGGAGGAAAGACACAAACCTCCTCACCTGTGTCGACTAGAAATATGCGCTGGGAAAGTTTGTCCCAGACATGGAATAGGCTATTACAGTGACCAGCCTTCATAGCCATCATCACGGAGTCATGCTTGTCCATGGGAACATGAGCCCTTGTTGCCATTGCTCATGGAGCCTGCACCTTTGGGTGTGACACAGCACTAATTCTGTGGGCCTTGCGTCTTAATGTTTTGTGCACCACAGAATGTCTGCACAGGCAGCCACTGTTTGAAGGTTATGTCAGCCAACATGACGTGGATGTCTTCTGGGTATATGCTCTAAAAAGAACTCCTCAAAGAGCAAGCAAGGCCTATGGCCCTCTACCAGTGCCAACATGCCATTCATTAACTCTGAAGGGGCGCAGTCCACAAGGCCATCAATGTGGAGGAGCCGTGCAGCTCACTCGCGTCGACCGTAAATCCTCAGAAGGAGGGCTTATAAAGCTTTGTATTTGCCAAGAGCTGGTGGGTCCCGAAGGAAATCCACTACTTGACTGGCCATGTCCTGGTCGAGGGCACTTACCACATGATAGTACTTAGTGGCATACACTTTTACCTTGTAAATGTGGAACTGTACCTCAGTCTGTCCGAACCAAACTTCGGGTTGAGTGGTCCAAAAGACGGGCAATTTGAGCGAAACCACTGTGTTGTCCATGTTGGTCCAAAATTCATTTGAGACCATCAGGTTTACCAATGTAGCAATTGTGTCGCAATGTGAAATGAAGAACAAGAAAATGATCAGACATAGTCAAGTCAAAGTTCAATAAAGTTGTTTACTCAAACAGTCACCCACAGCTTTTTAAAACCCCGCAAGTTCCAAATGACTTCACTCAGAACCTCCCGAGCTGGTTCGATTAAGCGTCTGGTGAGCCACTACACTATGTTATCTAAAAAGGAAAGATTTTTGTGAATTTATTAATAGATAAGAATCTTCTTTGAGACTAACTCTAATTTGGTTACAAATAAATTTACTATATGAAGGAGATGAAGGCATATATACGTGGTCAAATAATAAGTTATACCTCTAAAATTAAGAAGGACTATATGAAAGAAGTAGGACAAATGGAGATAACGAATTTAGTAAAAGATCTACAGATTCAAGTAAGTGAAGATAAATGAAGATCTCATAAATATAAAGCTTCAATATAACACTTTACAAACATACAGAATATAAAAAGCGATAATGAAAATTAAACAGAGGTACTATGAATTAGGTGAAAGAGTGCATAAGGTTCTTGCATGTCAATTAAAGACAGAACAAGTATCAAGAATGATTATTGTAACTAAGAATTATTTAAATTTAATTTATTATAAACCTCAATAAATTAATGACAACTTTAAACAATTTTAATGTTGTATCAATCAGAGTCTTGAAAATATGATAATAAAATCAATATTTATTTTATCTCAAATTAATTTACCTAATTAAATTTGGATGATCAAAGAGAGTTGGCTGTTCCTTCTACATTAATAAAGGTTAGGGAGGTACTGAGTTCATTACGAAGTAATAAGTCTCTGGGAAAGGATGGTTTCCCATCCGAATTTTTTTAAAGAGTTTAAGGATTTATTAATTCATGTTGGCTTCTCTCCTCCAAAGAAGGAAGAAAGAAATCTCATTTGTACTGATTTATCAGAATTTTTAAAATATGGAAATTGTAAATATCCCAATTCAAATTTCCATGTTAATTTTTCTAATGAGACCCTTGGCATTTTGCCCTTCTAAAGAAACTTTCTGACATTTATTTAATAATTGAAAAGTTTTCTGTTGAATAAATATAGGCAATGTTTGAAAAAGATACTCTTTTTTCATTCTTTCTTTCTGTTTTTATGTTCTTTGGGGTTATTATTTAGGGGAGGGGCTGGGATATTGATTTGAGATATATGAGGGAGATTTTTCTGCATCTGGATATTAATGCATATATGGAAATTTAAATAAAATATTTTTTAAAAATGAAAACCGCGTGACATGGTGCAAGAGTCACAACCTGAGTCTAACGTCATTTATAGGGAGGGGTTGGATTATTAGGATTTTTTTCTCTTTTCTTTATTTTTTCTTTTTATTAGTAGAGATAAAATAGGTAAAATGGGTTTAACTGTGGATCATTAATATCACAGAATAAGATCAAAATACCTGAGAAGTATAAAATTCCTTTTGTGTGTGATATATATATATATACGAATCTTAATTCTTTCTAATCTATTTTCTATTCAACATTAATTTTGGCTATATTATGAGGAATGAATTAATTGTTAACTCAATACAATTATAGAATTTGATATTTTGAATGGGTTAAGTAAATAATTATGGTTATATTTCTGATTTACAATTTTTGTTTGATATATATACATGATTTGATTTATTAATTAGAAGACCATGTATAAAGGATTTTTAAAATATATTAAACTCAATAAAAATGTTTTAAAAAGAAAGAATAACCTGAATCCCAATGTGACAGGACGAAGGAGATGGTCAGGGACTTCAGGAGGACGAGGAATGACCACCCTCCATTACACATCAACAACTCTGTAGTGGAGAGAGTGAACAGCACGAAATTATTTGCAGTTCACTTAACTAGTGAACTACTGTGGAAACACACCATCTCTTCACTTGTCAGGAAGGCACAACAGTGTCTGCCCTTCCTGAGAAAAATGAAGTGCGCAAGATTACTGGACACCATTATGTCAACCTTATACAGGAGCTCTCGAGAGAGTGTCCTGGCTGGCTGCATCAAAGTGTGGTATGGTTGCTGCAGTGAAATGGATTTGAGGTCAATCCGTAGGACCATACGAATGGCAGAAAGGATTCCCTCCCCTCATTGACGTGACTTTCTGGGATTATTGTCTGAAGAAGGCATGCAAAGTCATTGAAGACCCGTACAACTCTGCACACAGCATCTTTCAGCTGCTCCCATCAGGAAGTATCAGAGCCAGCACCACCAGGCTAAGGAAAAGTTTCTTCCCATGGGCAGTGAGAATGTTGAACGACCAAAGGAACTTCTCACACTGAACATCTGAGACTCTCATATTCATGAAACAATATGTATTTACTTGTATATATTAATACTTGTTCTGCACGTGTATTGTTTGTCTGTATGCATGCATATTATGCCTGGTTTTGTGTCTGCATGTTTTGCACTGAGGAACACAGAACACTGTTTTATCAAGTTGTACTTGTGCAATCAGATGACAATAAACTTGACTTGGCTTTATTGGGTATCATTGGGCCACACGGGTTTCATGTGCTGAAAATAAAAAATAAAAATTTAATCTTTTAATGGTTTCCTTCTGTAAATATGCAGGATCTGAAATTAGTGGTAAAATAAGAAGATCAATGATCAACATGGGACAGAAGGTCCACATTTGATGGATTGTGGTTTTGCTGAATTTGTGTCTTGGAGGAATCAACAAATAATCTTGAAATATGTATTGTGTCAAATCCAAACATAGGAGATTGACAAAATTAATTCAGTTAAATAAAAAAAATCTTGAATTTTATTAGAACCAATAAAAGTCATTACAAAATGGTTGAGTTGTGTCAAGAGCAAACTGGATCTGGAGGGACACAGCAGGTCTGGCAGCATTGAGGGAGAGAAAAGGTTAGGAAACATTTTGGGTCATGACCCTTCTTCCAGACTAGGATGCAAAGAATGGATATAGAGCATTAATGGGAAGGATGGGAGGGCCAAGAGCTAACATGATACTGGACAAATGAAGGAGGGAGTGGTGGATAGACAAGGAGGGGAGAAGACCATGGTGGGGGAGCGGGGAAACAGGCAGAAAGTACAGCTGTAGGTAAAGGACAGATAGAAAGTGGAACTGGATCGTGAAATTGGAAAAGTCAATGGTCGTGTGATTGGTTTTAAGGTGACCCAGGAACACGAGGTGTTATTCCTTATGCTTACACAGTCTCATCCAATAATGGATGAGGCCAAGAATGGTGAGAGAATGGGGAAAAAGACAGGCAGCTAAGATGTCCAGCCAACCCTTATGGGCATTGTGCAAGTGTTCAGGAGAGCACTTGCATGCTTTGCATCTCAAAGTTATGAAAACATATTTATGAGGGAAAGGGACCTACTGTTGGTACCTTGCACAAGCTTTATCAGTGAGATTCACCAATTTGATTGATTGATAAATTCTCTCCTCAGTCACCTAATTACATAAAATGACAGAAACACTAATATACAAACTGCCATAATTTAATAATTTAAGGACCATCACTTTCTCTATCCTTATGCTCTGAGAATGAATGAAACAACCACTCTTTCCTAAAGTTGGACTATATTGAACCAGATGATGTCTTTTGCAGACTTATCCCTGGAATTATGAACATCAAAGCTATAATTCACTCCATCCCATGAGAAAATATACAATTTCTCAAGAAAAAGAAGCCACTAAATCATAATCATCAGACAATTCCATTGGGCAACATCATCTCCTTGTGACTTGAGCTCCAAGCGCAATATTAATTTTTGGAGCTGAACGTCGATTGCATATCCCGTAAGTTTTTACTTCAGAAAGGTAGAAGAGAAAATTGAATGATACAATCAGAAGCTAAACTCTTTGAAGCCAGGCTGAATAGATGCAAGAAGACTATAATCAAGTCACAGACATCATTGAGGGAAAGCAATAAAAGATGAATGCATCCATCTTGGTTCCAATAATTGCGGTCTCTATCAATTTATATGAGGCACAACATGGATACTTAACTGCTAATAATGGACAAATCGGAACAACTATGCAATTATAATGACATCTATAACATAATAAAGTTGAAAATATTGTTAGATCAGGAAAATAAATCCCAAGCCGGTAATAAGCATTTTAAGGATGTGCAGTTACTTTTAACAATGAGTCCCTTGCCTGGGATTAATTCAGTTAAATGTAACTAGTGGAGATATGTATTAAACAATGATTGGTACCATGTGGATCCTGCTGTCAAATTAACACAACAATTTACAGCACGGAAACAGGCCATTAGGCCCTTCTAGTCCGCACCGAACCAAACACCCCTCTCTAGTCCCACCAATTAATGAGGTGTCGACAACAACTTAAAGAGGGAGTTCCACCACATCCAACTGATACCAGATTCTTACATTTCATGATTCAGGCACATTTTCTCACACAATCAAATTTCTAGCCACTGAGATATCTACATAATGTTATCGACATTGCTGTTAGGTAATAGAATCTAATATAATATTCTGCTTCCATCCCTGGCACACTATAGCTTGTATGCTCTTCATGACTCTGTGTCTCTACTTCATTATGATTCCCAGCTAAAATTCATTATCTTTTATACTTGGGCCCAAACAGAAGTCTCCCAATCCCAAATGATGGCTCTGCATTTGCCATCACTAAAGGATATTGGCTACGCAGAAGCATATGACTTAATGTGTAATGAAATATAAATACAAAAACTATTGATAATCTTTTCAGAA
Source organism: Narcine bancroftii (assembly GCF_036971445.1). Lineage (NCBI taxonomy): Eukaryota > Metazoa > Chordata > Chondrichthyes > Torpediniformes > Narcinidae > Narcine > Narcine bancroftii. Next base: position 431,222,387 of record NC_091469.1, read on the forward strand.
AATATATTTCTATTGAAATTGAACACTGAAATGACATTTCAGTAACACCTGTATTACTATGGCCTTATTTTACGACCAAGACAAACAGGCACATTTGTGTAATAACTCAGTTACCAATAAATCAACAGGAACTCGCTGATGAGTGACAGTCCAAACCCTCTGCAGTCAAATAGTCTGCTGTTTTCTTGATCTGATTTACCACTTCAAGATCCACTGCATTTAACGCACATTTCTTCCCTTAATTATTTCTGTGTATATTTGGCAAAATTTGACAAGGAACGGAATATCCTTGAGGCAGGGTGAAGTGATTAAAAGATTTCATGAGAGCATACGTGCCTGTGCAAACAGTCAGTTGATAATAGTCAGGGAGTAATATCCCTCAGTGGTGAGAGAATTGGCTGCAAACCCAATCAAAGCACACATGGTTTCAGTTGTATGGATTTTTAAAGATTGCATTTGTTAAGAACCCTGGTTGAAATCAATACAAATCAAAATGATCTTTGTGAAGAAATTGAACGAGGCAGCAGCAAAAACATGAGTATTATAAGAAATAACAAATGTCCTTTAAGCCCACAAAAACTTGCGATCTGCAAACCCATGAAGATTGTAAAAGTCAATTGATTTCAAAAGCCATCAAAGTGAAGTATAGGCAGCTTTCCATCATAAGGGGAAATAAAATCAAGGGTCAGTGACAATATGCTGAGGAAGATTAGCTGCTGGGCACATTTGTAAGGTATGGCAGTATTTTTCATCGGAGTTAAGTATTTTGCTAAAAAGAGCACACATAGACATCACTCGAAACAAGATGCAGCTGGATCCGGCTAAATATTAGAAAGTTCTGCAAAATAAGTAACTTCTTCCATACTAAGTAATGAAAGTCCACCACTGGGCTAAACAGTAGAAATATTTGTTTATCAATTGGCTGGCAATTTCAGCATTTTTGGGGGTTTATTTCAGATTTCTAACATCTACTTCACACTGAAGTTAAGCCTCCTCTGCAAGCTTTATTTCCACCCATATGGGTGGGATTGAGCTGACTGGAGTAATTGATTTTGAAGGTGAGGCCGTAATCAATAAGCAGTTGTCTGAGATAAGTGTTCTTGGTGTCCAGGAGTTTCAGGGTCAAGTGGAGGGCCAAGAGGATGGCGTCTGCCACGGGCCCGTTTGAACATAAATGAAGTGGGTCAAGGCTGGCTGGGGGCTTGAGGTGATGTGAGACATGATCATACTGTCAAGACATTTCATGATGCTGGATATCAGAGCCAGTGGTCGAGAGTTATTCAGGCTGTAGCGTGTTTGGATCCATGAAACCTGATAATACAAGTGTCTCCAGATGCATATACAATAATCTTAAACAATCTTATCCAATATAATCCTCATCTGCTATCTCCAGAGAAGGACATGTATACACATGGTTCCACTGCAGGACCTTATACAAGATGCAATCTGATCCTGGCACAGTTGTAGCTGCTTGTCTGTGATAACCACGAGGTGCAGAGCTTACCTCCAATTCCAAACTATGCTGCGATGTCATGGACTGCCTTTATCTGAGCTGATGGCTATGAGCGTTCTCATCCATTTCTTGTGCCTCACCAATTCCAGTGAAGCTAAAAGATCAATGCATGTGGCAGGCTGGTGATGACTCAAAGCGAGGAACTCACAGAGGATGTGGGCTGCTGGAGACTGCTGTTGGGAGACTCGCGCCCGGATCCAGACTGATGGAGACTGGCTCAAAGCTGGCTGAAGGGGTCCAGGTATCAGAACCGGGATGCGAGGGGGTGCTGAAAGATTCCTGACCTTGTCAGAGGTTTGGATCAGGAACTTGGCTTGCCAGTGGTTGGGATTGGACTCTGTGTGGCTGCGGAGGCTGCAGAAGCCCTGGAGTGAATCCATGGACACTCAGTGACTCTTAGGGAACTTTGTTTGCTTCTCTTTCTCTAACTTAAAGATATGCTTCAGGCAATTCCTGCCGATAGTGAATCTGTTTGCCTTACAGCAGGCAAAAGCAATTTCACATAATATGACAGTTTTATGACAATGACAATAAACTGAACCTTGAATCTTGAGCTCCAGATCCAAACCTCTGATACGATCAGGGAAATTTCAGTGCCCATGGACCTTCTTGCCCTTAGCACTCTCTTGAATCCTGGTTCTCATACCTGTGTCCCATGAGCAAGTCTCCAGCAGCCTGGTGTGAGTCCTTCGACCGTAAAACATCAGCACCTGCAACCAATTTTGGTCCTTTAACCACAACTCACCAGCAACCCTCACTGGTCTGCTACCATGGTCACCTTCCTGTAGGGTCCTTCGACTGTAAAACATCAGCACCTGCAGCCAATTTTGGTCCTTCAACCACAACTCACCAGCAACCCTCACTGGTCTGCTACCATGGTCACCTTCCTGTAGGGTCATCTCCCAGGTTTCTCCTTCTCAACGGGGTACCCTACACCAGTCCACTGTTCCATCAGAATGTGCAACTTTCTTTTTCAAGACTTGATTATTTTTTAATTTCGGCACATTTACAGGATAAGGTTATATCTGTGGATTATAAGGCAAGGTTAGTCTCGGACCATTCATTGTTATTACTGGAATATCAAAGTTCTCAAGTTACACAACATACTTTAAGATGGAGATTTAATACTATGTTACTACAAAAGCCAGAATTTATTGTTTATTTGAGAAAACAAATTGAGGATTTCATTGCTAATAATGTTCACTCTGTTTCTGATCAGTTTGTTTTGTGGGACGCAATGAAAGCTTTTTTACGAGGTCAAATTATCAGTTATGCATCCAAACTGAAGAAAGAGAGAGTTAGAGAAACTGAGGATTTGGAGAAGAAAATAACAATCTGTGAAAAAGAATTTCAAAAGAAAGCTACTGAATTCCAAAAGATCCAATTAACTAATTTAAAGTTGAAGTATAATAAGTTACAGTCATATCGATTTGAATGTCTGTTGAATCGTTCAAAAAATAAATTTTATGAATGGGGTGAGAAAGCTCATAAAGTATTAGCTTGGCAATTAAAAAAAGAACAGTTATCTAGGATTATACCAGCTATTAGAAATAAATCGGGTATTAATTTTAGTCAAAAAGAAATTAACGATGAATTTTGTAATTTTTATAAAAAACTTTATTTGACTGAATGTAAAGAGATAAAAGAAGATGCAATAGACTCTTTTTTGAAAAATATTAATTTACCACAGTTATCTCAAGAAGACAGACAAGAGTTAGATAAACATTTTACGGATAGTGAAATTGAAATGCCTATAAAAGATATGCCAAATGGAAAAGCGCCTGGTGGAGATGGTTTTTCTATCGAGTTTTACAAGACTTTTTATGTTGATATATCTTCCTTATTTAAGAATATAATACAACAACTTTGTGATACTTTTCAATTACCTGAGTCCTATTCTAATGCTATAATTACAGTTATACCAAAAAAAGATAAAGATCCCTTACAGGTAGCTTCTTACCGTCCTTCTTATTTCTTTGGCTTGGCTTTGCGGATGAAGATTTATGGAGGGGGTAAATGTCCACGTCAGCTGCAGGCTCGTTTGTGGCTGACAAGTCCGATGCGGGTCAGGCAGACACGGTTGCAGCGGTTGCAGGGGAAAATTGGTTGGTTGGGGTTGGGTGTTGGGTTTTTCCTCCTTTGCCTTTTGTCAGTGAGGTGGGCTCTGCGGTCTTCTTCAAAGGAGGTTGCTGCCCGCCAAACTGTGAGGCGCCAAGATGCACGGTTTGAGGCGATATCAGCCGACTGGCGGTGGTCAATGTGGCAGGCACCAAAAGATTTCTTTAGGCAGTCCTTGTACCTTTTCTTTGGTGCACCTCTGTCACGGTGGCCAGTGGAGAGCTCGCCATATAACACGATCTTGGGAAGGCGATGGTCCTCCATTCTGGAGACGTGACCCACCCAGCGCAGCTGGATCTTCAACAGCGTGGACTCGATGCTGTCGACCTCTGCCATCTCGAGTACTTCGACGTTAGGGATGAAAGCGCTCCAATGAATGTTGAGGATGGAGCGGAGACAACGCTGGTGGAAGCGTTCTAGGAGCCGTAGGTGATGCCGGTAGAGGACCCATGATTCGGAGCCGAAAAGGAGTGTGGGTATGACAACGGCTCTGTATACACTTATCTTTGTGAGGTTTTTCAGTTGGTTGTTTTTCCAGACTCTTTTGTGTAGTCTTCCAAAGGCGCTATTTGCCTTGGCGAGTCTGTTGTCTATCTCATTGTCGATCCTTGCATCTGATGAAATGGTGCAGCCGAGATAGGTAAACTGGTTGACCGTTTTGAGTTTTGTGTGCCCGATGGAGATGTGGGGGGGGCTGGTAGTCATGGTGGGGAGCTGGCTGATGGAGGACCTCAGTTTTCTTCAGGCTGACTTCCAGGCCAAACATTTTGGCAGTTTCCGCAAAACAGGACGTCAAGCGCTGAAGAGCTGGCTCTGAATGGGCAAATAAAGCGGCATCGTCTGCAAAGAGTAGTTCACGGACAAGTTTCTCTTGTGTCTTGGTGTGAGCTTGCAGGCGCAAGATTACCGTCCTATATCTTTGTTAAATGTAGACTATAAAATAGTGGCTAAAGTTATGGCTAATAGGTTGGCTCAGTATTTACCAAAGATAATACATCGTGATCAAACAGGTTTTATAAAAAATAGGTATGCTTCGGATAATATTCTACGATTAATTACTTTGATAAATAGATCTAAATCTCAGAAGAATTATCCAATGGTGGTTTCATTGGATGCAGAAAAGGCATTCGAAAGAGTAGAATGGAAGTTTTTATTTAAAGTACTTGAAAAGTTTTCGTTTATCCTGTCATTTATTGGTATGATTAGGGCTCTGTATAATGGTCCGAAAGCTAGAGTTGCTACTAATGGTTTGCTTTAAGAATCCTTTAATTTAACAAGATCTACTAGACAAGGATGTCCATTATCACCCACCTTGTTTGCTTTAGTTATTGAACCTCTAGCACAATTAATACATCAGAATGATAGTATCAAAGGTATGAGAGTCTTGAATGAAGATTATAAAATAAATTTATTTGCGGCTGACGTTTTGCTGTATTTGGTGGATCCTGATGTTTCTCTGCCAGCATTTATGGTCAATTATCTGGTTATAAGGTTAATTGGACTAAAAGTGAAATTTTATCAGTTAGTAAAGATGATTATTCAATGTTTAGAAATATTACGAATTTGAAGTGGACGAAACAAATTAAATATTTGGGAATTAATGTTAATACTGACTACCAAAATTTATATTCACTTAATTATCTTCCTTTAATGAAGAAGATTAAGGCAGATTTAGTTAAATGGAAAGATTTACCTTTGGGTTTATTAGGAAGAATTAATACTATAAAAATGAATATTTTTCCTCGTATACAATATTTATTTCAATCAATTCCTTGTTGTTTACAAAAAAGATTTTTTAAGGATTTATATAAAGTAATTAGGGATTTTTTGTGGAAAGTAAAATTTCCTAGGGTGGCGTTGAAAAAATTGATGTGTGATTTTCAATTTGGAGGGTTACGGCTACCTAACTTTCAATTTTATTATGAAGCAGCTCAATTTAGATTTCTTAGCGCATTAATGGCCACACAAGATACGCCTAGTTGGGCACAGATAGAATTGGCAGTTATTTCTGAAAAATTTTCGAATGAATTTTTATTTCGATGGAATAAAAATTTGTTACGAACTTATGATGTACCAATATTGAAACATTTAATGAATTTATGGACAAGTAAATTACATAAAATGGGATTGAAAAATAAGTGGTCAGGAAGATTACCATTATATAATAATCAACTTGTTCCTTTCACGGTATCTAATACTATTTTGAAACAATGGGAGGAGAAAGGAATACATAATTTATCTGACTGTTTTTTAGAAGGTCATTTTTGTTCTTATGTAGAATTGCAAAAGAGATTTGATATAAGTGGTTATTCTATATTTGTGTATTATCAGTTAAGATCTTTTGTAAAACAGGTATGCGGTCGTCAAATGAATTTACTGTCTGAAACTGATTTTGAGAAATATGTGCTCTCATTTCCAAAAAAGGGTTATATATCAGGTTTGTATCGTATTTTGTTGGAAAGTGAAAGTAAAATAGATTGGGATAAAGATAAAATGAAATGGGAAAAAGATTTAAGTTTAACAAAAACTGAAGATTGGTCTGAAATCTGCCGTAATAGTGTTCGAAAATTGATTAATGCTAGATTGGCGATGATTAATTATAGTTTTATACATCATTATATTTAACACCCGAAAAATTTAAAAAATTTGGTTTTAGTAAGTCAGATCTTTGTTTTCATTGTGATCAGGTTTCTGGTACTTTTTTACATGCTGTTTGGTTGTGTGATTGGTTACAACAATTTTGGAAAGGTATTCAATCTGTATTTCTTTCTTCTTTCTTTGGCTTGGCTTCGCGGACGAAGATTTATGGAGGGGGTAAATGTCCACGTCAGCTGCAGGCTCGTTTGTGGCTGACAAGTCCGATGCGGGACAGGCAGACACGGTTGCAGCGGTTGCAGGGGAAAATTGGTTGTTTGGGGTTGGGTGTTGGGTTTTTCCTCCTTTGCCTTTTGTCAGTGAGGTGGGCTCTGCGGTTTTCTTCAAAGGAGGTTGCTGCCCGCCAAACTGTGAGGTGCCAAGATGCATGGTTTGAGGCGATATCAGCCCACTGGCAGTGGTCAATGTGGCAGGCACCAAGAGATTTCTTTAGGCAGTCCTTGTACCTTTTCTTTGGTGCACCTCTGTCATGGTGGCCAGTGGAGAGCTCGCCATATAACACGATCTTGGGAAGGCGATGGTTCTCCATTCTGGAGACGTGACGCACCCAGCGCAGCTGGATCTTCAGCAGCGTGGACTCGATGCTGTCGACCTCTGCCATCTCGAGTACTTCAACGTTAGGGATGAAAGCGCTCCAATGGATGTTGAGGATGGAGCGGAGACAACGCTGGTGGAAGCGTTCTAGGAGCCGTAGGTGATGCCGGTAGAGGACCCATGATTCGGAGCCGAACAGGAGTGTGGGTATGACAACGGCTCTGTATACACTTATCTTTGTGAGGTTTTTCAGTTGGTTGTTTTTCCAGACTCTTTTGTGTAGTCTTCCAAAGGCGCTATTTGCCTTGGCGAGTCTGTTGTCTATCTCGTTGTCGATCCTTGCATCTGATGAAATGTTGAGCCATGAAAGACCTCAACAATGAAGACGCTGTTTACATCCGGTACGGCACGGATTGCAGTCTCTTCAATCTGAGGCGCCTGCAAGCTCACACTAAGACACAAGAGAAACTTGTCCGTGAACTATTCTTTGCAGACGATGCCACTTTAGTTTCCCATTCAGAGCCAGCTCTTCAGCGCTTGATGTCCTGTTTTGCGGAAAATGCCAAAATGTTTGGCCTGGAAGTCAGCCTGAAGAAAACTGAGGTCCTCCATCAGCCAGCTCCCCACCATGACTACCAGCCCCCCCCCACATCTCCATCGGGCACACAAAACTCAAAACGGTCAACCAGTTTACCTATCTCGGCTGCACCAATCTGTATTTAATAATCTATATAATCTTCATATTGTGTTAGACCCTGATATATTTTTATTAGGGAATATGCAACCGTTGATTGATTTAGAATTAGATAATTACCAGATCTCTTTTATTTACTTAGCGCTGGCAGTGGCCAAGAAATGTATAGCGATTACTTGGAAGAATAGAAATGTATTGTCTTTAGATAGGTGGTATTCAGAGATGAAGTTTTGTTTGGTTGTGGAAAGAATATCTTTTTCTATACAAGATAAGATGTCTTTTTATGAGTTAAAGTCGACCCCATTTATTGATTAGATACAATTTGAATAAGTCTGAATTAATCATTTTTTTCTTTAAAAAACTTTTTTTTATTATATATTTTTTCTATATATATGTTTTCTTTTTCTTTCTTTCTTTTTTTCTTTTTTTTTCTTTTTTTCAGTTTTTTTTATTATTAGTTGGTGTTTTTTCATTTAAGTTCTTTTTGTTTCTGTTTTTTCATATATATTCTTATATAATAAATTTTTTTGGATTAATAATTAATACTTAATTAATATTTTTTTTGTTTTTTTATATATATCGCCATCTTTTTTTTAAGATATATATTTTTTTATTTTTTTTATTATACTAATAGTATTAATTCTTCACTCTTTATCGTGGGGGTGGGGAGGGGGGTTTAGGGGTTAAAAATCGTTTTTTTTTAGTCTTCATTTTTAGTTGTTAGGGGGAGATGCCGAGATTGGTATTGTATTAACTATGTTACTTTGTACTTGTATTACTTTATTTTGTATTTTTTCTGTACGTGAATTACTTACTTTTTTCATATGTTAAAATTAATAAATAAAGTTTCGAAAAAAAAGGAAGGGAAAAAAAAAGAATGTGCAACTCCTCGTAGTCTGCTGTCCAGCACAGGCATTGCCATCTAGGGCACAGACGTCTGTGGTTACAGGATGTTAAACAAAACACCATTAGCTTCTCTAACATGCTGTTAAAGCCTATACAGCTGTTAACATCAATCGGGCAATAGGATTCTGCAGAGCAGCACTCTTTGCTCTCCTGGATTTGCACCTGCGGCACCACTGCCGTTACAGCTGTTTTATCTCTATCTTTATCTACCTTAAAGCTGCAAAGACAGAGCTTCATTGCTGTTTTATACTCATAATATTTGTTGAAGGAACAAACAAATGAAAAAAGCAATAAAGATATATATGCCATCAGAGCGAATTTGGTCAAGGTAGACAATGCTGCAAGAGAAGGTTCTTTGTGATCTCTCTGTCCTTTCTCCATATGTCTTCATTATTAAACATTCTAAGTTTCATCTTTTGCAGGGTGTAGAAATGACAGTGTTGTTGTTATGGGAGACTTCAATTTCCCCAATATTGTCTGGCACCTCCTGGCTCCGAGGGAGAGATGGGGCAGAATTTGACAGGTGTGTCCAAGGAATCCTAACAGAGTATGTGGACCAGCCAACTAGAGGAGCATTTTCCGGATCTAATTCTGAACAATGAACCTGGTCAGATGGCAGGGGAGCATTTTGGTGATAGCGATCACAACTCCCTAAGCTTTAGCATAGCTATAAAGGATGATAAAAACATGCAAAAATGCAAAAGTGTTATTTGGGGAAGGAATAATTATGATGGGATGAGGCAGGAACTGGGGAGAGTAAATTGGGAATGAACGTTCATGGGAGAAATCAATGTGGAGAATGATTAGACACCCCAATAGTACTAGGTTTAGGACAAATTATTCCCAATGAGACAGGGAAAAGATGGTAGGAAAAGGGAACCATGGCAGACAAAACAGGTGAGGCAGCTAGTTAAAAGGAAGAAGAAAGCATATATTAGAAAAAGGAAACAGGAAGGGGTCATGAGAATTATATGGTACCCAGGAAGGAATCTAAGAAAGGACTTAGGAAAGCTTGAAGGGGACATGAAAAGACCTTGTAAAATAGGATAAAGGATAACCCTAAGGTGCTCTATGCAAATGTGAAGAACAGAAGGATAATGAGAATGAAGCTGGGACCATTTAAGGATTAAAGGAGTCAACATGTGCCTAGAGATGAAGGAGGTTGGGGAGATCATAAATGAATACTTGCTCTTTAATATATTTTTATTAATTTGAAAGAGTAATATTACATGTCATGTGTAGAACAGAAAATAGTCATCAATCTTAATGCATTAACATACAAAATAAGAATTAAATGAATGCTTGCATCAGTATTTTACAGAGAAAAGGACATTGATCGGGGTGAGAACAGGCTTGTGTACTGAACAATGTTGAGAATGGGGAAGGACATGTATGAGATCTTCTTAAAAATATTAAGATTGATAAGTCTTCAGAGCTGATTGTGATATACCCAAGGTTGCTGTGGGAAGTGAGGCAAGAGATAGCTTGAGCGTTGGCTATGATCTTTGCATCCTATTTGGTCATGGGGAAGTGCTGGAACATTGGAGAATTAAAAATGAAGTCCCCTTGTTTAAAAAATGGAGAATCCTTGGAATTATAGATCAATGAGTTTTACATCAGTGGTGTGCAAATTATCAGAGAGGGCTCTTCAGGACAAAATTTATGTGTATTTGGAGGAGTATAGTCTTCTCAGGAATAGTCTGATAGCTTTGCGAGGTGAAGATCCTGCCTCATGAGCCTAATTGAGTTTTTTTGAGGAGGTAACAAAAGAAATTCATGAAAGCATGGTGATAGATGTGGTCTATATGCATTTTAGTAAGGCATTTGACAATGTCCCCATGAGAAATTTATTCAGAAAGCCATGAGGAATGGCATTGGTTGTGTGGATTAAAAATTGGCTTGCATGTAGAAAGCAGAGAGTAGTAGAGGACTTCTGCAAGGTTCTATTCTGGGACCCTCTGCTCTTTGTGATTTTTATCAATGAGCTAGATGAAGAAGTGGAAGCATAAGTCAGTATGTTCGTGATGATACAAAGGTTGGAGAAGTTGTTAATAGTGCAGAGGGTTGTCATAGGTTACAAAAGGAGGTAGACAAGATGCAGTGCTAGTCAGAAAAATGACAGATGGAGTTCAGTCTGGATAAGTGTGAGGTAATCCATTTTGAAAGGTCAAACTAGAATGATAAGTACAGGGTGAATGGTTGGTACTTAACAGTGTGGATGAACAGAGGAACCTTGGGGTCCAAATCCGTACATCTCTCGAGGTTGATGCACAGCTTGATAGGATAGTTAAGAGGACCTATGAGATGCTGGGCTTCATTAATAAGGGGATTGAGTTCATGTTGCAACTCTACAAATCTCTGGTCAGACCACACTTGGAGTATTGTTTCACTTTTGGTCATCTCATTATAAGAAGGATGTGGAAACTATGGAAAAGGTGCAGAGGAGATTTATCAAGATGTTGCCTGGATTGTAAATAAGTCTTAGGAGGCAAGGTTAGCCAAGCTTGGATTTTTCTCTTTTGAGTGAGGAGGTATGAGAGGTGACTTAATACAGGTCAATAAGATTCTGAGATGCATAGATAGAGTGGACAACCAGTGCCTTTTCCAAAGGCCAGATGACAGCTGTACAAAGTGAGGGGAGGAAAGTTTAGGGGAGACATCAGGGGTAAGTTTTTTTTTGTTTTACACAGAGGGTTGTAGGTGCCTGGAATGCTTTGCGGGGTGGTGGTGGAGGCTGAAATATTGGGGGCATTTAAAGAACTTTACACAGGCACATGGACAAAAGAAAAATGGAGAGTTTTTAGGTAGGAAGAGTTTCTTAATTTCAGTAGGAATATATAACTTTGGAAAACATTGAGGGCTCTGATGTGATGTTCTATGTTCTAATATAGCCCTTCTAACAATTTTACCTTTAGCAAAACATATGATTGATTTCCTTTTGCAATCTTCAGATTTCTTTACTGTTGTCAATCAGAGTGAATTGTTGATCTATCTTCAAATTAGTTTATCAAGACCTTGAGATTCATCTGTAAATTACTGATATATAACACAAAAAGCAAGGGGTATAATATTAGCCTAATGCCATTACAATGCCAATTTTTTCCCATTAATAAAACAGCCATTGAACATTATCCTTTGCTTCCTCTACTTCAAAACAAATTGTGTCTAACATTATTGAATTTTAAAATCCTTGAGTTTTTTTTTTTAACCTGACCAGTCTGGCTTGTAAAATTCTTGCCAAAATCTGTATTGACTACTGTACATCAAATATTTCAGCTCATTAATTCTTGTTGTTTCCACATAAAATCAGATCAGACTAGTCAAGTATATGTTCCTTTAATAAATAGTCACTGAGCATTTTCAATCAATCCATACTTTTCAAAACAATTATTCATAATTTCCCTCCAAAGTTTTTCCAGCAACTTCACAAATCTTGATGCAAGGCTGGAGACAAGTAAATGCACATAATGGAATCTGGATCTGCCATTACCTGATGTATGCCTTCTTCTCCCTGACCAGCCTCCTAATGTCAATCATCAGCCAAGGTTTTCTGTTCTTGCCAGCCTTGCCTGTCACTCTCACAGGATCATGCTGGCCTTGAACTTATTTTTGAGAGACTCCCACTTGCCAGTCATCTCTTTACCTGCAAACAGTCTCTCTCAATCAATTCTTGTTTATTCCTGTCTAATGTCACCAAAATTAACCTTCTCCTATTTAAGTTGAAGAATCATCTTATCTTTTTCCATAAATATATTAAAACTAATAGCATCCTTGTTACTAGTCCCAAAGAGCACATCCATTGACAGACACATCAACCATTGACTCAGCCACATTTCTAAAGTGGAGACCAAGTGTAGCTCCTTCTCTCGTAGGTCTATCTACATATGGCTTCAGAAAAATTAAATAGAGTGCAATACTGGTTCTCCTATTGGGGAATGAGACAAGACAGGTGACAGAAATATGTGTAGGGGAACATTTTGTATCCAATGATAATAATGCCATTAGTTTCAAGTTAATTATGGAGAAGAATAGTCCTGGGCCTTAGGTTGATATTCTAAATTGGAGAAAGGCCAACTTTGAGGAAATGAGAAAGAATCTAGAATGCGTGGATTGGGATATATTGTTTTCAGGCAAGGATGTGAGAAGTAAATGGAGAACCTTCAAAGATGAAATTTTGAGAGTACAGAGTTTGTATGTTCCCGTCAGGATTAAAGGCAAAGTAAACAGACATAGGGAGCCTTGGTTTTTGAGAGATGTTGAGGATCTGATTCAGAAAAAGAGAGTGATGTATAGCAGGTATAGGCAATATGGAGCAAATGAGTACTTGAGGAGAAGAAAAATGCAAGAAAAACCTCAAGAGAGAAATCAGGAAGGCTAAAAGGAGACACGAGGATGCATTGGCAGAAAACGTGAAGGAAAATCCTAAGGGTTTCTACAGGTATATTATGAAAAAAAGGATAGTAAGGGACAAAAATTGGTCCCCTTGAAGATCAGAGTGGTTGGCTTTGTATGGAGCCAAAAGAGATGGGGGAGATCTTAATTATTTTTTCCCATCAGTATTCACTCAGGGAACAGGCACACAGTCATAAGTAAGGGAAACAAGCAGTGAGGTCATGGAACCTCCTTTGTCATCACCCCAACAATATCCAAAGCAATATACCTTTTCAAGAGCAGAATAGCCATATGGGTTGGAGTATCAGAAATACAATGATAGAAAATGTTGGCTTGGCTGCATGTGGAGTATTATGTACAATTCTGATCACATTGAGCTCGAGGTGGTGCAACGAAGAATCATGAGAATATGGCCGAGATTTGGAGGGTTTGAGTTATTTGGATAGACTGAGTCTGTTTTCCTGGAACAAAAGAGACTGAGAAGTGAGATAACAGATTTTAGCAAAGCTTTTGATAAGGTTCCACATGAAAGGTTAGTAAGGAAGGTTCAGTCACTAGGGATTAATATAGAAATAGTAAGATGGGTTCAGAGGTAGCTAGAGGAAAGACAGCAGAGTGTTAAGGTGGACAACTGTCTGTCGGGATGGAAGCCTATGACAAGCAGCGTGCCTCAAGGATCGGTGCTAGGTTCCCTGTTGTTCATAATTTATATTAATGATTTGGATGATGGGGTGGTTAACTGGGTAAATAAATACGCAGATGATATGAAAATAGGGAGAGTGGTGGATAGTGAGGAAGATTTTCAGGGATTACAGAGGGATTTGGTTTGTCTGTAAAATTGGGCTGAAAGATGGCAGATGGAATTTAATGTAGAGAAGTGTGAGGTGCTTCATTTCGGAAAAAAAATAATCAAAATAGGACATATGTACTAAAGGGGAGGGCATTGGGGAATGCACAAGAACAAAGAGATCTTGGAGTTATGGTGCAGTGTTCCTTGAAGGTGGATTCCCATGTTGACAGGGTGGTTAAGAAGGCATTTGGTATGTTAGCCTTCATCAATCATAGCATAAAGTATAGGAGCTGGGAAGTGATGCAGTGACTGTTTAAAGCATTGGTGAGGACAGATTTGGAGTATTGCATTCAGTTCTGGTCTCCAAATTATAGGAAGGATATAGATAAGGAGGAGAGGGTGCAGAGAAGATTTACTAGGATGTTACCTGGCTTAAAATACCTAGAGTACAGAGAAAGATTGAAGAGGTTAGGATTTTATTCATTGGAACGTAGATGGTTCAGAGGGGATTTGATAGAGGTGTTTAAAATTATGAAGGGAATAGATAGACTAGATGCAAGTAGACTCTTCCCCCTGAGAGCAGGCGAGGTTGAAACAAGAGGACACAAGTTGAGGGTAAAGGGGAAAAATTTTAGGAGAAATATTAGAGGATGCTTCTTCACTCAGAGAGTGGTGGCTGAATGGAATAATCTTCCAGAGGAAATAGTTGAGGCAGAGCCAATTCTTTCATTTAAGAGGAGGCTGGATATATACTTGGATAGGAGGGGGTTGGAGGGTTATAGGCGGAGAATAGGTTGGGGGATCTAGCAGAGTTGTTTGAGTGAACCAGCGTGGGCAGAGATGTCCTGTTTCCATGCCATAAACTGTTATATGGTTATATAAAATGTTGAGAGGCATAGAAAGGGTGAGTTTGTTTCCCATGGCAGGGGCATCTAAAATTAGAGGACATAGGTTAAAGGTGAGAGGGAAAAGGTTCTAAGGGGAACAGAGGGATGCATTTTTCATACAAAGAGTATTTGGAATGAGCTGCAAGAGGAGGTGGTAGAGACAGGAACAGTAACAACATTTAAGATCTAGACAGGAACTTGAATGAGCAAGAAGTAGAATGATAGGGATTACTGCATGCAAGTATGATTAGTATAGATAGATATGATCATTGGCAGGTCCTGTTTATATGCTGTGCAATTCTATGACTGTGACACTTGGTGTACTGAGTATATAGGAATGTTGAGTCATAAATGACAGGAGCATTGATAGAAGAGTGCATTACAATTCCTTTTGATTCTGCGATCCAGAAAAAAAAACAGAAGCATGTGCAAAATTACAAGAAAAATCAGACAGAAATGTCAAACCAACACTGAACATGCTGTGTATTTTGGTAAGTAATGTCAATCTTTTAATCCATAGACATGTACTTACTGCAATTACAAAGCATTTACCAAGTGCACTGCTGAGAATGACAATTTCCCTGATGGGGGTTTCAATTTAGGAATAATTTGCATTTACAAAAACTGCAGATTTTCATCTGTCGAGCTTGAAGCAAAATCATTCTGTTGAGGAAATATTTGAAACTTGAAGGTTGCCAGTCATGGTTCTGGAAATTCAACTCTTGATAACCATTCCAATATCCAAAATGTCAACTATACAGTTGTACATCCCACTAATCTTTGTTATTTTGCTTTAGGTGTTTATGCTCTCAGACCTATGTAAATTTTATTTGAAGCAATTTCCCATAAATGTACAGTATATTATGTGTTGCAATTATGCACTTTAGTTGTTATAATTTATTTTATGTCATTTTGAAATGATTATTGCTGAAACATAGAAGTCCAAAAGTCCAAACCCCAGAAATCCAGGCCTCCCACGAATCCAGACTTTCCAAAAGCTCTCAAACTTTGTAAATTTAGCGGGCTTTTGTGTGCATGTGTGTGCATTCATAAGTGCCACAGATACACAGCCACAACATGCGACCATGCTAGTTGACTTTATTTTTCTTTAAAACTGTTCATTTTGACAAATGAAGCAAGCTGTATTTGCTAATGAATAAACCATCAAAATTTACCTGTTCATCTCTTCTTTATTCCTCCTTAAAGTTGAATTTTAAAAGTACTGCCTGAGAATCTGGAAACCCCAAAAATCTGGACTGATCCAATCCCCGGGCAGTCCAGATTTTCCGACTTCCACTGAAACCAGAACTTATAAAAGTAATGTAACTCATTATTTTCATAATATAGGACAGACTATCCGAGCACCATAATAAAATGATCAAGAGCTTGGAAAGGAATATTCCAATAATAAATTATCATTAGTACTAATCCACAACAGCAACAAAAATTGCAAGAAGCCAATTAGTTGCACCTTGAGAAAAAATTCTGTACTTCATTCATATTTCTTAGATCTAAAGACTCGTGCTGCTGAAGATTAATCAATCTCTTTCGCCCAACAAACTTTAAGGTTTATTATGTTGTGGCTTTAAGAATGATTAGCTTTACATGAACAGGCATAAGGTACCAACTGCATCCACAGCTCTGCCTGTGGGGAAGGATTTCAACACTCTTTTCCAATAGGTTTCTTCAAAAGGCCTGTGAAAATAAATTAATGTTAATGATGTTAGCAGATAATATATAACTTGTTCTGCTAATATTCCAATGCCCTCCAAATTTCACATTCCAAGTTGTGGTAGTTTATAGTCAAAGGACTATAGACATATGTCCAGAATATAAACAACCGTTACAACCCACCAAACTGCATTGAGCATCAAGCATCCAGCATCCATTAATGCCATTCCCACACTAATCCCACATTCTTCACATATTTCCCTCAACATCCTCCAGATTCTATCACCTTCCTACACAATAGAGGCAATTTGGTCAACAACCAATTAATGTGGCAATCAACATGGTGTATGATGGAATTTTTTAGAAACAAAATTTTGATTTTTATTAAATCAATAGACAATGAAAAGAATGAAAGTGATTGCTTACTGAATAAAAACAACTGCATCATAAACCAATACAGATCAGATAATTGCATGCATAAACAATAGTTTGCATCAAAGTTATTAGGCAAGGGCTCGAATAGCGCAACTTCTCACTGCCAATACTTACCCTGTTGCTCCCTTTATCAGGATCCAAAGCTTGAAGTTCTCTCTATTTTCAGCTCCAAGTCAACTTGTCCATAGGATTCACGTTTTCATTTTCTATGTCATTTGTGCTCACTGCAAAGCCTTTTCTGATCTTCATTATCACGGACACGTGTTACTTTCTCTCATTTTTGTGACAAAGTGCTTCCAAATTGCACAATTTCTCTGAGCCAGAAAGGTATTTTAATTATTAAGTTAGAAATACCAGTACAGTAACAGGATCTTTAAACCCACAAGCCTAGGCTTCCAAAATACACTCATGCCACTAATCAATCTATTAACATCATGCATCTTTGAAATGTGGGAGGAAATCGGATCACATGGAAGAAACAGGAAGAACATAAAAGTTCCTTGTAGACAATGAGGGATTCGAACCCAGATCTCAGGTGCTATAGTGGCTTTGTGCTAATCACTAACCATGCTGCTCTAAAATAGCATATGAGGTCAATCCAGAATAGTTCTGTTTGGTATCTCCCATCCATTGAGATTGTGAGTAAAGTGCTGGTAAGAAGATGAGCCCTTCAGACATCTGCTGCTGAGCCTCAATTGTTTACTTCCAATGGTGATAAACCCACATTCAACATGTTCATCCATCTCAGCAGAAAGTGAATTTGCAATTCTTGAGTGAATGCCATCACTTTCTGATCTTACTCTCTTATCAACTATGATTTAACCATATAACTATTAACGGAGTGGAAACAGGACATGTTGTTGATTGTTAACCCATATAATTGTTCACATTTCTTCTGGGTGTCCAAGAGTCAATTAATGACCTGTATAAATCTGATGAATGTTGTTTATTCAATGAGTGTGACAATCGGGAGCTTGCACTAAGAATGCCATTGCCATATAAATAAGGATGAGACAAGTAAAGAAACATGGATGATTTCCTAAAAATAGGGGTGTAAAAAGGATAATGTGAGGAGATGGAAAGTATTTTGAAGTTAAAAAAGCTGCTGCTTAGATGTAATGAGAACATAGAGAAATGTGACAGAATATGTTTAACAAGACACAATGAAAAAGTGAAGGTGGCACATTCATTTTCCCCAGTATGGTTGCCATCTTACTGTAGACAAAATGATAAACTGAAGGTCCTTCTGTCTTCTTGGACAGGCACAAGAGATCCCTTGACATTATATTCAATTTGTGTAATTATCCCTAACAACCCTCCAATATATATATCTTGCAGTCAACATTAGAAAAGTAGATTATCTGGTCACAAACATATGGCTGTTTGTGGAAGTTTGTTGCTTCTAAATTGTTTGCTGCACTTGATAAATGATTGCAAGGACTACACTTCACCAATGCTTAATCACCTGTTAATGCTTTAGTGTGACCCGAGCCCATAAAGGGCAGCCCAAGTCTTCCCTTAGTTCCCTTCCACTTAAATACATTGTATTTATAATTAATGCATGAATGCAATTTCGTTCAAATATATAATTTGTCTAAATTCTTCTGCTAAAGCACAGCCACGTTGTCTGGTATACCCATCTTTAACATGTGAAAACATGAGAAACATGTTTACTTTTACACGACAGTTAACTTTCATACTAGAATTGATCCCAAGTGAGTATAGCTATCTCTGAGCTGTCATCATAATTGGATTCTTTAAATCTTCCAGCAGCAATGGTCCTTGCTTCAGTTGATCTCATTTATAAACATCTAATGGACAAAAGTATTTTGTCTCCTTTATTTAATGTGACCTGCAGGATTAAAAAAAACCACTTTGTTTAAAAGTGTTTGAAAAATAAATACTGTGCTCCCAATGAATTGTTTGCAGTGTTTAAAATTGTAAAGAAGAGTACATTCCACTCCACAACAGTATTTTTATATTCCAGAACCTTTCCACTATTGTGATTTAAAATACATTTCAATTGGACCACACAAATATATACTTGAAATGTTTAAAAATCCATGAATCAACCAAGCATTCAATAATAGTTTATAGCTAACCTTCATATTAGGATTATCTTTTGTTATTTCCTCTAATGCCATAAATTGAGATCCAGTTTTCTCTTTGCTCTTGTTCATGAACTGATTAATGCATGTTTTAAATCAGTGATTCTCAACCTTTTTCTTTCCACTCACATGCCACTTTAAGTAAACCTGATGCCATCGGTGCTCTGATTAGTATGGAATTGATTAAGGTGGGAAGGGAAGGTTGAGAATCACTGCTCTAGACCCCATTGTGACTGAAATATTTTGCTTGATAAAAATTGTCACTGGCCCATTTCCTTTGGATTTATGAAACCGTGCACATAATGCTTCAATTAGGTACAATTAAAACAGTGATTTTCAAACCTTTTCTTTCCACCCACAAAATACCTTAAACAATCCCTTACTCATCACAGAGCACTTATGACATAGGGAATACTTAAAATGGTATGTGAATGGAAAGAAAAAGGTTGATAACTAATTTTTTAAATATTGAGTAATTATTTTAAATGTTATCCCAGTGGAAAATAAATAGATTGATATCTGCATTCAAAACAAAATCACCTAATCAGAAATTTAAAACTTAGATTAGTTCATGGCAAGAATTGTTTAAGTTTAAGTTTATTTACCATTCAATAACATCAGTGCAACCCAACAAAACAGTGTTCTTTAAGGCCTATGGGATATTGGGCTTCATTAATAGGGATTGAGTTTAAGAGTCAAGAGCTCATGTTGCAACTCTATAAATCTCTAATGAGACCATACAGATTATTGTATTCAGTTCTGGTCGCCTCATTATAGGAAGGATGTAGAAGCTATGGAGAGAGCACAGAGAAGATTTACCAGGATGTTACCTGGATTGGAAAATGTCTTATTAGGCAACATGAACAGAGCTGGGACTTTTCTCTTTGGACCAAAGAGGATGAGATTTGAGAGGAGACTTAATAGAGGTCTTCTAGATTCTGAGAGGCATAGAAAGGGTGAACAGCCAGTGCCTTTTTCCCAGGGCACGAATAGCAAATAACAGAGGGCATATGTACAAAGTGCAAGGAGGGTAGATTAGGGGAAACATCAGGGGTAAGGTTTTTTTTAGACAGTGTTGTGGGTGCCTGGAATGCTTTGCCAGGGATGGTGGTGGAGCGTGAAACATTAGGGGCATTTAAGAGACTCTTAGACGGGTACGCAGATGGAAGAAAATTAGAGGGTTACAAGGTAGGGATGGTTCAGTACTTATTTTTCTGAAGAAATATATGGGTTGGCACAACATTGAGGGCCAAAGGGCCTGTACTTTGATGCAGTGATCTATCTTCTAAATAGTGTAGTCTCAGAGAGTTGTTTTAGTATTTCAGCATTCTCACTGCCCATGGAAGAAGCTGTTCCTCAGCCTGGTTGTTCTGGCTCTGATACTCCTGTATCTTTTTCCTGATGGGAGTAGCTGGAAGATGCTGCATGCAGGGGTCTTCCCTAAATTTATGAGCTACTGTTAAACAACATTCCTGGTAAATTGCATCAATTAGGGGGAGGGGAGGGGGGAAGGGAGAGGGAGGCCCCAGTGATCCTCTCTGCTGCTTTTATGGTCCTGTGGACTGACCTCTGATCAGATGCTCTACTACTATGATGCAGCCAGTCAGGAAACTCTTCTTCAAGCTCTGAGAGAAAATGAGAGAATGGTCGCTGGTAGCCTTGCCCATCTCAGCCTTCTAAGGAAGTGTAGTAGCTGTTGTGTCTTCCTGTCAAGCAAGGAGATGTGGCATGTCCAGGTTAGGTCACTTCTTAAGTGGACTCCGAGGGACTTGGTGCTCGCTACTTTCTCCACTACCGACATGGTGAATTTCTCCTGGTGCTCCGTACAGTATCACTCTCTAAATAATAATGATGGCAATCAGAAGATTACCCACAAAATCTACAACCTACTGCACAGTTTGTTCATTCAAATTTCTTGTTATAAAAGTTCTGTGTACTAGCATTAGAAGGTAAATATTCATATATTTAAGAGTAGTAAATTAGCGTAGATTTACAAATGCATTTAAGAATAAATTTGTCATGAAAAATTATCAATTTTACTTTGATTAAAAATAATAGATAATTAAATACATTTGGACAATTCACTGGTTCCACTTGAGTGAGTTTCTTTTTTAAAACTGAGCCTCTTATGCCTGTGTGGAGCCAAATTATTGTACACACAAGGAAATTAGCAGAGGATGATTTTGATTCATCTACCTCTGGATTATCGGCCCTGCTTGCTTCCACTATGCCACTCTTCCAGTGGCCACCCATTTCAATTCTCCATCCCATTCCCTTGCTGACATGTGTGTCCATGGTCTCATATACTGCCAGACTGAGACCACCTGCAAATTGAAGGAATAAAACCTCATCTTCTGAATGGGCACCCTCCACATGGATGGCATTAATATCGACTTCTCTGCCTTTCATTACAACCCTACTCCCTTGCTTCTCCCGCCGTCTCTCCATTCCTTGTCTCCTTTTGCACAGATATGATAAATTCTACCTACTCCCTTATCGCATCCAATTAACACCTATTGTTGGTCTGGATTCTTCCCCTGTTGTTTGAATTCTGAGACTTTCAAATATATCCTGCTTCTGCCTTTTTCTGATTTTTCCTTGAAGAAGGGCTTAGGCTCGAAACATTGGCAATATATCTTTGTCTCCTATAGATGCCGAATAGACCTAGTTGAATTCCTCCAGCATTTCAGTGTTTTTTCTCTTATGCCTGTGCACCTAAGAACACTAATGCAGATTTTAAGTCATTGTTACCAGCTTAACTTTGTCAGTCATGCAGTTTATTTTACAGTCAGAGCTTCATACTGGTGAATTGAATTGAAACCAGTGTAAAGATTATAGTGGGTCTGGGTATAATTCACAGGTTCAAAATTCTTTTATTTTGGCTCAGTGAATTTTGCTTGATTTACCTGGCAAAAATAAGCAGAAACATGGCTCCAGTATCTTTATGCCTTCAAGAAGTATCAAATAGGTTAAATGATTTAAACAAAATTTTGTGGAATTATATGATTTCCAGCAACACATCTGTTTGTTGATTAAGGAATAACCGAGACTTTCACCTACAGAGTTGAGATTAAAGTTGGATCTTTCATGATCTCTTTAAATGATGGAGCACTTACAAATGGCTGTAATCTGCTCTTCCTAATTTATAACTTCATATGTAATTTAAAATATAAATTTAGACATACAGTACATACAGTAACAGGCCATTTCAGCCCACGAGACTGTACCGCCAAATTTACACTTCATTAACCTACAACCCCACTATATTTTGAATGGTTGGAGGAAACTGTAACCTTTGGGACTAGAGATGCTTACAACATCTACTGGAGCTATTTGGCCCATGGTGACTCTTTTACTTCTTTATTGGAGAAATCTAACATTCAGTTCAATGCTTAGTCTTCATCTGAAAATGCCAGTTTAAACTTCTCAATGCAACTGTCTTCCAGTTCTACATTATATGAGGAATCATTTAGAAGAATAAAACTTCCAGAAATCTGAACCCAGAATTTCATTTTTTTTAAATTTAACATAGCCACACATGGATAAATTCCACTACAATTGTCCATCAGATCAATAATACCAATTGCAAAATGGTCATCAATGTTCCATTTATCAGAGCCCAATAGGGACAGACTGATTCAAACAGTATGGATGCAGCAATTTTAAACACATTTAATCATTTAAATGAGATTTTCATAATCTCAAATACAATTTTCCTTTGTGCAAAGATGGATAATAAATAAATTATACCTCAAATTCAAAATATGTTCTTTCCTTTTATTTTAAACTAGGATATTTAACTCTCTCACACACATACACAGGATAAAAGTCTTTTGCATTTTTAAATAGTGCTCACAATCTATTTTTATGAGCTGTTTTTAAAATAAGGTTGTTCAAACAAAAGCTGATTGTTTGATATCAATTTAAGAATCAGATTACAAAACATGAACATTTAGAGAGCCTTTCATATGTTGGAAGACAAGACCGACATTTTGACAAACAGTGGACACTTTCATTTTTGTTCTGTTTAAATGCTACATTGTCAAAGAAGCCCAATTATGCAGCACTTTGGGCTGAAGAACACAAAGTAATAATGCTATTACACAGCCAATTCTCCAGCAATTATAGATAATTTCTATCCTAGGTTCTGAGGACAAGGTCTAAAAGCACAGATAACAAGATACAAAGCATGATTTTGAAAAACAAAGACAAAATTGATTTTGGTTCCTGAGCTATCTAGTTTAATGCTAAAAACATTACATAATTCAAAACAACTTTGTCTTCTCTCAGCTTTGAATAACAGTGATCTATTAATCAAATTACAATTATTTAGGACATATTTTATATTCTGCATTTATCAAATTGTAAGGAAAACTATTAAAAAGGGATATGAACTCAAAGTTACCTGCAGAGAGGGGGGAATAGGGCAAGCAGCAGACATTTTTTCCATTGGCATTAATTTTAGGTCTGTGCCATTTTAACTTGCAGCTGGCTAGTTAAAATCTAAAAGCCCAGAACAAATCTGCCATTTGTTAGATAAATGTTAATGCTTTCTCTGCAGCGTCTTGTGATTGAGAAAATCACATTTACAAGATAAAGGAGAAGTGGGCCCATTGGCCCATCAAGTCTGCTCCTCCATTCTAATCATGAGCTGATCCATCCACCCACTCAGCTCCACTGCCTTGCTTTCTCCCCAAAAAACTTGATGCCATGACTAATCAAATACCTGTCAATCTCTGCCTTAGATAAGCCCAACAAGTACTACAGACTCACAACCCTCTGACTAAAGAAATTTTTTCTGCATCTGTTTTAAATTGATGCCCTTTTATCCTGAAATTATGTCATCTTGTCCTAGAAACTTGTGCCATGGAAGACATCTTTGCCACATACACTCTGTCCAGGCCTTTTCTGCATTTGAAATACCTGTACTACCCATCAACCACAAACAGATGGAGAATCATGATTAATAGGCTTTAATCACTTTAAAGTGTCAGCCCAGCTTGCATGTTGCTGGGCCAGTTCGGAGGCAGGTACTGAGGGAGGGGTTTGGGCATAACAGTCCTTATGGGGATATCTTGGAGGAGTCACAGGTTCAGGGGATGGGTCAGCCCATAAGGTACCTATGTACATCTATATACATAGTGGTGGCACCACCTTCACTCCTCCTTTTTAAACAAAGTTCGGTGGGGTGGTATGATTTAATGTTTGTTGGAATTTCAAGTCCCTAACAGATTCAGCCTGTCCAGTGGTCTTGTCTGTCACTGCGACCGTCACAGGGTCTGCTGTGGCACAGCTGTTGGTTCCTAGGCGGTGCCTCTGGTGGCTGAGGGGGTGTTGGTTCCGTGGTGCTGTTTGGGTTGGTTGGCGTTTGGGGCATAAATTCGGGCACCAATAGTGGGGCCGATTGGTCAGGGTTACTGGGGGAGGGGATTGGCTGGTTGGCCCAGCGGTCTCCTGTGTGCACCAGGTCCTGGATGGAGCCTGTGTCCTGTTGACCATCCTGAAACTCCACATAGGCATATCAGGGGTTGGCATGGAGGAAGTGGACCTTCTCGACCAGGGGATCAGTTTTGTGGTGTCTGATGTGCCTTTGAAGCAGCACAGGCCCAGGGTTCATCAGCCAGGATGGTAGAGTGGTTCCGGATGCTGGTTTCCTGGGGAAGGAAAAGAGTCTTTCATGTGGTGTTGCATTCTTGGCTATACAGAGAAGGGATCTAGTAGCATGGAGTGCGTCAAGGAGGGCGTCCTGCCATCGATAGGTTGACAGTCCTTTCGATTCAAGGGCTAAGAGGTCTGCCCTCCAAATGGCGGCATTTTCCTTCTCTTCCTGCCTGTTATCCCAGGGGTTATAACCTGTGGTCCTGCTCATGACTATGCCCTTGGCAAACAGGTACTGGCACAGCCCCTTGCTCCTAAAGGAGGGCCCCCAGTTGCTATGGATATACCAGGGGTACCCAAACAGAGCAAAGATCCTACATTATGCTTTTATGACCATGGCCATGGTCATATCTGGGCAGGGGATGGTGAAGGAGAGGTGAGAGTATTCATCCACGATGTTCCTGATGGTGGATGGAAGAGGTCCCTTAAAATCCATGCTCAGCCACTCGAAGGGGCAGGTGGCTTTGATAAGATGGGTTTTGTCTGGCCAGTAGAACTGGGATTTGCATTCAGTGCAGACCGGGCGTGTTATCTCCCTGATGTCTTCAACTGAGTAGGGGATGTTGCAGGCTCTAACAAAGTGGGAGAACCTGGTGACTCCAGGATGGAGAAATTGTTGTGAAGGTGTCCCCTGGGACAGGGCATCAGGAGGCTCATTGAGCTTCCTAGGCCAGAACAAGATCTCATAGTTGTAGGTTAATAGCTTAATTCTCCACCTCAGGATCTTGTCCTTGTTAATTCTTCCCTCACTCTTTGTTGTCGAACATAAAAGTGACTGCACATTGGTCAGTCACAGGGTGAACGGTTTTCCAGCCAGGTAGTGCCTCCAGTGGTACACAGTTTCCATTATGGCTTGGGCCTCCTTCTTAGTGGTCTTCTCCAAGTTTTTAAAATTTTCCAGTCCTCTATCTTCCCACTTATTTTTTCTTCCTTTCCTGCTCTCTCTTTTGCTTTTACTTTAACTTCCCTCATTAGCCACAATTGTCTAATTTTTCCCATTCACAATTTTATGGTTAATGTAGCAGTTAGTGCAATGCTGTGACAGCCCCAGCAATCAGGACCTGGGTTCGAACCCCGCACTGTTTGTAAGGACTTCATACATTCTCCTCGGGGGCTCTGGTTCCTCCCATCTTGTAGGTCAATTGGGTGTAATTGTGTGACATGGGTTGGTGGGCCAAAAGGGGCTGTTACCATGCTGTATGTCTAAATTTAATTTAAGTGTAAAATTCATGATTATTTTTGGTATGTGCCTGTCCTGCACATTCTTCATTTCGTACGTAAACTCCAGCTATTGCTGATCTGCTGTCTTCCCCATTACTGTGCTTTTCCAATCAACTTGCACCAGTTCCTCTCTCATACAACTGTAATTTCCTTTACTCCACTGAAATACCAACACATTGGACTCTATCTTCTCCTTTTCAAATTTCAAAGTGAACTCAATCATATTGTGATCACTGATTCCTAAGGGTTCCTTTACCTTACACTCTCTAATCACCCAATCCAGGACAGCCAATTCCCCCAATGGGGTCATCAACAAATTGCTCCAAAAAACCATCCCGTAGGCATTCCACAAAATCCCTCTCCTGATTCAGACATTAAAGTTATAGAGTGGGCCAGGATGAGCACAAAATTAACATTCACCTATGACATACTGATATATCTGACAGACCCTGCGACTTCTCTGCCTCAACTGCACATGGTTCTAGAAGACTATGGGAAACATTATCAATTGGGAAAAGAGTGATGTGATGCCACTCAATTTAAATAAAATTTAAATAAAATAGTAATTGAAAGTGGCTGTAGGAAGGGATCAAATACCTAGGAATTAATATTGATGGTAACTTGAATAATATATACATTAAACTATGCCCCCTTGCTGGAAAGAGTTGAGGAGCACCTAAATAGGTGGATGCCCCTGCCCATAACATTGGTCGGCAAGGTTAACTGCATCAAAAAGAATGTGTTGCCAAGATTCCAGTATCTTTTTCAAATATTGCCTGTGCTGTTGCCCCAGGGTTTATTTAAACAGCTGCTACATAAGGTTAGAAGGCTTCTCTGGAGGGATAAGGTGGCAAAGGTCTCTATGGAAAAATTAACATGAGACTATAGTCTTGGCGGATTGAGAATGCCAGACTTCAAAAAATATTTTTGGGCATCTCAGTCGAGATATATCACCTCTCTTTTTCAGGGAGGAGGTATACCATCCTGGGCATAAATTGATCTGCACTTGAGAGAAGATAACAGAGGATTTAATTTACAAATGGGACACCAAATTGCTGTCATGGAAGGACAGCCCCATACTAAAACAAGTGATTAGTATCTGGACCAAATTAAACAAGTATCTGAACACTAAAGTGAAGCTGTGACTAAAAACACCCCTGCCTCCTAGTAAATTAATACCATTAACAGTACATAACTAGATCCTGGACACCTGGCACTGTAATGGCATCAGGTGCATAGAGGACTGTTATGAGCAGGGGCAATTATTGTCATCTGAGCAGCTAAAAAATAAATATGCTTTGCCAAATCAGACATTCCACTGCTATCTTCAAGTAAGGTCTTTTCTATGGGATGTATTAGGTCCAAATATGGCCCTACCTTGATGCAGTAACATAGAGGCCTTGATTCAAAGGGAGAGCAGTAAGAAATTTATTTCAGCAATGTATTACCCATTCCAGTTGGAGAGACTCAAACCAGGCCTTCATAGGTTGAGAGAAAGAGGGAAGCCGGACTTGGACATTGCAATTGATGAGAGATACTGGTTCAACAGTCATCAATCTAAGGTACATGCTGATGCAGTATAACTTTTTGCACCAGCTGTATCTAATGCCGCAGAAAATAAACCAGTCAAAGCCAGAACTCTCAGATCAATGCTTCAGATGTGTCACTGTGACCAGGACATATGTGCATGCAACCTGGTCATGTACCAAGGTGAAGCCCTTTTGGGTAGATCTAGGCCAAGTCTTGGAGAAAATTATAGGCAAGCGATTCCCACAGAACCTGCTGGGAAATATATTGGAGATAAGGCTTACAATGAAGCTGTCCAAATTTCATATCCAATTTGTGTTAATCTCATTGGCAGTGGCCAGGAAGTACATTGCAGCAACTTGGAAGTCAGACATTAATCTCAGTGCAGAATGATGGAACAAGGAAATGCAGAGCTGTGTTCCCCTGGAGAAAATAAGTTATAACCTGAGAAACAAATATGGTATATTTCGTAACATCTGGCAGCCATATATGCCCTTCATAGGTACATGGCGGTGATTGGTTTCCCCATTTCTTGCTGCGGCTTCCTCTCCCTTGCACTGATCTTGATCAAGGAAAGTCAGATATGAATATTGGCCCTGAGACATCCTATTGAGCTGCGACAATCCCTGCCCCTTATTTATTATCCTGATGTTAAAGTTTTGTTGTTGTTGGTTGAAGTTTGAGTGAGTCATCTTGTTTCATATGTGGGGGGAGGGGGTGTTGGTAGAGACACGGGCTTGTATAACTATTTTAAAAATTTATATATATATTTATATCTCTCTCTATATATATTTTTATATATATAGACACATAGTTATAAAGAAAATGAATATATGTATATTTGAATGTGAACTGCCATTGTTGGCAGGACACTGTGTATGGCTGTACATACTTGTGTGAAAATATAAATATTTAAAAAATTAATTGCAAGGCACATTTTGGAGATTCAATCCATATCAAAGAATATTATTATTCATATTAAGAAAACTATTCAAAACTTGGTTAAAATATGATTTTTTAAAAATTGAATAGAACTGTGCATTATCAGATTTTGTTAAAAAACATTTGACCACGTAACCTGGACACATGGCTTTGCCTTTG
The DNA here is from genome assembly GCF_036971445.1 of Narcine bancroftii. Classification (NCBI taxonomy): domain Eukaryota; kingdom Metazoa; phylum Chordata; class Chondrichthyes; order Torpediniformes; family Narcinidae; genus Narcine; species Narcine bancroftii. The sequence continues at coordinate 431,250,597 of NC_091469.1, forward strand.
CCAAATTATGATTTGAAGGTGGGTGATGGTAGTGTTGGGGGCCAGCGAAGGCAGGCATGCAGATATGGATGGAAAACTTGGGAGAAGCTGAAAAACAAGAGCAGATTACTGGTCATGAGGAGAGCGGCAAGAAATATACTCTAAAACAGAATGAAGATATTAAATTAGAGTTTTGGGGGTTATAGCAAGACTCAACTTTAATCACAAAGGACATGTAAAAGGAAAGGCGCAGGTAAAGAATTGGACAGCAGAGAACATTATGAGCGTAATTTAGAAATGAAAGAGAATAGAGTGTATAGAGGTTAAAACGTGTTTATGATTTATGTTTATTTTATGACTTCCCCTTTAAGGATTAATTTTTTTGTAGAGTTACCAATAGTTACTATGATGTCATATGTTGTAATATCCAAGGAGACGAGAAGCTCATTCTCATTCTTAGAATAACCCTGGAAGGAGAGTAAAGTCACTCAAGAAACTTTTCTTTGAATTTATCATTATCCATCATCATTATTATTCATTGTTAATCATTTATTATCATTTTAATTTGTTTATCATTTGATTATCAAGTTGAGTATCGCTATCATTGACAATATTCTTTGTTTTACTCATCGTTATGAAGTGCGAAGCTATGAAAATTTTTATTCGCTTTTATCAGTGAAAAATTAAAGCTATTTACAGCTGAAATTATGAAGTTTGATTCGGAATATCGAGGCTTACTTTTCTTAGAAGATGACATGTTTGAGATTAGAAAATATTAGTTGCTGGGAAATGTCATCTACACTTTATTCAAATAAAAAGTGTTTTATAAAATTGTGTATTTGGTTGGAAGAAAGAAGATTTAAAGAATGTCTTTTAGAAAATTCTGGAAGCTTCTATGAGAACATTTCTGGAATTGTACAGATAGAGCATGTCTGTCTGACTGCAGGCACCTGTAACCTTGAAAGAGAGATAAAAGCTCTCTGATTTGCAGAAGAAAGGAGCCATGGGCAGTAAGCCCAGATTCCTTATTCTATAAACAGATATTGCTGTCAGTTTGCAAAACACAAAACTAAGAAATACTCTTAAAAGGACCATGCAAAATAAAAAAAAATTGTTTACAGTTCCAAGAATAAGCTAGGAGAAGACAGGCTCCAGTGTGAAGAATTCAAGATAGAGAAGAAGAAGTCTCATCGGACTAAAGACCTCAAGCAAACAGCTCCTCTTGCAAAGCTGTCTGATCGTGAGTTGAACCAGCAAGATGGATGGATAAGGCTTGGTGAAAGGTTGGAGTCAGTGACCAGAGAAGAATCTGCTTCAACTACCAAGCAGAAAGAAGATTCCATTAAGGCACTGCAGGCCTCAAATGGGTATTTTAGAGGTTAGTGGAACTGGAACAGATGAATCTACAGTGAAAAACCCCACTGGTGCTGTACCGAGTGAAATGCTGAAGATAAAGACTCATTGGTATCTGAATGTTCAGATGTGAATCCTGATGATAGTATTTCCAGGGTTATGAGTGCAGGAAGATCTTCAAATTCTTCAAAGACATCTCGAGCAAGAACAACTTAGGATGCTTCAAGCATATCACTCTGCATGCAGGCTTGGCTACGATCTGTGCACAACATGAGTGGTTTGTGATTAAAAACATGCTTTAGAAGATATGGAAGCTGAAATGAAGAAGTAGCAACTTAGGCAAGAAGCTGAAATGAAGATTCAGCAAAAAGAACAAAAAAGATTCTTGGAGAGAGAAAAGAAAAGACTAGAGCTTGAGGAACAACATGCTATGAAGGTAGCCAGAGTAAAAATATTAACTTAGGCTTCTGCAAGATCTATCACTCAGCCTGAAGTACCCAAGGAGCCATCAGCAACAAGTATACTCAAGCAAGGAGCCACAGGTGGTGCTGCTAGTGTTTGAATGTCAATGACCAACCCTGTGGGAAGGGTTAGCAATATTCTATTTTTTGAGCGCACCATTTATGAATCTTCCTGAAAGAAGACCATTTCAACCAGTTTCAACCATGCGAGTTGATCATACTCAACAACTGATGTCTCTTTGTGTTGTTTAGAACCAGCGATAAGTCAAGGTTTCCATCAATGCCATCACTTACATACCAAGGAACCCCATCAATGCCATCATTTAAATATCAAGGTCCAATACCAATGGCACCAGTTCTAGTTCAGTCAGCTCCATTGACAACAAAACAATCATTCGCAAGCCATGGTGGACAAGAAAATATATTATCACTCATAGCAAAACAATATGAAATTTTTGCTGTGTTAGTACAGCAACAATGTTTATATGGTTAACTAAAGGAAATTACAGTTTTTACTGGAGATCCATTGCAATATCTGAAGTTCATGAATTCCTTTGAATATCACATTGAAAGTAATACTAAAAACGCCAAAGATCATCTATATTACCTGGAGCAGTGTACTGGAAGACAAGTGAAGGAATTAGTCAAATGTTGCCAATATGTGGATCCACATCAAGGTTTTAAAAGGGCAAAAGAATTATTGGATCACCATTATAGCGATGAACACAAGATCACAAGGGCCCATAGCGACAAGATTCTATTTTGGCCAGCAATAAAATCAGAGGATGCAAAGGGTTTACAAGCATACACACTCTTTCTGAGAGGATGCTGTAACACAATGGGAAGCCGTGTACATTTGCAAGAGCTGAATTTGCCTTGTAATTTGAGGATTATGGTCAATAAATTACCTTACAAGTTGAAAGATTTATGTAAACCTAAAGTTACAGAGCTTAAGATGCTTTCTGAAAGAGACACTTCCATTGAGAATGTTGTACAATTCTTGGAATGGCATGTGCATGTTAACACCATACAAGCATTTAGAAATATTAAGGATATTTCAATAGTTCCTAAGAATAAAGAAGTCTAAATCATCGTCTCAACAGAACCCAAAGGGAAGGACCTTTGTTACTGCTATATCAGATACAACCACAAGAAAGAACAAGGAAACAAAGGAAAAAGAAGATCAGACTGTTCAGGAAAGTTGTTTGCATTGCAAAAATAAGCATGCTTTAGAAAGATGTTCACGATTGGAGAAAAAATAGTATGACGAGAAATTAACCTTTTTAAAGAAGAATGGAATATGTTTTGGTTGCTTGTGCAAAGGACACATCAGTAAAACTTGTAACAAGTGCTCAGTTGTGATATATGCAGTTTAAAGCATCCCAAGTTACTGCATGCTCAACGAAGTAAATTTGAGAAGAATGTCAGTTATTCTGAATCCAAGACTAAAGACATAGTCAAAGAAATGCCTCAGCTTCGGTTCAGAGAAACAGTCTTACTGTGGCCAGTGACAAAGCTCTCTCGATAGTTCCTGTACAGATTAAAGCTAAAAAAGTTTCATACTGAAGATATATGCATTTCTCGATCCAGGAAGTACCGCATCATTTTGGACTGTTGAATAAATGAATAAATTTAATCTTCATGGTAAAAGATCACAAATCTTCTTCAAGACAATGAATGATGAAAGGAACATTGAAACTAATATATATAGTTTTAAGTTTACAGATTGCCGAATTGGATAGCAATAAATTTTGCAAACTTCCAAGTTTATATACTCAGAAGACTATGCCTGTGAATAGGGAGAATATTCCTACCAGAATGACAGTGGAATCATCTAAAAGAGATTTGCTTACCCGAGATTGATGCTAAAATCAAGTTGTTAATTGGATTGCATGTACCAAAGGCTCGCGAACCTCTAGAAGTAATAAGGAGTCAAAACAACAGAACTTATGTCATGAGAACATTGCTTGGATGTCCAATTAATGGATCATTAGGAGAAAAATTAAATAATGATCAGGAGTTGTTGAATGTTAATGTCAACAGAATTTCAGCTGTCAAATTAATGATCTATGGGAATAACAGTTTAATATTGATTTCCCTGAATGTCACAAAAATATTCAAGAACATTTGAAGGAGTATAAACAGTTTTTGGATTCAATTTTAAATTCTGTGAAACATGTTGATGGACATCACCTGAGAAAGAAAAAATAAATTTGTATGCCAGATAATAAAATAATTGTAGAACAGGGTATGCTGAATTTGAAGAGAAAATTCAAGAGAAATCCTTTCTTTCATTTGGAATATACCAATGTCATGTCGGATATGATAAACAAGGGTTATGTGGAAAAGGTATCAGAAGATATCTTGGAACGTAAAGATGGTAGAAAATGGTATTTACCACATCATGGAGTTATACATCCACAAAAAGAGGAACTACGTGTAGTATTTGATTGTGAAGCATCATTTCAAGGAGTTTCATTGAATTCTCAACTTTTACAAGGCCAAGACTTAATCAAGACTTTAATAGGTGTTCAGATAAGATTTTATAAAGAGCCTATTGTGATTGCAGCAGATATTGACGCGATCCTTCATCAAGTGAAAGTACCATCAGAAAATTAATTTTCTACTATTGTTATGGTGGCCTAATGGTGATTAATATGATTGTATATAGAATGACAGTTCATTTATTTGGAGCAACTTCGTCACCAAGTTGCGCAAATTTTGCTCTCAGGAAATGTGCTGAAGATAATGAAGAGCAATTCAGTTTTCAAACCATAAACATCATCAGAAATAATTTCTATGTTGATGATTGTCTTAAAGATTTATTGCTTCTTTTTCTGAAAATACTTATCATGAATTAAAAGAGATCTGTAATTCAGGAGGTTTCTTCCTTATGAAATGGATTAGCAACAGTCGAGATGTGTTGGCTGTTATTCCTGAGGCTGAAAGAGCAAAGGGGATAAAACATCTTGATTTGGATTGTGACGTTCTACCCGTCAAAACAATTCTGGGGTGTGTTCAATTGGATGTTTTCTAATTCAAAAGTATTTTGAAGGAATGGCCTTTAACAAGAAGAGGTTTTCTTTCGATCGCAAGATCAATATATGATCCTTTGGCAATACTGGCCACCAGTATTATTAATAGCCAAGAAAATTCTGCAAGAATTGTGCAGAAGAAAATTTGGATGAGATAAAGTTATACCAGATTCCATCGCACAAGATTGGGTGAATTGGATTGAGAGTCTTAAAATGTTAGAAAATTTTGAAACCTTCAGACTTTGGAATTGTCACATTTGCTCAATGGTGATTTTGGTACTGTGAAATAACTCAAGAGTGAATAAATTGTGGATTTGTAATGGGAAAGGCCAGAGTGGCTCCACTAAATGAAATTGACTGCTGCTATTATAGTGAGAAAAATGGACGCTGTATTAAGAAGAGAATTACAGGTGGAGTTAGCAGATTCTATGTTTTGATCTGATAGTACATCAGTGCTCAAATACATTAATAACAAAACCACCAGGTTTTGTACTTTGTGACTAATAGAATTAATGAGATTGAGAAAGTTTTGCATTTTTAATCAATGGAGATATGTTAAAACAGCAGAAGATCCAGCTGACATGGCTTCACAAGGATCAAAACTTCAAGTGTTTCTGGAAAGAGCCAACACCTGGATATTCAGTCCTCAATTTATTTCATAATCTCAAGGAGATTGGCCTCAAAATCCAGAAAAGTTAAAGGAAATTTCTATGGAGGATCCAGAAATCTAAAACACTATCGTGAATACAATTCAAATACCTGATGAGGAAGATCCGATTATTCAATTAATTTACAATTATTCCTTGTGGTTTCATTTGAAAAAGGCAGTAGAATGGATTTTCAGATTAAAGGCTAAATTTTTACATTGTATCAGGAAAGAAAATTTGAAGTCTCAAAGGAGCTGTTATCTGACAGTTGATGAATTGGAAAATGCTGAATTAGAGATCATTTGTTTTTGTCAAAGCAAAGCGTTTGTTAATGAGATATCAAAATTAAAGAAAAATCTGAATGTTACAAAGGCAAGTAATGTTCACAAGTTAATTCCTATTCTTGTAAATGATGTATTGAGAGCAAGAGGAAGATTGAAAAGAAATTGAGAAGAAATGAAATATCTAGTTATCTCAACTAAAGAATTTCATATTTCTGAACTGATTATTCAACATATACATGAGGAAACAGGTCATGGTGGTTGTAATCACATATTATCAGAATTGCACCAGAAATATTGAATACTTGGTGCTTTGTCATTGATCAAAAGAATGATATCAAAATGTGCTATTTGTCAACAGGCAAATTCTAAACCGGTTTTGTCTGATGAATCCCCATTTACATATGTGGGAGTTGATTATTTTGGTCCTTTTCAAGTAAAACGAAGAAGTGTTGAAAAATGATACGCAGCTATTTTTACTTGTTTAACTATGAGAGCAATTCATATTGAAGTAGCGTCATCACTTGGTACAGACTCTTATCAATGTTCTTCGATATTTTATCGCCAGACGTGGTCAAGTGAATGAGTTATGTTCTGATAATTTTATAGGAGCTCAACTAGAGTTATGTAAAGCAATTCAAAATTGGAATCAACATCAAATTCAAGATTCATTACTTCAAAAGGAAATTAATTGAATATTTAACCCGCCTACAGGGTCACATCACGGCAGTATGTGGGAAAGAATGATTAGATCAATCAAGAACATTCTTAATTCCATTTTAAATAATCAAACGCTGAATGATGACAATCTTCAGACAGTAATGTGTGAGATTGAAGCGGTTTTAAATAGTTGTCCAATAACTAAAATTTCTATCGATTCAAATGACATTGAGGCACTTACACCGAATCTCTTACTTTTTAAATCTAAACTTTTAATGCCTCCGGGTTAATTTCACAAAGATGATATTTATGCAAGACACTAATGGAGACAAATGCAGTTCATTGGAAATTTATTTTGGAAAAGATGGATTAAAGAATATCTTTCATTATTACAAGAAAGACAAAATGGTCTAAAGCTAAACATAATTTTGTATGTGGAGACATTGTAATTATTATGGATGATTCTGCACCAAAAAATTCTTGGTTGCTGGGGAAATTCGTGGAAACAGTTCCGGACAAAAAAGGTTTCATTTGGCAAGTGTGGATTAAAACCAATACTGGTTACTGAAATTGACCTATTAGTAAAATCTGTCTTTTACAAAAAGCAGAAAGTTTTGATTTTTAATTTGATATTTACCATATTTAATTTTGTATCTGTAATAGTAATTATGTATTATTCATTAATGTCTATTATAATAATAATGGGTTATAATGTAGAGGTTAAAACCTGATGTTTATCATTTGTGGTTGTTTTATGACTTTCCCTTTAAGAATTAATTATTTTTTGTAGAGTTACCATAGTTACTAGGACGTCATATGTTGTAATATCTGAGCAAATGAGGAGCTCATTCTCATTCTTTGAATAACCATGGAAGGAGAGTAAGCTCACTCGAGAAACTTTTCTTTGAATCCATCATTATTATTCATCATTATTATTTATTTATTATCATTTTAATTTGTTTATATTTGTTTGAAATTGAGTATCATTATCATTTTGTTTTACTTATCATTATGAAGTGCAAAGCTATGAAAATATTTATTAGTTTTTAATCAATGAAAGATTAAAGCTATTTACAGCTGCAATTACGAAGTTTGATTTATTTGGATGAATAGATACAATTCAGAATATTGAGGCTTTTCTTCGAAGGTGACATGTTTGAGATTTGGAAATATTAGAAGCTTGGATGTTTCATCTACAGGGTGAGGTTACGGCAGTGGTGGAAGAGAGAATTGCAACAAAAATAAAATAGGAATACCATGGCTCAAAAAAGTGTGCGATTTCAATTAAGAATTATGAACAGATTCAAGCCTCAAACATGGTCTGTCATTGAATAAGATTACACGATTTTATTGGAACCTCGATTTGGTTTTCCACCTTATTCCAGGTAACCTTTCATTTGCTTACTCATCAATATTTCTAAAGTACATACTTTCAAAATATGCAAAATTTCTGTCTCCATCATCCTTTGAGGAAATCTTCCAAAGTCAGAGAGCCTATAGAGGGAAAAGATGACAACACTTATAGTGCCAGGGACCCAGGTTCGAATACTGTGTTGTCTATAATGAGTTTTACATTCTCCCCATGCCTGCAGGGAGTTTCCTCTGGGGGCTTTGGTTTCCTCCTACCCTTCAAAACACAGGTGTTGTAGGCTATTCAGGATATTTTGGCACCACAAGCTCATGGGCCAATAGGTTCTGTTACTGTGCTGTATGTCTAATTAAAAAAAAATAATTTAATGCACAATGACTATTTTTATAAAAATGATTTGCCACCATATTGTTTCACAGAAGGAAACATGTTCCACAATGCCTCCAATCTTAGTGTCATCTGGAAGCTTGCTTATGCAAATTAACACATTATCATCCAGATTAAACAACAATGGTCACAGCACCAATCCCTAAAGCTCACCACTAGTCACTGGCCTCCAGCCTGAGAAGGAATCATCCACCACCACTCTTTGCCTTTTCCTGTGTAGCCAATACTGAATCCAGTTGACTACCTCCCCAGGAATACCCACCAATTGAACCATTCTAACTAATCTCTTATGTGGAACCTTGTCAAATATCCATGTACACATCATCCACAGACTTTCCTGATGTTTTTTGAGGAGAAAATTCTTTAATATTGGTTAAATGACCCATCATGCACAAAGCTATGTTGACCATCTCTAACTAGTCCATGGTCATCCATATATTTGTATACCTGATCCTTAAGAAAACCTTCCAACACCTAGTACCAGGCTCAGCAGTCTATAATTTCCAGAGTTACTTTTGGAGTCTTTTTCAAACAATGGAACATGAGTTACTTTCCAATCATCTAGCACCACACCTGTGTTTAAGAACGTTTTAAATATTTCTTCTAGAGCTCCTACAATTTCTGTATTAGTCTCCCTCAAGGTCTGAGGGAATACTATGCTCTTTGTTAAAAGCTGCCTCTTAGATCTTTCCATCTTACAATAAACATTTTCACAGGCCTCCAAATGAAACATAAACCTTCACTGCCACCCTCTCACATCTACCATCTAGTTAATTCTGTATCCAAATGCTCAGTCACCCTGGATCCCAAGTGATCTGACCTTCTGGACCAACCTACTGTGCAGGATATTGTCAAATGCCTTGCAATAGCTGATGTGAACCATATATACCTTTATGCCTTCATCAGTCTTAGTTGTGATGTTTCCTTTATTATAATAAAGAAACTGGTTATTTTATAACAACAATACTTTATTACACAGTATTCACCACCTCGTGGAGACATCCATTTTATATCTACTCCTAGCTGCAACAACTTGTCTTCGACTCATGGTCAGGATCATCTCTAGCACTCTATCATTACATCCCCTTTCTTTGAAATGTTTAATATAACAACCTGACTCGCTAATACAGTATTCATTTCAATTTAAAGTTCAACACAAATGTAAACATAAACATCAGCAACAAACTTTTTAAGTGTGCAGTTTTTCTTCTTTTAGAGATTCAATCTGTCAGGTGCTTTGATAACATGTCTGGATCTTTTTAAACACAGGTGCTTATGTTGGTTCTGTTGCTCCACTATTGTCTAGCACTGCTGGTGTTTCCTCTTCTGGATTTGTCTGTTCCTGCAGTGTTTCTTGCATTTTCAGCAGGTTCTTTCAATTCAGTATTTGACCATCCTCTGTTCTGACAATGTAGGATCTTAGATTTACTACCTTCATAACATTAGGCTTTTTGTCCCAAGAGTTGGAATCTCTGAGTCTCACTGTGTCATGTTGTGCCAGTGGCCCTAAGCTTCTTGCTGACTTGTCATAGTTTGCCTTTTGTCTCCTTTGCAGAAACTTTAGTTTCTGTTCGACATCTCTGTTCTTGTTTGGGTCTGCAGAGTAGACTAGTGTGGTGCACAGTCTACATCCCATCAGGTTCAAGTGAAGAAGCTTGGTAACTCCATGGAGCTAGCTAAGGATCTGAGCCACTGTCTAGTGCTTTCTTAAGCAACTGTTTAACAATGTGAACTCCTTTCTCTGCTTTACCATTTGACTCTGGATGCAGAGGACTTGAAGTCACTTGTCAGAAATCATACTCTTCTGCAAAGTTCTGTACAACTGTAGCATGGTTCATTGTCACTGAAGACAGTTTGAGGAATTCCATGTCTTGCAAAGATAGATTTCATATATTTGATCACACAAGCAGCAGATATGTTAGGAAGCAGCACAATCTCCGAATAGTTCAATAGATAACCTATAACCAGCAAGTAATTCTTTCCACCCACGTGGAACAGATCAGTCCCAACTTTCCGCCATTATTCTGCTGGTAAGTCAGTTATTATCATGGGTTCCTTTGCCTGCTTTGCATGATGTTTCAAAGTTTTCACAGCTTGAAACTATCCTACCAATGTCAGCAGCATTTCTGGCCCTCTTGCATTTTTCCATCCCATTGTTCCCCTCATGCACCTGTTCAGCATCTCTTGTCTAGGTGATTGTGGAATGATAATTCTGCTCTGTCTGAGTAGAAGCCTATTGATAATACTCATCTCACTTCTAGGCCATCCTTCATTCAGATTCTTGATGACCTTCTGTAGAATTGTGTCTTTTTTCTGTTTCAGCTGTAATCTGCTTAGATTTCATGTCATATACGGGAAGAAACTCAGTGATCAGCTTCATATGGAGACTTACATCTGTCTCTGTGGAACTCTCATTGTATGCTTCGCTCTGTATCATTGCCCTAGACACTACATCAGCTAACAAAATAGGTCTCCCTGGTGTGTACACCCTCTTGACTAGGCTTAAGTTTTCACACGATTTGCCACCCAGCAGTGATTCATGTCCATCTGGGACTAATGTAAACCTGAGGTGGTGCTCTTTAGCTTTAACTTTCACCTCCAGTTCACATGCAACTTTTGTGTCAATGCTCTGTCCATTTTAGGATTTGAGCTGTACAGGATACACATGGATGTATGGCTTTATCTTCATTGCCCTGATGTCACATTCACAGATCAAATTGACCTTTGCCTAGCCAGATGACCAGGGCAAATTTGACAAGATTGTGAACATTGTTCACCAAAGAAAAATGAAACATTTGAGAGGTAAGTGTTCCGTTCGTACTTGCAGCAGCAGAGAGAGGCCTTGGATACTTTTTTTTTATAAATGGACTTGAAATTAAAAGCAATAGCATACAATTTAGGACCACTGCAAGATTCAATGATCTGTGATCAAGTTGTTCTTGGGATTATTGAAAGAAGGTGAGAGAAGGGTTGCTTTTAGAGACAAAGCTTTCCTTAACTGGAGTGGTGAAGATATGCCATACCATTGAAATAGCTCTTCAGCATGCATAAAGGTTTGATGATGGTGCAAAAGCCAGTGAAAATGAAGGCATAGTTGTAGTCACAGTGTCTGGCATACAGAAACAAAAAATGAGATAGAGGAAACAGCAAAAAGGTGGAGAGACAGGCAATTGTAAACAATTTGGCACTCAACATGCACCAAAATGAAGCCCAGCCTATGGAAAAGTCTGTAATAAGTGCAAAGGGCAGAATCATTATGCCACATCGCCAATATCCCTTGAAAAAAAGTTCAGGGTTCCCTATGCCTGGTAATTTTTTTTTTCTAAAGGGAAACAAAGCAGAAGTGAAAGTGTGCACACTATATGGACTATAGAAGAAACTTCCCTCGGTGATGCACTCTTCATTGGCATGGTAGCACAGAAAGACACTGTACAGCCAGGCATGAACAGAATTGAGCAAGAGAAGTGGACTGTCATTACATACAAATAGAACAAATACTCCTTTCAAGTTGAAAATCTGTAGTGCTTGAGGTTCCCACACAATCTTCCATGCATCCAGTTTGTCATCGAGTCCAATGGCTTGCAGGTACAGCATAAATCGATGTTTGAACAACCTCTACGTGGTTGATATTTTCAGTCCAATTGACAGGGTCAAGAGTCTTTATACTCTCCATGTTTTGTGCTTCCATCGACTGATTCTCACTTTGTACCCTCCTGGTATTTCTTACACTCCTGGTACCATGTGATATTTCTCTTATTGTAATAAAGAAACTTTTGAATATACTCGCAGCTGAAACAACTCATCTGACTCCCTCTAGTGGTCAGAAGTATTACTATCACTCTATCATTACATTGGTCATCTCTTTAAAAATAACTCAAATTAAATTCTTGGGACACAACTTCCCATGTGCAAAGCTATGCTGACAATCTCAAATCAGTCCTTGCCTGTCTAAATGCTGGCGGATCCTGCCTTTCAGAATTCCCTCCAGAAGCCTACTCACCACTGATGTTAAATGGGTAGCTTGTAGGATGGTGTGCTCTTTCACCACTTACACAGGGCTTCTCTGTACATGCAAGGCATGCACTCAAGATTCCTATAATCTTCTTAATGCCCCTTTTTCCACTTTGAATGACCATGCACTAGGTATTCCAAAGAGTCAGGTCAATGCTACATTTTTTTTCAAGTGGCTTTTAGCACATTTTGTATCTTTTTCCTCATGAAGGAGCAGAGGAATGCATCTCCTTCCGGAGCAAGCACATGAAAATTGTGTTCTGTCCTATGTAACCTGTCAAGTGTAACTGGGCTGCTGGTGCTGGGGATGCAGTCCTTGACAAGGAACTCATGTTGGTTTGATTATCCTTCCAGTGAATTTGGAGGACTTTATGGATACATTGTTAGTTTTACCTGTCCTCTGTCTGAAGTTTCTTGCTGCAGGTGATCCAGGTCATAGAAACACCTGGGAGAAGCAGGGATATCCATTGCTCAGTGAACCATTAGTTCTGTTCTGGGGTGAGATCTTGGTCTTTCATCCACTATTTCCCTTAAGGAACCAACAAATATGTAGTGAATTGAAGGCAAAGGTAAGATCTTCCCCCATTACTTGAGGTTCCACACATAGTTGACCACTAATCCTCTAGGGAACCAATTTTGTCCCTTTTACTCATAATATTCTTGTAGAAAGCCTCCGGGTTTACCTTCACATTATCAGCCAAAGCAACTTCATGTCTTCTTCTTGCCTTTCTGAGTATTTTCTTGCATTTTCTGTACTCTTCAAGAACCTCATTAGCTCCTTGTTGCCTATACTTGCTATACACCTCCCTCTTGTTTTAAGGACATCGCCAATATCCCTTCAAAAAAAATTCAGGGTTCCCTATGCCTGGTAAGTTTGCTTTTAATCCTAACAGGAACATGCAATCTCTGCACGCTCAAGATTTCACATTTTAAAGCCATCCACTTACATAACATCCTTACCAGAAAACAACTTATCCCAATCCACTCTTCCAAGATCCTTTCTCATATCCACAAAATTTACCTTTCTCTAATTTACAATGCCAACATGAGGACCAGACTCATCCTTTTCCATAATTAACTTGAAGCTAATGACATTACAGCACTGAAACAGGCCAGTTTGACCCTTCTAGTTCATGCCGAACACTTTCTCCTACCTAGTCCCATTGACCCACACCTGGCGTATAACCCTCCACACCTCATGGTCACTGGATCCAAAATGTTCATCTACACATTCATCTGTCACCTGACCTGTCTTGTTCCCCAATAGGGGATCAAGTACTCCACCCTCTCTCATTGGTTCTTCTATATATGAATTTAGAAAACTTTCCTGACATTTCAAAAACTCTAAGCCATCCAGCCCATTCATACTAGGGGAATCCCAGTGAATATATGGAATGTTAAAATCTCCAGATAGAGGAATGATGCAGGAGGTAACAGAAAAATAGCTAATCATTAAACACTTCAAATAAAAACATTGACAATTGACTCAGAAATTCTCCAAACATTATTATAAAACCATTTTAAAATTACAATCTTTAAATGCTTTCTAATTGAGCATTTAAGAAACAAATGATGAAATCATTCAGCAGCTGAAAGGGCTCAGCCTGCTGAGCATTTCAATCATCTTAATACATCAGCCATTTTTCAAACTGTGGAACAACACGATGGGCCAAGTGGCCTAATTCTGCTCCCACATCTTGTGGTCTTACTGCCATAGTTCATTTCAATTCTTTGCTTTAAGGTCCACTAACTTATGAAGATTCAATTTTCAAATTTCTTCAATCCTCATTCAAAATATACACAATATACATTTTGAAAATGACAGTCTTCAGATTTTTCAAGCATAAATCAACCAAAGTAGAGCTTGTAATACTGTTACACATTTTGAAAATGAAACTGTACCCAATATTGAATCAAAGTGTTGATTTTATTCCTTGATACTCTATTTCAAAATGGAGTTTAATAGCATTTTAAATAGTCAAACTAGTTTATTTCTGTGGCAGACTGGGCAGTGACTCAAATATAACTGAACAAGCAATATTTTTAGCCTCAGTTGCAACGGCCGATGGTCATTCACAGAAGAAAATTAACATGTAGCTGAAAGTGGTAAGAAGTGCTAGTCTGCCACCAAGTGGTGGACAATATGTTTGCAGGAAGATCCAATTTCTCCAGTAATTCAAATAGAATTCTCCCCCTGCAGCTATAATATCCTAGTCTGAATAAAGAAGTAGAAAATAATAGGTTCTAATATTTGCAACCCATTTATATTATGGATTTTTATTTCACCTAGAGACCTTAAAATACTAGTACAGATCAACAGAAGTTTAACTGTTGTGGTGACACCACCACTACACTGGCTGCACTCCTACCAGCCTACTGTAGGGGGTAACCACTGTACCGGCAGGTAGGCATCCTGGGAGCCTGGCCCCACCTGCTGGCTGTCAATCACCAGCCCAAATAACGACTCAAGTTGGCCCCTTTGGAGACAGTCAGACATGTGGAGCCAGCAAATATACTAAGACCATAGTGTACAAGTTTAAGCTAATTAAAACCTGTGTACAGTCTGTGGACTTTGTGTCAGAACTATTCATACAGCAGCACCCACAATCGTATCAGCATAACGTCATACAATGAAGTTGTAGATGGCAAACTAGGTTGTGGGAGAGTACAGACTGTCACATTTGTGGCCCGAAATGTGAAGTTAATAAAACATTAAACACAAGTTTATCTGGTAAACTTCTTAGTGTCTTTTTATTCTCCGGTTTCCTTTGTTCTCCTGCTTGTGTTCTTATCTTTCTCTCATACCACGTGACTTCCGGTATATCTCATACATATTCATTATCATGACATCCCTCCTTTAATCAGAAATAAACTTTACCTTCACTTATCAATATTCCTCGGAAACATACAAACATCGTAACTAATGGTAATACTATAACTCAACTACATAAAATTTACTTCCTACAGCATTCATACATGCACTTTATGATATAACATTAAAATACTGTCCCAAAGTTCTTATTAAAACTATGGCACAAAGTCTTCGTATCGTTTGGGCACTTTCCGGTTTCGTTTCGGCCTGCCTGCGATATTGTCGTCGCTTCTCGGTTGTTCACTCTCAGCGTCGGAAATACTGCTCGCCACGGCTTCAGGTGTTTCTGGCGCTCTAGTCACTTCATCAGGAGTGCTGGTAACTGCCTCTGGAACATCATCAGGTCTCTCAGTTTCAGCATCTCGTATTGGCCTTTCAACCTCTTCGCTCGATGTATCTCTGGACTGGTACCTTTTTACACTTGATACATTTCTCTTATACAGGACTCCAGTCGGAGACTTGACTGTCACCATACTGCCACTTCTGGATACGACAGTATAGGGTTGATGGTAATAAGGTGTGTCTAGCTTACCACCAGTTTCATGCCTCACTAGAACATTATCTCCTGGCATGATGTCTGAGTACTTGGCTCCACGTTTCGAATCTGTGTACAGCTTTGCTGCACCTTTCTTTTCTGCATCGTGGTCCCTCATCTCCTGGTCGTCTCGGATTTCCTTTATTTCTGGCATTTTTGTGCGGATTTTTCTCCCAAAAAATGCTTCTGCAGGACTTTTTCCAGTGGTTGCATGAGGCGTTGCTCGATAGACAGCCACATAAGATAGCAATGCTTCTCGCCAATTTTGTCCTTCAGCGTGTGCAATCCTCAATCGTTTTTCAATGGACTGATTTTGTCTCTCTACTTCTCCGTTGGCTTGCGGCCATTTCGGAGTTACTTTATGATGGTGGATATCTGTGGTCCTCATGTATTCTGCAAATGTCTCTGAAATAAATTGTGGACCATTGTCAGAGTATAATGTAACAGGTAATCCATATCTTGCGAATATCTCTGCTAACGCTTGTATTGTTTTTTCAGTGGTTGTGGACTTCAACACCACGTAGTCATAGTATCTGCTGTAGTAATCTATCACTACCATAATTGATTCACCCGTCGGTAAAGGTCCAAGAAAATCAACAGCTCCGGATCGGTTCTGGCGGATTACTCCTACTTGTGATTTGACATCCGTGACAAGTTTTAACAAATCTCTCTGCGTCTTTATCACAACCTGGCCACCATACCTTGGTTCTGAGGTTTTGCTTGGAACCAATAATACCTCGGTGTCCTTCATGCGCTAAGGATACGATCTTCGGTCTCAATCTTTGCGGAATCACCAATCTGCAACCTCTCAATACACACTGTCCGATGCAACAAAGTTCGTCTCTAATGGGAATGTAAGCCTTGTGAGTACACTTGTCCCATTGTCCACTCTGTATGCATTCTCTTACTTCCTTGAGTTCTGGATCACGTTCGGATTCTCTCTCGACCTTCTTCATAGTCACAGCTTTTGGTGTCGCCTGAATAGCTACGAAGCATACAAAGCTCTCTGTTTCTGTTCCCAATTCTGACTTGGATTGTGGACATCCATCCTTCACCATCTGGACAGCGGATCTGCAATGTTTGCTTTCCCTGCAATGTGGATTACTTTATATTTGTAGAGTTGTAGTCTGAGTACCCATCTCTCTATTCTGGCACATGGTTTGGATCTAGGTGCATAGATCACCTCTAATGGCTTATGATCTGTGATGAGTTCAAATTCAATGCTGTATAAATATGCATGGAATCTCTCACAGGCCCATACAAGTCTGAGTGCTTCTTTCTCTGTCTGAGAGTATCTTCTTTCCACATCTGATAACGATCTGCTGGCATAGGCAATGATTCTTGGTCCTCCATCATGCATCTGGACCAACATGGCTCCTAAACCAACTTGGCTGGCATCCGCTATGACTTTGGTTGATGCCGCCGGATCGTAATATCCAAGAGTTTTTGCATCTGTCAGGCTTTGCTTCAGCGCTGTGAACACTTTCTTCTGCTCAGATCCAAAATGAAATGATACACCTTTCCTGGTTAGTTTCCTTAGTGGTTCTGCCACTGTAGCGAAATTAGGAATGAACTTTGCACAAAAATTGACCAATCCCAGGAAACTCCTCACCTCTGTTGCATTCTGAGGTGCACGTGCCTCTTCAATAGCTTTCACCTTGGCCTCTGCAGGGTTTAGTCCTTTCCGTGTAAGTCTGTGTCCCATGAAATCCATTTCTGACACACCGAACTGGCACTTGTTTCCATTCACGGTAAGGCCTGCCTCCTGTAGTCTAGATAGTACACGCTTCAACCGTTTGTCATGCTCTTCCTTCGTTGGTGCATGGACTATGATGTCGTCAGAAATGTTGGCAACTCCAGGAATGCCTTGAATCACTCGATGGATTTCATACTGGTAGATCTCCGAAGCTGCATTAATTCCAAATGATAGTCTCTTGTAACGATACAATCCACAGTGAGTCACAAATGTAGTTACATCTCGGGAACCTGGATCCAGCTCTAATTGATGATAGCCCCATTTCAGATCAATTTTTGAGAATACCTTGCTGGTAGTTAGTTCTTGAAGTATTTCCTCCACCGTTGGTATAGGGTGTCATTCTCTAATTATAGCTTCATTGGCCATTCTCATGTCAACACATAGTCTTATGTCACCCTTTGGTTTGGGCACAATCACTACGGGACTGACCCATTGTGTCGAATGTTCCACCGGTTCTATAATGTCTTGTTCGATCAATTCTTTAATTTTGGCTTCGACTTTCCCACGAAGTCCAAACAGAGTTCGGCGCATTGGTTGTGCCTTGGGTTTGACCGTTTCATCTACCGCTAGCTTTAATTGTTGATCTTTCAGTTTTCCTACTCCTTGGAAGACTGCGGGGAATTCTTGCTTCATATCCTCGTATGACTGAATTGAATTGACACAAGCTCAAATATGAAGTATTGCCAGGTCTTGCGCTGTGCTTCTACTCAGCAATGGTTCTCCCCTCTCTTCTATGACCATAAACTCTGCTTCGGTGTACTTATCTCCAGCTTCAACAGTTGCAGTAAAACATCCAATGGTCTGCAATGGCTTGGTTGCTGTGTATGGATACAGTTTCTTGGAACACTTCTTTGAGGTACAGATGATCTTTTTCCTTTTCAACTTCTCCCATAAATGTCGATCAATCACATTACTGTCACTGCCTGAGTCTACAATGACCTGCACTGTCACTCCACCAATGATCACTGGGACCTTCTCATGATGTACTTCATTCAACGTAAATTGGTAACAAATCTGTTCCTCCTGGGTATCATCATCGTCACCGTCTATCTGGCGAATGGTATCTTTCTTTCCAGGATACATTCCTTTCCCCCAGGCTTTGCCTTTGGAAGTTGTACTCTTCCTCTTCTGGTCTGCATTGGACTTGCTTTTGCACTTCTTTGCAAAGTGGTCCTTACCTCCACACTTTCTGCAAACTTTGCCTTTGGCCGGGCAATATGGGTCTTTTCCAAAGTGACCTCAGTTTCCACATCGATAACACTCCACGTCATGTGTCGGCGTATATCTTGGCTGATTATGGCGATGTGAGAGCCTCTTAATTTGCTGGCTTGAGTTGTCTTTCAGGGTCATGGTATGAAATTGCCCTTCAACAGCCTCTAATGCAGCAGCAATGGTTAAAGCATCAGTGAGTTCCATCTCACTACCTCTTTCCAGTAGACGTCTTCTGAGTTTATCTGATCTGCAGTGCTGTACGACTTGATCCAATAATTGGTTGTCCAAATCAGCTGGCATGTAATTGCATCCAACAGCTAGCTGGCGTAGTCTCGTCACGTACTGAGCAATTGTCTGGCCATCTTCTTGTCTCGTTCTCCGAAACAAATGGCGTTGAAATGTAGCATTCGGTGTCACTACATAGTGTGCATTTAATGCATCTACCGCTTTCCAGTACTCATCCTTTCTTCCAGTATTCAAAAGTGTCTTAAATGTTTCCCAAACTGAGGCTCCAGCAGTGAAAAGAAGTAACGCCCTTCTCTGCGCTTTTTGTTCAACTGTACTGGTATGTAGAAATAGGCCACGACTGTCAGCATAGGATTCAAATTCTTCCAGCCATGCCTTCCACTTCACACTTACAGTGCTTGCATCACCAGTCGGGTCAAAATGAGCAATTCCACTATGTGTTAGAAAGTCACCGTCTGCCCCAGCCATGAGGAAATATTCCAGCCCCAAAAGTACTGAGACAAAGAGAAAATTCTTATCACCTTGAAGTTGTCTGTAAACCTCTGTAATCTTGTTTAGTCTTTAATTTTCTTCAAGCTTATCCCATCCTCGTCGCCAATGTCACATTTGTGGCCCGAGATGTGGTTAATAAAACATTAAACACAAGTTTATCTGGTAAACTTAGTGTCTTTTTATTCTCCGGTTTCCTTTGTTCTCCTGCTTGTGTTCTTATCTCTCTCTCATACCACGTGACTTCCGGAATATCTCATACATATTCATTATTATGACACAGACGGGCACAGATCAACTGGAAAGTTGGGTGGAAGGAATTTAATTTGGACATGAGGCAATGCACCTTTGAAAGTCAGCTTCTGGAAAGACTGACAGATTAACTGGTAGGGAGTTGAAGAATTTTAATGAACAGAGGTACCCAATGAATTAAGTCCATTTGGTGATGGCAAGTGGTAACACAGGTCGACGGGGTAGATAGAAAAGCATTTGGTGTCAGCAAAAGAGGATGTGGAAGAGGTTCACCCCAATGTGGCTTGCAACAGATAGCTGTATTTATAATGGGAGGTTTGATAGACTGGGTTAATTCCCACTGGAATGTAGAAGGCAGAGGTGTGATCTTAATGAAGTTCATAAAATTATGAGGGTCATGGATAGGATGGATACTTGGAGTCTGGGCGAGAAAGCCTAGAAGTAGATGGCACAGAAATTGAAAGGAATCTGTGGGGTAAGTTTTCTTTACATAAATGGTGGTGGTTATTTAAAATGAGCTGCCAGAGGAAGCAGAAAAATATAAGTTATAATGAATGAAGGGCATTTGGGCAGATAGTGGGATCACATTCACTAGAAGAATTTCAGAACCTATAGAACACTAGAAAATTACAAACCAGAGCACCTACCATCTTTCAGACTACAGTTTCAGAATTCCTTGATGTCAATCATCAGATACTTGGAATCAAGTTTCAAACACACCAGCATTTCTTTTAATTTTTGGCTATTTTTTAGTTCCTTCAATTCCTCCTCCTACTGGACCCTTAATCCTCTAATATACAATATTCCTACACTCTCCAAAGGGATTGTATTCTGAGAGAATAGTCCTCATCATGCTTTCTGTAACATTAGCTAGAGGGAAAAAAATTGACAACATTGATTGTTCATTTCAGTTTTTATTTAGCTTTTTGTAAATTCTGTGGGACCAAATGGTAATCCCTCCCTCAAATTTCTGATTAGTGAAGACAGCAAGGATGACATTTTCCATTCAAACTGTTGTGCCACAAACGTACATTATGTTTGCTACTCTTGTGTTTCTTCAGCTCTGAAGATAGAAGCCAAGAAAGTATAATACTATTGAAAAGACAAGCTGTGTGCTACCTTTCTTCAATCTGTTTCCAATGTAATTTTATCTTTAGTTCTTTGCAAATTTTAAATTATTGTCACAATTATTGGCATTGCAAATCAGTATTGCCAAAGAAATTCTTAAAAATCTATTGCGACAATATTCAGTAAAACACTGGTATCTGAAAACTAAACTGATTTTTGCCAAAAGTTGGAAATGAACAATTTCAGTAAAGGATTATTCATGAATATTTATTTATTATCTATGGATTGTGAAAGGTTATGGAATTACAATCTGTCATATCAATTTCAATGGACTTAAAGAATTAATGGATGTCACATTGTTCAATGAAGTATTTTTACTTGTCAACAGTAGAGATTTGCTACATTGGTTTCCCAAGCAAAACTCTTAAATAGTTTCCTGCTGAGAATTGAATGCTCTTTCCTTAAAGATGAGGCATCCGTTTGATTACTATAGAGAGGTTAAATAGAACAAAGAAAATAGAGCAATATAGCACAGGATTAGACTCATCAGCCCACCATGTCTGCACTGAACATGATTCCCAAGTTAAAGTATAACTCAGTTGCTTGCATATCATATATATCCCTCTGTTCACCATAAATTCATGTGTCCATCCAGAAATGCTACTATTGCAATTGTTCCACCATTATCCCTGGTGACTCATTCTACCATAGTCCCTATTAATTATTTGCTTTGTACTTTAAACTAACATTCCACTACATCCACCTCCTCTTCTATGCGACAATTTTATCCTGAGTTAAGGATTCTGACTGTCTACCCATACGAAGTCCCTCATGATTTTTTTTCTGCAAGGTCTTCTCTCAGCCTGCTACTATCAAGAGAAAACAACCTCTCCACAAAGCTCATACCCTCTAATCCAGGCAACATCCTGGTAAATCTTTTGTGCCCTTTCCCAAGCCTCCACATCCTTCCCTAATGAAGTGGCCAGAAGGATGCAAAGAGTTTCTTTGAAGACCGGTTGTCCTTTGAATTAATTAGCCCTATATCCTCAAGATGTTTGCAATTCTGTAATTTTA
Organism: Narcine bancroftii; assembly: GCF_036971445.1. Taxonomy (NCBI): domain Eukaryota; kingdom Metazoa; phylum Chordata; class Chondrichthyes; order Torpediniformes; family Narcinidae; genus Narcine; species Narcine bancroftii. The sequence goes on from NC_091469.1 coordinate 431,272,284, forward strand.
TAGACAATTGCTTTAACATTTTAAGGGAAAATTTGCATTCAGTCACAGTTCTATAAGTCAGATCTTCTCGAACCCAAGGTACCCTGGTATATATTAAGACAAACTATTGCAGCCAAGCAGCAGAGACATGAGTCATGTTGATGTTTTGGGGTCACCATCCTCCAACAGGACACTCGAACGTTTGTTTTGTAATTATCTGCATGTGTGGGTAACCTATAACAAGTGCCTGAAGCAGCAAACCACATGGGATCTCTTTCTGAACTCAGTGGCTTTGCAGAATTTGATAATGGCCATTTGCAATCAGGAGTGAATCCAGCATCTGGCAAACAAACATTTTTTCCCTTCTTAAAATCGCTTCTTGGCTTTTGTCATCAAGATGGTATTTAAAGTCTATTATTCTCTCCACAAATATTGCCTGATCTGTTGAGTAGTTTCAGAAAGTTTTTGATATATTTTAGATTTCTAACTCTTTCAACATGTTATTTTTAGATTACTGTTTTTTCCTGCTTTATTGGTAAAGCAACCAGATTTTCCCACAAGATTCTGAAATCTCCTGCGCTTTCATATAATTACAGTATAGGGTTAAATGTTAGGAAATTAGAATGCAATATTCCCTTCCAAGGTTAGTAATTATGGAAGAAATAATGATAGTGTCCAAGATTAGATAGTTTATGAACAAAAATTGTACGTTGGAAATGCAATATGTGTCAACATGATTACTACTTTTGACTTGTATGGGACATAAATACTGATCAGGATTATTTAAGGTCATTGGCATGCTCCTGTATTGAAACTTCATTTCCTATGAAATAAATCCTTATTGTGTTGCATTTATGAATACAAATCAATACATAATCATTATAGAATAAACATTAAAGCCCATTGCCACAAAAACAAAAAAAATAGTTCACATGCTCTCAAATGGGAATTGTTCTCTGGCCTAAATCTCAGGTGAATGTCCTGCAATATCCAATTAGAAAAACATGATTAAATTCAGATTAGAATCAACTATTGGTCCCTTTCCTGAATTTTGATGAATGGAATATGTTCATCTTGGGTCAGAGAAATGCAATTTATTTTACACTCTCTGATGATCAATGTCTATTGGATCAACGGCTATTGGATCAATGGCTATTGGATCAACGGCTATTGGATCAACGGCTATTGGATCAATGGCTATTGGATCAACGGCTATTGGATCAACGGCTATTGGATCAACGGCTATTGGATCAACGGCTATTGGATCAACGGCTATTGGATCAACGGCTATTGGATCAACGGCTATTGGATCAACGGCTATTGGATCAACGGCTATTGGATCAACGGCTATTGGATCAATGGCTATTGGATCAACGGCTATTGGATCAACGGCTATTGGATCAACAATTTAAAATGGTACCACAAAAACAGATTTGCTTATTTGCAATTCATAAACATTGAGTAACACCTTCTTGCAATCACTAATATAATATTTTACAACTGTTTTATACAATACTGCAATTTATATATATATATACATCAACAGTTGCATTGCTGACCATAATTATCTGAGAACAAAATATAAATTCTGCCTCTGTTCTAAAACAAATCAACCATACAAGGAGAAGAAGCATATCAAATTTATTACGAATTGCTTAAACTTCTATTTTTATGTAGATGATATACGTAGAAATGGGATGGGCCATTGTCAACCTTGTTTTAATCAGGGAATGTTTACTTCTGCAAATATGTCTGGAAATTTGAATACACAAGCGTGTAATCAAAACAAAAGTCTTTATGCAATAAACTGATTAAGAACAGCAAGAAAAGACAAATTCCAACACATTTCTTTATGCCATTGTGGCTGTGTACATGATTGATGAACAGGCAAACCAGCTTAATATGTCATGTGCACACCCACTGGAGCAGCCGCATCAAGCATGACGCTGCACATTCATCTCTTCCGCTGGAGGCTCCAGGCCTGCATACCCACGGACTGCATACACACAGACACAGCTTCCAGCATAGGGGTGGGATTTCCAGTGACCTTAAAGTACAGTGTGCTAAAAATCCATGTATTTTACAAGGGTAGATGCAGAATTACTGACATTTAAAAATGAAACCTTCAATTTAATCAGCAATATTTTGAAAAAATATTTTAATGATTTGAGTATCTCAGCTTAATTCAGAGTCAACAAAGTGGCCAGCTGGTCACCACGCAATCCTTTTGCATTTGCCTTTTAGAGTGCACTTCATCTAATTTTAACTCCATTTGCTAATTGAATATATGCACACCATATAGTTGGCTGCCAGGGTAAATAGTTGGTAACAGCTTTCATTTATTAATAACAGCAAGTTATTTAAAAGGGTGCAAACACTGATTAGATGAGTGAGGTGTTTAATTCAGTAAGGTGAAGGATTGTTGGATTTATCATCATGTGACTGCAAATGATGCAGAAAGCTGAGAGAGAGAGTGCTGGATAGTTTGGGAGTTAGGATATGGACCTGGTACTAAACTGACATAAGAAGTAGAGAAGTAATCATTATCTGGAGCTGTGTTGATCAATGCAAGGCTGAATATTCAGAAATGGAATTTGACTGAAATTACATAAAGGAATGGAAAGGCACTGCTTATTTGAAACAAAGGATTGTGAATTGTCCATTTGGCCCCATGAGTTGAGCAAAGGTTCAATTTGTGCTGAGGCTTGATTTTATTTCCAATGTTGTTTTTTGCCCTCCTCCAGGAAAGCCACCTGCAGTGGGGGGTTGGAGAATGGGGGGCAAAGGATGGAAATTGTTAAATAACAAAGACACCACATCCTGTTGTGCCAGACTGAAAATTAAAAAGACAAGTGATATCCTGCTGCTCAGAGTGTAGAGGAATTACAAATCACAGCCATATCCCCAATCTTCTGTGACAAGTGCAAATAATTCTATGGATTCAGTTATTGTTAACTGGGCTCATGACTCCAGCACTTAGATGGATGACCACCGGATTATACCTTTGGTTTATATTATTACAAGATCAAACCAGACACCACAAAGAAGGCATATCACACAGGAGTAAAGATGAATAATTATTTAATTAACAAAAATTCACCTTCAAACTTTAATTCAAAATCCCCCCTTTTATAACAATGTCCACTGGTTACTATGCAAATTTCTATAACAGTAAAACTAATAAACTCCCCAGCCTAAATATAACATATGCAATTAAAGTCTAAGTTATTTTTCCAACCAGCCCACCGAAAAACACAAATCAAACACAAAGCACACAAGAGTCACAAAACTTCGATCTCAACTGAAGCAAAGATCAAACAAAATTCAGTTTGATTGGTAAACTGAATCCAAAAGATCTTGGGGAGAGAGAGAGAGAGAGAGAGAGAGAGAGAGAGAGAGTGAAGAGAGGAGAGTGAGGAGAGAGAGGAGAGAGATGATAGAGAGGATAGAGAGGAGAAAGAGAGGCGAGAGGAGAGAGAGGATAGGAGAGAGAGGAGAGAGAGGGAGAAGGAGAGAGAGGGAGAGAGGGGAGAGAGGGGAGAGGAGAGAGAGGAGAGAGATGATAGAGGACAGAGAGGAGAAAGGGAGGAGAGAGGAGAGAGAGGATAGGAGAGAGGAGAGAGAGGGAGAAGGAGAGAGAGGGAGAGAGGGGAGAGAGGGGAGAGGAGAGAGAGGAGAGAGAGGAGAGAGAGAGAGGAGAGGAGAGAGAGGAGAGGAGAGAGAGGAGAGAGGAGAGAGGAGAGAGAGGGAGAAGGAGAGAGAGGGAGAGAGGGGAGAGAGGGGAGAGAGAGAGGAGAGAGAGAGGAGAGAGAGGAGAGAGAAAGAGAGAGGAAAGAGAGAGGAGAGAGAGGAGAGAGAGAGGAGGGAGAGAGAGGAGAGAGAGAGGACAGAGAGAGGACAGAGAGGAGAGAGAGAGGATAGGAGAGAGAGGAGAGAGGAGAGAGAGGAGAGAGAGGAGAGAGAGAGGAGAGAGAGAGAGGAGAGAGAGAGGAGAGAGAGAGGAAAGAGAGAGGAGAGAGAGGGGAGAGAGAGAGAGGGGAGAGAGAGGGAGAAAGGGGAGAGAGAAAGGGGAGAGAGAAGAGTGAGAGAGAGGAGAGTGGGGAGAGAGAGGGGAGAGTGGGGAGAGTGGGGGGAGAGAGAGAGGAGAGTGGGGAGAGAGAGGGGAGAATGGGGAGAGAAAGGGGAGAGTGGGGGGAGAAGGGAGAGGGGGCAGAAGTGGAGAGGGGTGAGAGGGGGAGAGGGGGGAGAGGGGGAGAAGGGGAGAGAGGGGAGAGAGAGCAAAATTCAAAGTTCTCTTGTGTTCCTTGCAAAGAGAGGAACAACTGGCTTGGTTTGGATCCTTCTGGCTCCCCTCGGAATGTTCATCCTTTTTGAAATTCCAACATTCTAAACTGTCTTTCTGACCATGACTCATGCTCTGGGCCTTATTCCACTCCACAGCACCACCCAGTGGTGGCTTATCATCCAAGTCCAGAAATTTTTAGATCATTTTCTGCACATGCTCAGTCCGTCTCCCACTCTCTCAGCAGTCCACATTCACCTTGGCTCTCTAAGGCAAACTGTCACTTTTCAACACCAAATCACACAACACGTAGGCCAATAAACAACACAGGACTCTAACAATATCAAGAAGTCATTGATAATCATTGGTCAGAGGAAGGGTCATACAAACAGACAGAGGGACATTTGACCACCCAAGGATCTCAAATGCAGAAGTTGACATTTATGTCCATGTGGATGTCTGCTGTACAAAATCACTGCACATCTTCCTCCATCTCTCCTCCCTATCACAGAGAAGGTAGCAGACAATCTCATCTGAGTAATATTGGTGGAGTTGGCCTTAAAGACAAAAGAGTTTTAATGAGTCCATTCTTGGGGCCAGGATCCGTGGAAACAGCTCCATTGCATCTGACATTTGAGGCATCATTCAATTCACAGGCTTGCTCGAACACTGTTGCAAGATGGTGAATCTCACCAACATTTGCAATGATTCAACTATTGCAGCCAAGCAGCAGAGACATGAGTCATGTTGATGTTTTGGGGTCACCATCTTCCATCAGGACACTCGAAAGTTTGTTTTGTACTTGTCTGCATGTGTGGGTAACCTATAACAAGTGCCTGAAGCAGCAAACCACATGGGATCCCTTTCTGAACTCTGGCTTTGCAGAATTTGAGAATGGTCATTTGCAATCAGGTGCTGAGATCCTGCAGTTAGTGAATCCAGCATCTGGCAAAAAGACAGGGAGGCCCAACAGTATCCAATTTTCCCTCATATATAGAAAAACCCACTGGGTTTGGAATTCAACCAACTGGCAAAACATTTAGAAAAGGAATATAAATGTTAAGAAAAATAAAATAACAAGCAAAAAATACTAAGTTTAAAATAGTAAAAGTAAATGTTCTCTGAAGTAACAGATAATTCTTTTGTGAAGATGGAAGCAAATATTTAGCCAGTGGAGTGCTTTGCTGACAGCACTTGTTTGAATAGCAATAGCATCACCCAGGATACCGCTTGCCATTGGGGCGACTTTCTTAAAGTGTCTCCCTATCCCTAATGAGTAAGGGATAAAGTAATTTTCGGGGGGGTGGGGTAAATGGGGGGTTAATTATCTATAATCTTATTTTTTTTGGTGGCCCTGTGGAGGGGGAAGGAATCTGCAGATGTAGTGACAGTGAAATGTTAACAAAGAATATGACTGAAAATAAAAATACTTACATGTTTATATATTCATTCAATAGACATTTGTGCAGTGCAAGTACAGTGTAATATTTTTACCTTTTAAACTGTTATTCTTAATTCAGGAGTATTAGTTAGGGATTTACAAGAGCAAGTCTCAAGAAACCAGAAAATACAGTCCCAATAGGTACCAGCAGATGGACTGGTGCTGCACCATTGTAATTTAATTGGACATCTGTTGGGGAAGGTTTAAACTAGTTTGGTGGGGGTGGGGGGGGCGGTGGGAATCAGAATGAGAGTACAGAGATTAGGGAAGAAGAACACCTAGATTGGAAGGAATGGAGGGAACAGAATGCAAAAGTAAATGGGGTAGAGAAGGTAAAGGTAGTTGGTAACAAAAGGAGTATATGTGGAGGACAGTCTCTCAAGTGCACATATTTTATTGCAAGGAGCATTGTAAATAAGGAGAATGAGCTTAAGGCATGGATAAACACCTGGAAATATGATATTGTGGTCATCAGTGAAACTTGGTTGCAGGAAGGGCATGTTTGGCAGTTAAATATTCCAGGTTTCCATTGTTTCAGGCATGATAGAATGGGGATAAAAGGTGGAGGAGTTGCATTGCTTATTACAGAGAACATTATGGCTGGTTTCGTGAGATTGTCCAGCAAGGCTATTTGGGTAGAATTGAAGAATGGCATGAATGCATTAATGAGAGTGTATTTATAGACCACCAAATGGGCTGAGGGAATTAGAGGAGAAAATCTGTAAGGAGATTCCATATATGTGTAACAAACAATGTAGTAGTTGTGTGAGATTTCAACTTTCCGAACATTAAATGGGACGCCCATACAGTAAGAGGGCTGGATGGGGTAGAGTTTAAGTGTGTTCAGGAAAGTTTTCTTAATCGATACATAGAAGAACTGACTCGAGAGGGAGCAGTATTGGATCTCCTATTAGGGAACAAATTAGGTCAGGTGATTGAGGTTTGTGTTGAGGAACACTTTGGGTCTTGTGATCACAATACTATTAGTTTTAGGCTAGTAATGGAAAAGAATAGAGGTGGGCCAAAGGTTGAGATACTTGATTGGAAGAAACCAAATTTTGAGGGGATGAGAAAAGATTTGGAGGGTGCGGATTTGGGTAAGATATTTTCAGGGAATAATGTAGCAGATAAATAGAGGATATTCAAAGGAGAAATTTTGAGAGCAGAGTCAGTATGACCCCGTGAGGATTAAAGGAAAGGTTAGAAACTGTAGGGAGCCAAACTTGGTTCAGAGGAAGAAGGATGTGTCCAACAGGTGTAAACAGCAGGGAATAGGTGAATTGCTTATGGAATACAAAGAATTATAAAAAATCTTAAATTATAAAAACTTTGGCAGACAAAGTAAAAATAAATCTAAAGGGTTTCTATAGGTACATTAAAAGAATAGTGAGGGATAAAATTGGACCCCTTAAAGATTTGGGGGTAGGTTCCATGAGAAGTCAAATGTAAACTTTTGTTCAGTATTCACTAAGGAAAAGAAAATTTAGTCAGATGAAGTGAAGAAATATGGTAGGGATGTCATGGATAATACAAGGATTAATGAGGAGGTAGTGTTGGCTATATATAAAAAAGTCCAAAGTGGATAAATCTTCAGGTCCTGACAAAATATTCCCTAGGAGCCTGAGAGAGATTAGTGAACAAACAGTGGGGGCGTTGACAGAAATATTTAAAATGTTATTGGCCACAGAGAAAGTGCCAGAGGACTGGAAGGTGGCTCATGTAGTTCTGCTGTTGAAAAAAATATCCAAAAGTAGACCTAGTAATTATAGACCTGCAAGTCTGATGTCAGTGGTGGGTAAATAAATGGAAAGTGTCCTTAGAGATGGAATATCCAACTATTTGGAAAGACAGAGATTGATTCGGAGTAGTCAGCATGGCTTTGTATGTGGTAGATCATGTCTAACAAATCTTAGTTTTTTGAGGTGGTCACTAAAAAGGTTGATGAGGGGAAGGCAGTGGATGTCGTCTATTTGGACTTTAGTAAGGCTTTTGACAAGGTTCCCCATAAGAGGTTAGTAAGGAAGATGGAAGCAATAGCTGTTAATGATGAAGTAGTGAAATGGATTAATCAATGGTTGGATGGGCGATGCCAGAGAGTAGTGGTGGAAAATTGTTTGTTGAATTGGAAGCCAGTGACAAGTGTAGTACTTCAGGGATTGGTACTGGGTCCACTGCTGTTTGTCATATATATTAACAATCTAGATGATAGGGTGGCAAATTGGATTAGTAAATTTGCAGATGATACAAAGGTTGGCAGTGTTGTGGACAGTGAGTAAGATTATCAAAGCTTACAGGGTGATATAGGACAGTTAGAAGAGTGGGATGAAAGGTGGCAGATGGAGTTTAATACTGATAAATATGAGGTGCTACATTTTGATAGGACTAATTAAATAAAACATGTTAAATGGTAGACAATTGAGGAGTGCAGTGGAGCAAAGAGATTTAGGAGTCATGGTACACAATTCCCTGAAAGTTAATTACATGTGGATAGGGTGGTGAAAAAGGCATTTAGTATGTTGGCTTTCATAAATCAGAGTTTAGAATACAGGAGTTGGGATGTTATGCTGAAATTGTACAAGTCATTGGTGAGGCCAAATTTGGAATACAGTGTGCAGTTTTGGGCGCCGAATTACAGAAAGGATATAAACAGAATAGAGAGAGTGCAGAAGAGGTTTTCAAGAATGTTGCCAGGGTTTCAGGGTTTGAGATATAGGGAAAGATTGAGCAGGCTGAGACTTTATTCCCTGGAGCATAGAAGATTGAAAGGTGATTTGATAAAGGTATATAAAATTATAAGGGGGACAGAGAATCAATGTGGATAGGGTTTTTCCATTGATGGGACTGGGAGGGAGACTCCAGTGATCTCTGCCATTCTTATGGTCCTGTTGATTGACCTCTGATTTATTTCTCTGTACCAACCATACCACAATGTGATGTAATCAGCCTGAATGTTCTTGATAGTGCACCTATAGAAGGTTGACATAATGGTGGCCAGAAGTCTTGCCTGTTTCATTCTTCTAAAATGCAGTTGCTATTGTGCAAGGTGACAGGTGAAGAGATGTTGAATGCCCTCATTAGTAAAGTAAACCCCAAAGAATTTGGTGCTCTCCACTCTCTATCACAGAGTTGTTGATGTGTAGTGGAAGGCAGTCCCCCTGAAGTTCAAGATCATCTCCTTCATCTTGTTCTCATGGAGTCTTGGGTTGTTTACTCTCATACATTTCACAAGATTTTCCAAATTTACACACAATCCATTAATGAGAAATGAGTTGAGAATTTGGGCTCAATTGAGGAAATTCTTCAGAATTAATGCTTTATTTTAAACTGGCCAGTTCTATTATATATAACCATCTTTTTCAACTGTCTTTGTTGGTTTCATGGAATGGAATAGAAATTCAAAGTTTTAAAAATAATTTTATTTGAGATAATTATGCCTTTTTCAAACAATTATCAGAAATTTAATCTTTTTCACAGACACTTAGATATTTACAAATTAAGCATTTTGTTCAGTCTAAGCTTTGATTTTCTGTGAATTTCCAATACTAATATTCTTCATCAGATTTTAAATTTACATTTTTATTTTCATTGTAAATTAACATCATGCATTTATAAAAAGATTGAATAAAAAAACGAGTCCCCATGGCTGGGATTAAGAGCAATTGGGAACAACATTTGAACATAAAATTTTCAGATTAAGATTGGTATTCTACTCTCAGCTGGATTAATGATTCCTCATTTTGTACAAGGTGTTGTTTATTACAATTTAAGGTGATACACAGAACATGTCCAAACTTACATCATCTTGCTTTTATGCAGATATTGATCTACAATGTGAAAACAATTTTTGAAACTTCTTGAATTTAGAGAGATTCTGGAAAGACATTTTCCAAACTTTATCAATGATTCTTAAGTTTAATATAGAACCTTGCCACTAATTGCTGTTTGGTTTTTCTCATGATTCAGCTAAGTCTATATTAGCATCTCAGGAAAAAGTTGTAGATTTTGCAACATTGATAGCCAGATAAGCAATTTCATTGAAATAGAAAGATATTAATCCCCTACTCATAGGTATTGGTTAACTGATGTAATGTCCTATTTATGTTTAGATAAAATGAGATACAGTATTAAAATTAGAAGGTACCAATTTATGAAATTGTGGGGCCCATTCTTAGAATATTTTATAATTGGAAGAATGAACAATTATTACATGCTCCAGTGATTAATTGCTTGTCCTCCAGGGTCACCAGTGGTTCCACCATAGAACACTACAGCACTGAAATCAGGCCATTCTAATCTGTGCTGACCATTGTTCAGCTAGTCCCAATAACCTGTTCCCATTCCATAAACTTGCATAACTCTCCCATCCATATATCTATCCAATTTATTCTTAAAACTCAAGATCAAGTCTGCATCCACATCAGAAGGCAGCTCATTTCACTCACACCACTGAGTGAAGTTCCACTTAATGTTTCCCTGAAACCAACATCCTCTAATATTTAACTCTCCTAATCTAAGTGGAAAGAGACCATTTGCATTTACTATCTATACCCCTCAATTTTGTAAACCTCTATCAAATCTTCCCTGATTCTTCTTCATTCCAGGGAATAAAGTCCTAACCCAATGGTTCTCAAACTTTCTTTCCATTCACATCACTATTAAGTATTCTCTATGCCATAGGTGCTCTGTGATTAGTAAAGGATTGCTTAAGGTGGTATGTGGGTGGAAATAAAAAGTTTGAGTACTACTGTGTCCTGGGTAAACTTGTACCTCTCACTTTGTTCGTTTTAGATTGGTCACAGTGTTTGAGCTACCGAAAGAAAATAGACACCTACACCGAGAGCAGTTCACTTTATACAAATGTTTATTACAAATTCAAAAGCTGATTTCAAACTACAATATGCAAGCCTTTCCCAATTATACTTATCAACGCCTGGACTGGTCCCAACTGCCGAAGCGAGGCAATGACTGTACACTTGTAGTAGGTTGTCGGGGCGCCGGTAGCAGCTTCTCCACCTCCCCCGACCGGGACATTAGCTGGACTTTAGAAGTTGTTCTTCTTGCTGAGAGACATTTCCACCCCTCAGAGAGTGGGACCATGGCTTATATTACCCAAAAAAATTGTTTACTCATAGCTTATCTCTTTGAATAAATGATTTAATTATCTTCAAGGTCTCCTGACAGTCTGCGACCAACAAAAGGCAACTAGATCTCTGGGCCTCATGGTGTAAATTAGATTATGTCTACTTGATTCATATGCATGCCTGGGCTCCATGATGGAATTTAGATGTGTCTACTAATTCATATGCACCCTGGGCCTCAAGGTGGAATATAGATTATGTCTTCTGATGCAACTGCATCTCTTCTTGCACAAGCTGGTCTAAATCCTCCATTACACACTGTTTTAATCGTACCTAATTGACTCATAATGTGCACTGTTTCATAACTCCAAAGGAAATGGGTCAATGGATTTTCCTCAAGAAAGATTTCAGTAACAATTGGGTCTAGAGCAGTGATTCTGAACCTTCCCTCTCACATACTACCTTAAGCAATCACTTACTAATCACAGAGCACAGATGATATAGGGATTACTTAAAGTGGTAGATTAGTGGAAAGAAAAAGGTTGAGAACCACTGTCCTAACCTGTTTAATCTTTCCCTGAAACTCAACTCCTGAAGACTCAGCAACATCATGGCAAATTTTCTCTGCATTCTTATTGATATCCTTCCTGTAACTAGGCAACCAAGACAGCACACAATATTTCAAATTTGGCCTCACCAATGTCTTACATAACTTCAACCTAGCATCCCAACTCCTATACTCAACACTTTGATTTGTAAAAGCCAAGATACAACCTACCACACACAAAGCCATGCTGACTATCCTTGATCAGCCCATGTCTGTCCAAACACTGATATATATTAATTCTTAGAAATCCTTCCAATAGTTTACCTATTACTGATGTCAGGTTCACTGGTCAATAGTTACCTCGTTTACATTTGGAGACATTCTAAAACAGTGGGAGAACACGAGCTACTCTCCAATCCTCCAGCACCTCTCCTGTGGCTAAGGAGATTTTGAATACATCTGTTACAGCCCCTGCAATTTCAGCATTCATCTCCTTCAAGGTCCAAGGGAATATCATATCCAGCCCAAGGGATTTGTCTACCTTTATTTACTGTAAGGCAGCTATCACCTCCTCAATCTCCATAGGGTTCATGACAATTCTATTTGTTTCTATTCCACCCATATGGCACTATTCCAGTTTCCTGAGTATATATTGATGCAAAAAAACTCCAAAGATCTTCCTCATTTTGTGAGGCTCCACATATAGTTGACCACTGATACTCTAGGGGACAAATTTTGTCCCTTATTATCCTCCTAATCTTTATACTTGTCGACACCCTTCAGATTTAGCTTCACATTATCTGCCAAAGCATCTTAATGCCTTGATTTCCTTCTTTAGGATTTGCTTACATTTCCATACTCAGCAAATACCTCATTTGCTCCTTGTTGCCTATACTGGTTAGACACCCCTTTCTTAATCATGCCATCATTATCCTTTAAAAACCAAGGTTCCCTATGCCTGTTAATTTTTCCTTTGATCCTGGTAGGAGCATGCAAACTCTGCACCCTCAATATTTTGCCATTGAAGGCCTTCCACTTGCTGGACACATCCTTGCCTTATTCTTATTGACTTTTCCAAGATCTTCTCATTTCAACAAAATTGGCCTTCCTCCAATTTAGAACCTCAACTCAAGGACCAGACCTATCTTTATCTACAATTAACTTGAAGTGACATTATGGTCACTAGACCCAGTAAGCTCACCTACATAGATTTCTGCCACCTGACCTGCCTGGTTCCCTAATAGGAGATCAAGTATTACATTCTTTCTCATTGTAACCTCTACATATTGCTTTAGAAAACTTTCCTGTATACATTTGACAGATTCCAAGCCATCTAGTCCTTTTAACAGTATGGGAGTCCTATTCAATATGCAGAAAAATTAAAATCTACCACCACAGTTTTGCTTCTTACAATAGTTTGCTATCTCCTGACAGATTTGCACCTCCAATTCTCTTGGGCTATTGGGCAGTCTATAATACAAGCCTATAGTGTGCTTACATCTTTCCTTTTCCTTAGCACCATCCATATAGCCTCTGTAGGCAAGTCCACAGGGCTATCCTGTCTAAGCACAGCTGTGATATTTTCATAGATTAACAAGGCCCCTCTATCACATCTGAAATATCAGAAACCCAGAAGATCAAGCTGCCAGTCCTGCAACCATCTCACTAATACCAATATCATAACCCCACTTGCAAATCCACACTTTAAGATCATCTCCCTTACCAACAATACTCCTTGCATTGAAATAGATGCATTCGAGATCATTTATTTTATGTACAAACCTCTGCTTTGTCTTTACATGCAATCTTCTCATAACCCTTACCATCCTCTACCTCATCATCTGCTCTATCACTCTAGTTGCCCACCCCCTGCAAATCTAGTTTAAACCCCCAAGAACAGCACTAGAAAACCTACCCACAAAGATACTAATCCCCCTCCAGTTCAGGTGCAAAAGAACCCATTGGAACAGGACTCACCATCCCTGGAACAGAGCCCAATTGTCCAGAACCATGAAGCCCTCCAACCTGTACCATCTCTTTAGTCACACATTCAGCTGCATTATCTTCCCATTTCTAGTCTCACTAGCACATGGTACAGGTAGCAATTGTGTAATTGCCACCCTGGAGGTCCTGTACTTCCACTTTGCTCCTAACTCTCTAAAATTTCCTAGCAGGACCTCCTCACATCATTGGTCCCTGCATGGGCCAGAACATCTGGTTGCTCACCATCCCTTCTTTATGTTTAAAGAAAATTAAAAGCATAAGCAACTATTTGTCATGATTCATTTCTATTGCTGCTGGGTTTTGGGGTCCTCTGGACTTGTAACAATGCATAACTGATGTTTCAGGCTTGAGCATTTCATCATACATTGCTGAAGGGCTTAAGGCCAAAACATCGGTTCTGTATTTTTACCTTTGCTGCAGAAAGGACACTGTTTGACCTATTGAGTTTCTCCAGCATTGTGTTTTTACTTCAACCATGAAATAAATGGGACCCAACAGTATCAGATAGATGTTCTCGCTGTAAGGAGGAAACGGGAACAACAATGCATGCAATTTGGGCATGTGAGAAAGTGGAAAAGTTTTGGGAAGATCTAAATCAGGTATTAAATAAAATCACAAAATGCAACATACCAAAAAATCCAGAGATCTTTCTTGTAAGTAATATAAGAAGTAAAGAATTAGGCCTCAAACTGAATGAAGCACAAAAAAGGTTTATTATGATAGCCTTAGCTGTAGCAAAAAAATGTATAATGTCAAAATTAGAAGATAGCCTGAGAATACAGCAATGGTACATAGAAATGAATAAATGTATTCCATTGTAAAAAATAACATATAATTTAAGAAATAACATCACAGTATTCAAACAAATTTGGGAACCGTACATGGAACACAACAGAGAAGTCCTACCGTGGACCTCCTCCATCTAAAATGATAGAATGAGAAGAAGACGAAATGAACTGACCCAGTGTGTAAAAGTAGATGACACAATTTTCTTCTTTATTTTCATTGTGTGATGACATTGTTTAATGGGTTTAATGTATCATATATGTTGAATGTTGAGTGGGTGGGGAGGAGGGTGGGAAGGAGGGAGGGAAGGGAGGGGGAAAAAGTGGTGAAAATGACAGTGTATATTCAAGAGGGAAATGTTTATGTGTATTTTGGTCAATATGGTTCATGTGTGAAAAATATTTTTTTTTAAAAACCACGGTATCTACAGATTTTATGTATTACTTGTGTTATGTCTCTATGTTACTTGAGAGGCTTCTTGAATAATTTAGAGACCCAAGATTCAAATAACAAAAGAGACTTTACTTACTGATGTCTTCCATCATCTCAGGAAACTGTTCACACATTCATATACATATACCCCACAGTGGTGCACAACAGTTACCACAGAGAGAAGGGTGTATTCTTACATGGTTACAAAATAGTTCACTTATTCTATCAAGCTAAAGAAAAATTTAGTGTTCTTTATCACTTTCTTTACAGTACAACTTAAGTAGACTAGTTTATTTACACAACTATTTTTAAATAGTTCTTATTGATATCGCACTGGCAGCAGTAGGTTGCTTCGCCATCGTGTGGATTTGGCTGTGACTGTTGGGTTCTGTGTTACTGGTACACGTGTAGGTGATGTAGCTTGTTGTGCTTCACCTGACAACTGCTGTGTTGATGTTTCAGTATTAGTGGTTGTGGTCTCTTCACTTTATACCTCACTTGATATTGGTGCTACAGGCTTTGCTGGTATTAAAGCTTTCTGCTTCATCACATCTTGTGTCAGCCGGATGTGAATTCTGTTTCTCCTCAGCTGATTTCCAGAGTCTGTCTCGACAATATATGACCTTGTTGTCACAGCTTTCTGATGACCTTTGGTGGGGATTATGTTTTCAACATCAGTTCTTGAATATGCACATGCTGTCCTCTGAAGAGCTTTGGCATTGTTTGTGCTTGTTTGTTTTAATGCTTTAAATCTGTACCTGATGCCTGGATCTGCCCATTCAAGGGATGTAATGATTGAAGGCATCCGACAAATCCTGATGAGACTCAATTTTATCCTCAAGCAATACTTTCACTGAAATGGACCGTAAACAATTTTATTTTTGACTGAGGACCGGACTGAACCTACTGTGGAGGATATGACAGCTGCTAGGAGCTGAAGAGCACCAGGCTACCACTGGGGAATTTTGACAGCTGTCAAAGCATGGGAACCACGCGCTGGAAGTCCGTGGGCTCGCAGAAGAGCAAGCCTGCGGCTGTTAACCTCTCTCCACCAATGGGGAGAGCAGGAGGCAGTTCTGGGCAGTTTAAAAGCCCAACATACTGGTTTTGGAGAGGTTAGTCAGTGGATTGGACTGCAGAGAGTTAGACAGTTGGTCTGACTGTGCATGCTCACCCAGCAGCTTCAGCAAGCCACCTGCTGAGTTACTTTGTTCACAGGTGCTAGCACTGCTGTCTGGAGCTGTAAGTCAGCATGTTCACCCAGTAGTTTCAGTGGGAAAAGAAAGACTGAATTACTTTGTCCACGAGTGCCAGCCCTGTTTTTCTGACAGAAGTTTGGGGGGTTCTGATACCCAGAATTTGCGAGGGGCTGACCAGTGCCTCTCCTGTCCCCTTTCAAGAGGAGGACTTCGTGTGACAGGAGTCACGGGACCACTCAGGAAAGGAGAGGACTTGTTAAAACTAAAGAGGGCTTTAAAAAGACTTGTGTGACAGAAAGTCAATCGTTAACCCTAAAGAGAGCTTTGGAGGAGTGAACCTCATGTGGTGCCCAGGAGGTCACTGGTGAAGGAAGTAAAGGTGGTTGTTCCAGTCTCATGTTCCCCTGATACGGTTGAAAGTCTATTGGGACCACAGTTGTCTGGATACAGCCTCAAACTAAAAGACCAGTGGGCATGGAAACAAATAATCCTAAGTCTGGAGACCAGATTTGTGAGCTGATCCTTCTTGACAGACTTGTCGTGACTGACTTGGAGGGTTTTTTTGCTTTGTGAACTTTGGTGATTTTTCGGGGCATTTCAGCTTGGACTGTAATGATCTGGGTTTTTTTTTTCATATATGCTTTGTTTAGATAGAGTGGCCATTAAGGCTGGTGTTTGGGTGTTAAGTTTATCTTGTTAATTCTATTGTTGTTAGTTTGTTAATAAATTTTGTTAAATTTAACCCGTTTGTTTATGTGCTTCCCAATTGCTGTCGGGGAGTGTAACATCACATATTAATATTCTGATTTGCTTGAACATCAGCTCAGTCGGGCAAGTAAAGGCATTAAAAAAACATACCTGATTTGACATCAAAAAGCCTTTCTGATTTAGTTCTTGAGTTTTCTTGTGCATTTTTTAATGAAACTCAAGAACCTCATTTGCTCTGTGTCCCCTCTACCTGCTAAACACCTCTCTCTTCTTCTGGACCAGATCCCCAACATCCCTCAAAAGCCAAGGTTCCTGGAGCCTGTTAACTTTGCCTTTAATCCTTTAACCCCCCCCCCCTCCCCATATCTCCATCGGGCACACAGAACTCAAAACGGTCAACCAGTTTACCTCCCTCGGCTGCACCATTTCATCTGATGCAAGGATCGACAAAGAGATAGACAACAGACTTGCCAAGGCAAATAGCGCCTTTGGAAGACTACACAAAGGTGTCTGGAAAAACAACCACCTGAAGAAATACACAAAGATCAGCGTGTACAGAGCTGTTATCATACCCACACTCCTGTTCGGCTCCGAATCATGGGTCCTCTACCGGCATCACCTACGGCTCCTAGAACGCTTCCATCAGTGCTGTCTCTGCTCCATCCTCAACATTCATTGGAATGACTTCATCACCAACATCGAAGTACTTGAGCTGGCAGAGTCGGCAAGCATCAAATCCATGCTGCTGAAGACCCAACTGCGCTGGGTGGGTCACGTCTCCAGAATGGAGGACCATCCCCTTCCCAAGATCGTGTTCTATGGCGAGCTCTCCACTGGCCACCAAGACAGAGGTGCACCAAAGAAAAGGTACAAGGACTGCTTAACTGTTGCTATCCTTCTCTGTTAGTCTGCTGCACATCATTCTTGTTAGTGCAAAGCTTATCTTGAGTGTACAAGGTCACATTGACCACCGCCAGTGGGCTGATATCACCTCAAACTGTGCATCTTGGCGCCTCACAGTTCGGCAGGCAGCAACCTCCTTTGAAGAAGATCGCAGAGCCCACCTCACTGACAAAAGACAAAGGAGGAAAAACCCAACACCCAACCCCAACCAACCAATTTTCCCTTGCAACCGCTGCAATCGTGTCTGCCTGTCCCGCATCGGACTTGTCAGCCACAAACGAGCCTGCAGCAGACGTGGACATACCCCTCCATAAATCTTCGTCCGTGAAGCCAAGCCAAAGATATTGATTTAGAAAACTTTACTGAACACGTTTGACAAACTCCAAGTGATCCAGCCTTTTTCCAGTAATTAATTTAATATTTTTTGTTCTGTTACACATATGCTGTTTAAAGCAGCAATAAAAAAAGTTGATGCTCCACCAAATAAAATCTGAAATTTAAGCACAGTATCATACCAGGACATTTCCAAAATAATGATACAATAGGAACTGTGAAATTCCTGCCCTGAACTGCCTGAATAAATAAATCATACCTTGATGAAGGGTTCAAGCCCAAAATGTTGGCTATGTATTTTTACTTTTGCTCTATAAAGAACACTGTTAAACTTTTTCCAGCATTGTGTTTTTACTCCAATCAGCACATCCTTGCCATGCTAATTACTGAAAAAAGCATCAGGACAATAATTCCAACCATAGACCTGCTGAAAAGTCTGCAATGGCAGTACAATCACCAAAAGGAAGGGGTTGTGATGATCAACCACAACACAATTGATGGCCCTAATTAAATCCCATGCATCACACCACTGCAAAATGCAATGTGATCAAGGTACTGGATGATTTATTGAAATATGGAAATGTGGTGATCAATGAAGGGAGCCAGTGATTTTTTTTTTAATGAACTGGATATTAGAAAATGAAACTGCGGATCATTTAATTAACCTGAGTTCAAAGTTATTTTCATCGATGTTCAATGAAGCTCCTAAGATACACCTAATAACTCCAATACATTCCTCTACCAGTACTATATGACACTGTGATGTGGATGCTCTCGATAGAGCTCCTATAGAAAGTTTTCAGGAATGTGGCCAGTTGCCTTGCCTGTCTCAGTCTTTTCAGGAAATGCAGTCACTGTTGTGCCTTCCTGACCATTGAGGAGATGTGTGTCCAGCATAGGTCATTTCTTAAGTGGACTCTGAGGAATTTGGTGATCTCTACTCTCTCCAGTACTGAATTATTAACGTGTAGTGGAGAGTGGTTGTTCCTGCTCCTCCTGAAGTCCACAATCATCTCCTTTGCCTTCTTGTTGTTTTTTCCCCATTTCACGAGATTTTCCACCACTTCTCAGTAGTGCGACACATCATTATTGTTTATGAGGCCAACTACTGTTGTGTCATCTTCAACTAGATTATTCTTTTGGAGCTGGATCAAGAATTACAATCGTGGGTCAGTAACATGAATGCTGAGCACACAGTGATCCTAAGCCAGTGTTCACCATGATGGTGTTCATGTTCTGCTGCTGACTGACCTGGACAGTCTGTGGTTTTCCCATTAGGAAGTCCAGAATCCAGTTACCGAGAGTGGTGTTGAGTCCCAGCTCTATCTGACTCATGCTCACACCCATTGCTACATGAAAAGCGAACCAACAGGCTAGAACATAATGATGCAGATAATGATGATCATAATAATGTTTATTGTCATACACATTGTACAGGATACATAGAAGTAGGGGACTGTTAGGTCTGCTTTGTTCATGAATGAGTGAGTCAGACACCAGACTGAGTCGAAATCAAGGTTCTTTGTTCTTTATTACCAGATTGTAACACTTGCAACTAACAGTGTTAGTTGGAGAAGGCGCATTCTGCCGTTATCAGCAAGTGGTGTTTTTTTTATACCTCAAGATACATACTTAGTAAATTATCATACCATTACACTGTCCAATGAATAAACTGTTGCTATCCTTCTCTGTTAGTCTGCTGCACATCATTCTTGTTAGTGCAAAGCTTATCTTGAGTGTACAAGGTCACATCTGCATTCTGTTACTCCTTAGTACTGGGTGACTCCTTCTCCGGTCCCATCTCATGATGTTTTTACCTTACAGGGACATAACTTCAAGTTCCAGGGTCGTAGATAAGGATGGAGATGAGGAAGAACTGCTTTTCCAGAGGGTGGTGAATCTATGGAATTTGCTGCCCATTGAAGCAGTAGAGCCAACCTCAGTGAATATATTTAAGGTAAGTTTGGATAGATTTTTACAAAGTAGAGGAATTAAGGGATATGAGGAAAAGCATGGAGATGAGTCTATCAGATGATCAGTCATGATCTCATTGAATGGTGGAGTAGGATAAGCAGGCTAGATGGACTGCCCTTGCTCCTATTGCTTATGGTCTTATGCACCAAAATTCCCACACTGCCACTGCCCGCCCTCCCCCCCCAATCCACCCACCTACTCACAAACACACACACACAAACACACACACACACAACACTCCTTTTTCCTGGTATTAACTCTACTACAAATTTAAAACAACTACTAATCTAACACTATAAACAAGAATTTAGCAACATGAAAGGATAAATATACATCTCTACATCTCACCTGTTTTAATGGGATCGCAATGTAATTACTAGGAAAAGTACATGACACAATAATACAAGTATGAATGTGAAACTAAAATAATCAAATACTTAAGAACTACTTAACATTAGAAGTTACATTTAGATGTAAATACATAATGAAAACTAAGACGTGTAGCTGGTAACACAACATAGCCTATATATGTATAACATGTATTTGAGCATTCATGAAATTTGAGTTAACGCTGCCTGATGTTACATAAATATAAATAAATTGTTTGTCACTAAAGAGGAGAATGACAAAACAAAGCATTTCTAGCGCCAGCCTGAGGGGGACACCAAAATCAGAAAAAAATAGGGACCCCAGAAAGTAAAGCATGAGGCTAGTGCAGTTTTGACACACACTCTGCAAGAAAAAATGTCAGAAACCATGCTAGAGTTTATTTTTTTTATTTTTTTAGGGTCAGTATTCTTCCTTTGATTCGATCATTAATTTTATTATATTTTTCAATTCTAAAACATAATGATTAATTTGTTTCAGGGAGCTTACGCTGTTGTATTAATCTGTTTCAGGGAGTTTGCGCTGTCGTATATTCAAAATGAGCAGACCAACCAAGCAAAATGTTCGTCAATATTAGTGGAGTTCTTGAAGTTTGGGTTTATACCTACTGTACATGATGAACATGCACCTTTTTG
Source organism: Narcine bancroftii (assembly GCF_036971445.1). Taxonomy (NCBI): domain Eukaryota; kingdom Metazoa; phylum Chordata; class Chondrichthyes; order Torpediniformes; family Narcinidae; genus Narcine; species Narcine bancroftii. The sequence continues at coordinate 431,292,972 of NC_091469.1, forward strand.
CCTATTATGCCAACAGATTTTGACAAATGAATCAATGAAAGCAGGCCATCTTGAAGCTCATTTGAGGGTAAAACATCCTAACTATATCAATTTGAAATTGAAATATTTTAATATTTGCCGTACATCAGATGTATTGATCAGGAAGAGTTTCAAGAAGAGATGTTGTTTTGTGAATCACTGAAGACAACCACTATTGCAGTTGATATCTACAGCAAGCTCAAAAATTATTTAGATGAAAATGAAATACCAAATGGAAACATTGTATCTTGTACTGCAGATGGTGCACCTGCTATGCTGGGTCAAAAAAACAGGATGTTTAAAATTAATGAAGGATTAAAATCCAAACATTGTGTTATCCATCAGGTTGTTGCCAAGTAAATTTCCCCTATTCTACATGAGATACTGCATTCTGTGATCAAGTGTATCAATGCCATCAAAGCCAATGCCAAATGTGAACGTCTGTTTAAGCAGTTTTGTTTTGATGATAAAAATGCTGAACATGTGAAATTATTGCTTCACACTGAAGTAAGATGGTTGTCAAAGGGTAACTGCATCAAGAGATTTATGGAACTGTTTGATCTCCTCAGTGAATATTTGAAGGACAAACCTGAAATGAAGCTCTTGCTAACAACAGATGGCAAAGCTTATGAGAGTTACTTGATAGACATTTTGGAGAAACTAAGTACATTGAGCAAGCAGTTCCAAGTAGCAAATATGACACCCATTGATGCAAAACAAAGATATTTAGATTCATGATACTTCTAGAATTATGCCAAAGGAATATTTCTTCAAGAAATTCTATTGGTTGAATAAGTGTGGGGTAACTAATGCTCCGACAAATATCATTATTGACCATTTGAAAATGTTGGTTACCGAATTCAGTGATAGATTTTGTGATTTAAAAGCAATGGATTTTCCCTCTTGGTTAACGCAGCCATTGCTGGTGGACTTATTTGAAGTTCCAGTGGAATACCAAAAGGAGTTATCTGAGTTTCAACATGAAGAATCTGTCAAAACTCTGTTCAAAGTGAAAGGAACCATGATGTGGCTGCCTAACAAGATTGAAAAGAAATACCCAAACTCAGTTACTTTAGCAAGGGAACTATTGATACATTTTCCATTTTTCTTATTTAGTAGAAAGTGGCTTTAGTGCTGTTAGTAATTTGGAACAAGCTAAGAGAAACAGACTGGAAATTACAAAATGTGGAGATTTAAGGTTGAAACTAATAAAATTAGTCCCTCAAATCAAAAGAATCTGCAGCCAGCATCAAGGGCAAGGTTTCCAATGAAGTGACAACAATTGCTGAATGTGTGTTTGAGATGGTTGACATATTGAAGTAGTAGTTGAATATGAAATATGTGTTCCAATGTATTCCTGACCTTAATTCCATTGAAATACCGGGCACAGGGAGAGCAGCAGCGGCCCCGGCCCCGGTCCGGGCGAAGGGTAGACGGCGGCGGCCCCGATACGGGCAGGAGCAAGGGGGAGACGGCGGCCCCGGCCTCGGTCGAGTGAGGCAGGCGGAGGCCCCGGTCCGGGCAGGGAGTGGGAGGCGGCGGCCCCAGTCCAGGCACAGGGAGAGCAGCAGCGGCCCCGGCCCCGGTCCGGGCGAAGGGTAGATGGCGGCGGCCCCGATACGGGCAGGAGCAAGGGGGAGACGGCGGCCCCAGTCCGGGCACAGGGAGAGCAGCAGCGGCCCCGGCCCCGGTCCGGGCGAAGGGTAGACGGCGGCGGCCCCGATACGGGCAGGAGCAAGGGGGAGACGGCGGCCCCGGCCTCGGTCGAGTGAGGCAGGCGGAGGCCCCGGTCCGGACAGGGAGTGGGAGGCGGCGGCCCCAGTCCAGGCACAGGGAGAGCAGCAGCGGCCCCGGCCCCGGTCCGGGCAAAGGGTAGACGGCGGCGGCCCCGATACGGGCAGGAGCAAGGGGGAGACGGCGGCCCCGGCCTCGGTCGAGTGAGGCAGGCGGAGGCCCCGGTCCGGGCAGGGAGTGGGAGGCGGTGGCCCCAGTCCAGGCACAGGGTGAACTGCGGCGGCCTCGGCCCCGGTCCGGGCAGGGAGTGGGAGGCGGTGGCCCCAGTCCAGGCACAGGGTGAACTGCGGCGGCCTCGGCCCCGGTCCGGGCAGTATGGACCGACCTAGGAGGGGAGGCAGACCCCTCCAGCCCGGGTAAGAAACCTGCATAGGAGAAGGCCACTCCGATATAAAACCTACGACCCAAGGACCTCGCTGCCACGTCCCAGCTTGCTTGGCCACGGCACACGAACCATGGGTGTAAAGGGTGGGGCCAGTACTGCGCGCACTGCACTCCACCTAAAAGCTCCTTTGCGCAGGCCCGAGAACAGGTCCACGTCCTCCCCCTCAACGTCTAAAGGTACAAGGACTGCCTAAAGAAATCTCTTGGTGCCTGCCACATTGACCACCGCCAGTGGGCTGATAACGCCTCAAACCGTGCATCTTGGCGCCTCACAGTTTGGCGGGCAGCAGCCTCCTTTGAAGAAGACCGCAGAGCCCACCTCACTGACAAAAGGCAAAGGAGGAAAAACCCAACACCCAACCCCAACCAACCAATTTTCCCTTGCAACCGCTGCAATCGTGTCTGCCTGTCCCGCATCGGACTGGTCAGCCACAAACGAGCCTGCAGCTGACGTGGACTTTTTACCCCCTCCATAAATCTTCGTCCACGAAGCCAAGCCAAAGAAAAAAAAAGAAATGATTTAATTAAAACTTCTTTTGAACATATAACTTCTTTATGCTAATGGTGGGGCGTACATTTTTTTGAAAAATTAAAGTGGAGCCAAAAAGATTGAGAACCACTGCTTTACATGTGAACTCTGTGTGCAGTTTATTTTTATGTGCTGTGCAGTTCTTTTACTTGTTTACCTGTTTGTGCTGTGTATAGTTTATTTTGCACTACCAATCAACCATGCCCGCAGGAAAAAGGAATCCTAGGGTTATATGTGATGTCTGACAATAAACCTGAAATTGAATGTTTTTGATGCATGTTTCATTGGTTCATGAAGTCTGGGGATTGCTGACCGGGCTGCAATGTATCCCCCCTCTCTCTAAAGAAACACTTGGTAATCAAATCTCATGTAAGGTATTCATTTCAAGTACAGATCTGAAGTCAATCACCAAAAACAAACCTGAGTGTCCAAAGTGGACCAGAGGTTCTCTTCTCCTCTGAAAACTCTTAGTGATCCAGTTTGATATTTGTCCAGCAGTTTTTATGGTCATTTTCGCAAGTGGCAGCTCCTAAAACACCAGAACTTTTGTATTCCTCTTCACAATTAACCCTTGGGCCGCAGGATTTTGGTTGTGACTTAGCATTGTAACAATGACACAATTGTTCCTTATGAAACTATGTGCAATGTTATGCACTTCTTTGCTTTTTTTCAGATTATCCTTTCATCTTGTTTTTGTCATCCCCGTGATTCCCCAAGTATGAGATGAAGCGATGGACATTTTCACCTCAAAGACTGATCTACCAGCGGAGGAGTGTAGACATTTAGATTTATTTGTATTATAACTTATGTTTATACAGTAGGTCATTACGTGCTTCAATGATTTGCAACAAAGCTTCTGGATCATAATTACAAGGCACTGAAATTGAACAGTTTGCTGCTTATCATGGTAAGTGGGGTGTACAAACTGAATCAGGGCAGTGGAAGAGTGGAAGCGATGCAGCCAAAAGGAAATGGTTAGTTCAAGGCTGGCACTGAAATCCACAGAAGGTCAAGGTAAGTATGAGGTTAAAGCATTAGAAAAGGAAAAATCTGAGAACAAAAGGGAAGGAAAGTGCAGAATGAAAACAATCTGAATGGAGGCAGTGGAATGATGGAATGAACATAGCCTTGAGCAAGCACAGGGTCATTTCAAGGTCAAGGTTATAAGCAAAGGAATGAGCTCAAAGGGGTGAGCGAAAGAATGCATGAATAGGAGCAAATAAACCAAAAAAGATGGACATGAGATAGAAGCAATAGAAAAGAAGAGAAAGAAAGCAGGGTTAGAAAGGACAGTGACAAAGGAGAGAGCAACAGTAAGGATGGGAAGAGACAGTAAAAGGAGAGTGTCAAAAATGCCTTGTTTGGGGTCACCTGATGCAGCAGAACTAGGAGGACATGGGCCCTTGGTCTCCCCAGTAGAATCTTATTTTTACTTTTTCTTTTCTTTGGCTTGGCTTCGCGGACGAAGATTTATGGAGGGGGTAAAAGTCCACGTCAGCTGCAGGCTCGTTTGTGGCTGACAAGTCCGATGCGGGACAGGCAGACACGGTTGCAGCGGCTGCAGGGGAAAATTGGTTGGTTGGGGTTGGGTGTTGGGTTTTTCCTCCTTTGCCTTTTGTCAGTGAGGTGGGCTCTGCGGTCTTCTTCAAAGGAGGTTGCTGCCTGCCAAACTGTGAGGCGCCAAGATGCACGGTTTGAGGCGATATCAGCCCACTGGCGGTGGTCAATGTGGCAGGCACCAAGAGATTTCTTTAGGCAGTCCTTGTACCTTTTCTTTGGTGCACCTCTGTCACGGTGGCCAGTGGAGAGCTCGCCATATAACACGATCTTGGGAAGGCGATGGTCCTCCATTCTGGAGACGTGACCCACCCAGCGCAGCTGGATCTTCAGCAGCGTGGACTCGATGCTGTCGACCTCTGCCATCTCGAGTACTTCGACGTTAGGGATGAAAGCGCTCCAATGGATGTTGAGGATGGAGCGGAGACAACGCTGGTGGAAGCGTTCTAGGAGCCGTAGGTAATGCCGGTAGAGGACCCATGATTCGGAGCCGAACAGGAGTGTGGGTATGACGACGGCTCTGTATACGCTTATCTTTGTGAGGTTTTTCAGTTGGTTGTTTTTCCAGACTCTTTTGTGTAGTCTTCCAAAGGCGCTATTTGCCTTGGCGAGTCTGTTGTCTATCTCATTGTTGATCCTTGCATCTGATGAAATGGTACAGCCGAGATAGGTAAACTGGTTGACCGTTTTGAATCTTATTTTTTTCTTTGGCTTGGCTTCGCGGACGAAGATTTATGGAGAGGGTAAAAAGTCCACGTCAGCTGCAGGCTCGTTTGTGGCTGACAAGTCCGATGCGGGACAGGCAGACACGATTGCAGCGGTTGCAGGGGAAAATTGGTTGGTTGGGGTTGGGTGTTGGGTTTTTCCTCCTTTGCCTTTTGTCAGTGAGGTGGGCTCTGCGGTCTTTTTCAAAGGAGGTTGCTGCCCGCCAAACTGTGAGGCGCCAAGATGCACGGTTTGAGGCATTATCAGCCCACTGGCGGTGGTCAATGTGGCAGGCACCAAGAGATTTCTTTAGGCAGTCCTTGTACCTTTTCTTTGGTGCACCTCTAGAATCCCCTCAAACTAGCTGAATAGCTAGAATATGATTTTTAAAATTAAGAAACAAACAAAGTAATTTAGTCAGCAATCAAAATCCAGCTTCTACAGTAGAAACCATTTCAGGAATGGGCCGTCGAGAAAATGGCACAATGGTGGCCATGAAAGCCTCGATGTCTGTGGAGGGATTCATCCACGGAAAGGGCCAGCCCAATAGCAACTTGTCCTCCTCCAGGAGATAAACAGTGGTAATTGTGATGCAATGGGTTAATTAAATATATGTTTATAAAAGGGATTAGAATTGGGTTAGCTGTTTGGTTGCATGCATTTTACAGACAGAATGATGCCTTGCAAAGTTCCAAGGGCAGGTGCAAACAGAAGGTTCTGGACTTTAGCAACATTTGCAAGCACACTCCAGAAATTGAAACATTTGCAGAGAGTTGGGGCGATGTGTTTTTTGTAAAGCCTGGAAATTGCAATATTTGCAAACTGAAATCAAAAAATAAAGGTGCCTGGAACATCAGAAGGGGAGGGGCAGAGAATGAGAGAGAAGGCAGTGAGCAGAAAGCAGTCTGAGAGGGGGCTGGTCAGTAGCGGAGCCTGCGGAAAAGGTGCCTTTCTCAAGACTGGACAGATTCTGATATGGTAGCCTGAATGTACTCTCTATGGAAATCAGGAGTGGTGGCTAGTCTTCCTGGTGTGGCGAAGAGGAGCTCTGTGAGAAGAACAGAATTTGGGGCGTCCAAAAAGCAACAACCATCTCTCTGTAACCCTGCACAACTTTCCAGACAGGTAATTCTAAGTAAAGCACTCAAGTTTGCTTGAATGTAATGACTGTTTGATTCTGTGCACAGGATGGAAGATTACAGGAAAATGTAGCCTTGAAAATGTGGAGAGTGGAAGAACAGCCAGTATAAAGGACTTTCTTAAAAGCACATTGTAATGTATGTACAGGATGGCCCGCCCTCCCAAAAACATCCTTTTCTAGACTCCTCCCTGGACTCCTCCCATGTGGCCCAGGCCATAAAGATTGAGTCCCCTCTTCCTCTCCTCATTTCCCTAGCCTTAACCCGGGGCAGCAATCTCTAGTTTAATAAAGCCTATCATTCCACTCAGTCTTTGTCTGTGTATTATTGGGGCAACTGGTAGTGCCCAACACACATTACACACACTTGCACTTAGATTAGGTTGGGGGGGGGAGAAAGGATTGTGTAAAAAACTTAATGTTGATAAGTTAAGTGTTGATCTTGTTGTTCTATACTCAGAGAATTAAACTAATTTTGTTTAAGGAACCATTGCTTTAGTGTATTTCTATTGCTGCTGGTACATGGGGTTCACTGAAATCATAATACTAGAATTGATTCATTTTTACTTTCAGTCCAGAACCAATTAAGAGTTTTGAATATTGATTAGAAAACAAGAATAATGTCTGATTATTCCCCATTATTAATGGAATTTGAATTCACTGAAAAACATCAGCCAGTATATAGATGGAGATTAAATTCGATGTTATTAAAAACAAAATATTTTCATGATTTTATAAGAGAACATATCAAACTATTTTGTGATATTAATTTACAATCGATGGATGATATTTTTTTTACTTGAGATGCGTTGAAAGCATATTTGAGAGGATAAATAATAAATTTTACTTTGAAAATTAAAAAGGAATAAGTGAGGGATATAGATAAATTAGAAAAAGAAATAACTGTATTGAAAAAGGTATAAAAACTACAAACAGAAGACAAACGTAGGTATTTAATTTATAAAAATGTTACAGTATAATGCATTGTCAACTTACAGAAAAGAAAAAAAATATTCTTAGAGCTAAATAAAAATATTATGAATTAGGTGAATATTATGAATTTGGGAATGAAAAGCAGAACAAGCTTTGAGAACAATTGATGCAATACAACAAGATAATAAGAAGGTGACACTTAAATCTCAAGAAATAAAATAAACTTTTAGAGAGTTTTATGAAAAATTATACACTTCAAAATCATTACAAGATTATAATAATATAGATAATTATTTGTCATAAATAATATTGCCGAGATTAACTGAGCAAGATAAAGATAATTTCGATAGACCATTTACAGAACAAGAAGTTAAGGAAGCACTTAATAGTTTACAGAACAATACATCTCCAGGAGAGGTTAGATTTCCTGTGAAATTTTATAAAGAATTAAAAGATTTAATAATTCATTTACTTATGCAAGTAATGGAACAAACTTCTAATGTGCGTGCTCTCCCAGAAACTTTTTCAACAGCTATTATTATGGTTATTCCCTAAAAAAGATAGAGATCCATTAAAACCAGCTTCATACAGACCTATTTCATTGTTAAATGTTGACTATAAAATTATGGTGAAGATACTAGCAAATAGAATTTAAAAATTGTCTTCCGGATTTAATAAGCATAGATCAAACTGGTTTCATTAAAAATAGACACAATTTTGAAAATATAGTAAAATTATTAAGTATAGTTCATTTAGTACAAAAAGAAGGAGATTTAAGTGTAGCAGTTGCACTGGATGTGGAAAAGGCTTTTGATAGATTAGAATGGGATGTTTTTATTTAAAGTTTTAGGTAAGTTTGGTTTGGGGTTAAATTTTGTAAATTGGATTAAAGTACTTTATAGAAGTCCTAAAGCTAAAGTAATAACTAACGGGCAAATATCTCAATCATTTAATTTGACTCAGTCATGTAGGCAAGGTTGACCTTTATCTCCTGCTTTGTTTGCATTGGCTATAGAACCTCTTGCACAAATGATTCATGTAGATCAACAATTAAAAGGTTTTATGGTAAATCAAACTGAACATAAGATTAGTCTATTTGCAGATGATATGTTGGTATATTTGACTCAACCACAATTATCATTACATAGACTTTATAAGCAATTGATAGATTATGGAAACGTTTCTGGTTATAAAATAAATTGGGATGAAAGTGAAGTTATGGAATTAGTACATGGTGATTATTCGCAATGTCAAAAAATATATTCAATTTAAATGGACTAATATTTGGATTAAGTCATTAGGAATACAAAGTGATAATAATTAAAAATATATAAATTAAATTATATTTGGGTACTTAAGAAAGTAAATGAAGATTTGAAAAGAGAGATAAATTTGCCTAAAAATTGGAAGAGTTAATTATATTAAGAATAATATCTTTCCAAGAATTCAATACTTGTTTCAGACTTTGCTAATTTCTATACCACAAAAATTTTCAGGAACTAAATAAACAAGTTAGAAAATTTCTTTGGAAATGTAAGCTGGCAAGAATATTGATAGGAAAAATTAACATGGAAATATAAACAAGATGGGTTACAACTTCCTAATTTTAAGAATTATTATAAAGCAGTACAATTAAGACGTCTTGTCTCTATATTTGGAAATATTAAACTATCATGAGTGGGGGTTGAATTAAATAAAATCAAATAAGATATAGCTGAAGAATTTATTTATAAATGGAAACTAAAATTAATGACTGTTGACAGGGATCCTCCATTATTGAAACATTTGATCAATATTTGGATTAAGATTTAATTAGAAAAATGATGGAAGCTCTCTGCACAAAAAATGCCATTAGTTAATCTTCTTATAACTTTTTCAAAAGATAATCCTTTTTTAAGTATATGGTATAGTAAAGGAATTTTTAAAATAGGAGATTGTTATGAGGGTGGTAGACTAATGTCATTTGATCTATTGAGAATTAGATATAACATTCCAAGTAATACTCTATTTTGTTAATTTCAATTGAGAGCTTATTTGAGAGAAAAACTAGGACCAGAAATAGTTTTAAAGGACTGTACAGAATTGTCAAGAAGTTTATTTCATTAGCATATGTGAAATTACAAGAAAGAACACCTAAATTAAGTTTATTTATGTCAAAGGAAAGAAGGGAACACAATTTAAATATATCAATAGATCAACATATTTGGCAAAATCTATGTAAAGATGCGATATAGATTACTTCAGTATAATTTTTTACATCAATTGTATTTTATCCCTCAAAAGTTGAATAAATGGAAATCGGACATATCAGATAAATGTTTTAAATGAGGTGAAGATACTAGAACTTTTCTTGATTCTATATGGTCTTGTTCAAAAGTTAAACAATTTTGGATTTCTGTAAGTAAATTTTTGAAACAGGTGTTTTTCAGTTATTTTTGATGGGGAGTTTTGAAAATATAATTTCTAAATTACATTTATCAGATTTTTGGTAAATTTGGTAAATTAGCCCTGGTGATAGCAAGGAAATGTATTGCTGTTACTTGGAAATCAGATGTTATTTAACATTAGGAAGATGGCAAACAGAGGTTCAACGTTGTATTCCTTTAGAAAAACATTACATATAATTTGAGAGGGAAATATTTTATATTTTACAGATTTGGAGATATATGTTCAAATATTAGGTCAAAATTTATAAATAATTCCTTTCAATCCTTCAGACTAGTGAAGTCTTCCCTTAATAAATTATGTTCCTTTGTGAAATGTTTTTTGGATCTTTGAATGTTTCCTAAAGCAATCCAATTTAATATATATCCATTTTTTATATAATATTTTAGCAATTTAGTTTTTTTTTAGTTTAGTATAGTTTTAGAGGGGATAGATAGGAGATAGGGTTGGGAGGGGGTTTTAGAGGGGTTTTCTTTTTGTAGTTTTTCTTTTTTCTTCTTTCTTTTTATAGAGTTCAACATGTATTCAATTAATTATTTGTAACAATGTGATATATGCTTTCTATTGTTTTACATATGTTGACTTTACCTAAAGTATTCAAAAAATAGTACAGACGAACATTTTTATCCTAGATAAAATCACTTCCTGGTTTTTGTTATCAACATGGTATTTAAAGTTTGTTATTTTCTCTACAAATGTTCCCTGATCTATTGAGTAGTTTCAGAAAGTTCTTGATATATTTTAGATTTATAACACATTAAAAGTATTCTTTTTAGATTAGTTTTTTTTTCCCCACAAGACTCTGAAATCTTCTGCACTTCCATATAATTACAGTATAGGGTTAAACATTAGGAAATTAAAATGCAATGCTAAAGGTTTACATTATTCCCTTCAAGGTTAGTAATTCTGGAAGAAATAATGACAGTGTCCAAGATTAGATAGATTATGTACAAAAATTTACATAACATGTAAACAAATAAAGAACTATAAACAGATAACAAATATAAAGAAACTGTGCGATGCAGAGTGAATTTTTTTTTTAAATCAAGGGAGTGCACAGGTAAGGGTCCTTAAATGAGTACCTAATTGAGTTTGTTTTTGAGGAGTCTAACATTGAAGGGGTATGAGCTGTTCCTTGACTTGATAGTGTGAGTTTTGTGGCACCCATACCTCTTTCCTGATAGCAGCAACAAGAACAGAGTGTGTGCTGATTGGTGTGGATCGTTGATAATTGCTGCTGCTCTATGACGGCAGTGTTCCCTGTGGATATTCTCAATAGTGGGGAGGGTTTTGCCTGTAATGTCCTGGGCTGTGTATCTGAACTTTTGGAGGGCTTTTTGCTCAGGGATATTGGTGTCCCCATACCAGAATGTGATGCAGCAGGTCAGCACAATTTCCACCACAAATCTGTGGAAAATAGCCAGGCTTTCTGGAGTCAAACCAAACCTCAGCAAACTCCTGAAGAAATTGAGGCACTGATGTGCTTTCTTCATGATGCCATTAGTGTGTTGGGTTCAGGAAAGATTGCCCCATGATAGTTATTGCCAAGAACTTAAATTTGGTCACTCTCTCCACCTATTACCCCTCATTAATCGTTTCATTGTATACCTCTGGCTTTCCCTTCCTGAAGTCAACAACCAGCTCCATATTTTGCTGACATTGATTGCAAGGTTGTTGTTGGTGCACCATTCAGCCAAGTTTTTAATCTCACTACTGAATGCTGAATCATCACCTTTTTTTACACAACCCACTACCATGGTATCATCGGCAAATTTGCAGATGGTGTTGATGTTGTACCAAGCTATACAGTTATAGGTGTAAAATAAAAAGAGCAGGGAGCTAAGAACACAGCCCTGTGGTTCTCCAGTACCGATGGAGATTGTGGAGATGTTCTTACCAATCCACACTGATTATGATCTGGAGGTGAGGAAATCCATCATCTAATTGTACAATGGGGTCTTGGTGTTTGCTGATCAGTTTTAGGGGATGATGGTATTATATGCTGAATTGTAATCGATAAAGAGCATACCAATCATTGCATCTTTCATGTTCCAGGGTTTTGTGTAGAGCCAGTGAGATGGCATCTGCCGTAGACCTGTTGCTATGATAGGTGAACTGGAATGTATCCATGTCTGTATTCCAAGCTGTAGTTCAAGAGTCATAGAGTCACAGAGATCAGATCATGGCTTGGCTTTGCAAATGAAGATTTAGAAAAGGGGCTGTCAATATCTGCTGCAGACTTGCTGGTGGCCAATGCAGGACAAACATGCCCGACCACAGTGGCTGCAAGGGAAATTCTGTTCTGGGTTTGGTGCTGCTGTTTCAAGGTTATTTTCCATTTCCTCAAGGCCAGCCCTGCAAGCATTCTCCAAGGATGAGACAGACTAGTGAATGGTTGGTCGGCAGGCCATGCGATAGAAGGCTAGAGCAGACCACTGGTAAAGGTGAATATGACAGACATCAAGGGATTTCTTCAGAGAAGTCTTTGTACCTCTTTTTCAGAGCCCTTCTGTCATGGTAGCCAGTGGAGAGTTCGACATACAGCACAATCTTGGGCAGGCAATGAACCTCCATCCTAGAGACATGCCATGCCCAATGTAGCTGTGTTTTCAACAGCCTGGTCTCAATTCTGGTAACCTCCACCTGTTTGAAGTCTTCAATGTTGGTGATGAGGTTACTCCAGTAGATGTTGAGGATGGTGCAGAGGCAGCACTAGTGGAAGCGCTCAAGGAGTTGTAGATGGTGACAGTAGATGACCCATGACTCGGAGCCTTACAGGAGGGTGATCAGTACAACAGAGATACACAGAGATACACAGCACACAAATATGAACTTTGGCCAAATGTCCTTGACAACCAAGTTACCTATCTGAGCTAGATATATCTGCCTGCACTTTGTCCATATTCCTATAACCCTTTCATATCCATGTATTGCCCTAATGCCAAAACTGTACCCACCTCTTCCACGACCTTTGGCAGCTTGTCCATGATCCCCTACACTCTGTGTGAAAAAGTTGCCCCATGGCTCCCTTTTCAACCTTTACCCCCTCATGTTAAAATATATGTTGCTTGAACTTCAGTGCCCGACATACCATTGACAGATGTTCATCATAGTGGGCTGAAGGGCCCATTTCTCTGCTGTATGACTGCAATTTTACAGGAAGTGACTATGCTACATTATAAGTTAATGGCTGCTTGGGATGGTAATATTTAAGGGAAAAAGCCACTCATTTCACTGATATGGACCAGCATATCCTTTCTGACTACAAAAATATGCCCTGCATCAAACAGTTGTGTTCAAGAATAAGTTAGATGGGTTCAAAGAGAATCAAGGCTGGACGCATTATCAACAAACAGTGAGCATTATTTACACAATGGGGAATTCACAAAAGAGAACACACTCAGACAAACCATCCCAAATAATACACAAATAACTACACTCCGGTTGAGAATAAATAACTACAAAACATTCTCAACTCTCTTTATCTCTAGCAGCCACAGCAAACAAACAAACAGGAAATTAATTACAACTAACAAGTATATCAAATGGACCTGGTTTCCAGCATCACTCACGGTTTGGGATCCATTGCATTCATCCCTCCGGAGCTGCCCGTGGCCTGCAGTCTGAAGTTCAGTCATGGTCTTTATGTAGCAGCAGCAAACAAAGAGAGAGAGAGCAAAGACCACATGTGCGTGGCTTTTTCAAGGCAAGACCTGTCCATGTGACCTGTGAGGACCAATCATATATCTGCCTCACCAGTGGATGATCTAACCCTTGACTGGCAGGTGAGGTGACATCCAACTTGGCTCCAGCCAGAGTGGTCACATGACCCTCCACAATTCACACTGCACAAGCATGTCAGAAAGACTGTCAAAAATGAAATGAAGCTCCTCTGGTAGGAGGTGGGCAAAGAAATAACACGGTGAATTGAATCAATCTGGAACTGGAAAAATGGGCATGCATGACCGCATTCATTTGTTGCTCTAATCATTCAGAATGTTACTGTGGCATTCACAGCACCCAAATATCAAGAAGCAACATACAAGCATGCAAGCACATGCACATATACAGGCACACATGTACATACACACATGCATACTTGCATGCGCGTGCACACACATGTGCAAACATACATACACACACATATGCTCACACATACTGAACATGCACACACACGTGCACACATACATTCACGCATACACACATGCATATCAATACATTGATGCACAAATACACATGCAACATGACAGCCGTATCTCCACATTTACTCCTTACAACGTCTCTTTCTTCACCTTCAACAAACAACTGATTTGTATGTTGATAAAAAAAACCTTTGTTATAAACTCTCCTTTTTGCCTTCTTAGATCCCTACTGGATCCCAAAGCCATCTGGTAGGAAACTATCAGAAGGGAATCATTCTGTCTCCAAAGTATCACTAGTTCAAGAACGTTGCCTCTAGGAAATTCTCAGTTCATCATTTTTCTCCAGATGGGTATCTCGTAAGTGAAGAGGACAATCATATTTCTTTTTTTAAAAATGTTTTAAATTTCTTGCACTATGAATCATATCAATAACAACATTCACAAATGATCATCACTAATATATATACTCAGTGGCATTTCCTCTTTTTCCCTCTCCCTTTTTCCCCCTTTCATCCCTCTCCCCCTCCCCAGCCCCCTTCAAAAACCAATAAATAATGAAACACATAAAACAAAGAAATAACAAAAAGCAAAGAAGTCATATCGTGCACTTTCACATATTTGAATCTTACTGTGCTCACAATCATGTTGTTTTAAGGTCTGTGGTCGGCATTCTCTAACATATTTTATGTATGGTTCCCAAATTTGTTTGAATAATGTATATTTATCTTTCAGGTTGTATGTAATTTTTTCTAATGGAATACACTTGTTTATTTCTGGATACCACTGTTGTATTTTAAGGTTTGTTTCCATTTTCCAGGTTGTCGTAATACATTTTTTTGCTACTGCTAGTGCTTTCATAATAAATCTTATTTGGGCTCTGTCTAATTTTAGTCCTAATTTTTTGTCTCTTATATTATTTAACAGAAAAACTTTTGGATCTTTTGGTATATTATTTTTTGTGATGTTGTTTAATATTAGGTTTAGATCTTCCCAGAAAGTTTTTACTTTTGAATACGTCCAAATTGCATGTAATGTTGTTACAGTCTCTTGTTTACAGCGAAAGCATCTATTCGATGCTGTTGGGTCCCACTCTTTTAATTTCTGAGGAGTAATATATAATATATGTAGCCGGTTATATTGTATCATACGTAATCTAGTATTTATCATGTTCCTCATTGTTCCTCTACATAACTCCTCCCATGTTTCGTTCTTTATGTTTAAATCTTTTTCCCAACTTTGTTTCAGTTTATACTTTGTTTCATCCTCTTCCTTATATTGCAGTTTGATGTACATGTTGGTAATAATTATTTTAATTATCATTGTGTCTGTAATTAAATATTTATAGCTGCTACTTTCTGGTAATCTCAAGCTATTTCCCAGTTTATCTTATAAATAAGTTTTCAACTGGTAATATATAAACATTGTGCCTTGTGTTTTTCCATATTTATGTTTTAATTGCTCAAATGTTAATAAATTATTTCCAAAAAGCAATCTTCTATTTTCTTGATTCCTTTTCTATCCCATTCCTTGAAAAATAAATTATCTATTGTAAAGGGGATTAATGGGTTTTGTGTCAATAACATTTTTGGTATTTGATAATTATCTTTTTTTTCTCCAGGTGTATTCTTTATCATAATTTAAGTATGTGATGTAGTACTGGTGAATTGTTGTATTGCACCAATTTTTCATCCCATTTATAAAGTATATGTTCTGGGATATTTTCTCCCAATTTGTCTAATTCTAACTTAGTCCAGTCCGGTTTTTCTCCTCTCCGATAAAAATCTGATAATTGCCTTAACTGTGCTGCCCTGTAGTAATTTTTGAAATTTGGTAGCTGTAACCCTCCTTGTTTGTAACTCCATGTTAATTTTTCTAGCACTATTCTTGATTTCTTACCTTTCCATATTTTCTTCAGTTTTGGAAAAAATATCTGTCAAGGGATTGGAAACGTTTGGAATAAATATTGCATCCATGGAAACACATTCATCTTAATACAGTTTACTCTCCCTATTAAAGTTAACGGTATCTCTTTCCAATTCTCTAAATCTTCCTGTATTTTTTTAATTAATGGTTCATAGTTTAATTTGTATAAATGTTTTAAGTTATTATCTATTCTGAAACCAAGGTAACATATCGCCTGTGATTGCCATTTAAAAGGGATTTCTTTTTTAAATTCTGAATAATCAACTTTGATCATTCACATCACTTTGCTTTTATTGGTGTTATTTTTGTACCCTGATATCTCTCCATACTCTTCCAGTTTCGTATATAGTTTTTTTATTGAC
Organism: Narcine bancroftii; assembly: GCF_036971445.1. Taxonomy (NCBI): domain Eukaryota; kingdom Metazoa; phylum Chordata; class Chondrichthyes; order Torpediniformes; family Narcinidae; genus Narcine; species Narcine bancroftii. The sequence goes on from NC_091469.1 coordinate 431,308,902, forward strand.
CTATCTGGTTCTGTTAAATATACTATGATGTCATCTTCAAATCGGCTGATTTTATATTCTTTCTCTTTTATTTTTATTCCTTTTATCATAGTTTCCTTCCTTATCCACTCCATCAATGTTCCAATAACCAAAGCGAACAGTGAAGGGGATAATGGGCATCCCTGTCTTGTTGACCTGCTTAATTTAAAGTGATCTGATATATAGCTGACGTGGACTTTTACCCCCTCCATAAATCTTCGGCCGCGAAGCCAAGCCAAAGAAGACTACCTTTGCTAACGATCCATTTTACAATGCTCTAATCCAGTTAATAATTTTTTCCAGGGTAGTTTAAATTTCTGTAACACTTTAAACAAATAGTTCCACTCTACCCTGTCGAAGGCTTTCTCTGCATCTAACATAACAGCTATCATGGCATTTTATTTATTTGTGCTTCATGAATTAAATTGATAAGATTACAATCATTATCGACTGCCCGTCTTTTTTTAGCAAATCCAGTTTGGTCTTGCCTTATTAGTTTCGGTACACAGTCATTCAGTTTGTTTGCTAGTAATTTTGCTATTAATTTACAAATTGTATTCAATAATGATATTGGTCTTTATGATGTTGGCAATAGCGGGTCTTTTCCCTCTTTCAGAATTACTGTGATTATTGCTGTTTTATATGATTCTGGTAAGTTTTGGGTCTCTTCCACTGATTCATTACTTTTAGGAGGGGAAGGATTAATAGATACCTAAACATTTTATAAAACTCTATAGGGATTTTTTGGTGTTTTATGGTTTGGTCGTTTCATTCATATATCCTGTATTTCTTCAATTTTTTTAAGGGTTCTTTCAATTTATTTTGTTCTTCTATTTGTAGATGTGGTTATGGTTTGGTCGTTTCATTCATATTTCCTGTATTTCTTCAATTTTTTAAAGGTTCTGTCAATTTAATTTGTTCTTCTATTTGTAGATGTGGTAGTTCAATATTAGATAAAAATTCATCAATTTTGTCATTTTTTTCCTATATTTTCAGTTTGGTATAATTGTTTATAGAATTTTTAAACATTTTCATTAATCTCCAATGGATTACATATTGAGGTTGTGAGTCAGGGCGCTCTGGGAGCTGATAATCCACTCTTTGCAGCTGTTCATGAGAAGAGCTCAAAACCGAAACATGTTTATGTGCTTTTATCTTTGCTGCATACATAAAAGACAGTGTTTGACCTGTTGAGTTTCTCCAGCAATTGTGATTTTACTTCAACTACAGTGTCTACAGATTTTTGTGCTTTTCTTGTTTATAAGTCCTGATCTGTGGTGACAGAAACTTATCGATAGACATCTATCCAAGCATTTTAAGGTGGATGGACTGGGAAAAGACTGGTGTCAGACTTACACTAAAGTAAATGACCAAGTGAATCCATGTGATTCACATTGTATCTATAAATGCAGTTTCCCAACATCTCCATCTGGTGTTATCTTCTCATGACTGTCTACCAAACTCAGGGATCTTTCCTTTATTGGGAAAGTTCACTTTAGTTCACACAGTAAATTGTGAAAACAGAATTAGCAGCCAAAATGACTGCTTAGGCTATGGTCCCATTTTATAGTTGAAAGAGAAAAAAGTCATAAACTACCAGTATTTGTAGTGTGGATTATGGAGAGTCATGGGACCCCCTCCACCTAGAACCTGATGGGAATGTGGATTACGAAAGGGCATGTGATCTCTCCAACTAGAACCTAATTGGAAGTCACCTCACCTGCCAATCAAGGTCAAGCCTTGCCCTCAGGACAGTGCACACCTTGTCATTGGCCCCTTTAATTGCTTCATCGACATCTGGGCCAATCTCTCCAGCTGATGGTACTATAAAGCCCACCACATGTGAGCCATCAGTCTTTTTTTCTTGGATGAACTCTAGCTCCATTCCAGATTGAGAACTATGGGCAATGCTGGAGAGTCATTGTTAAGGTAGGCACCAACAAAGGGTGGAGAGGTGTAGTATTGTGTGTCTGGAAATTATTGTCCCTAGATTAGTTTAGATCAGAGGCATGCCAGCTAGAGATATCAAAGGGTGGTGGGTATCATATATTGTAACTTGATGGTGTAGCTTTCTATCCGTGAGTGGTTGCAAGTGTGTCATTTAATCCGGCAAGTGTATGTGTGTCTTTTACCCCTTTTGTGACTTCTCTACACATGCAAACAGCCATGTTCAGATTCATTGCCCTTGGGACTCATCGAACCGGTTTCACACACACAACAATATTGAAGCTGTTCTTTTGCAGATTTTATTAATGAGATATTCTCCAAAGATCAGAACACTGCCAAAAGATTTCCTGAAATATTTCTTCAGAATAAAATTCAAAATATGACATTAATCACTATGAAAGCAAAATTCATTTTTAGAAATAAAAGTATTTTCTTCCCAAATTAAAATACTTATCAAACTTTATATATATATTTGATTTTTCTTTGTTTTATTCAAATGACTTGATTTGAGTTACTGAATAACTTGAATTGTTGAAGATAAAATTGGTTTTTGAATAATAAGAAAAGGAATTAAAAAGATAACATTTAACACCTCAAAATTTTCAAGTCAGTGAAAGAAAAACATACAGAAAATATTTTATCACCTTTAAGATCTGGTTGAAAATTACATTCCAGAAGACAGCAGTAAATACACAGCAGTAACCAAAAAAAAATGGGGTAAATGAGTCAACCTTTTGTAAATCCAATCAGCCCAATACCAGATAGTCTCCACACACCAAAAAGTAATTGAGACTCTCCCTACATAGGTAATCACGTAGGGAATGCAATATGTTTACTTGAATCAGAAATTGACCCTTCTTATCTCTCCAGCTATTCCTGTCATTTTGCCTGCACCTCCACTTTCTGGTGAGGAGTAACGACCAAAGAACAAAATGCTCTGTGTTTTGTTGTGTTTAATGAAAAACAGGAAAGGATGATCTGCCTTAAATATTGGTGCAATGGAAAAACCAACAACGGTTGCAATTATTCCTGTAGCCGCAGCTGCTTCTGTGCCCTCTTCATTAACATCCACAAAGGATTTATGAATAACCTTTGACACAGAGAGATCTTTTTTCTCAGACATGCGAGAGAAATTGGCCCTTGACCGAGCAAAAGCGTTGATCATACCCATTGCTGAAAGTATTTCTTCAAGATTGAACTGATCTTGCAGTTTAAATCTGGGCAGGTGAACGTCAACTTTCCTTTTCATCATTTTTTCCGAGTTAATCAATGGGAGCAGTGTATTGTTTGCAAGTTCTCGTTCAAGCTGTCAAAAAAAAGCATAGTCATGAACTTAAAGCAAGCTGTTAGTTTACTGTGTAGCTTAATAAGGAAATTTAATTGTTGTGACACAATGTGGTAGCAGCAAGCAGACACAAAACACAAAAGACTACTACAGGCTTTATTCTGCTAAAAGTCTGGACACACCATAGAAACATAGAAGATAGAGCAGGAGTAGGTCATTCGACCCTTCGAGCCTGCTCCGCCATTCAACGAGATCATGGCTGATCTTAAAGTTCAGTACCCTGTCCCCGCCTTCTCTCCATAACCTTTAATACCCTTATACTGAAGAAATAGATCTAATTCCCTCTTAAATATATTTAATGAACCTGCCTCTACTGCCCTCTGTGGCAATGAATTCCACAGGTTCACCATCCTCTGGGTAAAGAAATTCCTCCTCATCTCGGTCCTAAATGGTTTGCCTATTATCCTCAAACCATGGCCCCGGGTTCTGGACTTTCCCATCATTGAAAACATCCCATCTGCATCCATTCTGTCCAGTCCTGCCAGAATTTTATATGTCTCTATGAGATCCCCTCTCAATCTTCTAAACTCCAGGGAGTACAATCCCAATTTGCGCAATCTTTCCTCATAAGTCATTCCTGCCATTCCAGGTATCAGCCTGGTGAATCGCCTCTGCACTCCCTCCATTGCAAGAACATCCTTCCTTAGATAAGGTGACCAAAACTGCACACAATACTCCAGGTGTGGTCTCACCAAGGCCCTGTACAGCTGCAGTAAGGTATCCTTGTTCCTCTACTTAAACCCTCTTGATATGAAGGCTAACATACCATTTGCCTTTTTAACCGCCTGCTGTACCTGCATGCTCGCCTTCAGAGACTGGTGTACAAGTACCCCTAGGTCTCTCTGCACTTTCCCCATCTCTTAATCTATTGCCATTCAAATAGTAATCTGCCCTCTGGTTTGTATTACCAAAGTGGATAACCTCACATTTATCCACATTGTAGTGCATTTGCCATGTATCTGCCCAGTCCCTCAATTTATCCAAATCACACTGGAGCTTCCTGACCCCCTCTTCCATGCACACAACCCCTCCCAGGTTCAGCTGTGGTGGCTCCCAAGTGACTGGCTCAGGAGGGGCTGGCTCAGGCTTATAATCGGGTTGGTGGATTGACAGACGGCCAAGTGGAGTCAGCCCCCAGGTGGTCCTTCTGCAGGTACGGAGATCATCCCCTTGTGGTTGTATCACCACATTCACCCCCTTCTTAAAATAGTCTTGGTGGGGGGGGGGGGGTTAGATGGTCCAGTGGCTATCAGAGTCTCTGTGACCATCGCAGGGTTGGTTCCTGGTCAAAGGTCGGTGAGGGTGTGGTGGGTGCCGGAGGGCTAGTCAGGTCTGGTGTGGTTGGGTCCAGTGCTGGGGCGGGCAGTGTAGCATATGTCCGTGGTGGTGTGGCTGGGTCAGCATGGATCAGCAGGAGAAGGAGGCGCTGGAGGGTTGGGGAGAGTGGTTTGGCCCCTTGGTCCTGGGAGGGCCAAAGATGCTTGTGATGGGGAAATTGCGTCGGATCAACGGATCAAATTAAAGCCTGTATTTAACGTTCACTCTGCTTCATGAGGTTGATGTCGGTCACAATTTAATAGAGTGATTTATATCCAGGATGGAAGCTACTCCTGTCCTTGCCCATGCTCCTGACTCCACCAAAACCAGATCTAAGGATCCAAAAATGGAGGTGTCCCCCACGCACATGCAGCCAAGTATGGACCAGGCGGGGTGCTGCAGGACAAAAGCCATGGCGCAGAGAGGGACTCACCCAGTGACCGAGGACTGCAAGAGAGTCAGAAGCATCTGGGAACAGGTAAAGAATGGCCCAGAGCCCTGTCTGTTAAGTAACTCTCTGGGACTGGGTCCAGCCACGCAGCCCACTGGGCTCCTGCTCGATAGTCAAGGATTGCGATAAGCGTGGGCAGAAGGCATACGGCAAGTATTCCTCCCGATCTCGATCTACTGCCAGGACCACAAGGACAGTCCGCTCCCCCAGAGGCAACCTCAGCTAACCCTGACTCCTTAGAAGGTGCACATGCTTCCCCAGGATCGAGTAGCCGCATGGGGAAGGGATCAGGCTCGGTATGTGCCCCCACTGCCACAGAATCGGAGACTCTAGTTCAGCCAGGTGCTGAGGCCAGACAGGCTGGAACTGGAACTGGACCCCCGGGGCAAGCACTCACTTCAACTGGTGGCAGAGGTGTTTCCTCAACTACATGGGGGTTGATGGGGCATTGGAGGAAGAAATACTTATGCTACAGCTTGGGGATTCGCCCATACTCCCTTATATGGGATGCTAAGTCCTATCAAGAGGCTATGAGCACTTTGTAGAGACACTATAATAAAGGGCACAGCGAGCTCCACTCCAGGCACAGGCTCATGACTACCTCACAGCCAGGACAACATATAGCAGCAGTATCCCCCTGGAGCGATCCAAGTGCTCCTTTTGCGGACAACACAAGCACCCCAGAGCTCTCTGCCCAGCAAGAGAATCGAGCTGTTCAAACTGCAGAAAGAAAGGGCATTAGGCAAAAGTCTGCTCCTGCCCAAGCCTCTTCTTATGTAAATGAGAGGCAGGAAAGCTCTGCTTCTTTCTCCTCAGGTAGACAGAAACAGAGTGCCACGTGCAGCCGGCCATGTTAGACAAAGGATGCCAGACAGAAGACACCACCATTGGGGAAGGAATATGACCCAGAGTTCTACTATGATCAGGACATTGAATACCAGAATGGAGGACATGCCATGCTGGGCTCCCTACGTCTGAACCAGACGAGTCCACACGATTTATCAAATGAGACTGTTATTATTAAAATTAATGGGTCGAAAGTAAATTGCCTGATGGACAGCAGGTGTACTGAAAGTTTCCATAGACCGGGAGCTAGTAGAGCGCCTTGACCTGAACACATATTCTAGTGACCAGCAGATTTTGTTTGTGTCCAACAGCCACACAGCTAAAATGTCACACTTCTGCAAGGTCATGTTGGAAATACAAGGTACAGAGTATGAGGAATTTAAATTGTTAGTTCTTCCCCCGTCTCTGTGCTCCGGTTTGCTTGGGCTGGACTTTCAATGTCAATTGGAGAGCATCACAATGGTACACAATGGGCCCCTTCCCCCCCCCCCCCCCCCCACCACTGCTCCTTAAGAACAAACAGCCAGCCCTGAATGTAGAGCCTCCCCTGCTATTCACTCATCTCACCCTGGACTGCACGCCAATAGCCACCAAGAGCAGGAGGTACAGGCCGCAGGATAGAGAGTTCATTAGAGCGGAGGTTTGCAGACTCCTACAAGAGGGCATTATAGAGAAGAGCTCCATCCCCTGGAGAGCCCAAGTAGTTGTAGTAAGGTCGGGGAAGAAGCAGCAGATGGTGGTCAACTACAGTCAGACCATCAATATGTTTACACAGCTGGACGCCTACCCACTACCACGCATAGAGGACTTGGTGAACAGCATTGCGCAGTAATAAGGTGTTCTCCACTATAGACCTCAAGGAAGCGAATCACCAGTTGCCCATTAGAGAGCGCAACTGCATGTACATGGCGTTTGAGGAAGATGGCAGACTGTACCAGTTTCTCCATCTCCCCTTCAGCATCACTAATGGGATGTCACTGTTCCAGATGGAGATGGACTGCATCGTTGATAAGTATCAACTCCAGGAAGTGTTCCCTTACGTTGATAAAGTTACGATTTGTGGCCACTCTCAAGTCGACCATGATACAAACCTCAAGCGCTTCTTCCAGGCAGATAAGGAACGTAACCTAACATACAATAAGGACAAATGCATCTTTCGCGCTAATAAACTGGCCATCCTGGGATACATAGTACAAAACGGGGAAATCAGCCCAGACCCTGCCCGCATGCACCCACTCATATAACTCCCAGTCCCTCATACACAGAAAACGTTAAAGAGATGTTTGGAACTCTTCGCATACTAAGTGGGTTCCTAACTATGCCGACAGGGCCCGCCTGCTCATAAAAGCCTCTGTGTTTCCCCTCGGCCCAACGTCTGTCAAAGCCTTTACAGAGATTAGGGACCTGATTGCAAAAGCAACCTTGCGGGCCATAGATGATACAATCCCCTTCCAAGTGGAGATGGATGCCTCAGATGTAGCACTAGTGGCCACACTGAATCAGGAGGGGCAACCCATAGCCTTTTTCTCGCGGACCCTACAGGGGTCAGTGGTGAGACACTCGGCAGTGGAGAAGGAGGAACAGGCCATTGTAGAAGTGGTGAGGGATTAGAGACATTACCTGGCTTGTAAGCGCTTCACTCTGGTCATGAATCACCGATCCGTGGCATTCATGTTCGACAACCAGAACAGGGGGAAAATTTTTAAAAATGACAAAATTTTGTGCTGGAGGATAGAACTGTCCACGTACAATTACGATATTCTATACCAGCCCAGGAAGCTCAATGAGTCCCCAGATACGTTGTCCATGGGAATCTGCGCAGGCCTCAATCACACATACTAGCTGCAGAGCTTGCATAATGAACTGAGCCACCCGGGGGTCGCTACATTGTTCCATTTTATAAAGACCCATAATCACCCATTCTCAGTGGAGGAGGTAAAGATAGTAAACAAGGGCTGTCCCACCTGCACGGAATGCAAACCGCAGTTCTACCGGCCAGACAGGGCTACATTGATAAAAGCCACCAAATCCTTTGAATGCCTTAGTCTCAACTTTAAAGGCTCGCTTCCTTCCTATGACAGGAACATTTACTTCCTTAATTACATAGATGAATACTCCCACTTCCCTTTCGCATTTCCATGCCCCAATGTGTTGACAGCCTCAGTAATAAAGTGTCTGCAATCTATTTTCAGCATGTCCAGCTATATACACACCGACAGGGGTGCTGTATTCATAAGTGCAGAAATTCAGCTCTACAAGCTACAACCCCAGGGGAAATGGGCAAGTGGAAAGGGAAAATGCCACTATTTGGAAAACAGTACCGTTGACCTTAAAGGCAAAAGACCTACCCATGGCCAGATGGCAGGACATGTTACCGGAGGCTTTACATTTGATACACTCACTCTTGTGTACTGTCACAAACACAACTCCACATGACTGCTTGTTTTCATTTTCATTTTCAAGGAAAGCCGCGACGGGCACAGTGCTGCCTAGATGGCTGATGGCTCATCTGGAAGTACTGCAGGCCCCACAAAATGGACCCGCTGGTGGAGCCAGTAGAGCTGAGGGTACGCGAACCCCCACTACGCAGTTGTTGCATTCAGGGACGGACGGGAAGATTCAGTAACCCTTAGGGAGATTGCGCCGGCTGGTATTGTGTATGATGAGGAAGGATCACAGACCCCAACAGACCAGAAAGATGGACAGCAGACATCAGGACAACCGACCATCATATCACCCCAGAACCAATGACCAATACACTCCCAACAGCCGGTACCCATCCGGAAAGCCCTACATCCCCTCAGCATACCCCCTACTCTGCAGCTGCCGAGCATCCATGCACCCTCAACCACCCAATGACAGGACCCCCTGCCACCAAATCCCTCACCTCCCCTGCCCCTGTACCCGGAAGGTCCAAGAGACAAAGGAAAGCCCACCAGATCCTGGACTTGTGAACTTGTGGGGGGCAGGGAATGGGGCTGTGTGGCCAAATTCCTTTAAGTGGGGGTGAATGTGATGATATGCCATTACACCACTAGGTCACTGGGGGCTACTGTGATAGTACAGATCTATCACCAATGTACATAGTGTATATAGTTACTGTATCTAGACTGTGCTTACAGCGATTGGCTGAGAGCTAAGCCACACCTATTGTCTGGGCCTTAAAGGGTTGTGTCCCTAGCCAGGTCGGATCATTCCGGACTGGTCGGCCACCTGTGAAGAGCTCCGGTCTTTTGCTAATAAAAGCCTTGGTTTGGATCAACAAGTCTTTGGTTCTTTCGACGAGCTCTACAATTTTATTAGCAAAAAGAATTTTTTTGAAAGGGATGGAGCGTTTAACTCGGCCAGAAAAACTTGATATCGACCCACAGTCAGCTACAGCCTTCAAAGCCTTTAACTTCTGGCTGCTGAACTTTGAAAACTTCCTGAGACTCATTGAGGTGGAGGAGGATAACCAGCGTCTAACAGCATTGCTGTCTATGGTGTCCTTGAGAGTCTACGAGAACATCCAGGATGAGACCACTTACACCGCAGCCATAAAGGTACTGAAAGGACTGTATGATCAACCGGTGAACAGAGTTCACGCCCGGCTTGTGCTTGCGTCGAGGAAGCAACAGCCCGGTGAGTCCAGCAGGGCATATTTACAAGTATTAAAGGCATTGGGCAAGGACTGTAACTGTGCGGACAAAACTGCTGCCGAGATCACAAATGACCTCGTCCGGGATGCCTATGTGGCTGGGCTCAGATCAAATGAAGTGAGGCTGCGCTTGCTCAAGCAAGGGGTAGAAAAACTAGAGGACGTGGCCCGGATTGCAATCACAATGGAGGATGCAGCCTTAAAGTCCACCGAGCTCTCTAGGGACTGGACCCCTCGTTCTGATGTGAGTAGAGTGCCCTTCTACCCTACCACCCCACGAGAAACTGACGGCCTGTCGGCTGCTGCTACACTGCCCCGTGCGAACCCGAAATGTTATTTCTGCGGGAGGGACAAGCACAGCAGGTCCCAGTGCCCAGCAAGAAAAGCCAGGTGCCAGAAGTGCCTTAAAAACGGCCACTTTGCTGCAGTCTGTAGGTCTAAAATGGCCGCCAGCAAACACAGTGCCTCGTGTGAAGCCCAATCGCCGCTATCCCATTCAAATTCTTCTTCCCCAGAGCTCTCGTCCAATGAGAGCGAGGGCTCCCCTGCACGGCAACGCCTGACGTCACGGAGACGCCGAACCCAGAAGGGGCAACCCACCCTCGCAACCATGGTGATGGCCCGCCTCTCGCCCCCGTGCGGAACACTCCACGCTACCGCCGCTGCTGCTGCCGCCACAGACACCCCCGGGGCCGACGCTGCTGCCGCCGCCACAGCCACCCTCAGGGCCGACGCTACCGCCGCTGCTACCGCCGCCACAGCCACCCCCGCGGCCAACCAGGTGCTCACCTTAGCATCCATCGCCGACGACCGCCAGGGCTCGACCGCCGCAACCACCGACCTACCCACCGCCAATCGCGAGCAACTACAAACCCCACTACTTACCATTCACCCGCCAACGCCGCCACAACAGCACTTCCGGGAGGTGCTCCAACCTGCTCCTCGAGCGTTGACTACGTCATCCCGTTGCGTGATGTCATCCCGTTGCGTGACGTCATCGCGCAAAACTCCCCTGTCAACTGCTTCAATAACATTAAACCAGCAATGCTCTCATCCCCTCACCAGAGCAATGGAACTGATTAAAGTGCATGGACACTACACCAATTGCTTATTTGACTCTGGGTCAACTGACAGTTTTATCCAGCCAGATCTGGCTCTCTGTTGGGGACTTGACATTATCCCCACTACCCAGAGGATTTCATTAGCAACGAGGTCGCACTCGACTGGGATAAAGGGGTATTGCATCGCCACGCTGGAAGTACAGGGCGTGACGGTCACCCACTTCAAATTATTCGTCCTTCCCCAATTGTGCGCCCCAGTGTTGCTGGGATTAGACTTCCAGTGTCAGTTCCAAACGGTGTCCCTACACTTTGGTGGACCCCACGCCCCCCTCTCGGTCTGCCATCGCCCCACTCCCGAAGCACCCGAGCAACCCGCCCCCGTGCCCCGGGGCCAATCCTGCGGCCTTTCCACACTCCGGATTGCCCCGCCAGCACTCTTCGCAAACCTCACCCCTGGCTGGAAGCCTGTGGCCACCAAAAGTCGGCAATATAGTTACGAAAACAGGCAATTCATTAGGAGTGAGGTGCGTAGATTGCTGGATGAGGGTATCATCGAACCCAGTTCAAGCCCCTGGAGAGCCCAGGTGGTGGTTGTCAAGAATGGGGAAAAACTACGGATGGTGGTCGACTATAGCCAGACCATTAACCGTTTCACGCTCCTGGATGCGTACCCCCTGCCACGCATCACGGATGTGGTGAACCAGATCGCCCAATACCGCATTTTCTCCACTATTGACCTACGTTCGGCCTACCACCAGCTCCCGATCCGCTGCGAGGACCGACCATTCACGGCCTTTGAAGCAAATGGGCGGCTACATCAATTTCTCAGGGTACCATTCGGGGTCACGAATGGTGTCGCAGTCTTCCAGCGGGAAATGGACAGGATGGTGGACCAGAACGGGCTAACCGCTACCTTTCCGTATCTGGACAATATCACCATCTGCGGCCACAACGTGCAGGACCATGACGCCAACCTAGACAAATTTCTTCAAACTGCCCGTCGGCTAAACCTGACTTACAATTTGGACAAGTGTGTCTTCCGGACCACACGACTCGCTATTCTAGGTTGTGTGGTGGAGAACGGGATAGTCATGCCAGATCCTGACCGCATGCGTCCCCTAATGGACTTACCCCCGACCCCCCCCCCCCCCCCCACATACCCAGAAAGCTCTCAAACGTTGCCTGGGCCTTTTCTTATATTACTCCCAATGGGTTCCACACTACGCCGACAAGGCGCGTCCTCTTATCAAGACCACCTCTTTTCCCCTCTCGACCGAAGCCACAGCGGCTTTCGATCGAATCAAATCCGACATCGCTGCTGCGACGCTGCACGCGGTCGATGAGTCTGTCCTGTTTCAAGTCGAGAGCGATGCATCCGACTTCGCCCTGGCAGCCACCTTGAACCAGGCCGGTCGGCCTGTAGCCTTCTTCTCCAGAACCCTCCAGGGTCCGGAGAGTAGACACTCCTCGATCGAGAAGGAGGCCCAGGCCATAGTTGAAGCGGTGCGTCGTTGGAGACATTACCTCGCTGGGAGGCGCTTTACACTGTTGACTGATCAACGCGCGGTCTCCTTCATGTTCAGCAACACCCAGCGTGGTAAGATAAAAAATGACAAAATCGCCAGATGGAGAATCGAACTCTCCACCTTTAACTATGACATCCTGTACCGGCCTGGTAAGCTCAACGACCCGCCTGACGCGCTCTCCAGGGGGACGTGCGCCAGCATACAGATGGACAGACTACGGAAACTCCATGAGGCGCTCTGTCATCCAGGGGTCACTAGGTTTGCTCACTTTGTCAAGGCGCGCAACTTACCCTACACAGTCGAGGAGATCCGCTCCATGACCCGAGCCTGTTCGGTGTGCGCTGAATGCAAGCCCCACTTCTTCCGTCCGGATAACTCACACGTTATCAAAGCCACCCGCCCCTTCGAGCGTCTTAGCGTAGACTTTAAGGGGCCCCTACCGTCGACCAACCGTAATACCTACATCCTTACAGCCATCGACGAGTACTCCCGCTTCCCATTCGCTGTGGCCTGCCCAGACACCACTGCCACCTCAGTGATACAGGCTCTTCACAGTATTTTCACCATCTTCGGGTACCCCAATTCTATCCACAGTGATAGGGGGTCCTCATTAATGAGTGCAGAGCTGCAACAGTACCTTCTGGAGTGTGGTATTGCTTCAAGCAGGACCACGAGCTATAACCCACGCGGTAATGGCCAGGTCGAGAGGGAGAATGCCACCATATGGAGAGTGGTTACACTGGCTCTCCGGTCTAAAGGTCTCCCCACCTCTCACTGGCAGGAGGTTCTCACTAGTGCCTTACACTCCATCCGCTCCCTCCTATGTACTGCAACAAATGCCACCCCCCACGAAAGGATGTTCCTTTTCCCGAGGTAATCCGAATCGGGAACCACTGTACCGGCATGGCTCACCGTCCCTGGCCCCGTCCTTTTGCGACGCCACGTCCGGCACTCCTTGGTCGACCGAGTGACTCTACTCTACACGAACCCACATTACGCCTACGGGGAGTTCCCAGACGGGCGGGAGGACACTGTTTCGGTGCGGGACCTAGCTCAGGACGCGGTAGACCCAGCAAACCCCCCAACTCCTTATTCTCCAGGCCCCGTGCCTCAACAGAAGGACCAACAGTACCCCAATGACCCGGGCCACCCTGCCGACAACACGACTGGGGAATTGAGCGACGGAGCAGTCGCACCCGACGAGCCCGCTGGCGACACCACTCCAGCGACCCCAATCCCGGCACCACGGCGGTCACGCCGGATGGTCAGACCCCCTGACCGCTACAGTCCTTGACCTACCCCTTCCTTTCATTCTCTCCCTCGTTTTTGTTTTTTTTTCCCCAGGGTCAATTCTCCAAGAAGGGGTGAATGTGATAGTACAGATCTATCACCAATGTACATAGTGTATATAGTTACTGTATCTAGACTGTGCTTACAGCGATTGGCTGAGAGCTAAGCCACACCTATTGTCTGGGCCTTAAAGGGTTGTGTCCCTAGCCAGGTCGGATCATTCCGGACTGGTCGGCCACCTGTGAAGAGCTCCGGTCTTTTGCTAATAAAAGCCTTGGTTTGGATCAACAAGTCTTTGGTTCTTTCGACGAGCTCTACAGCTACCACCTGACAATTGGAGCTCATGCTCCTCCTTTTGACCAGGGCTTGCACAGAGGCAAGACTTAGCTGTATATATCACTCTATTAAAGCTTGCACTTAACCTTCACTCTGCTTCGTGTGGTTGATGTCGGTCTCAGTTAACTAGAAGCATTAATGGATATGGGTGATTGGAGTTCGGTTAGAATCTTAGTGAATGTTAGAAACATAAAACAGTACAACACAGAAACAGACCCTTTGGCCCACCTTTTTTTTCAATCACAATTCCACCCTGAGCTAAACCATTCTCACATCTCGTTCCAAATTCCAGCTTTTTCCCTATATCCCTTGATATAAACTACTAACCTTCAGCTCCCCCAGTGATCCAGCCTCCACAGCTGTATGTGGCAATGAATTCCATAAATCCACCACCCTCTGGCTAAAGAAATTTCTCCTCATCTCTGTTTTAAATGGGTACCTTCTAATTCTAAGACTCTGCTCTCTTGTCCTGGATTCACCCACCAAAGAAAACATTTTATTCACATCTACTCTGTCCAATCCTTTCAGCATTTGAAATGTTTCTATGAGATCCCCTCTCGTTCTTCTATACTCCAATGAGTACAGTCCAGGAGCCTCTATATGTTCCTCATATGTTAGCCCTTGCATTCCAGGAACCATTCTGGTGAATCTTCTCTGTACTCTTTCCAACATCTAAGATAAGGGAGCCAAAACTGCACACAGTATTCCAAATGTGGTCTCACCGAGCTTCATCAACACCTCTTTACTCTTATACATTATTCCGCTTGAAATAAATGCTAGCATAGCATTCGCTTTCTTTACTGCTGATCCAACCTGGTGGTTAACCTTTACGTTATCCTGTACGAGGACCCCCAAGTCCCTTTGCACTTCTGAATTGTGAATTTTCTCTCCATCCAAATAATAATCTACCTGTTTATTTCCAAAATATACAACAGTACATTTTTCAGTCAGTTCCAAATGATTATTCTGCCTACTCCCTTTGACCAGCACCCACACTATGGTCCTCCTCTATGAATCTATCCATTCTTCCCTTAAATGTTGAAATCGAACCTGCACCCTCCACATCAGCTGGTATCTCATTCTATACTTTTACCCCTTACATATAACATATAACAATTTACAGTATGGAAACAGGCCATATCGGCCCTTCTAGTCCACACAATTTTACGTGAAACTCCACTAGTTAAACCTATCCACTCCCCTGCCCATAATCCTCCAATCCCCTCACATCCATGTACTCATCTAACCTCCTCTTAAATGACAGAATTGACCCTGCCGCAACTATTTCTTCCAGTAGATCATTCCACTCTCTGAATGAAGAAGCATCCTCTTATATTACTCCTAAAGTTTTGCCCCCTAACCCTTAACTTATAACCCCTTGTTCCAATCTCCCCTATTCTCAGGGGAAAGAGCCTATTCACATCTACTCTATCTATTCCCTTCATAATTTTAAATATCTCTATCAAATCCCCTCTCAACCTTCTATGCTCCAATGAATAAAGTCCCAATCTACTCACTATATGTTGACTGTGGAGAAGGACTTGGAAGTCAGCGAGTTCAGGAGAAGGAACAATGACTTCCTGGAGCGCATCTACATCATAAAGGTGTTGGAGATCATGCTATGTGTGAAGAAGTTCTCCCTCATGTTGCCTTTAAATAATTTTATCTTTCACACTTAACCCATGTGCTCTAGTTCTTGTCTCACCCAATCTCAGTGGATAAAGCCTGCCTGCATTTGCCCTCTCTATACCCCTGACAATTTTCTATACTTTGATGTTTCCTGGATTGGAGAATAAGTCATTGAACCAAGGTTGATAGTTTTCTTTTTGGAGCAGCAAAGGATAACATGTATCTTAAAAGAGGTAGATAAGATTATGAGGGGATTAGATAGGGTGGTTAGTTAGGACCTATTTCATGGAGTAATAAATAGCAATTACCAGTAAACTTCTGTTAAAGATGAGTGGAGGAAATTTTAGGGGAGATGTCAGAGGTAAGTTTTTTTTAAACTCAGAGCGTGCTGGGTGCTTGGAATGTATTGTTGGGGGTGGTGGTGGAAGTTGATAAAAGAGGGAAAATTGAAAGATTCTTAGATAGCCACATGGATGTAAGAAAAGTAGAGGGTTATGGGTGTGAGTTGAGGAAAAATTAGATTGTTGTGGAGTAGGTTTACACAGTAAATATCATACAATATCATAGGCTGAAAGGGCTGTACTGTGCTCTAATATTCTATCTTCTAAACATCTCCTTATTTTCCAAAACTCCACGGAATGATGTCCAAATGTATTCAACTTCCCCAATAACTCAGATCCTGAAGACCTGCCAACATCCTTGTAAATTTTCTCTATATTCTTTCAATCTTTTTGTTATCTGTCCTGTAGGAATGTGACTAAAACAAAAATGTCCATTTAGATGTTGAACAAGATCTGATCCTGTTCCTATAATCATCTTTCATTTACTTTTATGGAACTATGTAATGGAGATGACTATTTAATGATTAAAAATCCAGTGATCAAATCAGCCCAGGAAATCAATCTCTCTGTCTCTCTCTCTCTCTCTCTAAGGTTCCCCTCTCATTGTAATTGATCTTCTCATTACCTCTTCCAGTCCAGTTGTGTCATCATTGATGCCATCAGGTAGCAGTACAATCATGCTCAGTTCCTCCTGTTCATAAGGAAGCTCAAGGACACTGGTCTTGAGTTCCTCAATGTAACCAATTTTAAAGTCATTCGTCTGGAACATCATCTTTACTGATTTGGTCTCCCTCTGTGAAGAAAATAAAAAGTAACATCAGTATGAGTTTGAGGGTATAATAAATGTAAAATTTTGCTTAGAACTATTTTAACACCAGAGCAGCATACCTTGTTCAACTTGAAAGGGGAAACATAGGTGTCTTTTTCATCAAATTTGCTCTCCCACTTCCCTTTAAAGTAGATGGCATTTACAAGAACAAGAACTGTTGCAGGACCAACTGAATTCTCTGGCAGTAAATTTTTTATTTTACCTAAGTTAGAGATCATAAATTGAATGCTCCAGTTAACGTATGCATAAGTAGTTTTTAAACAAATTTGCCACTGACAAATAGGGGACTATTATATCGCATTGCAATGGCCATAAGTTTATGAACACTCCTCAAGTTGTAATCCTGTCCATAGACACAAAAAGGATTGCAGATGTCTGAATCTTGAATGAACAAAGAGAAGTTGGAGGGACTCAGTGGGTCATAGCAGATAAAGAGACCTGTCCCAAAATATGGACAGACCATTTTACTCCATAGATGCTGCCCGACCTGCTGAATCCCTCCAGCTGCTCTTTATTCACACCAGTCATCCAGGTGCCAAACTAAAATCCTGGACAAATGAGTTCAGATCTCACAATGGCAGTGAGAAACTTTAAAAATAGTGAAATAAAATGGAATTATAAAGTATAGCAACCATTAGAGTAAAAAGTTGGCAGAAAAACTTGGCTAGTTTGTGAATATTCTTTCAGGAAGGAATATTTTTGTCTTTGCCTACTATGTGGGATTTCACATCCATCTCACTGTGCCTGACTTTATGTGCCCTCTGCAATATGCTCAAAGGCCATCAGTTGAACCAGTTACTACTTCAATATGTTCCCTGTCTGATTTATAGCCCATTTGATGCTCGCATGAACCAGAAGAGATAAATGCACTCCAAATAGTGACAGGTCAATATAATTAGATGCCCAATGCAATAGATCCTTAATGGAGGGATAATTGGCCTCATAGAGGGCATTTAAAATGGTTTGGAGATTTGAGGGATTCAGTGGAACAGCGTCAGTGGCATTTCTCTGATGCTTTGAAGTGCATGATGTCTCTAACTTGTTTGTATATTTGAAGTATACAAAACTCTGAAATGAAAATCAGTGCTACAATGCAGACCTTGCGCTTTGAGCTGGGATTAAAGCCTTGATCCTTGAACACCTCTTTCCTGAGTAGGACACATGTTGTACTGACTACACAAGAGAATTTCATCACCGATGCTATATTTGCTGAGAGGTGGCTCCAGAGAGATGAACAGTGCCTCTCATTTCCTTTTCTAAAACATGACAGAGATCCAAGATACAAATTCAAAAATTATGAATCTTTCTGATCTGCGAGGTAGGCATGTCAGGGGATTGCAAAGTCAAAACAATTGTGATCATTTACTTCAGAGGTGTCACGGTACTGACTGGTGCAATGGGATGTTATTTGGTGAGGTGGATGAATCATTACTTTATCAGCATGAAGTGCAATTGTCTTTAAAAAGAGAATACATCTTACCCTCAGTCTTTTTTTCGACAAAAGTATTGATGTCATTCCTGGCAGCTTCTGGTTGTTTTAGAAAACTGACAGGAATCAATTTTGCCTCATAGTATTTCCAGCTGAGTTGTTGAAATTCCTGCAGAAAAGAAATAGAAATGTTTCAGCATTTTACACAGAACAACATAAAGTTTATTTCCAGCCAAAGGTGAAATCAGAACAGACATACATTTGTGAATCTTTCTACTGTTTCTGATGCATTTAAGGAGCTTTTGGAGGACCATTGTATGTGTTATCTCCTTGTAGGGGGGAAATGTGTGTGAACACATCCATAATCTCATTCAATTTTATTTAGTTGACCATTGGTCTCCACCTGATCCCTGCACCATGCCCACCAGACATCAATATGTATCAGTTAACTGATCATTAATTTGATAGGTCTGAACTATTAAGTTTTCTAAACTTCCACCGTCTGCCCCCAGGAGTCAGAGCAACCAGCTCAGTAACTACAGAGGAGCAGAGAAATAGAATAAGAAAATACACAGTGTTCAGTACTATACTTGAATTAATTTGTGAATTTATGTTAGCTATGTTTTATCAAGACTTTATGAACAGTTGTGATCATTTGTCCTCCGTTTGATCTTACTTTGAGAAAGTTGTAGGTTTCTTCTCCATATAAACGGTTGGCCAGTCGAAGAAGATAAGGAGCATCATGTTTGTTGATATGAGACATTAATTCCCTGAAACTTGCATGGACATCTGTTTCTGTGTGAAAATGCAGAACCTAAGATGAAAATAATGTTGAGGATGAGAGTCGAGGCTTAAGTCAGAATTAGTTATCAGATAGAATTCCCAGCTTTCGAAAAGCCCGCATCCCATCTTCATGTCACTCATGCAAAAATTTTCTTGTAATTTATTGATTCATGAGCAGAAATAGTACAAAAAATATAAATTTATAAATGGAGAAAAGGACATACACACCAGTTCACATAACTTATTCATAAATTACTATTTCTCAAGATGCTGGTAAGGCCCTTCTTCAATTGCCCTCAGGACATGGTGATTGGTTAATTTCTTGAACTATCGAAATTCTCCATTCTTAAGTGTGTTGAGAAGGTGGAAGGATATATCCAATGGATATGTGTTATTTTGTATTCATAAATGCAACACAATAAGGATTTATTTCATATACAAAGTTACAATACAGGAGCATGCCAATTACCTTAAATAATCCTGATCAGTATTTATGTCTCATACAAGCAAAATGTTGTAGCACATTCCATTTCCAATCTACCATTTTTGTTCATAAACTATCGAATCTAATCTTGGGCACTGTCATTATTTCTTCAAGATTTATTAACCTTGAAAGGGAATATTCCTATATTTAAATTGTTAATTTAAATGAAATTCATGGACTGCCTAAATTGCATTTGGCACTGTGAATGATGTTGTTTCTTCATTGGAGAACACATCCATTTAGGGTGCAAGTGATACAATGAGTAAAGTTCATCTGTTACTTTAATTTTCTCAACCCTCTCTTACTCTGTCCTCTTTGACTTCCATCATTCCAATCAAGTCCACAAAAGTTCAAGGGGCACCATTTTACCCTCTGAATGCAACACAGAACTCAACCATTTTAGATAACTAGTCTTTCCAATTTATATCTGTATTGGCAAGCTTTGAGCGAGATTTCATATTAACATTTTCGAATCTGCAGGAGTCATGCATTAATTTGACATAATTCGATCAGACTGAGAAGTGGAAAGCCAACAGGATTGGGTTGAATGACAAGATGTTATTTAACAAGTCTTCTATATTCTAACCCAACAAAACCCCACACAACAGTAAAGCCATGCAAAATGGACCCTTTCATTCCCTTGTCCTGATTTGCCCATGTTGTTAACCCTCACTTACCTTGGCCATCTCAACTGCAGTGTTCCCTTTAGCACCAAGGTACAGCATGCCCAGAGCAACTGAGATACTTAATGGAGACATAAACATGTTCTCAGTTTTATTTTCTTCATTTAGCTTTGTAAATAGAGCACTGGCAAATGTGTCATTTCCAGCAATTAGAGAATCCATTGCAGAGTCTAGAAGAAACAAGATGTGCTCAAAATGCTAATTTGTGGCAAAATATGTAAAGCAATGCTACTTCCAATTGGACTGATTTATGCAGACGTACTTCAATCAAAGATCAATGTTGGAATTGATTGGCAGTGTACATACATGACATTTACATACAACTCTGAGATTCTTTTTCTGCAGGCCAGGCAGAATTTCTAATTAATGTAACCTGTGCTCAAAGGAAGATAGAACTGTAAATAACTGGCTGTGCAAATACAGAAGTATAAATATACAGCAACAAAAAATGAGCAAAGCACAAGTCCTTAGATGAGTGTGTGTTCAGGAGTCTTATAATTGAGGGACAAGAAATATTCCTGCACTTAGAGACATGGGTCCTATGATATCTCTACCTTCTTCCAAATGGCAGAGCAAGGACAGAGTAATGCCTGGGAGGTATGGTCATCAAATATCTAGTTTCAGACACTACCTCAATTGAAATAAAGGATATTTGAACAACATTCTCAATAAAATATTGAAGGAATTTTGAAAATGCAGGTCATCTGTGGAGAGAGAAGCAATAATTTCTGTCAGTGATCTTGCATTAGATACAGCTGAATATTTAACATCAGCAGAAGGCCATTCAGGCCCTTGTGCCTGTTCCACGATTGCAAGAGATCAAGGCAGAACTTTGATCTCAGCACCATTTTCTATAGTAACCCCATCTCTATGAAATACAAATTCACATCTGCCTTGAATATAATGAACCAAACCTTTTGAGTCCTCTTTAATAGAGAATTCTAAAGTTCACTCTCCTCTATGTGAAGACATTTCTTGTCATGTATATTTTTGAAAGTAAACTTGTCCAGGCTGCACTTACCAATCTCTTCATCCCTTTAATAAATGTGACTGAACAGATCCATTGAATGAAGTTGTGCATAAAGTGAGAAGCGCTACAAGTTGTACTTTAGGAACAAGTCTCTATAAAAGCACAAACTGGAGATGGGGATGGGAGGGAGGCAGTACGTTTTGTTTGTCCTGCATCATACAATATTCCAACACACACAAGGAGTATGACATTGTGTACAATATGTACCCAATTGCATTTAGTGACTGGGCCTTGTGTAAACATTATTCTACATCATCCAACATTATACTGTGCAGTGTAATTTCTGAGCTTAGGTTTAAAATGAGCACAGATTCATTTAAGGCATGAGGATCCATTCATCTCATGCCCATATATTTCATTCACTGGATTCTGTTCACCATCTGGTTGCATTCATCTCTTCCTTAATGGTTCCCATAACCAGCTTCTTTCCATCCAACTTTACCACCTCTAGTCTTTGAGTCACTGCTTTTTACTCCCAATAGCTGTCTCCAACTTCACTCACCCTTCTCCATAATGGCTCAGTTCGCTTTCTTCCTTGTCTGTTTCCACCTACTCATCATTCTTCTATCCTCCTTTTTTCACCTATCACCTGCTGACCCTTGTCTTACCCATTCCCCTGTCCTCATTGTACTGGTTATCTTCCCTCTCCACTCTAAGGAACTCAAACCAAAATGTCAGCAACTCTTTTCCTTTCAGAGATGCCTCTCGACCCATTGAATTCCTCCAAAACTCCTTTGACCTCTTCCCACTGTCAATTCATTACTTTCTCTGTAACCAGCGAGACCAGTTCAATGTCACAAACCTATTCATGACTCAGCTATAATTTTAGCATTAAATTACCATCCTGATTGGGAAAAAAGCAACAGAATATTTGGTGTAAAAAGGGACATTCAAGGTTCTGAGTTTGAAATTGCAGCATATTATCAATCTAGTCCCACTGTGCCTCATCCGAGAGAGTACGATGCTGGTTGTCATAAATATAAATAGATCAAAAGGTTTTAAATCTTCCAATTTCAAATTAAAGACAATGTATTCTATTCACAAAAAATTATTCTTAAATATGTTAAATTATGCAACTTAGAGATATTAATTTTGGTCAAGAACTTCTACATAATTAAAATGTCCACAAGTGCCCAGTAAACCTATTGCATGAAGGAAGTTAATCTTCACCTATGAGGACATGTGTGCAATTAGAAAAGATAAAGAATTAATCTTTATCTAAACATGAAAATTAGTAACTAAAAACTCTCAAATACTTCCTTAATTAACATGTCATTGTCAATAATATTAATTTCCTTTCCTGAAAAATCTCTATGTGTTCAAGATTATTTGCTCTAGAATGCTCGGGATGTTTTAAATTATTATTTTTTTAAATTTAGACATACAGCATTGTAACCGGCCATTTTGGCCCACGAATCCATGCCACCCAATCTACACCCCAGTACATTTTTGAACTGTGGTTGAAAGCCCATGCTGTCACGAGGAGAATGTACAAACTCCTTACAGACAACACAGGATTTGACCCCAATTTTGATCTCTGGCACTGTAAAGGCATTGTGCTAATTGCTATGCCAGCCATGATTTGTTGATATATAAAGTGCCACATGCTCTATTCTTTTCATATTGAACTTAATAATGTTAGCATCAAGCAAACCATTTGGAAATAATAAAGATTTTCAGTGATTGTTTCAATATTTATCTGATTGTCTTTTCTGTTTATTTTAGTGTAATGTGTTCATTTATGTGTTAACAATTAAAGCCACCATGATTCTGTTACTTGTATGTTAGTTTCACTGCTGGTGCAAATCTGTGAGACCAAAAAAGTGCAAAATCCTTTGAGTGCTTCAAATTTGTTCTTGATGCTTGGATCCTGTTTGCTTTCAGCTTGTTTAAGGGATGTAATGAATGAAGGCATCTGACAAATCCTGATGAGACTCAATCTTATCCTAAAGCAATACTTTTGCATTCGCACATCAGCTCAAGTCAAGCAAGTAAAGGCATAAAACAATTCCTGATTTGACTTCACAAAGCCTTCCTGACTTTGTTCTTGAGTTTCTTCATGCATTTGTATGCTCCTTAAGTACCCTATTTGCTCTGTGTAGCCTATACCTGCTCTATACCTCTCTCTTCTTCCAAACCAGATCCCCAATATCCCTCAAAACCAAGGTTTCCTATACCCGTTAACTTTGCCTTTAATCCTGACAGAACATATAAATTCTATATTCTCAAAAATTCACCTTTGAAGGTCTTCCACTTACTTTGCACATCCTTGCCAGAATACATCCTTATCCCAATCCATGCTTTCTAGATCTTTTCTCATTTCCTGCAAATTGGCCTTTCTCCAATTTAGAATCTCAACTGAAAGTCCAGACCTTCTCTATAATTAACTTGAAACTAATGGCATTATGACCCAAAAGTTGAAGCCAGAGAGTGGTAGTGGATGAATCTCCTTATCTTCTCACATCTGGACTACACTAACTCTCTATCTTCTTTGGCTTGGCTTCACGGATGAAGATTTATGGAGGGGTAATGTCCACTCTCTATACACTGGTATTAGCCAGTCCTTCCTATCCCACTTGCTTTCAGTTCAGAATACCATAGCTTGGGTCCCGATAGGTGCCAATAAGAGGGACCATATCACCCCAAATCCCCAATGCAGCTCAGAATCAACTTAAATCTACTGCTATTTACATATAAGGCCCTCAACAACCTTGTTTCCCCCCCCCCCCACCCCATATCTCCATTCTGCTTCCACCTCACTCCACTCCCAAGCGGCTCAGACCAGCTACTGCAGGATGCCTGGCTGTTCCATGCACTAAGCACACACAAAAGGGAGACCGGGCCTTTGTGACTGTGTTCCCCAAACTGTGGAACAGCATTCCCCTGACCATTAAACTAGCCCTTTCCCTCAACCGATTTGAATCCAGGTTAAAAATGTACTTTCCGTCATTAGCGCTTAATCTCTGAAACCCTTTGTACATTCCAAACCTCCGACTGTGTTGCACTATTCACTGCAATTGTGGTTTATTTATTATGTCTGTAAATAGTTGTACCTTCCTCAATTGATTGCCTTGGTTTGTACGGTACCTTTGTCAATGCAGGTTGAAAAAATATGCTACATAAATAAAGAACTTGAACTTGAAATTGAACGCTTCTCAGACTGCAGGACTGTGACTCGCAGTGTGCCTCAGGGATCAGTGCTGGGACTATTGTTGTTTGTCATTTGTATCAATGATCTGGATGATAATGTGGTAAATTTGATCAACAAGCATGCAGAAGACACAATGATTGGAGGTTTTGTGGACACCAAAGAAGGCTTTCAAAGCTTGAGAGGGATTTGGGCCAGACAGAAAAATGGGCTAAAAAATGGCAGATGGAATTTGATGCAGGCAAGTGTGACATGTTGCATTTGGAAGAACAACCCAATTAGGACATAGATGGCAAATGGGAGGACACTGAGGAGGGTGATAGAATTAAACAATTGGAGAATATGGATACATAATTCCCTGAAAGAGGGGTGACTGGCAGATAGCATTGTAAAGAGAGATTTTGGCATATTGAATCATTATTCAAATTTTAATATCCAAAGGTTAATGAATATTATTTACTCTCCATCAAATACAATTCCAGAATGTATAATATCATTAGATGCAGAAAAGACTTTTGATGCAGTGGAAGGGAACTATCTGTTTGAAATTCTGGAAAGATTTCATTTTGGCCCTGGTTTTATTTCATGGATTAATTTGATTTCTCATGCTCCTGTTGCTGCAGTACTTACTAATGATCAAAAGTCCTCTTTCTTTTAATCAGTTTCAAGGAACTAGACAGGGTTGTCCATTCAGTCCTTTATTATTTAACATAGTCTTCAAACATTTAGCACTTCATGTCTCCAGTGATATTCGGGTATTAACAGAGGAGATGTAGTTCATAAGGTATCTTTATATGCAGATGATCTTTTAGTATATATTTCATATCCTGAGAAATCTATTTTCTCAATGCTCTCATTGCTTTCCCAATTCAGTATTTTTCCAGATATAATTTGAATCTCCACAAGAGTGAACTATTTCCAATGAATATGCGTATACCTTTTAGTGTGGTTAAAGAACATTTTACATATCTTGTGGTTAAGATCATTTAAAAAGTTAAAGATATATACAAATGTAATGTTCTTCCTTTGATTGACTATGTGAAACAAACACTATGTGAAACAAACACTTTGTAGATGGTCTCCTTTGGCCATAACTTTAATAGGCCATATAAATACTATCAAGATGATAATTTTACACAATTTTTTGCATATATTTCAAGCAGTTCCAGTTTTTATTCCCAAATCATTTTTTGACAATATTGACTCTAAATTTTATTATTCTATATGGAATAACAAGAATGCTAAGTTGAGTAAATTTAATTTGTGCAGAAATTAAAGAAAGATGGCATGTCTTTACCTAATCTTAGATTTTATTATTGGGCAGTTAATATTCATTGTATTATTTTCTGGGTATATTATTCTGACAAACCTGAATGCCCTCATTGGACTGATTTGGAATTGAAATATGTAGAGGTATTCATTAGCTTCCTAATTGGGAGCTGCTAAGATTATTACTTAAACATACATTATAGATTTGGTTTGAATTTCACAAATATTTGATTTAAAATATTTTAGTTTATTAAATCCTATTTATCACAATTATTTTTTCTCATCATCTATAATGGATCAAGCCTTTTCTTTTAGAAAAGCAAAGAAATTGTCTATTTTTCAGATCTGTTTATAGATGGATGTTTAATGTCTTTTGATATAAATACCTATTAAATATAATATACCTAAAGTCATATCTTTTTAGATATTTCCAAGTTTTTTAAATAAGATATTAACTACCTTTCCTATATCATATCAACCTGATTTGGTTGATACTCTTTTTCATTTGAATATGTAATATTTACAATAATTTACTAAAATTGCAATTGATTTCTAATGATAAACTTAGAGGAGCTTGGAAATTGGAACTTCAGTCATTTCAATACCACTTTATTATGTGCTCAATGCACATTGATTCAGTTTAAGGTAGCACATCGGGTTCATATGTTGAGAGATAAATTGCCCTTCCTAATTTAGTCCTATGTGCGTAAATCACAAGTGGCCACATTAACACATATGATTTGGTCTTGCTCTATATTGGAGAAGTATTGGACAGATATTTTCAAGATTTTGTCAATTATACTGGGTATAGATTGCAACCTAATCCATTGACTGCTATTTTTGGAATAATAGTTCCAGAGGTGGGTCGAGTTCCCACTTCTGCAATTCAGGCTGTAGCCTTTTCTAGACTATTGGCCAGAAGAGCCATTCTATTTAAATGGAAAGATTCTAATTCATCTAATCTGATGCAATGGCTTTCTCAAGTTATGTCATGTACCTCTGTTAAACTTGAAGAGACTTGGTATCATTTTTCAACTATTTTCATATGAATTAATTTGTATTTTGACTTTACCTTCCAGACTGTTTTGGATTTCTGTTGTTTTTTTTATTATTAGCAAAGATCAGTTAAATAGTTTGTATTGATCTGTTGGAGTGAACTCTCCAGCCTTTTTTTTTTTGCTGTTTTTTTATTTATTTTTGTAACAGATGGGGTTTAAATAATAATTTTTTCACTTTTTTAAATATTTCAAATTGAGGAGAAAGGGATAATATTGTTCAATATGTTATAATATTGTTCAATATTTCTGTATTCTATTCTCCTCATGTATTGTTTACTAATAATATGTTTAATAAAAAGATTGAAAAGAAAGAAAGGTAAATTGGATTAGCAAGTTTGAAGATAACACAAAGATTGGAGGTGTTGTGGACTGTTAGGAAGGCTTTTAAAGCTTGCAGAGCAAACTGGACCAGGTGGAAAAATGGACTGAAAAATGACAGATGGAATTTGATGCAGACAAGTGTGAGATGTTGCATTTGGACGGACAAACCAATAAAAAGACTCATGGTAAATGATAGGGCAATGAAGAGTGTGGTAGAACTAAACAAACTGGGATACATCATTCCCTGAAAGAGGGGTGACAGGCAGATAGTATAGTAAAGAGAGATTTTGGCATATTGGCCTTCATATATCAAAGTATTTAGTGTAGGATTTGTGATGTTATGGTAAAGTTGTATAAGACATTTGTGAGGCCTGATTTAGACTGTTATGTTCAGTTTTGATCACCCACCTACAGGAAAGATATCAAATATTGAAAGAGTGCAGACAAGATTTACTAGGATTTTGTCTGCACTTCAGGAACTGAGTTACAGGGAAAGGTTAAACCAGTTAGAACTTTATTCCCTGGAGTATGTAACCAGGGGAGGTTTGATAGAGGTACTTAAAATTATGCAGTATTGACAGAGTACATGTAGGGATGCTTTTACGACTGAGGGTAGGTGAGATACAAACCAGAGGACATAGGTTAAGGATGAAAGGAGAAAAGTTTAGGAAAAATATTAGTGGAAATTCTTCACGCAGAGTCATGGAAGATTGGAACAAACTGCCAGCTGAGGTAGTAAATGCGTGCTCAGTTTTAACTTTTAAGAAGAATTTGGACAGGTGAATGGATAGGAGGGGTATAGAGGGCTTTGGATTGGGTTCAGGTCAGTGGGATTAAGCAGATGAATAATTTATCGCAGACTAGAATGGTCGAATGGCCTATTTCTGTGATGTAATATTCTATGGTTCTATGACCAGGATTCAGTTGTTAGAATTTGGTTTTTAATGAGCATCCGAGCTGAGTCATTTCATAGTCGCAGTCATATTGCACCATAATGAGCTGTGTTTCAACATGTCCATGCCAACATTTTAAGCAGTTTCCCTTATTCCATTGAACATATGCTTTTCTGCTTTGCTAATTTAAGTGACATTCTGACTACTTTATAATGTATTCATTACATCTGATTCTACCCAATCTTCGGGCAGCATTTCCAGATATCGACCAATCATGATGTTAAAAAAATGTTTATGCCTCAGATCCAGTTTAAACCTATATCTTATATTTGACATTCCTTCCATGATAGAAAGATTTTGACCATCTCCCATTATCTATGCTGTTCATAGTCTTACACACTTATATCAGATGATCCTGCATCCTCCTTTGATCCAGAGAGAACAATCTCTCCTTGAAATGTAACTCCTAACCAGATAACATTCTGGTGAATTTTCTCAGCTCAATCACATCATTTCCAGAGAGTAGCAACCAGAACTGCACCCTGTACTCCAAGTGTGGCCTGAGAAGAGTTTTGTTAAGTTGCAATATAATGAATGTCCCAACTTTGTAATCTTTACCATGAACTATGAAGACAAGCCTACTATATGCCTTCTTTACCACTACATTGACTTGTGTTCTCACTTTCAGGTTAACATGCACTTGGACACTTGGGTATCTCTGTTCATCAATGCTCCTTCATGCCCTACCACTTACTGTCACCTCACTGTTGTTGGGATTAAATTCTGGTAAATGTGCCGCCCAATTAAATACTGGCTTAGACTACAATGGGTAATTTTGCATACATTTCTGAGCATCTTGCTACCTGTGGGGAAATACAACTCCTGGCTTTCAACCGATATTTTCATTTGCCCTAACATAATTTTTCTAGCATCAAACGTTCCTGAATTAGATAGACCATAGTGTAACAAGCAAAATTCATTTGCAGTGAGATTTTCAAATTTACCACGCTGAGACATGACTGGCTAGAAGTTAATTTCACCTTTTTTGTTCTGTTACACACATGCTGTTTAAAGCAGCAACCCCAAAGTTAATGCATCACAAAAAAAATCTGAAATTGAGAAAACTATCTGAAGCTCAGTGCCATATGTCCAAAGTAATGATACAATGGGAACGGTGGGATTCCTGCCCTGAGCTGTATGAACAAATAAATTCCAATCAGCATATCCTTCCCATGCTAATCACAGGATAGGACAAATAATTCCAACTATAGTCCTGTTGAAAAGGATGCAATGGCAGTTCAAGAACCAAGAGGAAGCAATCATAATGATCAACCCCAAAACAATTGATGCCCTGATTAAGTCGCATGCATCACACCACTACAAAATGCAATGTGATCAAGACAGAGGTCACTGAATGTATTCTTGAGGATTTATATGGAAATGCATTGATCAGAGAAGCGAACCAGCTGATATTTTTAGGAACTGGACATTAGAAAGTATAATTGTAGATGTGTGTAAGATTGGAGATAAATTAACTGATCTGAGTATAACACATGACCTGTGAAATCATCAAGTGAGGAAATAAAGCAGGAGAAATGGACACAGGCACGTTTTGTCAAAATCTGCAATGGGCAATATTTCCTCTGAAAATTATTACGGGCATGAAGTATCTCATGCTAAATTACTTTCATGCATTCTTTGTGTATGATAAATGACATCAATAGATCCAATTTCCAGCCTGACAGTTCTTACTGAAAAACAAAAACCTGTTTTACTAACCCAGTTTCCCCAGAAACAAGGCAGCTGAAAACACCAACATTTTCCATTGAGATCAGAAAGCAACTGCAACTTCAAAATCAGTCTCACCTACATGCCTGGATTGCTCTGACCATGGAGGTCAATATCACTCACAGCTTTCTAGCATAATCCAAACTGCTCAGCTCAGTTTGCTCCAATAGGGAGGGACCCTGATCTCCATAATCAAAGCCAATCTTTTCGACCCACAGGAGTAGTCATGCTGGCTACTTTTCCAAATTCATTGTTTGAGCTCAAAGACATCAAAAGCAACTCTTTGCCAGGGATGCCTGGCTGAAAGGCCTGGAGAGACATCAACAGTACCTTGAAAAATAGTGTGCCTTCTACAGACACAATAGTCCACCAACCTCTCCAGGTGCCTTTGACCCACAGGGAATACCCTCCCATTAATAGTTGTTTGCATTGTGAGGTCTCTCTATGAGTTGCCTTCATGCTGTACTAAAAGCCTACATCTCTAAGAACATCCAAAACTTCAATAAAAATGCTCCACCAAATATGTTAGCTTCAATGCAGTATTATATATGAAAACTAATACTATTCTGTCATCCCATTATTAAATGCTGCTTCAACATTACAAGGAATTTCTCACCCTTGATCTCCATGTTTTACCTCTCCTTTTTGGCTCTATCTAGTTTTAATCTCTTTTGCTGCCCAACCTGCATATATGTTTATATCTCTCTTTCTCTTTTCCCTTTCTCCCTTTATCATCTTTCTTGTTCTACTCATCCTGGTCCAAGAGTGAAGTTCAAGTTAAATTTATTATTATCTTATTTTACAAGTACCACCTGACTAAACAGTATTTTCTGGTGCAAACCACCCGAACAAGCAACAAATATAACACACATACAAAAGTACGATACATGTGCAGTACATATACAGGAGCTCCTCTGCATAGGTTTTGACTTACGATTTTTCAAATTTACAATGCTGTGAAAGTGAGACGCATTTAGTAGAATCCGTACTTCCAATTTTGAATTTTGATCTGTTCTTGTGCATGTAATATGCGGAACATTCTCTATTGCAATGCTGGGCGTTGGCAGTATTTTCTGGTGCAAACCACCCAAACAAGCAACAAATATAACACACATACAAAAGAACGACACATGCGTAGTACATATACAGGAGCTACCGAAAGAAATAGACACACACACCGAGAGCAGTTCAGTTTATACAAATGTTTCTTTCTTTTTCTTTGGCTTGGCTTCGCGGACGAAGATTTAAGGAAGGGGTAAATGTCCACGTCAGCTGCAGGCTCGTTTGTGGCTGACAAGTCCGATGCGGGACAGGCAGACACGGTTGCAGCGGTTGCAGGGGAAAATTGGTTGGTTGGGGTTGGGTGTTGGGTTTTTCCTCCTTTCCCTTTTGTCAGTGAGGTGGGCTCTGCGGTCTTCTTCAAAGGAGGTTGCTGCCCGCCGAACTGTGAGGCGCCAAGATGCACGGTTTGAGGTGATATCAGCCCACTGGCGGTGGTCAATGTGGCAGGCACCAAGAGATTTCTTTAGGCAGTCCTTGTACCTTTTCTTTGGTGCACCTCTGTCACGGTGGCCAGTGGAGAGCTCGCCATATAACACGATCTTGGGAAGGCTCCATTCTGGAGACGTGACCCACCCAGCGCAGCTGGATCTTCAGCAGCGTGGACTCGATGCTGTCGACCTCTGCCATCTCGAGTACTTCGACGTTAGGGATGAAAGCGCTCCAATGAATGTTGAGGATGGAGCGGAGACAACGCTGGTGGAAGTGTTCTAGGAGCCATAGGTGATGTTTATTACAAATTCAAAAGCTGATTTCACTCTACAATATGCAAGCCCTTCCCAACTATACTTATCAATGCTTGGACTGGTCCCAACTGCCGAAGCGAGGCAACGACCGCACACTTGTAGTAGGTTGTCGGGGCGCCGGTAGCACCTATTCCCAGCACAGTAAGAAAGATAAGCGAGGAAGCTAGCATGCTTAGGCTTCTATCGAATAACGTAATTTTCAGCTTATCACTTTGAATACAATGGTTTATTTTGCATCAAGGCTAGGCCTCTGACAGTCTGTTACCAAAACAAGCAGGAAGATTAAATGTTCTTGGTACACAGATGTCCTTTCGTCAGATAACAGCATCTCTGGCCCCTTGGTGGAATTTAGCTTATGTCTGCTGATTCTAAAACACAAGCAGGTTCTCAGCCTTCCAGAACCCAGAGCTGCAAGTTTAAAAACACAGGTTAGAATCTTCCATTACATTTTACCCCTTGGTCACAGGCTGTCAGACACGAGACTTGACAAGCATAAGAGTACAAAAAAGAGTAAAAGAGAAATTAAAACTACAATAATCACAAAAACAAGCAATAATGCGAGCAACCAACGGAGAATATTGTGGCCCAACCCCCCAAATGTACCAGCTAACCATGAAAAAGGATTCCAACCAAGGCTCACATTATCCTTGTTGGCCACAATACCCAGACACTGAAGCTCACGAAAAGATTGCCTTCCCGGAGAAGTGCGAGCCATTATCAGACTGAATCTCTTCTGGTACATCATAATGAGAAATTAAATGATTTAGTCCTTGGATAGTGCTAGCTTGGTCAGCCGTCTTGGTGGGAAAAGCAAAAATCAGGCCCGAAAAGGTGTCAACCATTACTAGGGCGTAACGTTTACCCATACAGTCTGGCATAGGGCCTATGTAATCAATTTGCCAAACCGCAGCTGGGCGAGCACCCCATTTTATTCGGCCATGCGGACCAGGAGGAACGACACGGGACTTCACAAGTTGACATTCTGGGCATGTACGCACGACCATGCGGACATCATCCTAATGGACGGGTAAAGCATGCGTACGGGCCCACATAGCTGATCCCTTCTCCCCCAAATGACCACTCTGTTTATGTGCCCATTGAGCCTGGGGGACAGTATCAGCACGGCTGATAGTGGCAAGCTGATCTGCAACTGCATTATGTTGAGCCATGTTAGTCGCCACATTAGTATGGGCATCAACGTGATACACAGTTATCTCACGGTGGTGGGAAGCATTCCACAACAGCTGCCACAGCTCTTTTCCCCACACTGGGTGGTCATGTATCATCCAGTCATTCTTTTGCCAATCAGGCATCCATACCACAAGTCCATTAGCCACAGCCCAGGAATCAGTAAAAAGGCGAAGAGGGTGATCATGGGGATCTAGTGGTAAAGTGACTGCCTTCAACTCAGCATACTGACTGGAGCCACCATCCCCCTCCTCTGATAAGTGAGTTCCTGACTTGGGATGGTAAGCCACTGCCTTCCACTTTTGCTTTCCTTGCACCCACCGGCTGCTACCATCAGTAAACCAGGCATCCTCTTGTTCTGCTTTCTGTACCATCTCTTCCGTGGCCCCTTGGATTATTACATCATCAGTATAATGGTGAATTGAGATGGAAGGGGATACTGGCACCGCCTCTAAATCATGGGCAATTAGGCAAATAGTGGGAGAGTGTACATAACCATGAGGGAGGCGGTGGAAGGTATACTGGCGCCCCTTCCAGGTAAAGGCGAACTGATCCTGTGAGTCTTCAGCTATAAGAATACTGAAGAACGCGTTAGTGAGATCAATGACAGCATACCATGTTCCCGAGTTCCCAGTAGCAATGTTTTCAATAAGAGTAACAATGTCCGGAGCTGCTGAAGCAAGTGGTGGGGCATGTTTGTGCAAAAAGCGATAATCAACTGTCATTCTCCAGGAGCCGTCCGGCTTCTGGACCGGCCAAACAGAGCTATTAAAGGGCGACATTGTGGGCCTCACTACCCCTTCTTCTTGCAAAGCATCAATGGTGGCACTAATCTCTTCTTGCCCTCCAGGGAGGCGATATTGTGGAATGGACACTGGTTTCATGGGGGGTGGCACCATCACAGGATCCCACTTAGCCTGACCCACTACTAGTTTTTTTGTAATAGTCCGAATTCCAAATGCAAATCCCCCTTGGCTAGTATTAAGGGCTGTACCGGCCAACATATTAATACCCAGGATACACTCGTCAGTTCCAGCCACAAGGGCATGTAACCAGATAGGGGAAGGGCTGTCACCCACCGTGGCACGGACTTTTATTTCCATTGCCAGAGTGACCGCTCCTCTCAACCCCTCTATTCGAAAGGTCGGTCCAGTCCAGAGGTCGGGGTTACCCGGAATCACCGAGTGCTCCGAACCGGTATCGACCAAGACCAAGTATTGGCGGTCATTACCCCCACCCCAATGGATTGTTAATGGTATGTAGGGCCTTGGGTCCTCGTGTATCCGCTGTATCTCAATGGTGTAGACACGGGAGCCCTGCCCACACCTTCATGCTTTAGTAGGGTTTGGGGGCTTCCAGGCCCACATGCCACTATTATCCATAAGAGCCTTGTTAACCATTTGTTGTACCTCATCACGGGTAACTGGAGCAGGAAAAGCCTGCTCGATAGAAGCAGCAGGGGGAGCAGAGGGCACAGCTGAGCCAGGAGGACTCAGCAGCTGGGGATGATGTTCCACTGCTTTTCTCTTATAAGGGCATAAAGGACTGCAGTAGGTTTCCCATCAATATCACTTTTAGGTACGCCTAACTTTAACAAGGTTAGAAAAAGGTCCTTCCTTGTTGGTCCGTTATTAGCAGCAGCCCCTCTCCCTTCATCCTACTTGTCTGATTTAACCTGGGTTGAACGTGAGTGGATTTTACCTCCCAACTCTAATTCTCGAAGCCCAGATAAGGCATGCACCGCCTCAGACACAGGGTGCCCAATTAGCGGACTAGTTACGGACAGAACCAGCCTCCGTGTAGTGAGTTGGTTGAACAAACCAATCTGGTATGCATTCCAGCCATGAATATCTCTTCATCAGGGCTCCCCCCATGTACCCACAGCCTCAAACGCCCTGCATACAAGGCAGAGGCCAGGGCCTGTTGACGAATTACTGCTACACCCTCCTCTGGGGTTCTCCAATTGTTCTGCAAATGTAAATCCTAATCTACTGGTGATGGGTATACTCGTAGCAGGGCATCCCCTAGAGTAGTATGTAAGTAATCCACCTCTCTTCCTTTACCCCGCAGCTCAGCAGTGTCCCTGATATCAGTAGTCAATGTTCCTAATCCCAACAATTCCTCAGGGGTTAAATATGCATTCCCCCCTCCTTGTTTCCAGACATGCAGGAGCCAGGCTGCCAGAGTTTCTCCTGCCTTTTGCCTAAATCGATCTCCAATAACAGCCAGCTCTTTTATAGGGAAGTCACGTATCATTGACTGTTTCCGACCCCTGTTCCCACTTTGGCCCGCAGGGACCTCCACCCAGTCTAGGGGAGGAGGTCGAGGCCATCCCGTAGAGGGAGTAGGCCATAGAGCATAAGCAGGGGTTTGGGTGCTTTCCTCTGGATCTACTTGGGAGATCGGGGTATCTATCCCTTCAATCTCTACCCTTACATCATCCCCCCTTCTGTATGTTTGGGAAGTCTGCTGCCTTATGGGGCGGGCATGAACAGCAGGTGGAGAGGGCAGTATGTTAGGCACATGCTGAGGAGTCTCTGCATTATTACCATTGTCATTCCAGATATTCCCATCCCAATCCTCAATTACATCAGGATCGTCACCATTCATTATCATGGCACGAATATGATATGGATCGGGTTCTACTCCTTGCCTTTCCTTATCTGCATAGAGCTGCTGCCAGAGTTTAATATTACGGCAGATTGTTTGGACATGCTTATCTTCCATTCTTTGGCTCTGTCCTGACTGGTGCGAACAATCTCACTCATCATGGAACAGTGTTGTCGCATGGCTTCTAGCTCCTCCTCTAATTGCTTTCTCTTGCACTGAGATTCTACTTCTCTTTGAACTGATTCTGCTTCACGCTGAACGGAGTGGCGTAAGGCTGTGGCCAGCAACCAAAAACCATCCGTCAGCGTCCCCTTTTTATCAGGAAATTTTCTTTCTCGAAGGAGAGTGGCAACCCGCTCTCCCAGAGGTGCACTTGATGAATCTAATTTCTCATCCCAACTAATGGGTGGTCCCAACAAAGACAGGGTATTGGCCAACATTCCAAACCCATCGTCTTTGGAAGTCCATCCAGGAATCAAGAACTGCTCAGGCTCACCCCTTTCTTTCGGCGAAACATCTAGAGAGCAACCCTGCTCGCTGCGCCAATTGTCTTGGGTAAACTTATACCTCTCATTTTGTTTGTTTTAGATTGGTCACAGTGTTTGAGCTATCGAAAGAAAATAGACACACATACTGAGAGCAGTTCAGATTATACAAATGTTTATTACAAATTCAAAAGCTGATTTCACACTACAATATGCAAGCCCTTCCCAACTATACTTATCAACGCTTGGACTGGTCCCAACTGCCGAAGCGAGGCAACCACTGCACACTTGTAGTAGGTTGTCAGGGCGCCGGTAGCAGCTTCTCCAACTCCCCTGACCGGGACGTTGGCTGGACTCCAGAAGTTCTTCTTCTTGCTGAGAGATGTTGCCACCTCTCAGAGAGTCTCAAACTTCAGCAGCAGGACCATGGCTTATATTACCCAAAAACTGCTTACCCAAGCACCTATTCCCAGCGCAGCAAGAAAGATAAGCAAGCAAGCTAGCATGCTAGGTTAACGAATAACATAATTTTCAGCTTATCACTTTGAATACAATGGTTTATTTTGCATCAAGGCTAGGCCTCTGACAGTCTGTGACCAAAACAAGCAGGAAGATTAAATGTTCATGGTACACAGATGTCCTTTCCTCAGATAACAGCATCTCTGGGCCCTTGGTGGAATTTAGCTTATGTCTGCTGATTCTAAAACACAAGCATGTTCTCAGCCTTCCAGAACCCAGAGCTGCAAGTTTAAAAAAAACAATAGACAATAGACAATAGACAATAGGAGCTGGAGTAGGCCATTTGGCCCGTCGGGCCAGCACCACCATTTTAGATCATGGCTGATCATTACCATCAGTACCCCTTTCCAGCCTTATCCCCATAACCCTTAACTCCGTTACCCACAAGAGTCTTATCTAACTCTCTTTTGAACATAGTCAGCGAATCCGCCTCTACCACCCTCTGTGGCAGAGCATTCCACAGATTCACACTTCTCTGGGTAAAAAAATGCTTTCTCATCTCCGTCCTAAAGGGCCTACCCTGTATTCTTAAACTATGCCCTCTAGTCCTCGTCTCCCCCATCATTGGGGGGAGACAGCTGCCCAACCTGCATGTATGTTTATATCTCTCTTTCTCTTTCCCCTTTCTCCCTTTATCATCTTTCTTGTTCTACTCATCCTGGTCCAGGAGTCAAGTTCAAGTTCAAATTTATTATTATCCTATTTTACAAGTACCACCTGACTAAACAGTATTTTCTGGTGCAAACCACCCAAACAAGCAACAAATATAACACACATACAAAAGTACGATACATGTGTAGTACATATACAGGAGCTCCTCTGCATAGGTTTTGACTTGAGATTTTTCAAAGTTACAATGCTGTGAAAGTGAGACGCATTTAGTAGAATCCGTACTTCCAATTCTGAATTTTGATCTGTTCTTGTGCATGTAATATGCGGAACATTCTCTATTGCAATGCTGGGCGTTGGCAGCAAGCCACACCATTCACTCAACTATGCGCACAGTCAACACTTAACAACATTTGAAATTCAAAACTCTTCTCCAACAGGGATTTCCCCCTACTGTGCTCTTTCCAGAACATAAAAAGCAGAGGTGGGGATCCTTTTGAATGTGAGTGCACTCAACAACGGCACACACCAACACCATACACAACTCTTTATGGGAAAACCGGTGGTCCTTGTCACCTACCCAAACCTTGGTCTGGTAGTCTTGACTGGGAGCCCCCCCCCCATCCTGCTCCACATATTCAAGCACTTCTAATAATCTGATGGCTTCCAGGATGAATTCCTGGTTGCCATTCCCATGAGAGGTAGGACCACTAATTTTTGTAGTCTGCTAGGACATCAGTCACCTTTGTGTTCTCAGGGAAATGGTACTTGCTGGCACAGGGAAAGCAGCGGCGGCCCCGGCCCTGGTCCGGGCAGAGGGTAGGCGGCGGCGGCCCCGACCCGGGCAAGAGCAAAGGGGAGGCGGTGGCCCCGGCCTCGGTCGAGTGAGGCAGGTGGAGGCCCCGATCCAGGCAGAAAGTGGGAGGCGGCGGCCCCAGTCCGGGCACAGGGAAAGCAGCGGCGGCCTCGGCCCCGGTCCGGGCAGTATGGACCGACCTAGGAGGGGAGGCAGACCCCTCCAGCCCGGGTAAGAAACCTGCATAGGAGAAGGCCACTCCGATATAAAACCTACGACCCAAGGACCTCGCTGCCACATCCCAGCTTGCTTGGCCACGGCACACGAACCATGGGTGTAAAGGGTGGGGCCAGTACTGCGCGCACTGCACTCCACCTAAAAGCTCCTTTGCGCAGGCCCGAGGACAGGTCCACGTCCTCCCCCTCCACGTCCTCCCCCTCCACGTCCTCCCCCTCCACGTCCTCCCCCTCAAAAGATGCTCCCTCTCCATAAATCTTCGTCCGCGAAGCCAAGCCAAAGAATATCCCCTCACTAATCGTGTTCCATTGTGGCCAATTGTATAGATCCCATTCTAGCAGAGTGGTGTGTCGGGCTTGCACTGCAGTCACCACCTGATCCCATAAGGAGGAGCCATTGCCGAATCTTTCAGGCAGTACCCACAGGACATTATTAATTGCTGGTCTGATAAGCTACCCAAGCTGCTCGCTTCCTGATGGGAGGGATTCACATTGGGGTCCCCCTCGTCCCACGGCAAGGTGTTCACGTGGGCATTGGCCATATTGGTCAGTCAGCACAGTCAGTTTTCACTGAATATTCCTGTGTCACTGTGGTTTTACAACAGCCATGGGCATGTCCAGCAGAGGTCCTCCCGTGACAGATTATGTTATATTTTATATTGTATATAGATATGTTTTAAAGGAGATAAATTGTGGCAGGTTTTTTTTAGTGTAGGTCACATGCAAACACTTCAAAACACATCTCATTTAAAATGCCGGAGCTCTGCACTAGCCAGACAGTCCAGACTCCAAGTGCCTTTGCAAAAACTTTGAAGAATTGCTATAAGGATTTCACAGTTCTACAGTTCAGCAGCAGCATCTGGAA
Source organism: Narcine bancroftii (assembly GCF_036971445.1). NCBI lineage: Eukaryota > Metazoa > Chordata > Chondrichthyes > Torpediniformes > Narcinidae > Narcine > Narcine bancroftii. Next base: position 431,347,474 of record NC_091469.1, read on the forward strand.
CTGGAACAGGACAAGCTGGCAAGTTTGTGGAAAAACCTCATTTTAAAGATGGGTTGTGAGTTCTTAGTTCAGCCTGTACAAAGCCCTTGTGGTCCATACAAGAGGAGATGGCTGGCTGTATAATGGTTCACTTGAAATAAGGGAAACAAAAAGGAACTCTGTGATGACCTGAAAGAAAGAGGTTATCATCTGGAGAACCCTGATGGGCAAGTTTCTTCGACAAGACACTGAAGTGCTGATCAGAAGGAATCAGTTGTGGGTGTCCAACGAGCAACAAATCTCTCTCTGAACACTGGCAAGAACCTTGCTGAGTGGTAACCATTTACCTTCCAAACTCCAAAGCCTAGTGAAATTCATAAATGTTAAATTCTGTGCACAGTATAAAATTTGCCTGAAACCAGTGAACTTGGAGGAGTGAAAAGTGAGATTGGACTGTGAATTAAAGAACTTTTCTGAACTTATACACACATTACATACATGTGTGCTTAGAATTAGAAGGGGGTTAAGTTACGTTAAGTTAGTAGTAATATGTTAGAGTTTGATCCTGTTTTCATGTTTAAAGATAATTAAAAGCAACTTTTGTTTAATTAGCCATTTGTCTTAGTGTATTTCTATTGCCGCTGGGTTTGGGGCCCTCTGGGCCCATAACACTCCCATTCTCTGATGCTTGTCTGTTCTGTAGAGTCAGTGGAATGCCTTGGTGGTGGATCTGTGACTGCATGGTCACCAGTCTAGCCTGCAGGATTTTGGGTGTGAGGGAGGGAGGATGCCTGGGCAGATTTAATCCTCTACACTCTCATCACTGCCCATCCACATGGCCCCCTCCACCGATCATGTGTCAAGCCCATCCGCTCCTACATCTTGCAGTCTTACCGCCATATTTTCAAAATCTACACATTTATTTTTTTCATTTAAACATTTAGATATATTTTAAAACAATTAAGATATCTAAATAAGACTGATCAGCCGCCAGTTCAGTAGGCATTTTCCCTGGTAGCTGAGTTGGAGAATTTCTATAAGTTCGATGCAATACAGAAATTTACCAGCAAAGAGTAGCCAGCAGGTTCTGGACTTCATTTTTGCTCAGAATTCCTCAATTTGTTGGCACTGATGTGGGAAAGTCCTCCCAATTTCATTTCAAATTTTTGCATTAAAGTCCATTCTATTTTTAATTTCCTTCAATCATATTCAAAATGTACACAATATACATTTTTTAAATGACTGTCTTCAGATTTTTTTCAAGCATAAATCAACCAAAGTAGAGCTTGTAATATTGTTACACATTTTAAAAATGAAAATGCACCCAATACTGAGATCAAAGTGTCAATTTTTTTTTCCTTGACATCGATAAATGGAGTTTAATAGCATTTTAAATATTCAAGTTGGTTTATTTCTGCTGCAGACTGGGCAGTAACTAAATATAACTGCAAAGGCAATAATTTAGCCTCAGTTGCAACGGCTGATGGTCATTCACAGGAGAAAGTTAACATGATGCTGAAAGTGGTAAGAAGTGCTAGTCTGCCACCAAGTGGTGGACAATATGTTTGCAGAAGGATCCAACTTCTCCAATCATTCAGATCGAGTTCTCCCCCTGCAGCCACAATATCCTAGCCAGAGTTCAGAGGCAGAAAAATAATAGGTTCCAGCATTAACAACCCCATTTAATGTTATGGATTTTTATTTCACCTTGTGACCTTAAAATACCACTTGTACAGATCAACAGAAGTTTAAGCGTAACAGCATAAGGTTATACAATGGAGTTGTAAATGGAAAACTAGGTTGTGGGAGAATACAGATGGGCACAGATCAACTGGAAAGCTGGGTGGAAAGAATTTAATTTGGACATGTGTGAGGTAATGTACCTTTGAAAGTCAGCTTCAGGGAGGTGACACAGTAACTGGCGGGAGTAACCATGACTATCTTAGGAGAGTTTTCCCTCAAGAAGAGGGAGGTAACCGCCCCACCACTTCACCATGAACTCTTACGGGTTCTGTGCCATAGAGGATGTACCTCCACACTGGAAATGCCTGCAATGAAGAAATGACGGGCGGCAAAACTGATCCCTCGAAGCAACTCCAATAGCCGTATGCGACCCAGGTAAAGCCAGAGGATGAGAACAAGCCTGAAGACAGCTTCAACAGAGATTCTGTCTAGCTTTAAATGCAGGCTTGGTAACTTAGGTTGCCAGGGTCTGCACGATATTGCTAGAGAAGCGCTGTGGTGCTCCAGCCCCGGAGGAGCACTGGAACAAATTATTCCCATCTCTGAGTGGCAGAGATTCAAAGTGACTAAGGACTACAACCCGGTTGTAGATACTATTGAAAAGACATTTACGAGTTTTAGACTGCAATGTTGGGAAAATCACAGAAATAAATAACATGATAACTGTCCGTGTGATTGTTCACACTGGATGCCTTTTTAGTGTGCAAGTACCTGAGTGCAACAGTCCCGGTGGTTGGACATGCACTAGAGTGGATGGCTGTCGTGAATTTGTCTGGTACAATTTACACTACAGGCTTCATCCAAAAAGTTGCAGTGCAAGCTAAATCACGATGCGGGAATTGACTCAAAATTCCTGCACATTCCTTTTTAGACTGCCCGTATATCGGCAAAATTCCTTGATTGTGTCGTTATATGCCTGCAGTCTAAAAACCATAAATTTCCAATGAAATTTATCTTCAGTTCCTTGCAAATTTTAATTTATTGTCACAATTTTTGGCATTGTAAATCAATATTGCCGAAGTAATTCTTAAAAAGCTATTGTGACAATATACAGTAAAATGCTGGTATCTGGAACCCATAAACTGATTTTACCAAACGTCAGATATTAACAATTTCAGTGAAGGACGATTTAATATGAATATTTATTTATTATATATCTATTGTTTGTTACAGTGATATAGAATTACAATCTATCACATCCATTTCAATGGACTTAAAGAATTAATGGATGTTATATTGTTCAATAAACTATTTTACCTGTCAATAGTAGAGATTTATTACATCAGTTTCCCAAGCAAATCTCTTAGTTTCCCACTGAGAACTGAATGATTTTTCTTTAAAGATGAAGCATCCATTTGATTACTGTGGAGAGGTTAAACAGAACAAAGAAAATAGACCAATATGGCACAGGATTAGCCTCATCAGCCCATCATGTCTGCACTGAACATATTCCCAAGTTAAAGTATAATTCAGCTGCTTGCATATCATAAATTGAATCTGTTCCCCACATATTCCTGTGTCCATCCAGAAACTTCTTAAATGTTAATATTGCAACTAACCCATTCTAAGTACCTACCACAGTCTATATAAATTACTTGTCTTGCACAACTCCTTTCAGTTTACATTCCACCACATCCATCTCAATGCATGTCCTCTCAAATGTTGAGTTAAGGATTCTGATTGTCTACCCAAATGAAGTCCCTCATGATTTTATAAATGTCTTACAGGTCTTCCCTCAGTCTGCTACTCTCCAGAGAAAACAACATCTCCCCAAAGCTCATAACCCAGGATCAGCGCCAAGAGGGAAAATCCCCATGCCGTTCTGGTGCTAATGCTGTCATATCCTCTAATCCAGACAACAACCTGGTAAATCTTTTCTGTGTATTTTCAAAAGCCTCCACATCCTTCCATAATGAGGTGCCCAGAAGCATGCAAAGAGTTTCTTTGAAGACTGGTTGTCCTTTAAATTAATTAGCTCCACATCCCCTCAAGATGTTTGCATTTCTGTAATTTTACTGACAATTGCTTTAACATTTAGGAAAAATTTGCATTCATTCACAGTTATATAAATCAGATCTACTCTAATCCAAGGGACCTCAATATACATTAGGACAAATTAGAAATGAACATATTTTTCCTAGTTAAAATAGCTTCTTGCTTTTTGTCATCAACATGGTATTTTAAGTTACTTAGGAGAAAGATCTCTGGATTCTTTGGTATATTGTTTTCTGTTATTTTATTTAATATCTGATTGAGATCATCCCAAAATTTTTCTACTCTCTCACATGTCCAGATTGCATGAATTGTTGTTCCCATTTCTTTTTTACATCGAAAACATCTATCAGATATTATTGGGTCCCATTTATTTAACTTTTGCGGTGTAATGTATAGTCTGTGTAACCAATTATATTGTATCATACGTAGCCTCGTATTTATTGTATTTCTCATCGTTCCAGAACATAATTTCTCCCATGTTTCCTTAAGATAGCCCTAGCCGTAGCAAAAAAATGTATTATGTCAACCTGGAAATTGGAAGATAATTTGAAAATACAACAATGGTATATAGAAATGAATAAATGTATTCCATTAGAAAAAAATAACATATAGTTTAAGAAATAATATTGAAATATTCGAACAAATATGGGAGCCTTACATTAAATACAATAGTGAAAACCTACCGGGGACAAACATTACCTAAGTTGATGGAAGGAGAAGGAAAGAAAAGAATGGACTCAGTAGAATTTCTGGTGTATTTTTGTTGAATGACAACATTGTCTGACTGGTTTAATGCAACCTAGATTGTATACCTAAAATGGATGAGGGGGGGGTGGGGGGGTGGCCTGGGAGGAGGGAGGGGGGGGGGAGAAAAAGTCGCTGTATATGTGTGAAAAAGAAAAAGTGTATATCATGGCTAATGTGATTTATGGTGTGAAAAATAAAAAATTTTTAAAAAAAACATGGTATTTTAAGTCTGTTATTCTCTCCACAAATACTGCCTGATCTGTTGTGTATTTTCAGAAAGTTCTTGATATATTTTAGATTTCTAACACTTTCAACATGTTCTTTTTAGATTACTGTTTTTCCTACTTCATTGGTAATGCAACCAGATTTTTCCACAAGACAAATCTCCTGCACTTCCATATAATTACAATATAGGGTTAAACATTAGGAAATTAAAATGAATTGTAATATTCTCTTCCAAGGTTAGTAATTCTGGAAGAAATAATGATAGTGTCCAAGATTAGACAGTTTATGAACAAAAATTGTATGTTGGAAATGCAATATGTGTCAACATGATTACTACTTTTGACTTGTATGGGACATATATACTGATCAGGTTTATTTAAGGTAATTGGCATGCTCCTGTATTGAAACTTCATTTCCTATGAAATAAATCCTTATTGTGTTGCATTTATGAATACAAAACAATACATAAACATTAAAGGCCATAAACATTAAACAGAAATAGTTTACATGCTTTCAAATGGGAATTGTTCTTTGGCCTCAATCTCAGGTGAATGTCCTGCAATATCCAATTAGAGACACCAATGAAATTCAGATTATAATCAACTATTGGTCCATTTCCTGAATTTTGATGATTGCAATATGTTCATCTTGGGTCATAGAAGTGCACATTATTTTACACTCCCTTTGATAATCTTGTCTATTGAATCAATGGATTTCATGGTACCACAAGGCTCCAAAAGTAAATCTGGTAATTATAGGCCTGTGAGTTTGACGTCGGTGGTAGGTAAATTCATGGAGAATGTTCTTAGGGATGGAATTTACAATTATTTGGATAACCAGGGACTGATTAGGAGTAGTCAGCATGGTTTTGTGCATCCTAAATCATGTCTAACAAATCTTATTGAATTTTTCAAAGAGGTTACAAAGAAGGTTGATGAAGGGAAGGCAGATGATACTAAGATTGGTGGTGTTGTGGACAGCGAGGATGGTTTTCAAACCTTGAAGTGAGGTTAAGGCCAGTTAGAAGAGTGGGCTGAAAGATGACAGATGGAATTTAATACTGATAAGTGTGAGTTGTTGCATTTTGGTAGGAATAAACAACAAATGTTGTATATGTTAAATGGTAGACTGTTGAAGACTGCAGTAGAACAAAGGGATTTACAAATTATGTGACATAATTCCATGAAAGTGGAGTCACATGTAGATAGGGTAGTATTTTGATCTTCATAAATCAGAGTATTGAGTACAGGAGTTGGGATGTCATGTCAAAGTTGTATAGGGCATTGGTAAGGTCAAATTTGGAGTACTGTGTGCAGTTTTCATTGCCAAATTATAGGAAGAACATCAACAAAATAGAGAAGGTACAGAGAAAATTTACAAGAATATTGCCTGGGTTTCAGGGTTGGAACTACAGGGAAAGGTTCAACTGGCTAGGACTTTATTCTCTGGAGCATAGAAGATTGAGGGGTGATATGATAGTGGTATTTAAAATTATGAAGGGGACAGATAGAATAAATGCGGATAGACCTTTTCCATTACGATTAGGTTCATACAAGGGGACATGGATTGAGATTGAAGGGGGAAAGTATAGGGGAAACAGAAGGGGGAATGTCTTCACTCAGGGGGTGGTGGGAGTGTGGAATGAGCTGCCGGCCAAAGTGGTAGATGCGAGCTTGATTTTAATATTTAAGGAAAAGGTGGATAGATATATGGATGAGAGGGGTATGGAAGGTGATGGGGTGGGAGAATGTGTTTCAGCATGGACTAGAAGGACCCAACTGGCCAGTTTCTGTGCTGTAATTTGTTAAATGGTTATACAAAAACAGATAACTGTTAATCTGCAATTCTGAGTAACCCCTTCTTGCAATCACCAATCCAATATTTCACAACTGTTTATGTAATACTGCAAGTTTTAGACACTGGCATTGCTAAGCACATAATTATCTGAGAATAAAATATAAAATTCTGCCTCTGTATTAAAACAAATCAGACATGTAAGAAGAAGACGTTATCATATTAATTATGAATTGCTTAAACTTCTATTTCCTGTAACTGATATATGTAGAATTGGCTGAGCTGCGGGTGCATGGTCAATCTGGTTTTGATCAGGGAGCATTTAATTCTGCAAATGTCACAATACATAAGGTGTGTCTGGAAATTTGAATGGATTACTTACCTGTGCATGTAATCAAAACAAAGGTCCTTATGCAATAAACTGATTCAGAGCGCAAGAACTGACAAATTGCAGCACATTTCTTTATACCATGCATTTTACAAGAGTGGATGCAAAATTACTGTGACTGTGGGGTTTAAAAATGAAACTCTCAATTTAATCAGCAATTTTTTGAAAAAATATATGTTAATGATCTGAGTATCTCAACTTACTTCGGAATCAATGAAGTGGCCAGCTGGTCACCACACAATCCTTTTGCAGTTGTCCTTTTAGAGCAAACTTTATCTCATTCTATGGTTCTATTTTTAAGAATAAATTGGATAGATACCTGAATGGGAGAGGTCTGGAGAGTTATGGACTGGGTGCAGGTCAATGGTAATAATGTTTTGGCACAGACTAGAAGGGTCAATTCTTCTGTTTTCTGAGCTGGAGTGTTCTATGGTTCATTTTAACTCCATTTGCTAATTGAATATATGCACACCATTTAGTTGGCTGCCAGGGTAAATAGTTGGTAACAGCTTTCATTTATTAATAACAGCAAGTTATTTAAAAGGGTGCAAACACTGATTAGATGAGTGAAGTGTTTAATTCAGTAAGGTGAAGGATCATTGGATTTATCATCATGTGACTGCAAACGCTGCAGAAAGCTGAGAGAGAGTGTGCTGGATGGATCGGGAGTCAGGATATAACCTAGTCCTAAACTGACATGAGAAATAGGGAAGTAATCATTATCTGGAGCTGTGTTGATCAATGCAGGGCTAAATACTCAAAGATGGAATTTGATTGAAATTGCATCAGGAATAGAAAGGCACTGCTTTGTTTCTATAAGGATTGTGAATTGATCATTTGGCCCCTTAAGTTGACCAATGGTTCAATTCATGCTGAAGTTTGACATTATTTCCAATGTTGTTTCCTGCCCTCCTCCAAGAAAGCAACCTGAGTGGGGATTGGGGAAGGGGCTATGGTGATATGGCTATATGTACTGGCTGACCCGCCCTCTGGGTGTCTCCCTGCCTTAGCTGCACCCTTGATCCTTCCCATGTGACCCCTGGCCATAAAGGTTGAGTCCCCTCTCCTTCCATCACATTTTCCTAGCCTAGACCCGGGCCAGAAGTCTCTTGCTCAATAAAGCCTATCATTCCCCTCAGTCTTCTGTCTGCGTCATTATTGGGTTACTGATAGTGCCCAACAATTTGAGCAAGATTTTAGAACTCTCCGGTTATGGAGAAATTGCTGCGCCCTGAACGGCTGGAAGTAGACCCCCAAGTCCCGAGTGCATCGGTACTCTTCGAACAGTGGGTGAACTGTTTTAATAATTTCCTCGATACTGCTGTGGAGGTGATCGACTCAGATGAAAAGAAGCTCAAGATCCTTCAGGCACGAGTCGGCCAGAAGGCCTACCTGACCATCCAAGTCTGGATGACCTACACCGAGGTGATGGCTGAGCTGCGGGTGCTCTATAAACCCAAGGTGAACTCGGTTTACTCCTGTTACCTGTTGGCGTCCCGGAAACAGCAGCCTGGTGAGTCTGCCAAAGAGTTCATCTGGTCCTTGGTCACACTGGGAAAAGACTGTTTGGGGATTTTCACGGGCCCAGGCACGATATTGCTGAACCAGTGCGTGGAAGAGCTGATCAGAGATGCCTTTGTGTCAGGGTTGAGGTCAGACTACATCCGGCAAAGACTCCTTAAGGAGGACCCGCTACCTCTCAAAAAGGCAATCGAACTGGTCAGAACTCTGGACTTGGCCCAGCACCAAGCAGTGTCGATCGTGGGCAGAAGTGGGCCAACTGTGTACATTCCACCACGAAGGCCATCGGCCTGGGACTTAGTGGCAGGCGTCAGCGACCCAACCGCGGCTGCAATCATGCCGACCACATCGTCGAGATGCAACTTCTATGGGCAGGCCAAGCACGCAAGGCGCCTCTGCCCCACAAAAGGAGCAACGTGCTTGGTCTGTGGAAAGAGGGGCTACTACCAAAGGGTCTGTAGGTCCCGATCACAGCCAGCAAGCAGTGAGGCGTGTGTTCCTGAAGAGCTTCCAGTGCTGACCGCGTGCACGGTGAGGGGAACGCCATCTTACTGGCCACCACTCCCAATCTCGGCACCTCAGCCTACCACGCTAATGATGTCACTTCCAACCACCTCAACTCTACTTCTGGCTTCTTTTTCATCCAATGCTGCGTGATCAACTTGGAGGTCACCATCTTGGGTGGGCCTCCCCACCGATGACAACGATGAAGGAACACCACTCCTCACTTCAGTGACACTAAATCAAGCAGGTCCTCATCCAATCTTGAACTCAATGATGCAGATCGAGGTGAATGGACATAAAATTAACTGTCTTTTTGATAGCGGCAGTACGGAAAACTTCGTACACCCCGATGTGGTCCAGAGACTCTCCCTCTCGGTCTGATCCATGACCAACAGATGAGTATCCAGGTGTATTGTGTAGCGTTGCTGATGGTGGTGGGGGGCGGGTGTTATAATGACTTTGTGTTATTAATCATTCCCTGCCTCTGCGTGCCAATCCTCCTAGGCCTTGACTTTCAGAGTCAGTTTAGGAACGTGATGATGGCGTTTGGAGGCCCCCAACCACTGTCGACCATTCGCAGCCCTCAGCATTTGGGTGATGATCCCCGACTGGATGGCCAGTCCCTGTTACCGTCCTGTAGCCCCAGCACCCAATCTCCGGCAGTCAGTCCTCTGTACTGTCCAGCAGTCCCAGCACTCTGTCCCCAGCTACAATCTGTGGCCTCACCACCTTGAGGGTGCCCCCTTCGTCGCTGTTCGCGAACCTCACCCCGGATTGCAAACTCATCGCCTCCAAATTTCGGCACTATTGCTCGGAGAATATGCAATTTATCCGGTATGAGGTTCAGCGACTCCAGGCGGAGGGGATCATAGCCCCTAGCACCAGTCCCTGAAGAGCACAGGTCCTCATGGTTAGAGGGGCAGGCAAGCCCTGGATGGTCATTGATTGTAGTCAAACCATCAACCGCTTCACCCAGCAGGATGCATACCCGCTCCCCTGAATAGCCAACTTGGTCAATAAGGTTGCCAAATACAGAATTTTTTTGACTATTGACCTCAAGTCGGCTTACCACCAACTCCCCCTCCGTCCGAGTGATCGAATCTATGCCGAACTCGAAGCCAACGGGAAACTCTTCCACTTCCTGCAGGTGCCCTTCGGCGTTACTAACAGTGTTTCTGCTTTTCAGAGAGTAATGGATTAGATGGTGGAGGAGCACGAGCTGACGGCAACATTCCCCTACCTCGACAATGCCACCATCTGCGGCCATGATCAGCAGGACCACGACGCAAACCTCACCAAGTTCTTGCGTATGGCCAAGTAACTTAACTTGACGTACAACAAGGACAAGTGCGTGTTCAACACGGAGCGCCTGGCCTTTCTTGGATGCGTCATGGCATATGGTGTCATTGCTCCCGACCCTGACCGCATGCGACCACTTCTGAAACTCCCTGTCCCAAACACCCTGAAGGGACTGAAAAGATGCCTAGGGCTATTCTCATACTATGCACAACTACCCCGATAAGGCCCATCCCCTAATTCGGTCAACCACTTTTCCACTATCGGCAGAGGCCCAAGCTGCTTTTAATCAGATCCGTGGGGACATTGCTAAGGCCATGATGCATGCTGTGGCTGAGTCCATCCCCTTCCAGGTGGAAAGCAATGCCTCCAACTTCACGCTGGCCGTCACATTAAACCAGGCAGGCAGGTCAGTAGTATTTTTTCCCCACACCTTTCACGGTCCCAAACTCCGGCACTCCTCCGTTGAGAAGGAGGCGCAAGCGATCGTTGAGGCAGTGCGCCACTGGCGGAACTACCTACCCGGTAAAAGATTTACCCTGTTGACTGATCAGACGGCAGTGGCCTTCATGTTCAGTGCCAAACAATGGTGTAAAATCAAAAATGTCAAGATTCTGAGGTGGAGGATTGAGTTATCCACCTACAACTATGTAGGTGACCCCCCGGATGCCCTATCCCGAGGGACGTGCGCCAGTGCGCATCTTGACCATCTCCAGGTCCTGCACAACAGTCTGTGCCACCTCGAAGTTTCGAGGTTCAATCAGTTTATCAGGTCAAGGAAACTCCCCTACTCCGTTGAGGATATCGGTCCATGACCAGACGCTGCCAAATCTGTGCCAAGTGTAAGCCTCAGTTCTACCGGCCAGAAAAGGCACACCTCATCAAGGCCACCCGCCCTTTCGAACAACTCAGTGTCAATTTCAAGGGCCCTCTCCGTACCACAAATAGGAACACCTACTCCTGATGGTGGTGGATGAATTTTCCAGGTTCTCCTTTGCAATTCCCTGCCCGGATATGACCACAGCCATGGTCATCAAAGTCCTGAGCAGTATCTTCACTCTGTTTGGGTACCCCGACTGCATTTATAGTGACCGGGGGAACCTCGTTTATAAGTGAGGAGCTGCATCAGTACTTCCTGACCAGAGGCATAGCCACCAGCAGGACCACCACCTATAACCCTAGAGGTAATGGCCTGGTGGAAAGGCAGAACAGCACCATCTGGAAGGGGGTGCTCTTGGCCCTCAGGTCCAAATATTTACCAGTGTCCCGCTGACAGGATGTTTTGCCTGAAGCCCTCCATGCTATCCGGTCGTTACTCTGCACCCCCTCAAACACCACCCCGCATGAACGCCTCTTTGTTTTCCCTAGGAGGTCAGCGAATGGTTCTTCTATCCCTCCCTGGCTGACATTCCCAGGGCCAGTTCTCCTTCGAGGGCATGTCAAAGGCCATAAGGCAGATCCACTGGTTGAACACCTCATTCATGCCAACCCCCAGAATGCATTTGTGAGGTACCCGGACGGCCACGTGGACACTGTGACCATATGAGACCTAGCAAGGGCTGAAGACCCCAAGATTGCCTTGCCAGCAGCCGACCACACTGCGGACCCGATGGTGCCACATCCAAGCACAGCCCTGGAGTCCAAGCTGCCTACCCTGCAGCCGGACATCCAGGCTCCTACCACTCCTGCAGCTGCGGAGGACCCCACCAGGAGTCCACTGCCAGCACCCCAACCCCCACAGTTCCTGCAGCAGATAATCCTCCTTCTTCGAAGGATATCCGGATCCAGAAGCAGGAGGTTATGAGTAAATTGTTGGGACTGAGGGCTGATAAATCCCCAGGGCCTGATGGGCTGCATCCCAGGGTGCTTAAAGAGGTGGCTATGGAAATTGTGGAGGCACTGGTCGACATTTTCCAAAGTTCCATAGATTCCGGGGAGGTCCCTGAGGATTGGAGAGTGGCTGATGTGGTGCCGCTTTTTAAGAAAGGAGGGAGGGAGAAAACGGGAAATTATAGACCGGTTAGCCTGACATCAGTGGTGGGGAAGATATTGGAGTCCATCATAAAAGGAGAAATAGCAGAACACTTAGTCAGTAATAATAGTATAAGGGCTAGTCAGCATGGATTCCTTAAGGGTAAGTCATGCTTGACTAACCTTCTGGAATTTTTTGAGGATGTGACAAAGAGGGTGGATTCGGGAGAGCCAGTAGATGTGGTGTATTTGGACTTCCAGAAGGCCTTTGATAAGGTACCGCACGGGAGTCTAGTGGGCAAGATCAGGGAGCATGGTATTGGAGGTAAGGTGCTGACATGGATAGGAAATTGGTTAAGAGATAGGAAACAAAGGGTTGGAGTAAATGGGTCTTTTTCAGAATGGCAGGATGTGACGAGTGGAGTGCCTCAGGGATCGGTGTTGGGTCCTCAGTTGTTTGTAATTTATGTTAATGATTTGGATGAGGGGATTATAAATAACATGAGCAAATTTGCAGATGACACTAAACTGGGTGGCGGTGTGGGGTGTGAGGAGGAGGTAAGGAAAATGCAGAGGAACTTGGACAGGCTGGAGGAGTGGGCGGCTAAATGGAAGATGAATTTCAATGTGAACAAATGTGAGGTTATTCATTTTGGGGGAAGTAATAGGAAAGCTGAGTATTATTTAAATGGAGACAAGCTAGGGAGTGGGGAAGTGCAAATGGATCTGGGTGTACTTGTTCACCGGTCACTGAAGGCTAGCATGCAGGTTCAGAAAGCTGTGAAGAAGGCAAATGGAATGTTGGCTTTCATAAAGGGGATTGGAGTATAGGAACAGAGACGCCCTTCTGCAGTTATACAGGGCCCTGGTGAGACCCCACCTGGAGTATTGCGTCCAGTTCTGGTCTCCAAACTTGAGGAAGGACATACTAGCTATAGAGGGTGTGCAGCGCAGATTTACAAGGTTAGTTCCAGGGATGGCAGGGTTGTCATATGCAGCAAGGCTAGAAAAACTGGACTTGTATCCATTGGAGTTTAGAAGGATGAGGGGGGACATGATTGAGGTATACAAAATCATCAGGGGGATAGACAAGGTGAAGTCTGATTACTTGTTCCCAATGATGGGGGAGATGAGGACTAGAGGGCATAGTTTAAGAATACAGGGTAGGCCCTTTAGGACGGAGATGAGAAAGCATTTTTTTACCCAGAGAAGTGTGAATCTGTGAAATGCTCTGCCACAGAGGGTGGTAGAGGCGGATTCGCTGACTATGTTCAAAAGAGAGTTAGATAAGACTCTTGTGGGTAACGGAGTTAAGGGTTATGGGGATAAGGCTGGAAAGGGGTACTGATGGTAATGATCAGCCATGATCTAAAATGGCGGTGCTGGCCCGACGGGCCAAATGGCCTACTCCAGCTCCTATTGTCTATTGCCGTACTGAAACGCCGGTTCTCCAGCGGTCCGGCAGACAGAGGAGGCCTCTTGTGTGGCTCACCATCCAGCGGGGGGGGGGGAGAGGGGGGTCCACTTTTGTAGCCAGTTGTCGTTAATTGTTAATTATTATTGTTCTGTTGTTATTGACTCCAGGTTTTGTTATTACAGGTGGGTTTTTTTTTTAAAAAAGGTGGGGGTGAATGTGGTGATATGGCTGTATGTACTGGCTGGCCCACCCTCCGGTATCTCCCTGCCTTAGCTCCTCCCTTGATCCTTCCCATGTGACCTTGGGCCATAAAGGTCGAGTCCCCTCTCCTTCCCACTCATTTTCCTAGCCGAGACCTGGGCCAGAAGTCTCTTGCTCAATAAAGCCTATCGTTCCCCTCAGTTTTCTGTCTGCGTCATTTTTGGGCTACCAAAAGTGCCCAACAGGGGCAAATGGTGGAAATTGTAGACAACAAAGACACCACATTCTGTTGTGCCAAACTGAAAATTAAAAAGAAAAATGGTATTCTGCTGCTCTGAGTGTAGGTTTTGTGCAAGAGCTTATGTACTCTGGAATTACAAATCACAGCCATAACCCCAATCATCTGGGTCAACTACATTTACAATGATTCAACTATTACAGCCAAGCAGCAGAGTCATGTAGAGCCATGTTGATTTTTGGGGTCACCATCCTCCATCAGGACACTTGACAGTTTGGTTTTGTTTAATATTTTTCATACTTGCCTGCATGTGAGGGTAACCAATAACAAGTGCCTGAAGCAGCAAACCACATGGGATCCCTTTCTGAACCCAGTGGCTTTGCAGAATTTAAGAATGATTGTTTGCAATCAGGTGCTGCAGTTAGTGAATCTAGTGACTGCTAAAAAGACAGGGAGGCCAGCAGTATCCAATTTGCCATCAAATATAGAAAAACCCAATGTATCTGGAATGCAGTCACTGGCATATATATAGATCTATATATATAAATTGAGGAATATAAATGTTAAAAAATAAAAATAAAAAATACTAAGTTTAAAATAGTAAAAAGTAAATGTTCTCTGAAGTAACAGACAAATCTTTTGTGAAGATTGAAGCAAATATTCAGCCAGCAGAGGGCCTTGGTCGTGCTTTGCTCATAGCAGGTTTCTGAATAAAGTCTTGTGAAACAGCAATGGAGTCTCCAGGATGAAGAGCTGGTTGATGCCGTTTTCCATTGGGGAACATAGGAAGTAGGAACAGGAGTAGGCCAAAAATGGCCCATCGAGCCTGCTCCGCCATTCAATACGATCATGGCTGACTCTCTTAAAGTGTCTCCTTATCCCTGCTTAGTAAAAGTTGCCTCAGTCTCTAAACTTGGGTGGGGGTGGGGGCTCTTTAATTATCTATAATATTATTGTTCATTTTTTTGGTGGTTCCGTGGAGGGGGAGGAACCTGCAGATGCAGCGATGGATAAATGTTTACAAAAAATGACTGAAAATAAAGTGGTGGTTTATCCAGTGTAAGTACAGTGTTGTGTTTTTGTCTTTTGTCTTTTAAACTGTTTATTCTTAATACAAATGCATTAGATAGGGATTATAAAACTAACTCTCAAGCAACCAGAAAATACATTTATCCCTTTAGGGTCTGTATAACAGAGGATTTACTGTAGTGCAACATTGTAATTTAATTCTTAATTGCTTCCAAATGTTGCATTCAACAATTAAGGGGAAATCATTTAAAATTTCTTTTGGAATAAACAAAAGCATTTCCTGCACCTATCTCTTTTTATCAACAATGATTACTCATCAAGTCAGGTCTATTGTCATCTGATTGTTTTGTTGGGTTGTGCTTGTACAAAGTTTTCCGGTCCTCGGTGCAAAACTTGCAGGCACACGTAACCAGACGTGCACACATACAGACAAATAATACATATGCAGGACAAGTATTTTATCTAGCATAAATAAATAAATAGATTTTGTTTTGTGCAAATGAGAGACTCGGATGGTTAGTGTGAGCAGTTCAGCATTCTACTGCCCATGGGAAGCAGCTACTCTTCAGCCTGGTGGTACTGGCTCTGATAATCCTGTATCTCTTCCCTGATGGGAACAACTGAAAGATGCTTTGTGCAGGGTGAAAGGGGTCCTCATTGATTTTGTGTGCCCTCTTTAGACAATGATCCTGGTAGGTCACATTGATGAGGGGGAGGGACACTCCAGTGATCCTCTCTGCCACTCTACGGTCCTGTGGATTGACCTCCGATTTATTTCTCTGCAGGAACCATAGAGCTCCTATAGAGGGTTAACATAATGGTGGCCAGTAGCCTTACCTGTTTCAGTCTTCAAGAATTGTAATCACTGTTGCACCTTCCTGATAAGTGAAGAAATTTGAGCGTCCACAATAGATCAATAGTTAAGTGAACTCCAAGAAACTTGATGCTCTCCACTCTCTCTGCTACAGAGTTGTTGATGTGTAGTGTAGGGTGGTTGTTCCTCATCCTCCTGAAGTCATAGATCATCTCCTTTATCATGTTCACATTGAGACTCAATTTTTTACTCTCACACAATTTCACAAGATTTTCCACCTCTTTTCTGTAGTGCCGACTGCTGCAAAAACAACACTGTTGGAGCTGGATCTGGTGATGCATTTGTGGGTCAGTAGTGTGAACAGGTGTTGGCTAACCAAACAGCCCTGAGGTACACCAGTGTTCAGCGTTATGGTACTCGATATTCTCCTACCATCCCAGATGGACTGTGGTCTTTCCGTTAGGACGAGCAGGATCCAATTACAGATGGACGTGCTGAGTCCTAGTGAGAACAGCTTTCCATAAGCCTCTGGGAATAATTGTATTAAACACCAAGCTGAAGTCAGTGAAGAGCAGCCTGGTGTTTTTCAGGTGGACCAGGGTGGAGTGAAGTGACAAGGCTATAGGATTCTATGTGGAACTGTTTCTTCATAGGTAAACTGAAATAATCCAGTGTCTCCAGGAGGTGTGCTTTGATGCTCTTCATCACCAGATACTCAAAGCATTTCAGAATGGTGGTCAGTCCCACAGTATGGTAGTCATTGAGAGTTCAGACCTGGCTGATTTTAATGCCATCCTACACCCTGTCCTGAAGGCAGCATCATGAGTTCTGAGAAGGACCTGGATCTCTGCATCCAACCATGCTTTCTGGTTAGTTCTGGTTGTAAAGCATTTTATTCCTTTGAAGATAACAGGAAAAAAATGGCATTTTGAAGCTCTATGTATTACAAGAGATACCATATTTTATTAGAAGCTTACATGGAACTAATAATCAAAGTGGCTATTGCAATACATGAATACATGACAAAAACTGGTGTACTAGCAGATTTGCAAAATTTGGTAAATACACAATGACATAATCTTTAGTATTTCTAGGGATGTCGGTTGAGAGATGAATAATCATCACCATCTAAGTCAAATCCTCAAATAATGCCTCTAAGAATGCAAAGGAAGAAGGGGTCTGAAATAATTTTTTTGAGGTAAGATGAGAAGGTTGATTTTTGTGAGTAGTCCATCCATACATAGTTCAACAATAAAAAAAATCTCTATGGAATGCAGTCAACGCATCTGCCTGCATGTATTTAGACTCCCCCTGTAATGACTCCGTAGAGTCCAAGTAACATACATTATAATGCAACTATGAATTTCCTCCACTGCAAAGACCAAGGAGTAATCCAGATGTAGAATTATAAGATGAGATAGAGGAAGATGAAAAGTTTCTTGAAGCTCAAATAGTGAGGTGCTTGCGTCGTGAGTTATCCTTTCAGGAATGATATTTTGAAGTATTTTTGAGTTCAGCCTTCAGAGACTTGGCTTATTTCTAATTAATTCTGACAGTGAATCACCTCAGTCATTATTTTATTTTTATTCAGAATTCAGATTTATTGTCAGAGTACATACATGACATCACATGCAACCCTGAGATTCGTTTTTTTCTGGGGATGAGGCAGAATTACTACTTACCGGTTGTGCAAAAAGAAATGTAAACAGCATATACATGTAAATCAGTGGTTTTCAAACTACCCCCCTAAACTCACATTCCACAAAAAAATAATTCGATAATACAGTAATTATTATAAGTCATACAAAATGATACAAACATTTTTTAATTTTTCTCCCCAACCCCCCCTCCCTTCCAAAAAAATGAAGGAAGAAAAAAAGAACACCTTTACAAATATTTGGAAGAGCAGGGATTGATAGGAAGTAGTCAGCATGGTTTTGTCAGGGGTAGATCATGCATAACAAACATTAGAGTTTTTCGAGGGGGTTAAAAAAGATTGATGAAGGGAAGGCTGTGGATGTTGTCTATTTAGACTTTAGTAAAGCTTTTGACAAAGTTCCCCACAGGAGGTTAGGAAAAAAGGTGGAGGCATTAGGTATAAATAAGGAGGTAGTGAAATGGATTCAGCAATGGTTGGATGGGAGGTGTCAGAGAGTACTGGTAGAAAATTGTTTGTCAAATTGGAGGTCGGTGACTAGTGGAGTTCCTCAGGGATCGGTCCTGGGTCCACTACTGTTTGTTATATATATTAACAATCTGGAAGAAGGGGTGGTAAATTGGATAAGTAAGTCTGCAGATGATACAAAGATTGGTGGTATTGTGGACAGTGAGGAAGATTACCGTATCTTAAAAAGAGATATAGGAAAATTAGAGGAGTGGGCTGAGAAATGGCTAATAGAATTTAATACGGATCAGTGTGAAGTACTGCATTTTGGAAAGGCAAATCTAAATAGGTCATATACATTGAATGGTAGACAATTGAGGAGTGCAGAGCAACAAAGGGATTTAGGAGTTATGGTAAATGGTACCCTCAAAGTTGATACTCAGGTAGATAGATTGGTGAAGAAGGCATTTGGAATTTTGGCCTTCATAAATCAGAGTATTGAATTCAAGAGTTGGGATGTTATGATGAAATTATACAAAGCATTGGTGAGGCCGAGTTTGGAATACTGTGTGCAGTTTTGGTAACCAAATTATAGGAAGGGTATAAACAAAATAGAGAGAGTGGAGAGAAGGTTCACGAGAATGTTGACAGGATGTCAGGGTTTGAGTTACAGAGAAAGGTTGAGCAGCCTGGAGCTTTTTTCTCTGGAGCGTAGAAGATTGAGGGGGGATTTGATGGAGGTGTTCAAGATTTTAAAAGGGACAGAGAGAATCAACGTGGATAGGCTTTTTCAATTAAGAGTGGGGGATATTCAAACCAGAGGCCATGGTTTGAGATTGCAGGGGGAAAATTATAAGGGGAACATTAGGGGAAATTTCTTCACGCGAAAGGTGGTTGGGATGTGGAATAAGCTTCTGGCAGAGGTGGCTGAAGCAAGGACGTTATTTACATTTAAGGAAAGACTGGATAATTACATGGAGGGGAGAGGATTGGAGGGGTATGGACCAGGTGCTGGTCAGTGGGACTAGGAGGGTGGGGATTTGTTCCGGCATGGACTAGTTGGGCCAAACTGGCCTGTTCTGTGCTGTATATGGTTATATGGTATTATACATATATAATAGTATTAGCATATATATTCATTGATACTTGTCAGCCACAATCGAGCCTGCAGCTGACGTGGACTTTTACCCCTTCCATAAATCTTCGTCTGCGAAGCCAAGCCAAAGAAGAAAGAAGCATATATATTCATTGATTCTTTTTGTAGTTTCAAATGGAGAGGGGTAGGTTAAGTGGAGAAGGTGGATGGAATTTTATTCATAAAATCCACATATGGTTTCCAAATTTTATAAAAGTTTTCAACTCGATTTCTTAAACTATGTATAATTTTTTTCTAAAAGTATACAAATTTGCCTTTCAAAATGCCATCTGCCTAATAATAACACATTTTCAGTTTTCCACGTTACCACTAGAGATTTCTTTGAAGTTGCTACTACTATATTTAAAATAAATTCTTGATATTTATCCAATTTCAGTTTTATATCTTTTTCATATATATTCATAAGTAAAAATACTCTTGGATCTTTTTGTATCTTTATCTTCATAATTTGTCCTAGTAATACACTCAAATCCTTCCAAAATCTTTCCAATCTTTCACAGGACCATATCAAATGCAGAAAAGTCCCTGTTTTCTTAATACATTGAAAACACTTATATTAATAATTAGAATCTAGTCAATTTAATTTATGTGGCATATTGTATAATTGATGAAGAAAATTATATTGAACCATTTGATATCTTGCATTAATTATATTTGTAACACTCCCTTGATGCAATCCTCTTGGATTTGTACATTTAAAACTCTCTCCCATCATAATTTTGATTTGTACAAATCTTTTTTCCTTGTAGTTTCTTGTAATTTTATATACATATTAGTAATAAATTTCTTAATAATAAGGCATCTGTTATTATACCTTCAACTTGACTTTGTTCTGGGAGTCTCAAATCTGTTCCTAATTTCTTTTTTAAGTATGATTTTAATTGGAAATATGCAAAAAACTATTATTTCGCATATTATATTTATCTTTTAATTGCTCAGAAGGTAAAAAGAAAGATCCTAAAAAAAAAAACAATTTTTTATCCTCTGTAAGCCAACTATCAAATAAAGAGTTATTCAAAGCAAAAGGAAAAGGTTGATTTTGTTTTAACAACATTTTTAGTCGTTGATAACCCTAACCCTCTCTCCATATGAATCCCGTTCCTTTCAATCTGAACCCAAGCTATTTTTTTACCCATTTGATAACAGGGAGACAAAAATATTAATTTAATTTTTAAAATTTGGAACTCTTCGTCCTCCCTGATCAAATTTTCATGTTAATTTTTCATGACCAACTCTTGACATCTTATCTTTCCAAATGAATTCTCATATAATTTTATTCAAACCCCAAAAAAAAATAATTCTGGAACATGATTGAAATAAATATTGTATTCTTGGAAAAATATTAATCTTAATACAATTATCATTATTGGTAAATCTTTCCATCTTCTCAAATCTTCTTCTATCTTTTTCAGCAGTGGTGAATAATTTAACGAAAATAAATTATTTATATTTCTATTAATTTTTAATTCCTAGATATTTAATTGCATCATTTTGCCACTTAAATTTTGTCAATCTGTTACATTTTACACCCATATCCACCATAGGCATCACCTCACTTTTATCAACATTGACTTTATAACCCGAAACTAATCCATCTTCTTCTTAATCTCATATTCAGCTTATTTAATGATATTTCTGGTCCCGTTAAATAAACTATAACATTGTCTACAAACAAACTAATTTTATGTTCTTTATTACCTATCTCAAATCCTTTGATTTCTTTATCAATTTTTATTATTTCTGCTAATGGATCCATTGCTAATGCAAATAAAAAAGGTGACAATGGGAAACCTTGTCTCGAAGACCTTTCTAACAAAAAAGGGTTTGATATTTGTCTATTTGTAACCACTTTTGGTTTTGGCTGATCATACAATGTTTTTTATTCAATTTACAAAAATATCTGAAATCCTAAAAGCATTAAGTGTTTTAAACAAAAAATCCCATTCCAATCAATTCTACATTATGTTCTTTTAAGATTTTTTGTAGAAGAAATAATTTGTCCTCTCAGTTAAGCTTTAAGCATATCCCATATCAAAAAGCTGTTATTAGCAGAGGAGAGATTTATCTCACAAAATTATTCTATCTGTCTCCTAATAAACTCACATACATCTGTCATTTTCAACAACATGGCATTAAAACACCATCTGTGCACATTTTCTTGTTTTTCCAGTATCGCATTAGTTAAAGTCTGACAGTAGCCTCGCCAAGTATTCCATTTTTATCACTCTACTTTTTAACTGTGCAGATATTAAAAATAAATCAATCCTTGTATGTGAGTCATGGACCCTTGAGTAGAACAAGTAGTCTCTCTCTGTGGGGTTGAGCTGCCTCCAGATATCAATCAGATTTAAATCTTTCAAATATTATAATGCTGTTTTTGTGACCTTTGCGCTTGATACCATTCTCGCTGATTTATCCAATATTATATCTAGACAGAAATTAAAATACCAACCCCCCACCCCCAGCCAATATATATTGTCTACCTTCTGCTGCTTTTAAAAATATATCCTTCATAAAGACTACATCATCATAATTTGGAGCATAAATATTCATAAACATCCAGGATTCTGCATAAATTTTACACTGTACCACCACAAACATTCTGTCTTGGTCAATCAATACATCTTCTACTATTGCTGGTACATTTTTATTTATTATAATTGATACTCCTCTCACCTTTGAACTGAGAGAAGACGATATTACTTGCCGCCCCACCCATCCTCTTTTTAATTTACCATGTTCCACTTTAGTAAGTTGTGTTTCCTGAAGGAACACTACATCTGCTTTTAGTTTGTTTTTTTAAGTGTGGCATGACCCTTTTCTTTTTCACCAGCCAATTTAGCCTGTTAACATTCAGACTAATAAATTTTAACATCATATCCATACCAATATTATTTTTTTAAATTGTTCAGCAATAAAAACCTTTTTGATTTATTCAAATAATAGTTATCGTTCCCCTTTAAAAAACATGTATCTGTCTGACGGTGACGTGAACGAAAATTCCCAGCAGCCCACAAAAAAAAAAGTCCAGCATATCCTTTCCAGCTACAAAAATATGCTCTGCATCAAACAGTTTTATTCAAGAATAGGTTTGGTGGGTTCAAGAGAATCAAGGCTGGACACGTGTTATCAACAAACAATTAACTTTATTTACACATAGGGGAATTCACAAAAGAGTACACATTCACACAGACCAACCCACAAATGATACACAAATCGGACACATCGGGTGCAAATAAATAAACATTCTCAACCCTTGATTGGGAATGAGAGGGTTAAACACATGGTACCATACACTCTCTCCATCTCTTGCAGGCACAGCACCCCAACAAACAGCAAATTAATTACAACTAACAAATATATCAAATGAACCTGGTCTCCAGCATCACTCACAGGTCAGGATCTAGGACAAGCTCATTTTATTCAGCCCTCCAGAGTTTCTTGTGGCCTGCAGCTTGGAGTTCAGTCATGGTCTCCTTGCAGCAGCAAAGAAAGAGAGATTGCATGACCATGGCTTTTTTTCAATGCAAAACCTGTCCACGTGACCTGTGAGGACCAATCATCTGTCAGCCTCACCTGTGGGCAGATCTAACCCTTGACTGGCAGGTGATACTCAACTAGGCTCCAGCCACCGAGGTCATATGACTCTCCGCAATCCACATTTCCACCAGATTTGTGACAGAGGTGCCATATTATCCTGACAATCCATACTCCCACCAGATTCAAGAAAGAGAGAGGTCACATTACCCTCCACAATCCACACCGCACAAACATGCCATAAAGACTGTCAGAAATTAAACAAAGCTCCTCTGGTAGAAGGTGGGCAGAAAAATAGCACAGTGCATTGAACTATTTAGGCCCTGGAAACATAGCATCCATGACCTCATTCATTTGTCGAGGCAAATGCTCTGAGCCTTCAACCCTTCAGAATTTTGCTGTGGCACTTGCAGAACCCAAATATCAAGTAGTAACATAGAAGCATACACATACACATGCACATGCACACATACAGGCACACATGTATATATGCACATGTGCACACACATATACACACACATATGCACATGCACACACATAATTGTGCACACGTACATGCAGACATGCACACATGTAAATACATGAATCCACAAATATACAAGCACACAGACACATGCTCTGTTGTGAGTGAGGAAACAAGTTTGGTAGGTTATTTGACAATTAATAATGAATGTGGGGGTACTAGCATGGGAACAAAATACACACACACACACACACACACACACACACACACACACACACACACACACACACACACACACAATGAACTGCACATACAATGATCAAGGAAAAATCACTATGATGGCCGACTACCCCTTGACTCAGTGCAAGCATGGCTCTCTGCTACAAGGGACACTAATTAAATGCTCTCAACCCTTTTAGCAATGCACATCTTACCAACAGTTTCTCCAGCACCATTCCACATTTCTAGGCCTGGAGTGAAGCAGGGTAATCCCAAGCTGGCAAAAAGGGAGAAAACAAAGTGCACATGACACCTTTATAGTGCTGAAGGGTCCAGCCCAGGTAATTTACATGGACACAACAGCGAGGTATGCACTAATGGGTGAGGTGGAACAAAACCTTGATTGGCAGCTGGTATGTCCTCCGACTAGGTAGGAGGCAGAGTTGTCACATGACAGTCGCAACCCTTCCCAACACCACTCGGAGGTCACATCACTCACCAATTATGAGACAATCAATAAAAAAGACATTTTAAAAAAACAATACTAATCAAGTGGGTCAATATATACACCAGTGCCTTCCAAATGCTGGACAAATTCCACATAGTCAAATTAAATGGCAGCGCCTCATCAGTCCCCCACTCCTGTTGTGTAATCGATGGAGCAGGGTGCTGGGGGAGCTGCTCCCCAGTGTCAGAGGGGAAGGTAGAAAAAGGAATTTGTTTGGTCACTGACTTATATGCTTGTCTTCTCTGGCTTGGCTGGCAAACGTGAGCACCTTTACCACCAATGTCTGCAAGCAGGTAGTGCAAGGTCATCCATCAGGTGCAAGAACCCTCTCTTTGGTTGCACATCTAGCACCTTAGCATCATGTATGGGTGCTCCCTATGCACAAAGCCCAGATGCCTGTCACCATTCTATCCTGAGGTGAGGCAGGGGGCAGGCCAGCAGGTATACATCCAAGATGTACCTGGAGCACCCATTTTTCCAGGCTGATGTTTGACACCAGGATGCCATTCTGTGGTGATACCATCACCGAACTGTCTGTGACTGCCTATGCCCATCTGCATTTCTATCTACCTACAGCAGGTGGAAACCTACTGTTCCTGCAGGGAGGTAACCTGTGAAGTTGGCTCCATCTACTCCTTGTCAATCACAAGCCCTATATAAAGGTTCACACCGGGCCTTGTGTAGGCAGTAGAACACATGGACCCAGAAGGGATAATGAACCATTTTTGCAAGTTTTAAGCTAACTAAAGCCCGTAGTTTGAGCTTATTTGTTCGCACTGCAGTGTATCATGTGTTCCCGCTCGCATTCTCTTTCAATGGGTGCCTCAAGTGCCTGTGTTGGATCCCAGTAATGATAGCTAGGAGGAGTCAGGATGGAAAGTACATCAATTTAGTATTTTTAAATAAAGGCTCCCACACAGCCCCACCCCATGAGATGCTTTTTTCTATTAATGGGAGTTCTGGCGTGATGTATTCATCGTGAAACAAAATATACACAATGTTTCCTACCATGGTCTGATCGATGCCAGTTAACTTACAAACTGTAACTTTGCATCCACAGATTATGTACCTATAAATTATATGTTCAGTTTCTCTGAGTGTGCTTAGATATCATGCATAGCTCGGGGTGCCATTTTTTTAAAAATCGATTACAAAGGCTTGATAAGCTAGAATGTCCAGTGATAGTTTCCATGGCAACACCTGTTCTCTTGCTGAAACTTTTTTTCATAATGTGGTAGAACAAGGTTCTGCAGGAATGTCGGGGGATGTCCTCACTGGGCTGGGGAGGATGGCCCGCCTTCTGTTCCTGTAGCTCCTCCCCATAAAGGCTGAAAGCCTTAGTTTCCTTCCTCCTGCCTTGGACTTGAGCCAGTAGCAATGTAGAGACAGTTCTGTGTCTTCTGATCAATAAAGCCTTTGACTCTTGCTTCGTGTATGCGAGTGGTCATTGATTGCGTCACAGTTTATTGATCAGAAATGTTAAAGTGCCCTGGACAAGGCAATCCAACTGGAGAAGCTGGAGATTGATCTAAAGGATCCAGAGGCCTCAGTAAAGTTTGATATGTGGCTACACTGTGGTATTAATTGACAATGTAATGAAATGTGAGAGGCCAAGGAAGCTCGGGGTGGTGGCCCTTCAACGTACTAGGGGACTCGTGGGGGGCATTCCTACATTACGGTTCTATTGTACTCCTGGAAATTCTCATCGTCCTTTTGCTTAAAATTATATGCTCCATACACCAATGTCTAAAAACATACGGCTTCAACCACATTATTTAGAATTTAGTTAATTATCATTTCCATGATAAACAGGGGGAAAGTGGTATTGGTTGACAATGTAATGAAATAAATGAGCTGTGTATAAGAGTTAAGATGTTGGATACTTTGAAACAATTATTATAACCGTATTATGAAAGGTAGAGTAGACTTTTAAATGATTGCTGTGACTTACTAAAAAATGGGTGTTGGGACCCCCACACAGACAGGTTAGCTGCAACTAACAACATTCCATATAACTATCCACTATCACCACTTGCATGAAGCCATCTCCAGGTCCCCTACAATAGTGCTATTGCCCGCCCTTACACATAATGTTCTGTCAGACACAGCCCATTCATAAACGGGTTCCAGTCCAAAATCAGCTGACGGCACTACAAGCTTGTCAAGAATGTGGAAACATCAAAAGCCTGCAGAACGACCAACTTGGTGCTGATGGCTTTGTTTCAGCATCTAGTTGAATTAGGGTCATAATGAATATGGAGAATGCTGGATAAGCAACCATTTACATGTGCCAAGAGCCAGGCTAAACACTGTCTTAAAGGACCCTTTTGAACTATTGTTATCATGTCTGCCACAAATCCATATCCTTTATAGAAATAATCAATGATAACCATTTTCCTGCCTTTAGAAATGAGCAAACACTGACTGTAACACCTCAGCTTGTAACAATCCCCTCAAAGGAATGTTACTTCATCATATGCTGCAAAAGTGCCTTCAATATTGTCCTCTGTAACTATACTTTGAATGAGGTTCAACAGTATTAGGGAGGTGACCGTGTCTACCCAACCCTAACTACTGCTCATTCCCGCTAGCATGACTCTAATAAATTCTCTGTGTGTTGTATTTTGTGATTTGGTTGTACTTCTTGTACCTTGACAGGGCTAAACTATTATACACTGTTTGAAGCCCTACCTGAGGTTCCACAAAATCACAACTGATGGTGATCAGAACAACATGCTCTTCGCAGCGGTGGGCCACCGTGGGTGCCAATTAATTTGCGACTGCACTGAATACGAAGAGGCAATGGCCCTAGGGAGTCCCGAAGAATGTGATGTATGCACGTTTCCAGCTTGGCTCCCAACACCAGGATCCAGGTTGTTTGGTCGACGGTTTTGTGAGGGCCATGCGGGAGCTGGGACGAGACTGCATATGCTAGGATGTGACTGAAGTGACCTACCAAGAGGAGCTCATCCGCCATGGGCTAGTCACTGGATTCCACTCCCATCAAATACAGCAACGACTCCTGAAGAAAGGAGATCGGTCCCTACAGGAAGTGGTGCAAATGGACTGAGTGATTGAGACTGCTAAAAAGAATGTGGAGGACTACTCAGCGGGCCATGCAGCCATCAGGTAGGGAGAACAGGTGGCGCCATCTTGGGACTCGGGGCCCCTGCATGCCACTGCCACCAGTGAGCACTTGAGGTGCAACTACTGCGACCAAAGCGAACACCCGCAAAAGTACTGCCCGGTCTGTAGCACAACCTGCTCGGAATACTGGAGGAAAGGACATTATGTCATTCTAAGCCCCTCTCTAGCCGTGCTATGTGTGCACCACGACCCATGTCACCACCTTGGGCTGACCCTCTTCCGTAGTCATTTCTGGTTGCTGAGAACCAAACTTCTGGGCCAAGGGCACAAAGACATGGAGGGACGTCACATCTGGCTTCACTTCCAGACTCTACCGTGTGCAATCCATGGAGATGGCCATCTTCGTAATCTCCCGGGTGGACATCTTGGCAGCAGCCAACCCAACAACATGGCAGCAGTGATTCAGACAGTGAGCTGATGGTGGCTTCCATTTTGCTGGACCAGAGTAGACCACACCAGATGGGACGATTGATGATGGACATTGAGGTAAACAGTCACACCACTGGCTGCCTGTTCGACACGGGAAGCACCAAAAGCTTCATACACCTGGGCACAGCCGAACGTTATTCTCCGACCATATCCCCAGCCAAATCCCTCTCTACGGAAATCCATGGGAGATGCACCGTGTCTCTAACCATGGGGGCACCAAATAAAAGAACTTCAAACTGCTGGTGATGCCCCACCGCTGTGCACCCGTCATATTAGGGCAGCTTAAGGGTGTGCTGATGCAGTTTGGCGGCCCCACCGCCCCCTCACCATCAGTAATAACCAATTCTGTGAGGTCCCTCCCCTCCCCCCCCAAAGAGGCCCAATCACTTTCCTGAACGCCAGGCCAAGCTTCTAACCTGCAGCCTAGCCATCCTCCAGGTCCCTCCACCTCCACTGTTCCAAAACCTCACCCTGGACAGAAAACCTATGGCCACAAAGAACAGGCAATACAGCCCCAAGGTCAGGGAATTCATTAAGTTGGAGATGGAGTGGCTGCTGGGGGAGGGCATAATAGAACCAAGTATCATTCCCTGGAAGGCACAAGTAGTGGTGGTGAAGAGTGGGGAGAAATACTGGATGGTGATAAACTACAGTCAGACCACCAACTGTTTCCCTTTACTGGATGCCTACCTTTGCTCTGCATAGCTGATATGGTGAATGAGATCACCAAGTATAGTGTCTTCTTTACCATAGACCTCAAATCGGCATACTACCAAATCCCGATTTGCCCAAAAGATCAGCCATACACAGCATTCTGACTCTATCATTTCCTATGGGTCCCATTTGGCCTCATGAATGGGGTGTCAGTGTTCCAAAGGAAAATGATTCGCATGGTGGATGACAATGAACTAAAGGCTACAGGGGTGACTACCATAGGATGAGGGAGGAATTGGGAGGAATTGGGCAGAGTGGACTGGGAGCACAGACTAATTGATGTTGAGGAACAGTGGAAGATTTTCAAAGAAATATTTTGTAATGCTCAACAAAAATATATTCCGGTCAGGAAAAAGGGCAGCAAAAGAGGGAAAAATCAACCATGATTAACAAAGGAAATAAAGGAGATATAAAATTGAAGGTGCAGGTGTACAAAGCTGCAAAGAGCAGTGGGAAACTGGAAGATTGGGAAAACTTTAAGAGTCAACAAGGGGTTACAAAGCGGGTAATAAGAAATGGGAAAAAGGATTATGAAAGTAAAATGGCACAAAATATAAAAACAGAAAGCAAAAAAATTTATACATATATGAAACGGAAGAGGGTGGCCAGAGTTAACATAGGACCCTTGGAGGATGAGAAAGGAAAACTGGTAGCAAAAAAATGAGGAAATGGCCGAGGCATTAAACAAATATTTTGTGTCAGTCTTCACGGTGGAAGACACGTCCAGCATGCCCAAGTGCAGAGTTAAGGATGTGAATGTTGGGGAGGGCCTTGATAAAATAGTTGTTACAAAGGAAGTAGTGATGGAGAAACTAATGGGACTAAAGCCAGACAAATCGCCTGGTCCTGATGATATGCATCCAAGGGTTCTGAAGGAAATGGCAGAAGTTATAGTTGATGCATTGGTGGTCATATACCAAAATTTCTTGGATTCTGGGCAGGTCCCGGCAGACTGGAAAACGGCAAATGTCACGCCACTTTTTAAGAAGGGATGTAGGCAGAAGACTGGAAATTATCAGCCAATTAGCTTGACGTCTATAGTTGAAAAAATGCTTGAAGCCGTCATTAAAGATGAAATAGTGAAACTTTTGCAATGTAAGGGTTCAATCAGGCAGAAGCAGCATGGTTTTAGAAAGGGAAGATCTTGTTTGACAAACTTGTTAGGATTCTTTGAGGATATAATGGGTGCGGTGGATAGAGCGGAACAGGTTGATGTTGTATATTTGGATTTCCAGAAAGCGTTTGATAAGGTGCCGCACAAGAGACTTCTCAGTAAGTTACAGGAAAGTGGAGTCCGGGGAAGTATATTGGCCTGGATTGAAAATTGGTTGTATGACAGGAGGCAGAGAGTTGGGATAAATGGGAATTTTTTAGGTTGGCAGAGAGTGGTAAGTGGGGTGCTGCAGGGGTAAGTGTTAGGCCCACAACTGTTCATCATTTACATTGATGACTTGGAGGAGGGGACAAAATGTGGTGTAGCCAAGTTTGCAGATGACACCAAATTGAGTGGAAGAGCAAATTGTAATGAGGATGTGGAGAGTCTGCAGAGGGATATAGTTAAGTTGGATGAGTGGGCAAAGGTCTGGCAGATGGAGTACAATGTTAGTAAGTGTGAGGTTATCCACTTTGGCAAGAAAAATAAAAGAGCTGAATAGTATTTAAAGGGTGAAAAACTACAGCATGCTGTTGTGCAGAGGGACTTGGGAGTGCTTGTGCATGAATCGCAAAAAGTTAGGTTGCAGGTACAGCAGGTTATTAAGAAGGCAAATGGAATGTTGGCCTTCATCGCTAGAGGAATTGAATTCAGGAGTAGGGAGGTAATGTTGCAACTGTATAAGTTACTGGTGAGACCGCACCTGGAGTACTGTGTCCAGTTCTGGTCTCCATATTTGAGGAAGGATATACTGGCTTTGGAGACGGTCCAGAGGAGGTTTACTAGGTTGATCCCTGGGATGAAGGGGTTGACTTATGATGAAAGATTAAATTGTTTAGGATTGTATTCGCTCGAGTTCAGAAGAATGAGAGGAGATCTTATAGAAACATATAGGATTATGAAGGGTATGGATAGGATAGATGTAGGAAGGTTTTTTGAGCTGGCTGGGGAAACTAAAATGAGAGGACATAGTCTCAAGATTCGGGGGAGTAGATTTAGGACAGAGATGAGGAAAAATAGTTTTTTCCCAGAGAGTAGTGAAAGTTTGGAATTCTCAAACCAGGGAAGTGGTTGAGGCTGCCTCATTAAACATATTTAAAATTCGGTTAGATAAATTTTTACATGATAGAGGAATTAGGGGATATGGGGAGAAGGCAGGTAGGTGGAGTTAGGTCATAAATGAGATCAGCCATGATCGTATTGAATGGCGAAGCAGGCTCGATGGGCCATTTTTGGCCTACTCCTGTTCCTACTTCCTATGTTCCTATGTTCCTATGTACGTATCCATATCTGGACTATGTCACCATCTGTGACCATAACCAGAAGGAACACGACGAGAACCTGCAGAGATTCCTGGCCACCGCAAAGGCCCTCAATCTCACATATAATAAGAAAAATAGTGTGTTTAGCACCAAGTGGCTGGAAATTCTGGGGTGCATGGTGGAGCATGGTGTCATTGGCTCCGACATCGAGAGCATGTGGCCCCTTCTGGAATTATCTCTGCCACAGAACTCCAAGGCTTTGAAAAGGTGCCTGGGGCTTTTCTCGTATTATGCTCAATGTATCCCCAACTATGTAGACAAGGCCCAACCCCTAGTGAAAACCATGACCTTTCCCCCATCAGCGGAGACCCATAAGGCTTTCAAGGACATCAGGGACAAGATTTCCAAGGTGGAGATGCATGCCATTGATTAATCCGTCCTGTTCCAAGTGGAAAGTGATGCCTCCAACTTCGCTCTGGCCACCACACTGAACCAAGGAGGCAGGCCAGTGGCATTTTATCCCACACCCTCCAAGGCCCCGAACGCAGGCACACCACTATCGAGGAGGCACAAGCTATAGTGGAGGCTGTGCGCCATTGGAGGCACTATTTGGCCTGAGAACCATTCACCCTGTTGATGGACCAGAGATCCATCACTTTTATGTTTATCAATAAACAGCAGGGTAAAATCAAAAATGACAAGAAAATGATGTGGAGAATTGAGCTGTCCACCTACAAATATGAGATCTTGTACTGGCCAGGCAAGCTCAATAAGCCACCCGATGCCCTATCCAGGGGAACCTGTGTCAGGATGCAAGTTGATCGCCTCCATGCCCTCCACAATAGACTCTTCCACCCCGGGGTCACAAGGCTCTACAATTTTATGAGGGCCTGTAACCTCCCCTACTCAGTGGAGGAAGTCAGGGAGCTGGCTCATAATTTCATGGTCTGTGTGGAATGCAAACCACAATTTTACGGACCAGAGAAAGCCCAACTCATCAAGGCCACTTGCCCCTTCGAACGTCTCAGCGTGGACTTCAAGGGGCCCCTCCCATCCAGAAATCTGAACATCTTCTTCCTGAGTATCATGGACAAGAACTCATATTTCCCATTCGCCATCCTCTGCCCCGACATGACCATGTCCACTGTCATTAAAGCACTCGGTACAATATTCACTCTGTTCGGGTATTTCAGTTATGTTCATAGCAACAGAGATCCGCCTTCATGAGTGAAGAGTTGTGGCAATATTTCCTTTCCAGGGGCATAACTACAGCAGAACCACCAGCTACAGCCCCCACAGGAATAGGCAGGTGGAGAGGGAGAATGGTATGATCTGGAAGGCAGTCCTTTTGGCCCTCAAGTCGAAAGGATGCCCATAGCCCAGTGGCAAGAGGTCCTTCCTGAAGTGCTGCATGCCACCAGGTCCCAACTTTGCACAGTAACCAATGCAATGCCCTATGAAAAATTGTTCTCCTTCCCTAGGAGGTCAGCACTGGGAACCACATTGCTGGTCTGGCTGATGTCCCTGGGCCCAGTGCTTCCCCGGAAGCATGTTAGAATTCACAAAGCAGACACATTGTTCAAGGAAGTGCACCTCCTTCATGCGAATCCCCAGTATGCGCTGGTAAGGTACCCGGACCGATGAAACAATACAGTGTCCGTCTGGGACCTGGTGCGAGTGGGGGCCCCAACAGGCAGCGACCAGTCAGCATCAGGGATTGCCCTGATAGACAAAGTAATGATCCCACCTCCAACACAGCCCCACCGAGTGTTTCTCCCCCCCCCCCGGAGTGTTTCTGCCCCCCTTCTGCCACATTTACAAACAAATATCCCACCCCCTACAGACCTAGTAGAAACACTGTTCAGCCCTCCAACATTCAGCCCGTCGAACAAGCCACAGTTCCGCTGGAACCAATATACAGCCAGTTGTACTTTGGAGATCTCAGCACTGAATAAAACCACTGAAGTGGTGAACCTTTAAACTGTATGGACTACAAGACCCGTGCCGATTGACATTGCCCCACCGCATTTCATTCAAAAAAGGAGGAGTACAAGAATGTCCGGGCATGTCCTCACTGGGCTGGGCAGGCCGACCCACTTTCTGTACATGTAGCTCCTTCCCATAAGATCCCCTCTTAAAGGCTGAGAGCCCTAGACTCTTCCCTCATACCTGCCTTGGACGTGAGCCAGCAACCAGCAGCATGTAGAGGCATGTCTGGGTCTTCTGCTCAATAAAGCCTTTATCTCTTGCTTCGTGTCTGTGAGTGGTAATTGATTGTGCCACACATAATACATGACAAAATGTTTTGTTGGTCAGTAGTCAGTTCAGTGTCTTTGTACAGGGGCTCGCAAAATCATAAGCGGCCCTGAGGAAAGTCTTGGCCGATGTCCCTGCATCGAATGGTTGTAGCAAGCGGTGGCACCAGGCGGAGATTTTGTCCAGAAGCCTGCCAAAGGTCCCATTCAGCGACCGACTCGCTGGCCGAGATCTGTAATTTAAAAGAAACACCTGCCTGGCTGTGTCAAAAACAGCCTGTTGTTCTCGTCCCCATAAGAATGTGGGTTTCTTATGGGAGACCCCATGAGGTGGTTTAAAGAGCATGGTAAGGTGGGATATGTGCTGTCGCCAATAACTTAGGAGGCCATGAAGCTCTGGGTGTCTGTTTTATTTGAGGGGATGGCAAAATTCAACGTTTCCTTCTTGGCAGTCTGTGGTGGTAAACCACCGGCCTACTGCAGGGGGAAACCTCTGTACCTGCAGGAGTGTAAGGGGACAGGACAACACCTGGCCAGCTGTCAATCAGTCGGCTTGAATGGATCAAGCCCCACCCGGTTGGGTGTCAATCATCCTCCGGGATATATGCCTGCGCCGGCCTCCCGAGGCCTCACTCAGAGTTGCTGCAGCCACAGCCAGCCTAGCTCTGTGGAAGTCTTTGTGGATTAAAGCCTGTTGTACAGTCTTTATCTTTGTGTGTTTCTGATTCTGGCTAAGAGTGCACCACACAGTCTCAGAAATATCTCTTTGGCCTGAGCACCCAGGAACCGGACATTCTGGCTGGGGACTGGACCCTTTCAATATTAATGAGCCAGCCCCACCCCATTTCCTGAGGTAGATTAGCATGTGAAGGGCCTCTGAAACAATGGTATAATGGTCAATTGACACCTCTGGGAGAGGGTTGAATATTGGACATTGCAGCAGATTAAACTGTGGAATGTGTCTTGCCTCTCCTCTTTGTCCCAAGTAACTGCAAATTGCTCTTGTGAGTTGAATTAGAGAGGAATGGAAAAGAAAGTATTCTTATTGCAGGGTCTGTACCAAGGGATACAGACAATCTTGGAGGGAGGGGAACAACAACTGATTCCCCTTTGACTGTCCCATCTACAATTGAAGCCTGTGCAACCCCAAATGTAAACTTGCTCCTGTTCCTTTAAAACATTGATCCCTAGAATGCATTCAGGGAAAACAACTGTTAAAGGTATATGTGGCCTCGGGTCCCCCAGGCAGGAGTGGACAATGGAACAAACATGATGGGGTCCTGGCCTTAATCCTATAGGGGGGGGGGGGGGTGTGGTGGACAGTGGAGGTCTGCCACCCTGTGGGTGAGGATTCCTGCTGGCACAAATGGGGACAGTTCCTGTCTCATCTGGTGTCTGAGCTCAGCCTTGAGGGCAGAAGAGACTGTTTCAAGTGGGGGAGGAGCAGAGACAGTACCAGTGTCACCAGGGGCAGCCCTAGGCTTTATCCCAGGGTGGTTGTAGGTTTTCCCTTGGCCAAATTTCCCCATTCAAAGCTTTTTCCACAGGGCATAAATGGCAGAGGGTGGGATCTCATCTACGCTGACATGGTCAGCCCCTGTTCTCAACAGTTCCAAGTACAGCTGCCTGCACGTAAAGCAGAGAGGGAATGTGTTTCCAGACCTCACTGCTCCCCTACAGACCTGGGTGGGAGCTCCACACTGCATGTATTCTAGTCCTTCCAAGAGGGTGATGGCATCCCACACGGTCTTCCCATTAGCCGATGCCATGACTTTGAATGAGGGCATGTGGAGGTGACCAGGTATCCTGCTTTTGTACTGGTCACCTGGGTATTTTCTAAAAAGTTATGGTCACAGGCTCCCTGGTAGATGTCGTTGACCAGCGGCCACTCTCTAATGACTCAGGTACCCTCAATGACCATACCCCATTGTGGGTGCTGGTGTAGATCCAACTCTAAGATGGTTGGGTACTGGACCCTCACCACAGTCACTACCTGATTTCACAGGGTAGTCCCTTCCCAGATCTCTGACTGTGGTGCCAGAAGGCCATTGATGATGCTTTGTTGGTCAGAGAGGCTCCCTAGGGCATTCATCTCTTGCTGAGAAAGGCTCAAGTTGGGGGCCTCCTCATCCCACAACCAGAGAAGACACACGGCCAGGTGCTCATCCAGCTATTGGCAGTAGCAATCCTCTAGCTGAGTCAGATACTTTGGGGTCTCAGAGTGGCCATGGGCATGCCACTTGGTCATCTGCATCCTTCTCTCCAGTGGACCTGGGACCACGTGGTGATGGGTTGAGCATGTAGGGGTATGGATGCATAGAGGGGAGAGTGGTTGTGGGCTTAGGCTCCTCAGGCACCCACTCCTCATCACTGTTTAACTATATATCCCTACCCCCAGCCATGCATCCAGCTTGTTGTCATGCTGGACCAGGGCTCGGAATTTTGCTGGTCTGTCTGGCAGCCAGACCTGCAGCTTGAGCTACCCATGCCTGCTGCAGCTGTATTAGCCTGCAGGCGACTTCAGTGCCTCCGTTGTTACAGAGTTCTGTGTTGTGTATTGGCCTCAAACCGTGCATCTTGGCGCCTCACAGTTTGGCGGGCAGCAGCCTCCTTTGAAGAAGACCGCAGAGCCCACCTCACTGACAAAAGGCAAAGGAGGAAAAACCCAACACCCAACCCCAACCAACCAATTTTCCCTTGCAACCGCTGCAATCGTGTCTGCCTGTCCCGCATCGGACTGGTCAGCCACAAACGAGCCTGCAGCTGACGTGGACTTTTTACCCCCTCCATAAATCTTCGTCCGTGAAGCCAAGCCAAAGAAAAAGAAAGAAAAAATTGGCCTATGTGTTGTGTGGTTTTGTGTTGGAAAGTGACAGTTTGCCTTAGAGAGCCAAGGTGAAGGGTGAACTGCTGAGAGAGTGGGAGATGGAATGGGCATGTGCAGAAGATGCTCTAGAAATTTTTGGTCTTGGAAGACAAACCACCACTGGGTGTGGCTGTGAAGTGGAAGGAGGCCCAAGCAGAGTCATTGTCTGGGAGGCAGTTTAGAATGTTGGGCATTTTAAAAGGGTTGAACATTCCGAAGGCAGCAAGAAGGATCCAGACCAAGCCATTGTTCCTCTCTCTCCAAGCAACACAAGAAGACAACTTTAAATTTTGTGCTCTCTCTCTCTTTCAAAGATCTTTTGGCTTCAGTTTACCAAACAAACTGAATGTTGTTTATGACCTTTGCTTCGGTTGAGATCGAAGTTTTGTGAGTCTTGTGTCTTTTGTGTTTAAGTTTTTCTGTGGGCTGGTTGGAAATATAACTTAGACTTTAATTACATATGTTATATTCAGGTTGGGGAATTTGTTTTACACTGTTATAGAGATTTGCGTAGTAACCAGTGGGCATTGTTATAAAAGGAGGGTTTTTGAATTAAAGTTTGAAGGTGATTTATTTGTTAATAAAGTAATTGTTCATCTTTACCCCTGCGTGATATGCCTTCTTTGTGGTTGCTGGTTTGATCTTGTAACAGCCAGACCTGCAGCTTGAGCTACCCGTGCCTGCTGCAGCTGTATTAGCCTGCAGGTGACTTCAGTCCCCCTGTTCTTGAGATTGTTGGCTCGAGTCTGGGCAGGCTGGACTGGCTCCTGTAGCATGCAGCAGTGCTCTTCTAACTCCCTATCCTTTTGGATACATAAATGCTGGATCTGGTTAGTAATCCTGACCTGGCATCTCAGGAGCGACGCAAATAGCCAAAAGGCACTCCTTTGACTCCCTTTGGCTTTTTGGGAACCGCGTCTTCTTAAGGAGGGAGACCACACGTTGCCCCAGTTTTTCACCATGTGGGCCCAACTGCTCAGACCAGTCCACTGGTTTACCGTGGTCTGCCAGCAAGCTGGTCATGCCCTCAAATCCCTCCCTCTCATCTAGCCACCCGGGAATCCTATCCTTGGTGCCTGCACTGGCTTTTTTGCCCCTGTTCTAGAACATTTCCCCTTGACTTGTCCAGCTAAGACCCCTGAGACCCTGCTCGCAGCATCAATTGTTGTGAGAAGTAAACAAGTTTGGTAGGTCTCACCAAGAACTCTGAACACAGTTTTGTTAGCAAATGATTTTATTTACAGAAGGCAAGTGTGGGAAATGGTAACTGATGCAGCATGCACGCACACGCGCATGCACAAATGCATGGACACAGGCACACACAAACAAACACACACACACACACACACACACACACTCTCACACACACACACACACACACACACACACACACACACACACACACACACACACACACACACACACACACACACACACACACACACACACACACACTGAACTGGTACATTCAATGAACAAGGAAAAATCACTATGATGGCCCACTATCCCTTGGCTCAGTGCAAGCATGGCTCTCTGCTACAAGGGCACTAATTAAATGCTCCCAACCCTTTGAACAGTGCACATCTTACCAACAGTTTCTCCAGCACCATTCCACATTTCTCAGCCTGGAGTGAAGCAGGATAGTCCCAAGCTGGCAAAAAGAGAGAGAACAAAGTGCACATGGCACCTTTATAGCACTGAAGGGTCCAGCCCAGGTAATTTACATGGATCCAACAGCGAGGTGTGATCTAATGGGTGGGGTGGAACCAAAGCTTGATTGGCAGCTGGTGTGTCCTCTGACTAGGTAAGAGACAGTGTTGTCACATGACAGCCACAACCCTTCCCAATACATGCATGGACATGCACACACATGGCATAAAAGTTCTGACTCAACATATACTCTTCAGACCCTCACTTTCTTCACAGCACATAAACCTTCAACTTAGAGATGATATAAAACTTTGTTATAAACTCTCCTCTTTGCTTTGCTGGATCCTTATTGGATCCTAAAGCCATCTGATATGAAACTACTGGCTCCTCAACATATCACAAAGAAATCATTCTGTATCCAAAGTCTCATCAGCTCAAGAACATTTCCTCCTTATTAAACTAGGGAATTCTCAGTTCGTCATTTTTCTCCAGCTGGGTATTTCATAAGTGAAGAGGACAACCATATTTCAAACACTACTTTGGAAGACATCTGTCTGCATACCAACTTCTGATAGCATTTCCAGATCACAGGCAACATGATCTGCAAAGCCAATTGACCCCACTGAGGGGAGAGGAGAAAGTACCCATGAATTCCAGGTGAAAGATTCTTTATCTAAAAATGGGTCAGTCAGAAATCAAATTTGTTTTAGCTGTAGAAAGGACCATTTAAAACTAATATTTCCTCAGTATCCCAGCTATTACAAAGGGGCTTCAACCTAAAACATTAACTCTGTTTCTCTTTTTATGGATGCTGCCTAATCTGCAGAGCTCTTCTAATATGCTAATTTTTTACTTCAGATTTCCAAACATATGCAGTTTTTTAAAAAAATTCAATTGTGCACAAGGTTTGATGAGAATTGCAAGTTTCTTGTATGGGTTCCCCGCGTCATGATTGGACAGCAGCTATAACACAGCTCTAATGAATTATCTGACAGTGAAAGGACCCACAAAAGAAGACAAGAAAAATGGACAAGGCCTTCTGGAATCTTTTTCTCAATCTTTGGTGGAAGTAAACATATTTCCTAGGCCAGCAGTGATGAGGAGCTCAACATCAACCAATGGTGATGGCTCCATGGTTTAACATTTCATGGAGTTGGTGTTTCCATCCAATCAAGTAGGTTTCAGAGGAGCTTTGATCTGTTCTACATGAGTTTTATTTGCCATCCAGAAATTGAAACCTGTTCTCTGGGAGCAGACTTTTTCCAGAGGTCCTACCAGGGATCAGTTTACTGTGGTCCAGGAGCAGGCAGTTGTTCTAACAGGTATCTGTTAGTAGTCTCTTACCATCATAGATCATTGGTCTTGTGGGCCATTTTGAAGCTGTAATAGCTAAAGACATTGATATCGCCAGGTTTTTCTGATCTGATAATTGTCTGGAATAGGTGTCCAGCCTGGCCAGGCCTAGAGAACGTGAGCAATTGTCTCCAACCATGGTTTCCATAGAGAACAGGAGATGCAGGATTTAAATGACAAGGGGAGGAAATGTGAATAGAGGCAGCAGGATAAGCAAGGAGGCAAAAGAGGCTTGCGAGGCTGACAGGAAGGGTGGCAAGGATGCTCAGGGCAACCTGAGAAGATGGCATGTGGAAGCTGTACACAGATAATTTGGGTGGCATGGTTACCGTAGCATTTAGTGCAACACTATTACAATGCTAGCAACCCAGGTTCAAGTCTACTGCTGTCTGTATCTTCACCTTTACTACATAAAGGCACTGTTTGACCTGCTGAGTTTCTCCAGCATTTGTGTGTTATTTCACTTAACCACGGTGTCCACAGAATCCAGTGTTTTACTACTATGCCATAAGTGTTCTGTGATTAAAAAGGGATTGCTTAAGGTGGTATGTGAGTGGGAAGGGAAGGTTGAGAATCACTATTCTAGACCCATTTGTTACTGAAAAATTTTGCTTGAGAAAAATTGTCATTGGCCCATTTCCTTTGGAGTTATGAAACTGTGTACATAATGAATCAATCAGGTACATTTAAAACAGTGGTTTTCAAACATTTTTCTTTCCACTCACATACCACCTTAAGCAATCACTTACTTATCACAAAGCACTTATAGCATAGGGATTGCAACTTCTCTACATGTAAATAAAAATTACTGTACAACCAGCTGTGTTCAGGTTCATTCCTCTTGGTACCCATTGAAACAGTTTCACACACACAAAAATATTGAAGCTGTTCTTTTGCATATTTTATTAATGTGATATTGCCCAAAAATCAGAACACTGCCGAAGGTTTTCTTGAAATGTTCCTTCAGAAGAAAATTCAAAATTTGACATTAATCACTATGAAAGCAAAATTAATTTTTAGAAATAAAAATATTTTCTTCCCAAATTAAAATACTTATCAAGCCTTATATATGCTGTATGTAATTTTTCTTTATTTTATTCAAATTACTTGATTTGAATTACTGAATAACTTGAATTGTTAAAGATAAAATTGGCTTTGGAATAATAAGAAAAGGAATGAAAATAGATAACATTTAACACCTCAAAATTTTCAAGTCAGTGAAAGAAAAACATACAGAAAATATTTTATTGCCTTGAAGATCTGGTTGAAAATTACATTCCAGAAGACAGCAGTAAATACACAGCAGTAACCAAGAAAAGAATGGTGTAAATGAGTCAACCTTTTGTAAATTCGATCAGCCCAATACCAGATAGTTTCCATACACCAAAAGGTAATTGAGACTCTCCCTACAAAGTAGTATAGGTAATTACGTAGGGAATGCAATATATTTACTTGAATGAGAAATTGACCCTTCTTATCTCTTGATCTATTTACAGGTATGTGCATTTTTGGACCTGCTGTGTCGTGTCGCTTGCACCTCCACTTTCTGTGATATCACCCACTGGTGATGTGTAACGGCCAAAGAACAAAATGCTCTGTGTTTTGTTGTGTTTGATGAAAAACAGGAAAGGATGGTCTGCCTTAAATATTGTTGCAACGGAAAGAGAAGATCTGAGTAAATGTATGGATGTAGCTGCAGCTGCTTCTGTGCCCTCTTCATTAACATCCACAAAGGATTTATGAATAACCTTTGACACAGAGAGACCTTTTTCCTCAGACATGCCAGAGAAATTTGCCGTTGATGGAGCAAAAGCATCGATCATACCCATTGCTGAAAGTATTTCTTCAAGATTAAACTGGTCTTCCAGTTTAAAACTGGGCAGGTGAACTTCAACGTTCCTTTTCATCGTGTTGTCCGAGTTAATCAATGGGAGCAGAGTTTTGTTTTCAAGTGCCTGTTCAAGCTGTTAAAAAAAACATACTCATGAACTTAAAGCAAGTCGTTAGATAACTGTGTAGCTTAATAAGGAAATTTAACTGTCACGATACAATACAATCTTGAGTAATGTGTGATAATTTTGTTCTCAAGCCAACTGTGTCAGCTGACTACAGTGTTGAGTTAACTGTACTCTGTTTGGTATCCCTTTGTTCAAAACAATTTCTCCAAGTCTCTTCAAACCTCCATCCATAGACTATTCTCACCCATCAATGTTTCTTTAAACTGATATGAATCTTTGCATCTCTTCTAATGATAAATCCAAGGCTTAACACTGCACACCTAAATCCATTCATTTTAAAGGCATCTGTTATATACAGAGGAAACTTGGGACTCTTTTATGCTGGAGCATGAACACTGCAAGTCTGTAAGAGCCACATCACACTTGAGTGGTGAGCATGCTCAGTAAGACACGTTGTAAGAGCCACATCACACTTGAGTGGTGAGAATGCTCAGTGCGACAGTGTATCAATGCCAGATGGGTAGCCTAATGTAAGTAAAGATTTGTGCTGTTAAACTTGCAAGCTCTCTTAGTGTTTATTAAGATCGCCGATGGTACAATGAGGACACAACCTGGTGGCAGCGTGGGATCGATAGAAACCCATACCATATAGATAAAAAATCTCTATAAACCAAAATAAACACGAAGAGAAGGAAACAAAGAAAAAGCAGCATTACCTGACTACCAGAGCTGGAGAAGAAGATGGCCACAGCAGTAGCAACATTACACCCAGTCATGGACGGGGAAGCTGACGATATCATAGAGGCTTTTAAAAAGTTCAAGCAGAAGTGCAAGCTGGCATTCAAAAGTCTCCTCAAGGGAATCACACCAGAGGAAAAGGTTAGTTACATCCTTCTTTGGACGGGGGAATGAGGACTAGCCAGCTGGGAGCTGGCTGAAGGAGAAGAAAATAACCCAGAAAGGATATTAGAAAAAATTTTCTCTCATCTGGAACCCGAAATCCAACCATAGAATAAAGCGATATGAGTTCCAGGGATTAAAACAAGAGCCTGATGATTCGGTTAAAGAACATGGCAGCAAAATGCAAGTTCAAAGGAATAGAGGAGAGAATAGTCGACCAACTATGTGGGGAAGGGCTCATCCTGAAGGGCAGAAAGCTCTCATAGGAAAAGACAGCTTGAAACTAGCAGATGCCGTAGACACAGCCAGGGCCTTCGAGGCCACCAGGAGGCAAATGCAATCCCTCTCCGAGCAGGCCAACATGCAGCACAGAGATAGAAGGGTTGATGCCATAAAGCACACAGAGAGAAAGTCCCAGACATCCGAGAACTGCATGAGGTGCAGCAGACGACACCCCTTCAATGACTGCAAGAAATGCCCCATGTATGGTTTGAAGTGCAGGACCTGTGGGAAGGTCAATCACGGGGAAAAGATGTGTAGGTCTGACTCGAAAAGAGAGAGAAACCAAGAATACAGAAGGAAAGTGTGGTGATCCTTGGTATTGCTTGCTTGTATGTAGAAGTAGCTGCTTGTAGTTGCTTGTTCTTAAGGAAGACTGGCTCTGTAGACTAACCTATATATAAGTGTCCTGATCTCTGCTCTTTGTTCAGTTTGGGACTAGCCTTGTGGATGGCTAGCACTGCTGTGTTCTTGCTAATAAAAGCCTACATTATTCGTTTGACTCAATTCTCGTGAGTTATTGACTGCGGTTCAGAAAGTACACTATGTCGAGAGAAGTGACAGCAGTGACTCCGATTCACTGAGGCTCGGCATTGAAACAATACTCCTCCATGAGACGTCCAAGAAAGGGAAGGGAGAAAAAAATGAATTACACACCATGATCCAAGTAAAACGAAAGATAGGAAAAATATTCAACTTGAAAATAAAGTTGGATACAGGATCACAAAGTAATGTCCTCCTGATTAGACTGTATCGCCAGATGTTCCCCGATCACATAAAGAATGGGTACCCGGAGGAAGGCACACTAGAAGCCATAAATGTCAAGCTCACAGCCTATGGTGGCCCCGTGATTAAACAACTAGGAAAATACCAAGTAAAAGGCAGATGTAAGGGAAAGAGCATCATATGTACATTCTTCATGGTTGATGCCGATGGACCAGCAATCCTAGGCCTGAATAGTCATCA
This sequence comes from Narcine bancroftii, assembly GCF_036971445.1. Lineage (NCBI taxonomy): Eukaryota > Metazoa > Chordata > Chondrichthyes > Torpediniformes > Narcinidae > Narcine > Narcine bancroftii. The sequence goes on from NC_091469.1 coordinate 431,390,255, forward strand.
AGAATTATAGGTAATCTCTGTAAACAATGAGATCGGGGAGAAGAAAATGTCCAAGAGGATCAATAGTGACACCCCTCTTGCGCCACGCCTTCTGATCACGAACAAGGCAGAGCTCATGGACATGTACCCTGAATGCTTTGATGACACAGTCGGGTGCTTTGGGAACTTTGAATACCACATTACTATAGACCCAAAATACAAATCCATGATCCACGGAAGGTGCCAATAGAGCTGAAACAAAGGCTAAAGCAAGAGCTGGAAGAAATGGAAGAAAAACGAGTCATAGCAAAAGTAGTCGAGCCAACTGACTGGATAAATTCTATAGTAGTAAAAGAAAAGCTGAATGGCCACCTAAGAATATGTCTGGATCCCAAAGACCTAAACCAAGCAATCAAAAGAGGGCACTATCTAATACCAATGCTGGAGGACATCACTTCGGAACTAGCGGAATCCAAAATCTTCAGTAAGCTAGATACCAAGAATGGGTATTGGAATGTGAAGCTGGTTGAAGTATCGACACTGCTAACAACTTTCAACACTTCATTCGGCTGGTACAAGTTCCTGCGCCTACCTTTTGGCCTAAAAGTGAACCAAGACGTCTTCTGGCAAAAGATAGATGAGACCTACAGGGGATGAAAGGGCACTGTCGGCATCGCAGATGATATCTAGATCTTTGACAGAGACGAGAAAACTCACAATCTCCACCTACATGAGGCCTTGGAGAGAACAAGATGGGCCGGGATCAAACTCAATACAGACAATGCATCATTAAGGTGGAGGAGAGCCAGTTCTTCGGAATGGTAAACACACCTGAAGGGGTCGGGCCAAGCCCAGAGAACATAACAGCCAGTGCTGAAATGGACCACCCAAAGGACATAAAGGAACTAAGAAGCTTCCTCGGCCTGGTCCAATATATGAGTTCCTTCACCCCACACATGTCAGACCACACAGCCAACCTCAGAGAGTTGCTGAAAGAGGATGTGGAGTTTCAGTGGTCACCATCACATCAGCGAGATTTCAACAAGCTAAAGGAAGTGGTCTGCAGAGAAGTAGAACTGAGCTACTGTGACAGAAAAAAAAACTGTCACATTACAAATAGATGCTTCCACCAGAGGCCTCGGGGCATCATTGGTGCAGGAAGAAAAACCAATAGCCTTTGCATCAAAAGTCCTGACAACAGCAGAGACCCGATAGGCCAATATTGAAAGGGAGCTGTTGGCAGTCGTATATGGATGCAAAAAATTCCACAAATTTCTCTATGGGAGACAGTTTGTGATAGAGAGTGATCATCGCCCATTGGAGCACATCCAGAAAAAGAACCTAAGCAAGGCACCAGCTAGATTACAGAGGCTACTCCTCCAGCTCCAATGTTACAACTTTACTTTGAAGTACAGGCCAGGGAAGGAAATGGTGCTTTGTCACGTCTTACCCCAAATGAAAAATACAAAATGAAATCAAGATGCATCACCTCGTCAGGGTGACTAATAACAAACTAAAGCTGATTAAAGAAGAAACCACAAAGGTTGAAGAACTACAGCTGCTCTCCCAACAGGTGATACAGGGATGGCCAGAAAGGATAAAACTGGTACAGGCTACAATATACCAATATTGGTCTATCAGGGATGACATATCCCTGGAGAATGGTGTACTGCTGACAGAGTCTCAGCTGATAATACCAAAGTCAATGAAAAAAGAAATTCTCCAGAAAATATACCAAGGCCACATGGGAATGGAGAAATGCAAACTTAGAGCAAAGTCAGCAGTTTACTGGATAGGCATGTATAAGGACATCGAAAACATGGTGACTATGTGTCCGGCATGCCAGAAATACAAAAGGAAGAGATGATACCCGCGGAAATACCTGCCAGGCCATTGCACACAGTGGGAGCAGACCTGTTCACAGAAAACCAAGAATGGTTTCTGATTGTGTCCTGCTACTACTCCAAATTCCCCTTCATCAGGAAAGTGAAGGACCTGAAAGCACCAACCATCACTGCTGCAGCACGTGCACTCTTCACTGAACAGGGGATACCCGAACAAGTGATATGTGACAATGGGACCCAATTCACATCGCGTAAATTCAGAAAAATAGCTGCAGAATATGGGTTCACCATCACTACATCATCACCACATTACCCCAAGGGGCATGGATTCATTGAGAGGCATGTACAGACAATTAAACGCACTTCACAAAGTGTTGAGAGACGAAGGAAGATCCCTATCTCGCTCTTCTGTCACTGTGAGCAACACCCTTGAGGGCCAACATGAAATCCACAGCAGAGCTTCTGAATGGCAGAAAGTACAAGTGAACCCTGCCAAGCAAAATCTATTCACCAGATGACCAAGAGGAATCAAGAAGAAAGTTGACTAACATGCAAGAGGAAAGTCATCAACATTATAATAAACATTCACAAACACTTCCAGAACTCTTCAGAGGGCAGCATGTGCATGTTCAAGAGCCAGTGATAAAAACCTGGGGTCTAGCAAAGATTATTAGAAAAGCTGAAATGCCAAGGTCATACATCATTGAAAGTGCCGGAAGCACCAGCAGCTTCAGCTTCTGAAATTAAAGAAATCATGGAAGATTTAACGGAACTAATGGCTCAAGTAGAGGGTGAGCTGGATAAAACAAAAGACAGATTAAAGGACCCAGAAGAAAAAGCAAAAATATGGGACACAGACAGAAAAGGAATGATGGTCAAAATCAATTTTATGGAAAATTTCAGCGGATACAACAATTCAAGAATTATTGGACTGAGAGAAGGAAATAAGGGAAAATTTGCAATGAGCTTCTTTGAAATATGGATCCCACAAATGCTGCGACAAAGCAAGTTAAATGTAAAGCTTCAAATTGAAAAGCTTCACCGGACCCTCACACCCAAAAGAACTAGTGAACAGCGACCATGACCAGTCCTAGTAAGACTTTTAAGTTACCAGGAGCGAGATACAATCTTGGGAGCAGCATACAAATATTTTTAAAATAACAATGGCCCATTAGTGGTGGGCAACGAAAAAATAATGTGTTTTTTCACGACCTTAGCCCTGCCTTAGTCAAACAAAGAAAAGAATTTGATGAGGTAAAGACACAACTGCAATCCAAAAATTAAAATATTCAATGATTTTCCCAGTGATGCTGAGGGTTGATGTCCCAGAACGTATTGATGAATTTTCAAGTGTAACAAAGAGTGAAAGTGTTTTTACAAAAGTTTTGAAGATATTTGAGTTGCCATATAGGATCAAAAAGACCATTTTGGAATGGGACTAACTGAAAGCTGTATCTTTTTTTTCTATTTTGTAGTCCTGAGTTGTCTTGTTTTTGCTGCTAAAAGGAAAATCATTGTAATATACAATGGAAAGAAAGGAAGATAGTGAGAAAAGCGGCAGAGTGGGGACCATGATTGACGGGGGAAAATGACACCAGGAGAGGAGCAGTTTTAAAAAATGGCGCTAAAGGGAGGGGTTCTTCTTCTTTGAAAGATTCCACGGACTTTTATCATGGGCTTTCGGGTTGTATTGTTTACATTACTATCAGAGTTAGGGATTTGTGTGTGTTTCTTAAAATGGGAAATGTTTTTTAAAAGGGAAATTATTCTTAAAAGGGAAATAAAATATCTTGGAATAGCAACTGACAACAATTTACAAAATCTGTATAAACTAACTTATGTTCCTCCTTTGGAGAAGATAAAAGAAGGCATGCAGAAATGGAAAGACTTGCCGATTACTCTAGTGGGTAAGGGTTAACTATGTCAAAATGAATGTAATGCCAAGACTGCAGTGTCTTTATCAATCATTACCCATTCTGTTACCTAAAAATTTCTGTAATTATTAAGCAATCATATGAGACAGTTCCTATGGAATAATAAGGTAACAAAAATTGCACTGGAAAAACTGACATAGAAGAGGACTTAAACTTCCAGATTTTAAGAAATACTGCTACGAGCCCAGAGGACCCCTAAACCCAGCAGCAATAGATATTCACCAAGACAAAAGTTGCTTTTAATTATCTTTAAACATGAAAACAGGATCAAACTTTAACTTATTACTATTAACAACTTAACCTAACTTAACCCCCTTCTAATTCTAAGCATACGTGTATGTAATATGTGTGTAAGTTTAGAAAAGTTCTTTAATTCACAGTTCAATCTCACTTCTCATTCATCCAAGTTCACTGGTTGCAGGCAATTCTTATAATGTGCACAGAATTTAACATTTATGAAGTTCACCAGGCTTTGGTGCTTGAAAGCTAAATGATTATCACTCAGGAAGGTTCTTGTCAGTTTTCAGAGAGAGATTTGTTGTACGCTGGACACAAACTGATCCCTTTTAATCAGCCACGTCAGTGTCTTGCCAAAGAAACTTGCCCCATCAGGATTTGCCAGATGATAACCTCTTTCTTTCAGGCCACCACAGAGTTCCTTTTTGTTTCTCTTATTTCAAGTGAAACATTAGGCAGCCAGTTCTCTCCTCTTGTGTGGATCACAATGGCTTTAACCAGGCTAAACTAAGTACTCACAACCCATCTTCAAAATGTTTTTCCACAAGCTTGCCAGCTTGTCCTGCTCCAGTCCTAGCTGCTACTGCTGCTGAATTCACTCTTTTTCACTCTCTCTCTCTCTCTCTCTCAGAGAAAAGACTGTTTTTTTCTCTCTGCTTGCAAAACTACATGACGCTCTTAGAACAGCATCTCCACTCAGACAGAGTGCGGCTCCAAACTTAATCCTCTCAGTTCTTTTATCTGTTGCTTTTCAAAACAATAATCCATTAGTCAAGTCCCTTGGGAACCCCCCAAAGCTTTTACAAAGATATTCGGAGTTGGCCTGTCTGACTTGAGCAGAGCTCCAGTATTTTAATATATAGAAGATAGGAGCAGGAGTAGGTCATTCGGCCCTTTGAGCCTGCTCTGCCATTCAAGGAGATCATGGCTGATCTTAAAGTTCAGTACCCTGTCCCCGCCTTCTCTCCATAACCCCAAATTCCTTTATACTGAAGAAATATATCCAATTCCCTCTTAAATATATTCAATGAACCTGCCTCTACTGCTCTCTGTGGCAATGAATTCCACAGATTCACCACCCTCTGGGTAAAGAAATTCCTCCTCATCTCGGTTCTAAATGGTTTGCCTATTATCCTCGAACCATGGCCCCAGGTTCTGGACTCCCCCACCATTGGAAACATCCCTTCCGTATCCATTCTGTCCAGTCCTGCCAGAATTTTATACGTCTATGAGAACCCCTCTCAATCTTCTAAACTCCAGCGAGTACAATCCCAAATTGCACAATCTTTCCTCATAAATCATTCCTGCCATTCCAGGTATCAGCCTGGTGAATCGCCTCTACACTCCTTCCATTGCAAGAACATTCTTCCTCAGATAAGGCGACCAAAACTGCACACAATACTCCAGGTGCAGTACAGCTGCAGTAAGGTATCCTTATTCTTATACTCAAACGCTCTTGATATGAAGGCTAACATACCATTTGCCTTTTTAACCACCTGCTGTACCTGCATGCTCACCTTCAGTGACTGGTGCACAAGAACCCCAAGGTCTCTCTGCATTTCCCATCTCCCAATTTATTGCCATTCAAATAATAATCTGCCCTCCGGTTTGTATTACCAAAGTGGATAACCTCACATTTATCCACATTGTAGTGCATTTGCCATGTATCTGCCCAGTCCCCCAATTTATCCATATCACACTGGAGCTTCCTGACCCCCTCTTCAGTGCACATAACCCCTCCTAGCTTAGTGTCATCTGCAAATTTGGAGATATTACATTCAATCCCCTCATCTAGATCATTAATGTAAATTGAGAACAGCTGGGGTCCCAGTACAGATCCCTGTGGCACCCCACTGGTCACCGCCTGCCACTCAGAAAACGAGCTGTTTATCCCAACTCTCTGTCTTCTATCTGCCAGCCAGTTCTCAATCCACATCAATACCTTGCCCCCAATCCCATGAGCCTTGATTTTGCATGCCAGTCACTTATATGAGACCTTATCGAAGGCCTTTTGGAAATCCAGGTACACCACATCCACTGGCTCTCCCCCATCTATTTTACCTGTCACCATCTCAAAGAATTCCAATAGATTTGTCAAGCACGATTTACCTTTTGTAAATCCATGTTGACTCTGTCCAATCCCTTCTCTGCTAGTCATATGCACCGCTATTACATCCTTAATAATGGATTCCGTCATTTTGCCCACTACTGATGTAAGGCTCATCGGCCTATAATTCCCCGCTTTTTCTCTACACCCCTTTTTAAATAGTGGGGTAACATTAGCTACCCTCCAATCCATGGGTACTGATCCTGAGTCTATCGAGTTCTTAAAGCATCTGCTATCTGAATGTCCACTTCTTTAAGTACCCTTGGATGTAGATTATCAGGCCCTTGGGATTTATCAGCCTTCAATCCCTTCAATTTCTCTATGTTTCCCAACATCCTTGGGAGGTTATTTGTATCCTCTCTTGTGAAAACAGAACTAAAGTAAGAATTTAATTGGTCTGCCATTTCCTTATTCCCCATTATATATTCCCCTGATTCTGACTGCAAGGGACCTACTCTGGATTTCACCAATCTTTTCCTCTTGACATATCTATAAAAGCTTTTGCAGTTGGTTTTTATGTTTGCCGCAAGCTTACTTTCATAATTTATTTTTGCCCTCTTGATTAATCCCTTTGTCCTCCTTTGCTGCATCTTAAACTGTTCCCAGTCTTCGGATTTGGTACTTTTTTTGGCCAATTGATATGCTCTCTCCTTGGACCTAATGTTATCCATGGTTGAGTCACCTTTTTTGGTTTATTTTTATGCCAATCCGGTATATACGATTTCTGTAATTCTTCCATTAGATTTTTGAATGCTTTCCATTGTCTATCTACTGTCAACCCCCCACCCCCCCACAAAGACCACCCAATCAATCTTACTCAACTCCCGTCTCATACCATCATAATTCCCTTTATTTAAATTCAGGACCTTAGTCTCGGTTTTAATTTCTTCACTCTCTATGTCGAGTGAGAATTCAATCATATTGTGATCGCTCCTACTCAAAGGGCCTCGTACAACAAGATTGCTGATTAGTCCCTTTTCATTTAATTGAGATCAATTTTGAAATGTTTGTATGTGACCAACATTAAAAAAAACCTGCTACACTTTATCTCCCAAAATCATATCTAGAAACAATATAAAACACAACATATTCTATCACAATATTATCAGGTTGACAGGATAGATTTCTCACAGTCTCCTTTGTGGAAGACCATTTCACACCCCCCCCCCCCCCCGCCCCACCCAATTCTTGGATTCAGATGAGAATACACAAAATGAGGGAGAGGGAAGTGAAAGATTTTATCTATAAATAGAGTGTCAAATCTATAGAAAAAAAGACAGATAATCCCATACTAAAACATATGATCAGAAAGTGGCAAGAAATTAATGAATGTATAGGAAAAAAAAGTAGGGTTATCAATAAAAGCTCCACTATGTGTAATTGCCTATGCACATGGGCAAAAGAATATTAAATTTGTGACATGCCAAATGCAGAAGATATATTATAGACTGCTATACAAAAGGAATTCATATGTCCTTCAAACAACTAAATCACAAACATGGAGTGACCAATGGACCTTCTTTTGTTGTCTCCAACTTAGATCATTTTTAAGAAAAAGATGGGGACCAATTTTGATCCCACCTGAAATAAGTGAAACTAAACAAATTGTTATGATGGGGAATACATCGAAATTTATAACAAAAATGTCCTATGTTCTCCAGAATGAAAATGCAAAATCAAGGTTACAGAGGTCGGGGAAAGATGGGAGTCAAGACTTGGGTGTGGTGATTTCAGAAAAAAGCTGGTCAAATTGGTGTAAGGGCAGCTTAACTTCAATTATAAATGCAATATAGGGAATGGTTCAGTATAATTTTTTTTAACCCCAATTATATTTTACCCCACAGAAATGATATAGATCAAAAGCAGAAATATCAGAGATGTGTTTCAGACGTAGGACTGAGACAGGAACCTTTCTACATGCCACATGGTCATGCGTGAAGCTGAGGTCATTTTGGCAAAATATCACAGAAAATTTAACCAGGATAACAGGAGTGGTCTTCACGGGCTACCTGGAGCTATATCTACTAGGTAATTTCATGGAAATAAACAACAAATTGAATAAATATCAAATCTCATGTATGAAAATAGCGCTGGTTTTTTTTAAGCAAAAAATGTATTGTGATTACTTGAAAGTCCGACGCCCCTCTACTTATAGCACAATGGACTAGGGAAATGAACAGCTATATACCTATGGAAAATAAAATCACATTATAATTTAAAGAATAAATATGACACTTTTGTAAAGGTCTGGGCATATAGGGGCCCAAATACAGTAATTTTAAAAAAAGGACTTTTTTTCTTTTTTCTTTGGCTTGGCTTCGCGGACGAAGATTTATGGAGGGGGGTAAAAAGTCCACGTCAGCTGCAGGCTCGTTTGTGGCTGACCAGTCCGATGCAGGACAGGCAGACACGATTGCAGCGGTTGCAAGGGAAAATTGGGACATATCCAAATGTGATTTCCTTAATTGCATTCTATATATTTAAAAGATATATAAGCTATGACTTTGTGTGGATCTGTATGTATGGAAAGGGGGAGGGAGGGAGGAACTGTTTTGTTTTTGTTGTTTGTTTGTTGTTTGTAAGAAAAAGTTATTTTTAAAAATGTTGAAATCAAACCCACACCCACCATACTCTACCCCCCTATGTGTGAAGAAGTACCCTCTCACGTTCTCTTTAAATAATTCATCTTTCACACTTAACCCATATCCTCTAGTTCTTGTCTCACCCAATCTCAGTGGAAAAAGCCTGCTTGCATTTGTCCTCGTTATACTCCTGACAATGTTCTATACCCCTGACAATTTTTTAAACCTTGATGTTTCCTGGATTGGAGAACATGTCATTAGAGCAACAAAGGATAACAAGTGGCTTAATCGAAGTAGATAAAATTATGAGGGAATTAGATGGGTGGACAACCAACACTTATTTCCTATGGCAATAATAGCAATTACGAGTGAACTTCTGTTAAAAGAGAGTGGAGGAAAGTTTAGGGGAGACGTCAGAGTTAAGTTTTTTTTAAAACTCAGAGAGCGGTGGATGCTTAGAATGCATTGTCAGGGTAGTGGTGCAAGTTGGTATAATATGGAAATTCAAAAGACTATTAGATAGGCACATGGATGTAAGAAAAGTAGAGGGTTATAAGTCTGAGGTGAGGAAAAATTAGATTGTTGTGGAGTAGGTTTACACAGTTTGGTACAATATTGTAGACTGAAAGGCCTGTACTGTGCTCTAATATTATATCTTCTAAATCTTTCCTTATTCTCTAAAGCTCAAAGGAATAATGTCCAAATCTATTCAACCTTCCCCAATAAATCAGATCCTCAAATCCTACCAACATCCTTGTAAATTTTCTCTATTCTTTCAATCTTTTTGCTATCTGCCCTGTAAGAATGTGACCAAAACTCCAAATTTGGCCTCACCGATCTCCTATACAACTTCCACATAACATTCCAATTCCTGTTCACAATATTTTGATTTATGAAGACCAATATGACAAAGCTCTCACCACAGCCATATTCAGAGCAAAAGGTCCATTGAGATGTTTAACAAGCCCTGCTTCTTCCAATAATATTCTTTCATTTATTTTTGAGGAACTATTTAATGAAGATGGTGATTAAAAATTCAATGATCAAAACAGTCCAAGAAATTAACATCTCTTTCTCTAAGGTTCCTCTCTCATTGTATTTGATCTTCTCATTACCTCTTCCAGTCCAGTTGTGTCATCAGTGATGCTGTCAGGTAGCAGTACAATCATGCTCAGTTCCTCCTGTTCATAAGGAAGCTCAAGGACACTGGTCTTGAGTTCCTCAATGTAACCAATTTTAAAGTCATCATCCTGGAACATCATCTTTACTGATTTGGTCTCCCTCTGTGAAGAAAATAAAAAGTAACATCAGTATGAGTTTGAGGGTATAATAAACATAAATGTTTGCTTAGAACTATTTTAACACCAGAGCAGCATACCTTGTTCAACTTGAAAGGGGTGACATAGGTGTTTTTTTCATCAAATTTTTTCTCCCACTTCCCTTTAAAGTAGATGGCATTTACAAGAACAAGAACTGTTGCAGGACCAACCGAATTCACTGACAGCAAATTTTGTATTTTACCTAAGTTAAAGATCATAAATTGAATGCTCCAGTTAACAAGTATGGTTAAGTAGTTTTTAAAACAAATTTGCCACTGACAAATAGGGGACTATTACATCGCATTGCAATGGCCATAAATTTATAAACACTTCTGAAGTGATATCCAATCCAGACAAACGAAAGGATTGCTGATGATTAAATCTTGAATGAACAAAGAGAAGTTGGAGGAACCCAATGAGTCATAGCAGATAAAGAGTCCTGATCCAAAATAGTGACAGACCACTTTGCTCCATAGATGCTGCCCGACCTGCTGAATCCCTGCAGCTGCTCTTTATTCACACCAGTCATCCAAGTGCCAAAATAAAAGCCTGGTCAGATGAGTTCAGATCTCACAATGGCAGTGAGAAAACTTTAAAAATAGTGAAATAAAATGGTAAGGTATAGCAACCATTAGAGAAAAAGGTTGGCAGTAAAACATAACTGGTTCATGAATATTCTTTTGGGAAGGAATATTTTTCTCTTTGCCTACTATGTGGGATTTCACACCACTTCACTGTGCCTGGCTTTATGAGCACTCTGCAATATCCTCGCAGGTCATCAGTTGAACCAGTTGCTACTTCAAGATGTTCCCTGTCTAATTTATAGCCCATTGTTGATCACATGAGCCAGACAAGATAAATGCACAATGAATGGAGACAGCTCAATGTAGTTAGATCCTCAATGCAATAGATCCTTAATGCAGGTGTAATTGTCTTCATAGAGAGCACTTACAATGGTTTGGAGATTTGAGGGATTCTGTGGAACAGCATCAGTGGCATTTCTCTGATGCTTTGAAGTGCATGTTGTCTTTAACTTATTCATATATTGGATGTATGCAAAAAAAAAACTGACACCATGACTCTAAAATGAAGGTCAATGCTACAAAGCAGGACTTGAGCTTTGATCTGGGATTAAAGCCTTGATCCTTGAACACATTTTCCTTGAGGAGGATATAGGTTGTACTGCCATACTATATACACAAGAGAATTTCATCACTAATGCTATATTTGCTGAGAGGTGGCTCAAGCGAGATGAACGGTGCTCCCCATTTCCTGCTCTGAAACATGGCAGAAATCCAAGACACATATTCAAAAATTATGAAATTTCCTGATCTGGGAGGTGGGGGGTTGGGGGGGGTGGTAGACATGTCAGGGGAATTTCAAAGACACCACAATTTTGATCATTTTCAAGGAGGAGACAAATGTAGTTATTTCATTACAGAGGGGTTATGGTACTGACTACTGCAATGGGATGTTATTTGGTGAAGTGGGTGTAGCAGGAATAAAATCTCTCATGACTGGAGGGAGAACAAGTGTTTTTATTAGCTTATAACTAAGGGTAGGGTCTCACAGTAGTCTTCAGAAGGTTTCTGGGTTTAGGCGGGAAACCAGGGTTATAAGTGAGCAGATGGGGGCGGAGCTGGGAGGCAGGGCCAGCCAATAACACAAAACACTACCAGTGAATCCCAATTCATTGCAGTGGGTGAATCATTTCTTTATCGGCTTGGACTGAAATATGGAGTGCAATTGTCTTTACAAAGAGAATAAATCTTACCCTCAGTCTTATTTTCTACAAAAGTATTGATGTCATTCCTGGCAGCTTCTGGTTGTTTTAGAAAACTGACTGGAGTCAATTTTGCCTCATAGTATTTCCAGCTGAGTTCTTGAAATTCCTGCAGAAAAGAAATAGAAATGTTCCAGCATTTTACCCAGAACAACATAAAGTTTATTTCCAGCCAAAGGGGAAATCAGAACAGAATTAAATTTATGAATATTTCAAATATTTTGAGGACCATTTTGTGTATTTTCTCCTTGTAATGGGGAGATATGTGTGCACACATCCATAATCTCATTCAATTTTATTTAGTTGACCATTGGTCTCCACCTGATCCCTGCACCATGCCTACCAGACACCAATATGCATCAGTTTACTGATCATTAATTTGATAGGTTTGAAATACAGTATGTGCCTGAACTTCCACTGTGCTCCCCCAGGAGTCAGAGCAACCAGATCAGTAACTACAAAGAAGCAGAAAAATAGAATAGGAAAATTTACAGCATTCAATACTCTACTTGAATTAATTTGTGAATTTATGTTAACTATGTTTTCTCAAGACTTTATGAACAGTTATGATCATTTGTCCTCTGTTTGATCTTACTTTGAGAAAGTCATAGGTTTCTTCTCCATATAAACGGTTAGCCAGACGAAGAAGATAAGGAGCATCGTGTTGGTTGATATGAGACATTAATTCCCTGAAACTTGCATGGACATCTGTTTCTGTGTCAAAATGCAGAACCTAAGATGAAAATCATGTTGAAGATGAGAGTCAAGGCTTAAGTCAGAATTAGTTATCAGATAGAATTCCCAGCTTTTGAAAAGCCCACATCCCATCTTCATGTCACTCATGCAAAAATTTTCTTGTAATTTATTGATTCATGAGCAGAAATAGTAAAAAAATATAAATTTATAAATGGAGAAAAAGACATACACAGTTCCACATAACCTTTTCACAAATTATCAATTCTCAAGATGCATGTATTACTGGTAAGATCCCTCTTCAATAGTCCTCGAGACAGTGGTGTCTGGTTAATTTCTTGAACTATTGAAATGCTCCATTCTTAAGCATCTTAAGAAGGTGGAAGGAAGCCACTCTTGAACTGCAACATTCACGTTTCTGACGAGTTATAATGAGAGTTTAAATATTGAATGAATCAACAATGATATCTTTCAAAAACAAAGTCTGATTTGCAGATGGTGGTTTGGCAAAAGCCAACTGCTCTAAATCATTTTGGAAATAGAGGTCAGGGGTATGGGAGGAGTTGACAAACAAGCCTCAGCACAGTTGCTGATGTACATTGCTAAGAAGGTACTGCAAGTGGAGAAAAGGATTGATTCATTGGTATCAATGATCCTTTCAAATTCTTATGTTCCACATTTTAGATTCTGGAGATACTATGACCTAGACCAGCAGCCATAGAAATTCACCAAGATAATGGTATCTTTAAAACAATATTTTTTATTAATAACTATTAATAATATAACATTTCTTAACTCTAAACATAACTTTACTATGCGCAAATGTGTGTAGGGCAGGTCCCAAATGTTTACAATTTAGGCACAATTGTGAAAAGTCAATTTTTGAAATTCAGTTTGAGAAAACATTTGTGTTGAAACTCAGAATCTTTACTGTTCAAAAGTAATTTATGGAGTAGGTGTGAGGCAACAGACCTGTCAAAACTCAAAAATATTTTGTAAAGTTGTTTACAGAGAACTATTTCTTTATACGAATGATTTTCCACAAATGCCCCTCCCTTTCATGGAGGTTCTAGAAATTGTATTTTACATGATGAGTTCACAAACCCAGGCAAGGGTTACATGCATGAATTGGCCATTTAAAAATGAATATGATAAAATTGCCCACTCTTGACAAAGAGACAGTGAAGTGGTTCTTTGTTTTCAAAACAACTGATTCTGTGCACCTCCCATGATAAGGAAAATACCACAAAAGACCTTCTCCTAAATATGTCTCTGCATTTTCTGACTTCTAATGAAAACTGGTGCTGTATTAAAGATGCCTTCTTGAAGGTGTAATCATATGACATAATTCAAATGTTTATGAGCAAATGCCTCTGAGTTGTCTGAACAGCTAATCAGCAGATGATTTTCTTGTGTACACAATTGTTTCTCTAGCAAACATTCATTGCCTTCAACATTTCAATGGAAAATCACTTCATGTTATGGCAGTTGATATATTTCATCTGAACAATGAATTTGCAGATATTTCAACTCTCAACATTAATTTTCCATGTCCCTGTTGTGACAAATTATATTTTTTATTGTATATAGATATGTTTTAAAGGAGATCAATTGTGGCAGTTTTTTTTTAGTGTAGGTCACATACAAACACTTCAAAACAGATCTCATTTAAAATGCTGGAGCTCTGCTCAAGTCAGTCAGTCCAGCCTCTGGGTGCCTTTGCAAAAACTTTGAAGAATGCCTATAAGGACTTCACAAGTAGGTGTTAATTGGACATGCTGTGGAGTAATGGATTATTGTTTTGGAAAGCATTAGATGAATGGACTTGGAAGATTAGGTCTGGAGCCACAGTCTGTCTGAGTGCAATTGGTTGTTCTAAGAGGGTCATATGGTTTTCTCTCTGTGTGTGTGTGTGTGTGTGTGTGTGTGTGTGTGTGTGTGTGTGTGTGTGTGTGTGTGTGTGTGTGTGTGTGTGAGAGATAGAGAGAGAGAGAGAGAGAGAGAGAGAGTTCAGCAGCAGCAGCTGGGACTAGAATGTGATAAGCTGGCAAGCTTGTGGAAAAACCCCATTTTGAAGATGGATTATGAGTTCATCCTGGTCAAAGCCTTTGTGGACCATACAAGAGGAGAGGGCTGGCTGCATAATGTTTCACTTGAAATAAGGGAAACAAAAAGGAATGCTGTGGTGACCTGAAAGAAAGAGGTTATCATCTGGAAAAACCTGATGGGGCAAGTTTCTTCAGCAAGACACTGAAGTGGCTGATCGGAAGGAGTCAGTGTGGGTGTCCAATGAGCAACAAGCACTTTCCTGAGTGGTAACTATTTACCTTTCAAGCACCAAAGCCTGGTAAAATTCATAACTTAAATTCTGTGGACAGTATAAGAATTGCCTGCAACCAGTAAACTTGGAGAGGTGAGATTGGACTGTGAATCAAAGAACTTTTCTGAACTTACACACACATTACATATACATGCATTTAGAATTAGAAGGGTGTTAAGTTAGGATAAGTTAAGTTAATAGTAATAAGTTAAAGTTTGATCCTATTTTCAAGTTTAAAGATAATTAAAAGCATTTGTCTTGGTGAATGTCTATGGCTGCTGAGCTTTTGGATCCTCTGGGCTCATAACACTGTATACAACTCAAAATATGTTAACTAAAATAATATATTTTATTACTAAAGATTAGTAATAGCACAATTCCATCACAGGAGGATATATTTTTTCCAACCTTTCAAAACTTCTCCAAGACAATGTATGGATGGTAATGACAGGACATTTTTGTTTTCTGTAGTATTCTGTTACTAAAAATATGTCCTTTTCAGATCCTGCACATTTTCAGTTTTTTTAAGAGATAGGGAGGTGCCAAGTTAAGGGCAGGGGACAGAAATGTGGTGCTTGTTTGAAGCTTTTAGATATTATCAAGCAGAAGTCAACCACATGAGGGGAGGTTCTGTCTTAGAGGGGAAATTGGATACAGATGGTCTCACTGTCTTTTTGATTCACTAAATGCAGCATCTCAGCACATGATTGCATCTAACCAGCTGCAAATTCTGCAAAGCCACTGAGCTCAGAAAGGTCTTCCATATGGTTTGCTGCTTTAGGCACTTGTAATAGATTACCCATCCTGATAGAGGGTGGTGACCCCAAACATCAACATGTCTGCACATGATTCTGCTGCTTGGCTGTAATAGTTGAATCATTGCAAATATAGGTGAGATGCACCATCTTACAACAGTGTTCACGCAGAGGCAAGCCTGTGAGTTGAATTATGCCTCAAAAGTTAGATGCAATGGAGCTGTTTACACAGAACCTGACACCAAGAATGTACTCATTAAATCTCTTTTGTCCTAAAGACCAGCTACACCAGTATCACTCAGGTGTGATCATCTGCCACCTCCTCCATGGTAGGGAGGAGAGAACAATGGAGGGAGACATGCAGTGACTTTGTACAACAGTCAGCAACAAGGACATATATAGCAACTCCTGCAGCTGAGAAGTTAGTGGGTGGGGATCACATGCCCCTCTGTCTGTTTGTTTTCCCCTTTCTCTCATAAATGATTATCAAGGACACCTTGATATATACCAGTTATCTGACCCAAGATGAACATATTCTATTCATCAAAATTCAGGAATGGGACCAAAGGTTGATTCTAATCTGAATTTCATCCTGTTTCTAATTGGATATTGCAGGACATACACCTGAGATTGAAGCCAAAGGACAAATCCCATTTGAGAGCATGAAAACTATTTCTGTTTTTCTGACAATGGCCTTTAATGTTTATTCTCCAATGGATATGTGTTATTTTGTATTCATAAATGCAACACAATAAGGAATTATTTCATATGGACTGAAGTTACAATGCAAGGAGCATGCCAATTACCTTAAATAATCCTGATCAGTATTTATGTCCCATACAAACAAAACATTGTAATCAAGATAGCACATCGTATTTCCAATGTACCATTTTTGCTCATAGACTAACGAATCTAATATTGGGCTCTGTCATTATTTCTTCCAAAATTACTAACCTTGGGAGGGAAAATTGATTCACTTAAATTGTTAATTTCTGACTTTCAGCAACATCAGTTTATAAATAGTTCTGAGCAACAGGCTCCTTACAAAACTCATGGACTGTCTAAATTGCATTTGGCACTCTGAATGACAATGTTTCTTCATTGGAGAACACATCCATTCAGGGAGTGTAGTGTAACACTGAGTTAAGTTCATCTGTCACTTTAATTTTCTCAATCCTTTCCTACTCTATCTTCTTTGTCTTTGGAGCTTCCGTCATTCCAATCAAGTCCTCAAAAGTTCAAGGAACAGCATTTTATCTTCTAACTTGAGTCCTCAGAATGCAACTCAACCATTTTAGATAACCAGTCTTTCCAGTTTATATCTGTATTGGCCAGCTTTGAGCAAGATTTCACATTAGCATGAATTTACTTGATCCATAGATGTTGCATAATCTATTAGGTGTTTCCAGCATTCTCCTATTTTTCATATTTCCAACTTCCTCGGGATTCTGGCTCTCAAAGTACTAAAACTGCTTCTCTCTTTTCTCCGTCATCTGTCATTCTTCCACATTTACATCTCTTCCAGACAGATCATCTACAATTAACAATCCATCAACACTTCTTTGGCTGGAACCACCAACAGTTACATCATTCAATCTCTCTTGGTCTCCACCATGTTACAAATGTTCCATTTGGTCTCTTCACCCCATCCCTATTCTCTGCAACTTAATAATTGTACCAAACTCTGAGCAAGGTCACCTTCCTGAAATGTTCATTCTGTTTTATTGTCTGATCTGATGAGTAGGTCCCCACCATTTTCAAATCTACAGGGGGCATGCATTAATTTGATATAATTCGGTCAGATTGAAAGGTGGAAAGTCAATAGGATTGGGTTGAATGACAAGATGTTATTCTATATTCTAACCCAACAAAACCCCACACAACAGTAAAGCCATGCAAAATGGACCCTTTCATTCCCTTGTCCTGATTTGCCCATGTTGTTAACCCTCACTTACCTTGGCCATCTCAACTGCAGTGTTCCCTTTAGCACCAAGGTACAGCATGCCCAGAGCAACTGAGATACTTAATGGAGACATAAACATGTTCCCAATTTTATTTTCTTCATTTAGCTTTGTAAATAGAGCACTGGCAAATGCGTCATTTCCAGCAATCAGAGAATCCATTGCAGAGTCTAGAAGAAACAAAATGTGCTCAAAATGCTAATTTGTGGCAAAATATGTAAAGCAATGCTACTTTCAATTGGACTGATTTATGCAGACGTACTTCAATGAAAGATCAAAGTTGGAATTGATTGGCAGTGTGCATACATGACATTTACATACAACTTTTTCTTTTTCTCCAGGCCAGGCAAAATTTCTGATTAATGTAACCTGTGCTCAAAGGAAGATAGAACTGTAAACGACTGGCTGTGCAAATACAGAAGTATAAAAATATGGCAACATAAAATGAGCAAAGCACGAGTCCTTAGATGAGTGTGTGTTCAGGAGTCTGATAATTGAGGGCCAGGAAATATTCCTGCACTTGGAGACATGGGTCCTATGATATCTCTACCTCCTTCCAAATGGCAGCAGCAAGGACCTGGGAGGTGTGATCAACAAATATCTAGTTTCAGACACTTCCTCATTTTAAATAAAGGATATTTGAACAACATTCTCAATAAAATATTGAAGCAAGTCTGAAAATACAGGTCATCTGTTGAGAGAGGATCAATGATTTCTGTCGATGATCTTGCATTTGATACACATGAATATTTAACATCAGCAGAAGGCCATTCAGGCCCTTATGCCTGTTCCACAATTGCAAGAGATCAAGTCAGAACTTTGATCTCAGCATCATTTTCATGCAGTAACCCCTATCTTCAAGAAATTAAAATTGACATCTGCCTTGTGTTACAGAACTCTGTGTTTTTTATTCACCTATTTGTTGTGTGGTTTTATGTTAAAAATTGAGTTTGCCTTTGAGAGCCAAGGTGAAGGTGAATTGCAGAGAGGGAGAGATGGACTGGACATGCGCAGATGATCTAGAAATTTCTGGACTTGGAATACAAACCACCACTGGATGTGGCTGTGAAGTGGAAGGAGGCCCAAGCATGAATCATTGTCTAGGAGGCAGTTTAGAATGTTGGGCATTTTAAAAGGGTTGAACATTCCAAAGGCAGCCAGAAGGATCTAGACCAAGCCATTGTTCCTCTCTCTGCAAGCAACACAAGAGGACAACTTGGAATTTTGTGCTCTCCCTTTCTCTCAAAGATCTTTTGGCTTCAGTTTACCAAACAAATTGAATTTTGTTTATGATCTTTGCTTCAGTTGAGATCGAAGTTTTGTGAGTCTTGGGTGTTTTGTGTTTGTTTTTCTGTGGACTGGTTGGAAATATAACTTAGACTTTAATTACATATGTTATATTCAGGTTGGGGAATTTATTAGTTTTACACTGTTATAGAGATTTGCATAGTAACCAGTATGCATTGTTATAAAAGGGGGGTTTTTGAATTAAAGTTTGAAGGTGAATTTTTGTTAATAAAGTAATTGTTCATCTTTATCCCTGTGTGATCTTGTAATATAATTTGGGAGAATCGTCCAGAATCAAACCAATTTGGGAGCATTAGGGGCGATAGACTTGTGCTTAGTTATCATTTGTCTGAATTTGACTCAAGCTCCAGCTTGAAATTTTAAAAAAAAGGTGAGTGTATAAATCACCAGCAGAAAAACCAGCAACTATGAATATTGACCAGTTCATAGCGAACCCTTCAGTGGATAATTTAATAAAGGCTAAAAAGTCAGAAGTGATGGTTATAGTTGCCAAGTTAAAACTTCTTACAGTAAGAACTGGGATGAAAAAAAAGGAAATTGCCCAAAAGATTGTTAAGCACAATGTAGATGTAATGGAAGATTTAAACCATGTTTTTTACTTTTGCAGCCTTTGCTTCTGCAAGGCTGAGAACCTGCTTGTTTTTTAGAATCAGCAGACATAAGCTAAATTCCACCGAGGGGCCAGAGATGCAGTTATCTGACGAAAGGACATCTGTGTACCAAGAACATTTAATCTTCCTGCTTGTTTTGGTCACAGACTGTCAGAGGCCTAACCTTGATGCAAAATAAACTATTGTATTCAAAGTGATAAGCTGAAAATTACGTTATTCGATAGAAGCCTAGGCATGGTAGCTTGCTCGCTTATCTTTCTTACTGTGCTGGGAATAAGTGCTTGGGTAAGCAGTTTTTGGGTAATATAAGCCATGGTCCCACTGCTGAAGTTTAAGACTCTCTGAGAGATGGCAACATCTCTCAGCAAGAAGAAGTAGAACTTCTAGAGTCCAGCCAACGTCCCGGTCGGGGGAGGTGGAGAAACTGCTACCGGCGCCCCGACAACCCACTACAAGTGTGCAGTCGTTGCCTCGCTTCGGCAGTTGGGACCAGTCCAGGCGTTGATAAGTATAGTTGGGAAGGGCTAGCATATTGTAGTTTGAAATCAGCTTTTGAATTTGTAATAAACATTTGTATAATCTGAACTGCTCTCGGTGTGTGTGTCTATTTTATTTTCGGTAGCTCAAACACTGTGACCAATCTAAAATGAACAAAGTGAGAGGTACAAATTTACCCAGGACAATTGGCATAGTCAGCAGGATTGGTCTCGAGATGTTTTGCCGAAAGAAAGAGGTGAGCCCTGAGCAGTTCTTGATTCCGGGATGGACTTCCAAAGACGATGGGTTTGGCATGTTGGCCAATACCCTGTCTTTGTTGGGACCACCCAAAAGTTGGGATGAGAAGTTAGATCCATCAAGTGCACTTCTGGGAGAGTGGATTGCCACTCTCCTTCGAGAAAGTAAATTTCCTGTTAAAAAGGGGATGCTGATGGTCGGTTTTTGGCTGCTGGCCACAGCCTTACACCGCTCCGTTCAGCGTGAAGCAGAATCAGTTCAAAGAGAAGTAGAATTCCAGCACAAGAGAGAGCAACTAGAGGAGGAGCTAGAAGCCATGCGACAATGCTGTTCCATGATAAACGAGATTGTTTGCACCAGTCAGGACAGAGCCAAAGAATGGGAGGATAAGCATGTCCAAACGATCTGCCGGCAGCAGCTCTGTGCAGATAAGGAAAGGCATGGAGTAGAACCTGATCCACATCGTATTCGTGCCATGATAAGGAATGGCGACGATCCTGATGTAATTGATGATTAGGACGGGAATATCTGGAATGATGACAATGGTAATAATGCAGATACTCCTCAGTATATGCCTAACATTCTACCCTCTCCACCCGCTGTTCACGCCCTCCCTGTAAGGAAGCGGATTTTCCAAACAGATGGAGAGGGAGAGGGGTGGAACGTAACTGACAAGATTGAAGAGGGAGATGATCCCCTGATCTCAAGCGATCCAGGGAAAAGTACCCAAACACCTGCTTATACTCAATGGCTCACCCCCTCTACGGGAAGGCCTAGGCCTCGTCCCATCCACTGGGCAAATGACCCTGTGGGCCAAAGTGAGGGCAGGGGTCAAGAGCAGTCATTGATACGTGACTTCTCTATAAAAGAGCTAGCTGCCATTGGAGATCGATTTAGGCAAAAGGCGGGAGAAACTCTGGCGGCCTGGCTCCTGCATGTCTGGAAACAAGGAGGGGGGAATGTATATTTAACCCCTGAGGAATTGTTGGGATTAGGAACATTGACTACTGATATCCGGGTCACTGCTGAGCTGCGGGGTAGAGGGAGAGAGATGAATTACTTACTTGCCACTCTAGGGGATGCCCTGCTACGAGTATACCTGACACAAGAAGATTGGGATTTACATTTGAAGAATAATTGGGGCACCCCAGAGGAGGGTATAGCAGTAATTCATCAATAGGCCCTGGCCTCTGCCTTGTATGCAGGGCATTTGAGGCAGTGGTTACAAGGGGGGAGCCCTGATGAAGAGATATTCACAGCCAGAATGCATACCTCATTGGTTCGTTCCGCTCAACCCACTGTACGGGGACTGGTTCTGTCCGTAACTAGTCTGCTAATTGGGCACCCTGTGTCTGAGGTGGTGCACGCCTTATCTGGGCTTAGAGAATTAGAGGTGGGAGGTAAAATCCACTCACGTACAACCCAGGTTAAATCAAACAAGCAGGATGAAAAGAGAGGGGCTGCTGCTAATACTGGACTGACAAGAAAGGACCTTTTTCAAACCTTGTTAAAGTTAGGTGCACCTAAAAGTGATATTGATGGGAAACCTACTGCAGTCCTTTATGCCCTTTATAAGAGAAAGGCAGAGGAACATCATCCCCAGCTGCTGAGTCCTCCTGGCCCAGCTGTGCCCTCTGCTCCCACTGCTGCTTCTATCGAACCGGCTTCTCCTGCTCCAGTTACCCGTGATGAGATACAACAAATGGTTAACAAGGCTCTTATGGATAATAGTAGCATGTGGTCCTGGAAGCCCCCGAACCCTACTAAAGCATCAAGATGTGGGCAGGGCTCCCCATGTCTACTCCATTGAGATACAGCAGATACACGGGGATCCACGACCCTAGATACCGTTAGCAATCCATTGGGGTGGGGTTAATGACCACCAATATTTGGCCTTGGTCGATACCGGTGCGGAGCACTCGGTGATTCCGGATAACCCTGACCTCTGGACTGGACCAACATTTTGAATAAAGGGGATGGGAGGAGCGGTCACCCTGGCGAAGGAAATAAAGGTCCATGCCACAGTGGGTGATAGCCCTTCCCCTGTATGGTTACATGCCCTGGTGGGTGCCACTGATGAGTGTATCATAGGTATTAATATGTTTGCCGGTACGGCCCTTAATACTAGCCAAGGGGGATTTGCATTTGGAATTTGGACTATTCAAAATGTTAAATCTCCAGGTGAAGATGGTTTTTCATCTGAATTTAATAAGGAATTTAAAAATTTGTTAATGCCTCCATAATAGAGGTATTGAAACATTCCATTCTTTACCAGAGTCTTTTTCTAATGCAATTATCACAGTAATACCTAAGAAGGATAGGGATTTCTTAAAGATTGAATCTTATAGGCCAATTTCATTATTTAATGTTGATTATAAAATAGTAGCTAAAGTTTTAGCAAATAGATTGGCTAAATATCTACCAAATTTAATTAATTTAGATCAATCTGGATTTGTTAATAAACAATATTCTGCAAACAATATTGCTGTTAGTTTAATTCATGCTACTAAGAATAAATCTGATTTAGCAATGATCTTATCATTAGATGCTGAAAAGGCATTTGATAGATTGGAATTGAGTATTTTATTTTATTTAAGGTGTTAGAAAATTTTGTATTTGAGTCAGAGTTTATTAGCTGGATTAAAACTTTATATAAAAATCCTTTTGCTAAACGTGACAAATGGACAAATACCTTCTGGCTTTTCATTAACTAGATCAACTAGACAAGGATGTCCTTTGTCCCCAACTTTATTTGTTTTAGCAATCAACCCTTTAGCACAATTAATGACAAGATATAAATATTAAAGGAATTAAAGTTATTTCAGATGAATTTATTTGCTGATGATGTTTTGATTTATTTACTGGATCCTGAAAATTCTTTGCATTCATTGTATATGAGGTTAAAGGAATATGGTGAAATATCATGTTATAAAATTAATTGGGATAAAAGAAAATTTATGCCTTTGGTTCAGGGAGATTATACTCAATGTAAAATAAATTGTTCAATTTCATTGGTCAAATAATGGAATTAAATATTTAGATATTAAAATTGATAAAAACTTGGATAATTTATATGTTTACTTACCATTATTTTTTTAAATAAAGAGGATTTGAATAGATGGAATGATTTATCTATATTTTTAATAGGTAGAGTGTATTTAATTAAGATGAATATTTTCCCAAAGGTTCAATATCTTTTTCAATCTATCCCTTGAAATAT
The DNA here is from genome assembly GCF_036971445.1 of Narcine bancroftii. Taxonomy (NCBI): domain Eukaryota; kingdom Metazoa; phylum Chordata; class Chondrichthyes; order Torpediniformes; family Narcinidae; genus Narcine; species Narcine bancroftii. Next base: position 431,413,643 of record NC_091469.1, read on the forward strand.
ACCTCAAATCATTTAAGGATTTAAATTCAATAATTAGGAAATTTTTGTGGAAATGGAAAATGGTAGGAGTATCTTTTGAGAAATTAACTTGGAAATTTGAATTAGGAGGTTTACAACATTCATGTTTTCAAAATTATTATAAAGCTGTTCAGTTGAAATTTATTAATGGAATGTTTGACTTGGAATGTTTAACATGGGCTAATGTAGAATTAACTAAAATGGATGAAGAACCTAAACTAAAATGTATTGATAAAAGTAATACTAAATTATTGATTGGTAATAAGGACCCATCTATACTGAAACATTTAACTGAATTATGGAGTAAAATAAATTATGAGATAAGTGGGAAAGGTAAGATTTCATGTAAAACACTTTTATATCAAAATGAACATTTTCCTTTCAATAATAATAATATTTTTTTAATATTGAATTAAATGGGGATTAAAATGATCAAAGATTGTTTTGAAGCTGGTTATTTTATTTATTTTGAATGAATGAAAAATATAATGTTCCAAATAATACTTTTTTGTTATTATTAAGTTAAAGATTTTTAAATTGATAAATTAGGTCAAAGTTTAAGATTACCTAGACAATCTGAATTTGAATTTTTACTTATTAAATGAGATATTAATAAATTTATTTCAGAAATCTATAAATTACTTCAAAGCAAAATGCCTAAATCAAATATTCATAAATCAAGATTAAAGTGGGAAGTTGATTTTGATAGAACAATAGATCAAGATGAATGGAGAATGTTATGTAAAGATAATATTGTGACAGAGTATTTAGAGGTGTTTTGGGAAGGAATTATTAGAGCAGGTTGCACACAAACATTTTAAAACACAGAATATTTGCAGGACTTTTGTAGAATGCTTTTTGCAAAGAGAGCAACAAAGTTGCAGCATACAGCTTACCTGGGAGACCATACGATTTTTGCAGGGAGACAGAACAGTTATGCTCTCAGAAAGGGAGGGTGTGAAACAGAGAGAAAGGAGAGATAAATCAGTTCCAGAAGGACAAAGCTGGCAAACTTTTGGAAGACTCTTTGGTCAAAGGAGAAGACTGGCTGTCTGAAAGGTGACCTGAAACAAGGTGGATCATCTGGAGAACCCTGAAGGGGGCAAGTTACATCAGCAAGACTGATTACACTGGTATTAGGTGTGGATGTCCTGGAACAAAAGGAATTTCTCTTTGAAGAACAATAAGAACCCTCCTTAGTGGTTACCATTTGCCTGTTAAGCACCAAAGACTGGTGAACTTTGTTAATGCTAATTTCTGTGCACAGTACAATAATTGCCTGCAACCAGTGAGATTGGATTGTGATCCAAAGAACTTTTCTAAGCCTATATACACATTGCACACATTTGTGCTTAGTATTAGAGGAGCGGGGTTAAGTATATTAGGTAGGTTAAGAAAGTAGGTTAAGTAATAAGTTAAAACTTAATTCTGTTTTCTTGTTCAAATATAATTAAAAACTACTTTTGTTTAAGTAACTCTGTGTTGTGGTGTACATCTATTGCTGCTGGGTTTTTTTGGGTTCTCTGGACTCGGTAACAATATGACTGAAATTATTAATGTAAGATATAGATTAACACAATGTAATTTTTACATCTATTATATTTAACACCTCAAAAATTAAAGAATATTTAATTTCTTCAGAATTATGTTTTACAATGTTTAGTTTAAAATTAAATTAAATTGAATTTTTACAATTGGCTCTAGCTGTTTCAAAGAAATGTGTAGCTATCACTGGAAGATTCCAGACACCCACAGCTCCAGTGATCAAGAAGAGGATCTGCAAAAGCAAAGGAAAGTTCAAGAACGACCTACAATCAAGAAAAAAGCAGAAAAAGGTACAGAGGCTTCTTTATCTTCTGGAGAAATGAAGCAATTTTTAGACTTATTTTGACAATCTATGAAAGTATTAACTGATGAAGTAAGGAAGATGGAAAGATTAATGCAACAAGTTGATACTAGATTGGAAATAGTAGATGGTAAAATTAAAGGGAATGAATTAGAGATTCAAAATCTCAAAAACCAAATGAAGAAAGTATAAACAGAGATGCTGCTGCAAAGCATGATCAGTTAATGCAAAAGATAGATGTTTTTGAAAACTTTAGCAGACAGAATAATATTAAAATTGTTGGACTGAAAGAAGGGGATGAAGGTCAAGATATGAAAAAAATTGCAATGGTGGATATCAGAATCTTTGGGTCAGACTGAATTTCAAGGAAATCTGGATATTGAATGAGCCCATAGGGCACTGAGACCTAAACCTTAGCCTGACCAAAGGTCCCATCTAATACTTGTCACATTCCTTCGATATGAAGTAAGAGAAAAGATATTGGAATTGGCAGCAAAACAAGCTAAAGAAGGACAATCAACTTTGATTTATAATGGAAATAAGATATTTTTAAAAATCTAGACAGAAGTTTTGAATTGTTGAAAAAGAGAAAAGAGTTTAATCCGGTTAAAGTTGTGTGATGGAAAAAAAAGCCTATGCCTTTGTTTTGAGATATCCAGCTGTATTGAAGGTCTTTGTCCCGGAAGGGAGGAATAGATTTTTTACTGAGCCGAATGAAGCAAAGGTATTTGCCAATTCATTGGCTGCTAAAGACCAAAAAATGGTCATTGATACCTGAATTAATTGCACAATTGAAAGTTTTTTGCTGTAACTGAAAGTATATTGCGTTTCAAGAGATTTTAAAGGGGGAGAAAGGTTTAACCTATAATGTGTGTCATCTATTATATTTGATAAGATTAATCAATTATAAGGTCTTTTAAAGACTTTTGTAAGGGGTGGTATGGTATTTCTTGTGACTGCCTAAAGAAAGCTCTTGGTGCCTGCCACATTGACTTTTGCCAGTGGGCTGATATCGCCTCAAACCGTGCATCTTGGCGCCTCACAGTTCGGCGGGCAGCAACCTCCTTTGAAGAAGACCGCAGAGCCCACCTCACTGTCAAAAGACAAAGGAGGAAAAACCCAACACCCAACCCCAACCAACCAATTTTCCCTTGCAACCGCTGCAACCGTGTCTGCCTGTCCCTCATCGGACTTGTCAGCCACAAACGAGCCTGCAGCTGATGTGGACATTACCCCTTGTCTTGGGTAAACTTGTACCTCTCACTTTGTTCATTTTAGATTGGTCACAGTGTTTGAACTACTGAAAGAAAATAGACACACACACTGAGAGCAGTTCAGATTATACAAATGTTTATTACAAATTCAAAAACTGATTTCACACTACAATATGCAAGCCCTTCCCAACTATACTTATCAACACTTGGACTGGTCCCAACTGCCGAAACGAGGCAATGTCTGCATACTTGTAGTAGGTTGTCAGGGCGCCGGTAGCAGCTTCTCCACCTCCCCCGACGGGACGTTGGCTGGACTCCAGAAGTTCTTCTTCTTCTTGCTGAGAGATGTTTCCACCTCTCGGAGAGTCTCAAACTTCAGCAGTGGGACCATGGCTTATATTACCCAAAAACTGCTTACCCAAGCCCCTATTCCCAGCACAGCAAGAAAGATAAGCAAGCAAGCTAGCATGCTAGGCTATTAACGAATAACATAATTTTCAGCTTATCACTTTGAATACAATGGTTTATTCTACATCAAGGCTAAGCCTCTGACAGTCTGTGACCAAAACAAGCAGGAAGATTAAATGTTCTCGGTACACAGATGTCCTTTCTTCAGATAACAGCATCTCTGGCCCCTCGGTGAATTTTGCTTATGTCTGCTGATTCTAAAAATAATTAGGTTCTCAGCCTTGCAGAACCCAAAGCTGCAAGTTTAAAAAAAAAGGTTCTCAACTCTGCAGAACCAAGAGCTGGAAATTAAGAAAAAACAGGTTAAAAAATAGGTTAGAATCTTCCATTACACCCCTCCATAAATCTTCATCCGCTAAGCCAAGCCAAAGAAGAAGAAAGAAAGAGTGGGAAATATGATGCTGACCTCTGCAGAGTCATGGGCACTAATGTGATACTTCTTGCATCCCACATATGTCAGGGAATAGAGAATCTTCAACATCACATGGCTCTGTGGTTTTTATTTACTTTTTTCTTCTCTTTTCCTTTCTCTACCTTTTTTTGTGTTTTATGCTTAGACTGTTCATATATGTAGTATATTATATAGAGAGGGTTGTGGTGAGTAGGAAGGGGAAGTGGGATGCTGGATGGACAAATGATTTAATTTTGGTGTCTAATGGTGGGGAAATTATCTTTTATTAGTATTAATGTTAACAGAATTCAGAATCTGATAAAGAGGAAAAGGTTATTAAGCTATATGGAAAAAAAACTAAAGAAGATGTAGCTTTTTTTACAAAAAAAAACTCATTTAATGGAAATAGAATATGTGAAATTAATGTAAGACTGGATAGGAATGGTATTGTCTTCATTTAATTCTAAAGCTAAGGGAAGTGGTGATATTAATAAATAAAAATTTATCAATTAAAATATTTGATGTAACTATTGATAAAGTGGGGAAATTTGTTATGGTAAATTATAAAATTAATTCTGAATATTCGACTTTGATGAATATATTCTTTCTTTCTTTGGCTTGGCTTTGCGGATGAAGATTTATGGAGGGGGTAAAAGTCCACGTCAGCTGCAGGCTCGATTGTGGCTGACAAGTCCAATGCGGGACAGGCAGACACGGTTGCAGCAGTTGCAGGGGAAAATTGGTTGGTTGGGGTTGGGTGTTGGGTTTTTCCTCCTTTGTCTTTTGTCAGTGAGGTGAGCTCTGCGGTCTTCTTCAAAGGAGGTTGCTGCCCGCCGAACTGTGAGGCGCCAAGATGCACGGTTTGAGGCGATATCAGCCCACTGGCGATGGTCAATGTGGCAGGCACCAAGAGATTTCTTTAGGCAGTCCTTGTACCTCTTCTTTGGTGCACCTTTGTCACGGTGGCCAGTGGAGAGCTCGCCATATAACACGATCTTGGGAAGGCAATGGTCCTCCATTCTGGAGACGTGACCCACCCAGCGCAGCTGGATCTTCAGCAGCGTGGACTCGATGCTGTCGGCCTCTGCCATCTCGAGTACTTCGATGTTAGGGATGAAGTCGCTCCAATGAATTTTGAGGATGGAGCGGAGACAACGCTGGTGGAAGCGTTCTAGGAGCCATAGGTGATGCCGCTAGAGGACCCATGATTTGGAGCCGAACAGGAGTGTGGGTATGACAACGGCTCTGTATACGCTAATCTTTGTGAGGTTTTTCAGTTGGTTGTTTTTCCAGACTCTTTTGTGTAGTCTTCCAAAGGCGCTATTTGCCTTGGAGAGTCTGATGTCTATCTCGTTGTCGATCCTTGCATCTGATGAAATGGTGCATCCGAGATAGGTAAACTGGTTGACCGTTTTGAGTTTTGTGTGCCCGATGGAGATGTGGGGGGGCTGGTAGTTATGGTGGGGAGCTGGCTGATGGAGGACCTCCGTTTTCTTCAGGCTGACTTCCAGGCCAAACATTTTGGCAGTTTCCGCAAAACAGGACGTCAAACGCTGAAGAGCTGGCTCTGAATGGGCAACTAAAGCGGCATCGTCTGCAAAGAGTAGTTCACGGACAAGTTTCTCTTGTGTCTTGGTGTGAGCTTGCAGGCGCCTCAGATTGAAGAGACTGCCATCCGTGCGGTACCGGATGTAAACAGCGTCTTCATTGTTGAGGTCTTTCATGGCTTGGTTCAGCATCATGCTGAAGAAGATTGAAAATATATGAATATATATGCATCGAATATAGATAATGAAATATTTATACAGGTTGTTTTTTTATGCAATTAGCTAAAACAAAGGGGAAAATAATTATGGGAGGAGAATAATTTTATTTCTGATTTGAAGTTGGATAGATCAGGTGGAATTATGGATTAAAATGAGGTAGTTAAAGTTGTGAAGAATTTTATGAATGAAATGAAACTTGTTGATAGTTGGAAGAGAATGTATCCTGATGTTAATGATTATTCATTTTATTCCATTAGACACAAGACATATTCATGTATAGATATGTTTCTAATCTCCTCCCAACTGCAAGCTAGAGTTGAAAATATTCAATATCAAGCAAGGATAATGTCTGATCATTCACCTTTGGTTATGTCAAATTTATTGGAGGAAGATCAAAATATAAGTTATAGATAGAAGTTTAATACTGCATTGTTAAAAAGGCAAGATTTTTGTGAATTTATAAGGCAAGAGATAAAAAATTTTAGACATTAAAGGTTATTTAAAAGGACAAATAATAAGTTAAACGGCTAAGGTTAAAAATGAATATATGTCTGAAGTTAAGCATTTGGAAAATAAAATAATAAAAATGGAAAAAGAATTGAAAAATCAAGTAAATGATGAGAAACGAAGAATATTAGATTTTAAAAATTTGATATTTCTTTGGCTTGGCTTCGCGGTCAAAGATTTATGGAGGGGGTAAATGTCCACGTCAGCTGCAGGCTCGTTTGTGGCTGACAAGTCCGATGCGGGACAGGCAGACACGGTTGCAGCGGTTGCAGGGGAAAATTGGTTGGGTTTTTCCTCCTTTGCCTTTTGTCAGTGAGGTGTGCTCTGCGGTCTTCTTCAAAGGAGGTTGCTGCCCGCCGAACTGTGGAGAGAGGCATAAGGCAAACCCCACAAAAATATTATGATAGAGCATATAGAGTTTTAACATGGCAATTGAAGACAATTATTGAGAACAATTACAGCTATAAAAGATTCAAGTCATCTTACTTATAAAACACTGGACATTAATGGCATTTCTGTGAAATTTTATAAGAAATTATATTAATCAGAATGCTTGAAGATGGAGATAAAATAGATGAATATGTGTCACAAATAACTTTGCCAAAATTAAATATAGAAGAGGAGGCCGAATTAACCAATCCATTTACAGTTAGAGAAATATATGACATAGTGATGTCTTTACCAAATAATAAGGTTTTGGATGAAAATGTTTTTTCTCTGGAGTTTTATAAAGAATTTAAAGAGTTATTGATTCCTATACTTATGGGATTGTAAGGCCAAAGGAAGATCTTTGTGATTTACCTCTGTTATTAAAAACTGCATTAATAACATTTATTCCAAAAATAGATTAGAGTGGGACTATTTATTTAAAGTCTTGAAGGTTTTTGGAATTCCTATAAATTTTATAAAATGGATAAGAATATTATATAATTGTCCAAAGGCTTGAGTAATTATAAGTTGACAAATATCAAAATCTTTTTTTATTGGAAGGATCATCTTGACAAGATTGTCCACTATCTCTTTTTTTATTTGTGTTGGCTGTAGAAACTTTAGCAGAGGTGATTAGAAGAAATAATGAGATTGAGGGATTTAAGATAAATGATCTTTGGCTTGGCTTCGCGGATGAAGATTTATGGAGGGGTATGTCCACGTCTGCTGCAGGTTCATTGGTAACTGACAAGTCCGATGCGGGACAGGCAGACACGGTTGCAGCAGTTGCATAGGAAGATTGGTTGGTTGGGGTTGGGTGTTGGGTTTTTCCTCCTTTGTCTTTTGTCAGTGAGATGGGCTCTGCAGTCTTCTTCAAAGGAGGTTGCTGCCCACCGAACTCTGAGGCACCAAGATGCACGGTTGGAGGTGATATCAGCCCACTGGTGGTGGTCAATGTGGTAGGCATCAAGAGATTTCTTTAAGCAGTCCTTGTACCTCTTCTTTGGTGCACCTCTGTCTCAGTGGCCAGTGGAGAGCTTGCCATAGAACACGATCTTGGGAAGGGGATGGTCCTCCATTCTGGAGACGTGACCCACCCATCGCAGTTGAGTCTTCAGCAGCATGGATTCGATGCTTGCGGACTCTGCCAGCTCGAGTACTTCGATGTTGGTGATGAAGTCATTCCAATGAGTGTTGAGGATGGAACGGAGACAGCACTGATGGAAGCATTCTAGGAGCCGTAGGTGATGCCGGTAGAGGACCCATGATTCGGAGCCAAACAGGACCGTGGGTATGACAACGGCTCTGTACACGCTGATCTTTGTGTGTTTGATAAAGAACATAAAATTAGCCTTTTTGCAGGTGATGTAACATTACATCTTACAAACCCTAAAAGTTCATTAAAAAAAAGTTCAATTGGTGAAGTATAAGTTAATGTCAGATTAAAAGGTAAATATTGATAAAAGTGAAGTAATGCCAATGACTGAGACAGATTACACTCAAGTTAAAAAAAAATGACAAAATTTAATTGGCAGAAGGAGTCAGTCAAGTATCTAGGAATTAATATTGATAAGAATTTAAATAATTTATTTGAATTAAATTTACATTAAATTGAATTAAATTGAAAATTAAATTGAAGAAAATTAAAGAAGATGTCATAAGATGGAAGGATTTGCCATTTTTTTAATAGAAAGGATAAATTGTGTGAAGATTAATATTTTTTCCTAGAATGCAATACTTATTTTAATCAGTACCAATAATGTTTTAAAAGTGTATGAAGGTTTATTTGGTGAGACAAAATGCTTAGGATGGCATTGAAAAAACTAACATGGAAATATGATCGGGGGGCTACAATTGCCTAATTTTAAAATTTATGAAGCATCTCAACTTAGATTTCTGTCCTCCTGTTATCAGATAGGTGAAAAGATAACATGGGTACAAATTGAAATGAGTAAAATAGGAGAAAATAATTCTGAGCATATTTTGTATAAATAACATGAAAGAGTGTTGAGATGGGAAATTGATACACCAATTTTGAAACATATACTTAAAATATGGAATGGAATACATGTAGAAAGGGGAATGATCAGTTGGCTAGAAAGTTCTGAAAGCAAACTCCTTTGATTTCTTTTGTTAATAATGTTTATTTTAACAGCTGGTATAATTGTGGATTAAAAAGGATAAACGCTTATCTTATCTTTTCCGTTGTCATACCCACACTCCTGTTCGGCTCCGAATCATGGGTCCTCTACCGGCACCACCTACGGCTCCTAGAACGCTTCCACCAGCGTTGTCTCCGCTCCATCCTCAACATCCATTGGAGCGCTCACACCCCTAACGTCGAGGTACTCGAGATGGCAGAGGTCGACAGCATCGAGTCCACGCTGCTGAAGATCCAGCTGCGCTGGATGGGTCACGTCTCCAGAATGGAGGACCATCGCCTTCCCAAGATCGTATTATATGGCGAGCTCTCCACTGGCCACCGTGACAGAGGTGCACCAAAGAAAAGGTACAAGGACTGCCTAAAGAAATCTCTTGGTGCCTGCCACATTGACCACCGCCAGTGGGCTGATAACGCCTCAAACCGTGCATCTTGGCGCCTCACAGTTTGGCGGGCAGCAGCCTCCTTTGAAGAAGACCGCAGAGCCCACCTCACTGACAAAAGGCAAAGGAGGAAAAACCCAACACCCAACCCCAACCAACCAATTTTCCCTTGCAACCGCTGCAATCATGTCTGCCTGTCCCGCATCGGACTGGTCAGCCACAAACGAGCCTGCAGCTGACGTGGACTTTTTACCCCCTCCATAAATCTTCGTCCGCGAAGCCAAGCCAAAGAAAGAAAGAAAAAGGATAAAGGATTTTTTTAGGTTCTTTTTTTTGACTTTTAATCAATTGAAAAATAAAAATTGCAATTTTTTTCTTATTATCAGATTAAATCATATTTTAAAAGAAAGTTAGGGATGAATTTTAGATTACCGGATTAAAGTCAAATTGAATATTTAATAACAGATAGGTTTACCAAAAAATTTATTACTAGTATGTAGATAAAATTGCAAGAGACTATGCACAAAAAGGATTTATTTAAATCTAAATTGAGATGGGAAAGAGATTTAAATATACAAAATTCAAGAAGAAGTATGGTCAAAATTATTTCTTGAAAATATAACTAATACAATAAATGTTAGATACCAAATGGTACAATTAAATTTTTTATATCATTTACATTATACTGCATATAAATTACATGGAATTAATTCAAATTGTTCTGATAAATGTTTTAAATGTAATAAAGAAGTAGGAACTTCTCTCCATGCAGTTTGGCAATGTGAATAGTAGGAACATTTTGGAAAGATATAAGTATTCTATTGGGACGAGTTATGAAGGTGCAAAGTTTTCAAAGATCCCAAAATATTTTTATTATGAGATATTTTTGATTTGAAGTTAGATACTTAACAGAAGTTTTTAAGTGTAGCAATACGAAAGGAATGTATAGCCGTATCATGGAAATTAGACAATAATGTGAGGTTGAATAAATGGCAAAAGGAACTACTGAATTATATACCATTAGAGAAAATAATGTATAATTTATGGAATCAACCAGAAAAATTTGATAAGATTTGGAAACCTTATTGGACTTTATTGCCAGGACTTTATCTACTGTGCCTGCCACTCCCATTGCAACTCACCTTAGTTAATTCAAGGTACAAGATCATTAGGTAAATTTAAATTTAATTAATCAAAAGGTTATATGATTATCAGCCGTTTTTTTTTCTTTTATCTTTTCTACTTTTTTGGGGAAGTGGGGGTGTATGAATTTATGTACTCTTTTTGCATTGTTTTTTAATTTTTTTATGATATAAATACTGTAATTGTATTGATGCAAATTAAAATTAAAATTTACAAAAAAAATGGATGAGATGCTTGTACTAGCCGAGGGCCATAAGCCCTGTCATATACACTGATGATAAACCATTGACCTTCACCTTCACCAAGGTTTTGGATCCGTGGACCGCCCACCAGCAGAGACACCTGTCATATATCTTCAAGTTCACTACCTCCTTCCATCATCTCTCCAGTAAATGCAATATCATCATTGATGCCCTCTCCAGACCAGCCGTGTACACACTATCGCAGGATGTAGACTTCCATAAACTTGCCAATGGCCAGGAGTCCAACCCTGACATGAACTACTTCCACATAGTCATCACCGGCCTCCAGCTGCAAGACTTGCTTTTAGGCGATGGCAATGCCACCATCCTCTCTGACGTCTCCACAGGCACCCCCCCCCCCTAGCCAGTAGTACCAACAAAGTGGCAGAAGGCAGTTTTCGACTTCATACAAGGTTTGTCGCACCCCTCCATCCAATCCACAATCCAGATAATTTCCAACCAGTTTGTCTGGCATGGCATGGTCTCTGCAAGAGTTTCATGGGATGGGCGTGGGCCTGCCTAGACTGCCAGATGGCGGAAGTGCAGACTCACACACAAGCACCCATCCAGCAGTTCAATTCTGCCACATGCTGCTTCCAACACGCTCATGTTAACATTGCAGGCCCCCTGCTCTTTTTGAGGGGGTATCGTTACCTCCTCACCATGGTGGATCGATTCACCCGGTGGCCAGAGGCAACCCTTCCCCCTTCTCGACATTGCCGCTGACACCTGTGCAAGGCCTTTCCTGTCCACTTGGGTCTCCCTTTTCAGTGCTCCCCTCCCTCATCATCACCGATTGCAGCACCCAGTTCACATCGTGACAAAGAAGGCAATGTGTCTCCTTCCCTTCTGTGTCAGAAAGGAGGTTGGCATGCGCGATGGGTTAGACATGATGCAAGCAACGGGATGCACGCGTGGTCCGACTGGCAGCCTAATAAGCGAGTGCGCAAAGTTTAAAACAACATTCAGTTGTGACACTCGAGCCAGTACTCTGCATCTCCAGTCTGTGCAACCGTTCTCTCTCACAATGCACTACACAATATAAATTTTCATTTTTTTAAATATAAGCTGAAACTTTTTTCTCTCAATTTCATTATAAAGCCCATACATATTAAAACTTACAAATTTTAATATGTTCTAACCGCCATTTCTTAAATCAAAAAATTAAAGAAATCTCACCAACACCACCCCACCCTACAAAATGGACCCTCCTCCATAAAAACCTTCAATTACCTTTAACATCTCCAAGCAGAAATGAATAAAAAGAAAAAGGAAACCAGAAAAAAAACTGGGGGAAAAAAACATTAAAAATGTAATGATAAAAAAAAACAGTACTACTTCCGTTATTGTGCGGGAAATGGCCTTCGCCACAAAATGGCACATGGTTACGGAAGGAGAAGATAAAAAGGCCACCTCTGCTGAACAGAATATACATTACTTTTTAATTAAGTAGTTCATTTATAAATGTAAAAAACTTCTTCAAAGTCTTTATTCACTTGCTCATCATCGATTTCAACCAATTCTTGCTGCTTTGACACCTGTTCTGCAACTTGCATCTTCTCAGGTTGGTCTGTCAAAATTTGCTGAGTAACTGAACTCTGCACATCCATTCATTGATCTTGTTTAATATGCAGAAAAGAATTTGCAAATTCCAAAGTTTCTTCTTCATTTGTAAAACAAAACATGATTTATTTTCTCCAGAAAACACTTTAAGTGTAGCTGGGTGTCAAAAAGAAAATTTATATCCTTTTTTCCAGAATACTGATTTCACAGGGTTAAAGTCCTTTCTTCTTTTCACAATTGATATGCTTAAATCTGCATAGAAAAAATCCTTGTCATTTTCCACTGTTAATAGACCTTGATATTTTCAGGCATTTTGTACAGCCACTCTTAAGATCGTTTCTTTATCTTGATAATGTAAACATTGAATAAAACCACCGTGGTGCTTGTCACGCGAATGGCTTCTTTCTATTAGCCCTATGTGGTTGATCCAGTTCAATTCCATTTGAGAAATTCTCAGGACCCAGAACTTCTGGAATCCATTTTTGAAAAAAAAAATTTTTTTTTTCAAAATCTTCAACCAACCCAACAATCTTCACATTATTCCTACGACTATGATTTTCCAATGCATCAATCTTTTGTAAAAGCTCTTTCCTTTCTCTGCCATAACAGAATCTTCCATTTTATTAACTATCTTTACATTATTCAACTTCATAACGATAACCTTGAATATCATCTTCAAGTTTCTGAACTTGAATTTTAACTTTAGTATATTTTGATATTTCTTCTTTAATATTTTTCATTTCACCCTTAACATATTCAAATTCTGCTTTAACTTCACTTCTGACATATATAAATGGCAAATCCATATGTTTATACATTAACTGCATTTGGTTGATTTGAGGTTGTACCTGAGCTTCCACTCCTTGAGTTCTGGCTTCAGGATATCTGAATTGTACATGTACAGCTTCAATCCCTTGTATCAGTTGGGCTTCATCTTTTTTATATTCTACTCCTGTTCTCTCCAATGCTTCGTAAGTTTGACTTCTTTCTCTTTATCTTAGTCTTCATCCTTTTGTCCCTCTGAGTCACTTCCAGATGGTCCTGGTGCTGTTTCTGGTGAGCAACACTGCTGACAACAGCTTTGATAGGTTCAGTTTGCTCCATTGAGCACTGTGTGAACTTTTACCCATGTGCAGTTGTTCCTATGGCGTCTGTAGTTCAATTGTCTTCCTCTGGAGTCATATGGATCCTTGCCATTGCAGTGTGGGTTGCTCTTGGAGGAGAAGGAACTTGAACCTGAATCTCCATCGTTAAAGTAGGCCCAACTTCTTCAACGATACTAACCTCTTGAACCACTGCATTCTTAATTGTTTAAATCTTCTCTTTCCTTAAAACCATAGTATATCGATTAATGAATAAATTTCCAAAGTTTTAAAGTTGAAGAAAATTTGAAAAAAAATAGCCTTTGGTTGGTTTTTGATTAAGTCTGCTGAGAGTTTCGCATCTCCATTCTATGCCATCACGCCATACACCACACCCCCACCCCCCCCCACACACACACACACACGCACACACACACACACACACACACACACACACACACACACACACACACACACACACACACACACACACACACACACACACACACACACACACTCGTGTTTGACCAATCTTATAGAGTGTTTGAGGAGGTTACCATGAAAATTCATTAACAAAAAGCTTTGGATGTTGTCTACATGAACTTTAGTAATGCCTATGACAAGGTCCCACAAAGGAGGCAAGTCAGGAAAGTTCAGTTGCTTGGTATTGATGGTGAGGTTGTAAACTGGATTTGAACCTAACTATACAGGAGAAACCGGAGAGTAATTTTGGTTGAAAAATCACAGACTTGGAGGCCTATGTGCTTCAAGGCTCAGTGCTGGGACTATTGCTAGATCAATGATCTAGATGATAATGTGATACATTGGAGAAGCTAGTTTCCTGATGACACAAAGATTGGAGGCATTGTAGACCGCAAGGAAGGCGTTTAAAGCTTGCAGAGGGATCTGACCAGCTGGCAAAATAGGCTGGAAAATGGCAGATGGTATTTGATGCAGAAAAGTATGAGGTGTTGTATTTGGAAAGACAAACCAATAAGAACATACATGAAAAATGGTAGGGCACTGAGGAGTGCAGTAGAACTGAGGGATCTGGGAATACAGATACATAATTCCCTGGAAGTGTGGTGAGAAGCAGATAGTGTGGTAAAGAGCTTTTGGCATATTGGCCTTTATCAATCAAAGTATTGAGGATAGGAGCTGTAATGTTATGGTAAAGTTGTATAAAACATAGGTGAAGCCAAATTTAGACTAATGTGTTCAGTTTTGATCGCCTAACTAGAGGAAAGAGATCAATAAGATTGAGAGTGCAGAGGAGATTTACCAAGATTTTGTTTGCACTTCAGGAACTGAATAATAGGTAAATGTTAAACAGATTAGAACCTTATACCCTGGAGTTCATAAGAATGAGGGGAGATTTGACAGAGGTATTTAAAATTATGGAGTATCGACAGAGTAAATGTTTGCAGGTTTTTCGCACTGAGGGCATGTGAGATTCAAAACAGAGGACAAGGGTTAAGGATGAAAGGAGAAAAGTTTAGGGAAAATATTAGTGAAACCTCTTCACACAGACAGTGGAGGAAATGTGGAACAAGCTGCCAGCTGAGGAAGTAAATGTGGGCTCAATTTTAACATTTAAGAAAAATTTGGATAGTGGCATGGATAAGAGGGGTATGGAGGGCAATGGAGTGGGATTAGGCAGAATAATAGTTCAAGACAAACTAGAAGGGCCGAAGGGCCTGTTTCTCTGTGTAATGTTCTATGGTTCTATGACCAGCCCTCAGATTGTTGGAATTTTGTTTTTTATGAGCATCCCATCTGAGTTATTTTATTGTCACAGTCACTCTTTTAAGCCATTTGTCAACATGTCCATTCCAACATTTTAACCAAGTGTCCTTATTCCATTGACCATATGCTCTTCTGCCTTGCCTGTTTAAGTGACTGTCTGGATACCTAGTAATATATTAATTGCATCTGATTCTACCATGTCCTCGAGTACCATTTCCAGTTATTGACCAATCATGATGTTAAAAAATAGTTATGCCTCAGATCCTGTTTAAACCTATGACCTGTGTTGACACCCCTTCCATGCTGGAAAGATTTTGCCCATCTACCCTATCTATGTCTTTTATAACCTTACACACTTATATCAGATGATCCTGCATCCACTTTTGTTTCAGGGAGAACAAGCTCGCCGAATCCACTCTCTCCCTGAAATGTAACTCCTCCTATCCAGGTAACATTCTGGTGAATCTCCTCAGCTCAATCACATCATTTCCAGAGTATGGCAACCAAAACTGCACCTAATACTCCAAGTGTGGCATAAAATCCCAACTCTTGTATTCTTTACCAGGAACAATGAAGACAAGCCTATTGTATGTCTTAGTTAACACCACATTGACTTATGCTCTCACTTTCAGGATAATTTGCGCTTCGACACCTGGGTCTCTCTGTTCATGCCCTACCAGTTACTGTGTATGAACAAAATGAGTCACCTCACTGCTGTTGGGATTAAATTGTGCTCAATGTGCCGCCCAGTTAAAAACTGGCTTAGACTACAATGGGCCATTTTGCATACATTTCTGAGCATCTTGCTACCTGTTGGGAAATACAATCCTGGCTTTCAACTAATATTTTCATTTGCTCTAACATAATTTTTCTGGCATCAAATGTTCCTGAATTAGATTGACCATAGTGTAACAAGCAAAATTCATTTGCAGTGAGATTTTCAAATTTACCACATGACTGGCTAGAAGTTGATATCACCTTTTTGTTTGTTTTACACACATGTTGTTTAAAGCAGCAACACCAAAGTTGGTGCACCACAAAAAAAAATCTGAAATTAAGAAAAATATCTGAAGCACAGTGCCATATGTCCAAAGTAATGATACAATGGGAACAGTGGGATTCCTGCCCTGAGCTGTATGAACAAATAAATTCCAATCAGCATATCCTTCTCATGCTAATCACAGGGAAAGACATCAGGACAAATAATTCCAACCATAGTCTTATTAAAAAGACTACTATGGCAGTTCAAGAACCAAGATGCAAATATACAAGTATATTAAGAGTAAAAGGATAGTAAGGGTCAAAATTGGTCTCCTAGAAGGTCAGAGAGGTCAACTATGTGTGGAGCTTCACGAGATGGGAGATCTTAAACAGTTTTTTTATGTAAATATTTACTCAGGGAACTGGCATAGTGTAGAAGGAAGGGAAGGAAACAAGCAGTTGTTTCATGGAACATATAGAGACTAAAGAGGAGGAGGTGCTTGCTGTCTTACAGCGACTAAAGGTAGATAAATCTCCCTGGCCCGACATGATATCCCCTCAAACATTGAGAGATACTGGGGTAGAAATTGCACGGGGCTTGGCATAAATATTTAAAATGTCCTTAGCCGTGGGTGAGGTGCCAAAGGATCAGAGGGTAGCTTATGTTGTTCTATGTTTAAAAAAAGTAAATCACTTTTACTACAGTCCGGTAGTAGGTAAATTGTTGGAAGGAGTTTTGAAAGACTGCCAAATAGAAAGGACCCACCCGTTCCTCTTTCCACGGCAGGGTCTGAGTCGAAGACCTCGTTTTGTCCTGATTAGACTCCTGAGGTATGAGGATAGGAAATGGATTCTTGGAGAGGCAACTGTGGGCACGAGGGAAAGAGGAAGTCCGATGGAGTTTGAAGGGGCTAAGGTTTTTTTTTACCCAGATATCAATGGAGTGCTGTTAAAAAGGCGCAAAGAATTTGACCTGGTCAAGAGATCCTAAAGCAAAAGAGATTTAATTTCCATCTGGCGACCCTGAAAGTGATGTTGCCTGGGGGCAAGGTGGTGGCGGGGAGGAGAAGTTTTTTTATAGAGGCCAAGTAGGCAATGATCGCTGCCCAGGACAGTCCCTGAGGAAAGCCAGCCAGGAGAAAATTAAAGAAAAAGGAGGACCTGGCTGTAAATACTGTAGATATAACAGAAAATATTATTGTACTTTGCCTGTTATTAAAATAAAAACTAAACAAGAATTTGTTGGGAGCTCTGGGGTGGTTAGGGAGGCTATGAACTGGGTACATGGATACAATGAGCATGCTCCAGGATATGGAGGGAGATGGCACCAAGGTTTTGTGGGTTGATTCCAGGGGGGCCATTAAAGTTTTTTTTTGGTCATGTATTGTTAGGGAAAAGATGTTAAGATAATATGTTATTTTTTTTTATCTTTTGTTTTCACTTTCCAGAGCCAAAAGCATGAATATCATGGACCGGGTGAGGGGCAAGTCTTTTAAGAAAATGATAAAGGGAAGGAATCTGGAGAAAGAGCACCAAGGCGATGGAGGAAACAGTTAAGTTCTTGAGCTTCAAGGTCAATGGCTTAAATGGAAAGTGAAGAGAAAGAAGGTCTTGGAACACGTTAAAAAAAAAGCAGGTGGATGTGGCTTTTTTACAAGTAATGAGCTTCAAAAATTAACTCCAAGGCTAGGGGAGTAGCTATTTTAATAAGGAAAATGTTCCAATAAAGGTGGAAGAAACATTTATAGACCCAGAGGAACACTGTCAAATATATTCAAAACCATGGACACTAATGATGATGGAAAAAAATATCCAAAATGTAATTTTACATTGGCAGAAGGGCAGAAAAATGTCTTAATTGGAGGGGATTTTAATTTTTGCATGGATCCGGCATTAAATAAATCTGAAAAAAAAGTGACAAGAGCTACTCTAGCTCTCGTGAAAGAGTTAAATGTGGTGAAGGCTTGAAGATGTTGGCATCCGAGGAAAAGGGATTATTTCTTATACTCAAAACAACATGATTTTTACTCCAGAATTAATTTGCTTCTAGACTTGGCCCAGTTAGAGGGCAGAATTGTAGAAACTGAGTACACAGCAAGGCTATTATCAGATCATTCACCTTTGACTTTAACCATTTTCATGCCAGACAAACAAGCGATGGTGTACAAGCAATGCCTTAATTTGTTGCTATTGAAAAAACAGACTTTTGTACTTTTATTCGAGCTCAAATAGAAATATTTTGTTAGACAAACAGTACCTCTACTCCCAACAAATTTCTGTTATAGGATGCATTAAAAGCTTATCGGAGAAGCCAAATAATTGGATAAACTAAAGGCATTAAAAAAGAGTATATGAAGGAGGTCAATGAATTGGAACAAGAGATAACGCAATTGGAAAAAGATTACCAAAAATTAGGCTCTGAGGAAGAATACAGAATGCTAATAAATAAGCATTCTGTCATTCAAAAAACTCAAATACAAAACCATGCAAGCATGCAAGGTCTGGAGGGTTATGGACTAGCAGAATAATATTTTGGCACAGACTAGACAGGCCAAATGGCCGGTTTTATGTGCTGTAGTGTTCTATCATTCTAGGGAGGAGTTGTGATAATCAATCCCAACACAACTGACTTCCCCGATTAAGTCCAATGCATCACACCACCACTGAAAAATGCAGTGTGACCAAGGTAGAGGTCACTGAATGTATTCTTGAGGCATTGGATGGAAATATGGTGATCAGTGAATGGAGCCAGTGATTTTTTTTCGGAACTGGATATTAAAAAGTGTAATTGCAGATCTGTGTTAGATTGGAGATTAAATGATCTGAGTACAATGATTATTTTCGTAGATGTTCAATGAAGCTCCAAAGATACCCCAATAACTCCAATATATATTGGTCAGGGAGGAAACACATAGCACATGACACAGCACATGACCTGTGAAATCATCGTGAAGAAATAAAGCAGGAGAAATGGACACAGGCGCGCTTAATCAAAACCTGCAATGGGCAATATTTCCTCTGAAAATTATTACAGGCATGAAGTACCTCATGCTAAATTACTTTCATGCATTCTTTGTGTATGATAAATGACATCAATAGATCCAATTTCCAGCCTGACAGTTCTTACTGAAAAACAAAACCGGTTTCACTAACCCAGTTTCCCCAGAAACGAAGCAGCTGAAAAAAGCATTTTCCACTGAGATCAGAAAACATCTGCCACTTCAAAATCAGTCTCGCCTCCATACTTGGATTGCTCTGGCCATGGAGGTAAATATCACTCACAGGTTTCTTTCTAGCATAACTCAGGACTGCTCGGACTGCTCTCTCCTCAGCTCAGTTTGCTCCAGTAGACCTCTATACTGAAAGGCAATATTCTTCAACCCACAGGAGTAGTCATGCTGGCTTCTTTTCTAAAATGCAGGCACTCCTAGTTTAAGCTCATTTACATACATAGACATCAGTAGCAACTTCTTGGCCAGGAATGCCTGGCTGAAAGCCCTGGAGAGCCATTTTCACTCCCCACCTGAGAAGGAGAAGCAGAGAAGACAACCTGCAGGGACAGTGACCACGGCGGTGGACCAGTGAGCTCTGTGACCGAAGGGCCGGTGCATGCGGCTGGCTTCTGGTGACTCGAGACGAGGAACCTGTGGAAGCTGTGGGCTGCTGGATACTGCTGTTGGGAGACTCGCCCTGGACTACGGACTACTGCAGACTGGCTCAAACTGGCTGGAGGGGCACCACGTATCGAAATCGGGATATGAGGAGTTGCTGAGGGCGCTGAAAGGTTCCTGTCCATGTCAGAGGTTCAGATATGAGTTCAGGTTGCCAATGGACTGGAGTTTGTGTGGCTGTGGGGGCTGCAGAAGCACTGAAGATGAATCTACAGACACTCAGGGACCCTGCGGGGGACTCTTCTATGCTTCTCTCTCTCTGACTGTAAGTCTGACTGTAATGCTGTAAGAGGCACTTAGACAATTCCTATTGGTGGTAAATCTGCCTTGCAGCAAGCAAGAAGAAATTTCATGTTCTATGACACGGTTTTAATACTATGATAATAAATTGAAACTTGAATCATTACTTTGAAAAATAGTGTGCCTCCTGCAGACACACTTGTCCACCAACCTCTCCGGGTGCCTTGGATCCACAGAGAATACCTTTCTATCAATAGTTGTTTGCATTGTGAGTTGGCTTCAGAGATCACACATGCTGTACTAAAAGCCTATATTTCCAAGTACATTCAATACATCAATAGAAAATGCTCCTCCAAATATGTTAGCTTTAATGCAGTATTATATATGAAAACTAATACTGTTCTGTCATCCCATTATTGAATGCTGCTTTAACATTACAAGGAATTTCTCACTCTTGATCTCCATGTTTTACCTCTCCTTTTTGTCTCCATCAAATCTTTAATCTCTCTTGCCGCCCAACCTGCACTTATGTTTATCTCTCTTTTCCCCCTTTCTCCCTTTATCCATCTCTCTTGTAAAATAGGATGAGAATAAATTTGAACTTGAACTCATTCTGGTCCTGAGGCAAGTTCAAGTTTAAATTTATTCTCATCCTATTTCTCAAGTGCAACCTGATGAAACAGCTTTCTCTGGTCCTTGGTGCAAAAACATGGAAAAAAATAACAAATATAACAAACATACAGACATACGATGCATGTGCTGTACATATACACACACACATACATCCAAAAATAGAGGGTTTGTATCAGCAGTTCATTCAGTCATTCAGGAGTCTCATTGCCCATGGGAAGAAGCTGTTTCTCACTCTGGAAGTTATCACTCTGATACTTCTTTATCTCCTCCCAACAGTAGTAACTGAAAGATGGTCTATGTGGGGTGGTCCTCAATGATTTTGTGAGTCTTTTTCAAACAACAATCCTGGTAGATCACATCGATGGGAGCCGGGTTGAGGGTGGGGAGGGAGACCCCCAATAATCCTCTCTGCCACTCTTATGCTCCATTAGATTGACCTCTGATCTATTTTTCTACACTTAACAACTGTACCAAACCATGATGCAGCCAACCCAGACACTCTCGATCGTGTTCCTGTAGAAAGTTGACAGGAAGGTGTCCGGTAGCTTACCTGTCTCAGTCTTTTCAGGAAATGCAGTCACAGTTGCACTTTCCGGACAACTGGGACATGCGTGTCCAGCAAAGGTCAATTCATGAATGGGCTCTGACGAACTTGGTGATCTCTACTTTCTCCACTACCAAGTTATTAATCTGTAGTGGAGAGAGGTTGTTCCTTGTCCCTCTGAAGTCTACAATCATCTCCTTTGTCTTGTTCACATTGAGACCCAGGTTGTTGTTCTTGCACCATTTTACAACTCATTATTATTACTTATGAGGCCAACTATTATTGTGTCATCTTCAAATTTGATGGTTCTTTTGGACCTGGATCAGGCATTGCAGTGGTGGGTCAGTAACATGAAGAGCAGCAGGTTGAACACACAGTGATGCTGAGCCAGTGCTCAGCGTGATGCTGTTCGATGTTCCTTTGCTGACCCAGAAAGACTTCCCATTAGGAAGTCCAGAATCCAGTTACCGAGAGTGGTGTTCAGTCCCAGCTCTATCTCACTCATGCTCACACCCATTGCTCCATGAAAAGTGAACCAACAGGTTAGAACATAACAATGCAGATAATGATGATAATAATAAAGTTTATTGTCATACACATTGTACAGGATACATAGAAGTAGGGGACATAGCTTCAAGTTCCAGGGTCGTAGATAAGGATGGAGATGAGGAGCAACTGTTTTTCCCAGAGGGTGGTGAATCTATAGAATTTGCTGCCCATTGAAGCCATGGAACCAACCTCAAGGAACATCTTTAAGACAAGTATGGATAGATTTTAACAAAGTAGAGGAATTAAGGATTATGAGGAAATGCAGGTAGGTGAAGATGAGTCTGTCATCAGATCAGCCATGAATGGCAGAGTAGACTTGATGGGATGGATAGACTGACCTTGCTCCCATTGCTTAGAGCCTTATGCACAAAACTTCTTACTTGCTACAACTGAACAGATATATACAGAAAAATCTATAATATAAGCTAATGGAATTGAATTAAAAGAAACAATAAATGTATAATGCAGATAATATTTACTGTAATCCTTATGCACAAAAACGTTTTATTGTGAACTTCAACTGTTTATGCAGGTGCTTGACCCCATTCACAGCATTGACCTTGCTATAAAATAGTGTAAGAAGTAATTTCATTAATGGGATGCTCTGTTTGGAAAATTATCCCACAGACAAGTCCAGCAAAGTTCCACTGCAATCATATTTACAGACTGAAATTTATCACAGTAAATCATCATTGCTGGAAAATATGGATCCAGAATCTACTGAGACTAATCATCAACATTAAACTTTATATACAGAGAATTCTCATGAATTCAGCAGAAATAAAATCAAGTAAACTTGCTTAATATCACCACCCAATGAATGGAAAGAAAATTGGGGGAAATGTTAAACCGACTGTTGAATCAATCAACGCCATTTCATTAATTAACAGTTCACTTTACCTCAATGTATCTGATTGGAATGATCACAATTCTCCCTTCAAAAAGTGGAATTCCAGGCAAGAAAAAATAGAATATAAGCTTTACAATCCAAGTTGGCTTGGCAGTTTGATGTTTAATGAAGCATGAAACATTGTGTTTGTCCAGGTTTTCTGCCACACCTCATCTCAATTTGAGTTCACACCCATCTCTAGTCTCATTGATGAGTTCACACCCATAAACAGCATTCTTTGCTAACTAACTCAAAGCTGGGAGGGTTTTGGTGTGTATTGCAATCCAGTAAAAAAATACTTCGTGGAATAAAAGTTACAAATTTATTCTATGTCTTCCTGCGACTCCCAATATTTTTGTGCAAGGAGGAGCGAATAAGTTCTTTACAGACCCTGGACGAGTGCAAGAATATGGAGATGTCTTTCCAACCATTCATCGAGAAGAAGAAGAAAAAAGAAGTTGAACAGAGGGCATCTGGAGTTTGAAATTCATCTTGATTGATGAGGAATGAATTGAAATTACTTTATTCCGTTTAATGGAAATTATTCAGAATAATAATAAACATTCAGGTGGCAGGGGGGGCACTGGAGAGAAATGGACTGACATCTATTGAATCATGTGTGCTTTTGTGGCATGGGCCACAACCTGTAAAATAGAGGGGAGTAATATTGTGTATTATTTGAACAAGGTTAGTGGGGGGAGGGGGTTCTATTATTTTTATTCAAAATATGTTCTTTTTTTCTTCCTTTTCTGCCTAGATTGATGAGATGGATATATTTTAATATAAGAGTTAAAAAAAGATTTGAAATACCAAGGATTTGGAAGGAGAGAGGTGAAGGGGAGGTATAGTTGCCAATTATTTTTAAAAGAGATCAATGGATAAATTATTGAACATTTTAAGTTTTAATAATAACGGGCTTGACAGCTCAGTGAAAAGGAATAGGATTTTGGCATACATTAAGAAAATGAAGGTTGATATAGTCTTTTTGCAAGAAACTCATTTAATTGAACAAGAACATCAGAAGTTAAAGAGATATTGGGTAGGATATGATGTGGCTTCTTCATTTTATTCAAAAGCTAGAGAAGTAGCAATTTTAATACATAAAAATCTCCTGATTAAAATACAAAATGTAGTTACTGATCCCGAAGTGAGATATGTTATATCTTTTTTTCAGAACATTGGACATTTGAATATATATTCATCAAATAATGATAACAAAAAAATTATAAATTTAGCAAATGCACATGAAAATACATTAATAGGGGGAGATTTTTATTTTTGTTTAGACTCAGCTGTTGATAGATCTACAAGATAAATAACAAGAACAAAAGCAGCTAAAGCCATACTGTTGCTAATGAATGATTTAAATCTAATAGAAGCATGGAGAAAAATTCATCCAAGAGAAAGAGACTTCTCTTTTTACTCAAACAGGCATAATTCTTACTCTAGGGTTGATTTCTTCTTAATATCTGCACAACTTCAAGGTAGAATACAGCAAATGGAATATAAGGTGAGAATGTTATCAGATCATTTCCCTCTGTTTCTGACAATAACAATGTTGGATAGAGAAGAATCAGTTTATAGATTGAGGTTTACTTTTCTATTAAAAAGAAAAGTGTTTTGTGAATTTATTAGAAGACCAATAAGGAGTTTTTTTGAGACCAATTCTAATTTGGTTACTAATAAATTTATTTTGTGGGATTTAAATGGTCAAATAATGTTATACTTCTAAAATTAAGAAAGATTATATGAAAGAGGTCGAACAATTAGAGATGGAAATAACGAATTTGGAAAAAGATTTACATTGACAAGTAAATGAGAATAAACAAAAACAACTTATTAAGTAAAAAGCTTCAGTATAATACTTTACAAAAATATAGAACAGAAAGAGTGATAATGAGAACTGAACAGAGCTATTATGAATTTTGTGAAAGGGCACATAAGGTGCTGGTATGGAAGTTAAAAACAAGAATTGAGAATGATTATTGCAACTAAAAATGATTTTAATTTAATTACTTATAAACCACAAGAAATTAATGAAAGTTTTAAACAATTTTATACAAAATTATATCAATCAGAATCCTTAAATGATGACAATAAAATAGGTAATTTTTTCACAAATAAATTTAAATTTAGAAGAGCAAAGATAATTGACTTCCCTTTTATCCCTAGTTGAGGTTAGGGAAGCTTTGAATTAATTACAAATTAATAAGTCGCTGGGAGAAGAAGGTTTACTGCCAGAGTTTTATAAAGAGTTTAAGAACTTATTAATTCCTTCATTTATGGAAGTATTAGGACAGGTGGCTGAAACACATACTTTATACGAATCTTTCAATACAGCAATAAATAAGGTAATACCAAAAATGATAGAGATCCTTTAAAACCAGTATCACATCGACCAATTTTGTTGTTAAATGCAGACTATCAAATAGTAGCAAAATTAATAGTAAATAGGTTGGCAAAATATTTGCCAAAATTGAGAAACATGGACCAGACTGGTTTTGTTAAAAAGAGAAAAGTAGAAGATAATATGGTTAGATTATTGAATATAATAAATTTTGCACATAAAAGAAGAGGTCTAAGTGTAGCAATGGCCTTAGATGCTGAAAAAGCATTTGATAGGTTATAATGGGATTTTTTATTTAAAATGCTTGATGAATTTGGATTGGGACCAATATTTGCTAAATGGGTTAAAGCTTTATATACTGTACCAGGAGCAAAGGTTGTAACCAATGGACAAATGTCCACTTCTTTTCAATTAACTAGGTCCAGTAGACAAGGACATCCATTAATTTCAGCTTTATTTATTTTAGCAATAGAACTATTAACAGATTTGCTTCAGTCTAAACCTGAAATTAAAGTTTTAGAGTTAGCACAGAATATAAGATTACTTTGTTTGTAGATCATGTAATAATTTATTTGACAGAACCAGAACATTTATTGTGTAAATTATATTTAAGATTAAAAGAATATGGAATAGTATCTGAATATAAGGTAAATTGGGGTAAAAGTGAGATATGCCACTAGTGTAAAAGACTCTCTCAATTTAAATGGCCGTTGAATAGAATAAAATATTTAGGGATACAAGTAGATAATAATTTTAAAAGTATATATAAATGAAATTATGCCCCTTTATTCAAGAAAGTTGATGAAAATATTTAAAAATTGGATGAAATTGCCAATAACACTATTGCGAAGAGTTAATTGTATAAAAATGAACGTATTTCCAGGCATTCAATATCTTTTTTAAACATTACCTACATCTCTTCCATAAAAACAATTTTCAGGAACTAAATAAATAAATATGTAAATATGCATTGCACAAGTTGAAATTCTGTCTTGTGGCAAATCTTCCATTTGTTGTTGTCCAGGTTTAGCAGTTGCACGTCGACAAATAACATATTTTGATATAATTCTTTTGATCAATGAAGAAGCACCAAGTAACCAATATTTCTGGCGCAATTCTGATAATACGTGATTACAACCACCATGACCTGTTTCTTCATGTATATGTTGAATAATCAATTCAAAAATATAAAATTCTTTAATTAAGATGAATGGATGTTTTATTTTATCTGGCATTATTACTTTTTTCAATCTTCCTCCTACTCTCAACACATCATTTACAAGAATAGGATTTAATTGTAAACATGACTTGCCTTTATAACATTCAGATTTTTCTTTAATTTTGATATCTCATGATGAAACGCTTTGCTTTGACAAAAACAAATTATCTCTAATTAAGCATTTTCCAATTCATCAACTGTCAGATAACAGCTCCTTTGGGACTTCAAATTTTCTTTCTTGATGCAATGTAAAAATATAGCCTTTAATCTGAGAATTCATCCTACTGCCTTTTTCAAACGAAACCACAAGGAATAATAGCAAATTAATTGAATAATTGGATCTTCCTCATTAGATATTTGAATTGTATTCACATCAGTGTTTTGGATTTCGGGATCCTCCGTAGAAATTTCCTTTAACTATTCTGGATTTTGACGCCAATTTTGTTGAAATTGTGAAAGAAATTGAGGACCGAACAACAAAGTGTTGGCTCTTTTCAGAAACACTTGAACTTTTGATCCATGTGAAGACATGTCAGCTGGATAACATGTCACTGTTTTAACATATTTCCATTGATTAACATGCAAAACCTCAATCTCATTAATTCTATTAGTCACAAAAGTACAAACCACCATGGTTTGTCTATTAATGTATTTAAGCACTGATGTACTATCAGATCAAAACACAGAATCTACTAACTCCACCTGTAATTCTCTTCTTAATACAATGTCCATTTTGCTTGCCATAGTAGCAGCAGTCAATTCCATTTGAGGTGACAGGCTTTAATTGAGCCAATCTGGTCTTTCCCATTACAAATCCACAAAGTATTCGCTCTTGAGTATTTTGCAGTAGTAAATCACTGACAGTACCAAAACCACCTTTACTTGTGTCAGCAAATGTGACAATTCCAAAGTCTGCTGGTTTAAAACATTAGTCAATTTCAAAATTTTCTATCATTTTAAGACTTTCAATCTAATTCACCCAATCTTGTGCAATGGAATCTGGTACAGCTTCATCCTATCCAAATTTTCTTCTGCACAATTCTTGCAGAATTTTCTTTCCTATTAATGCTACTGCTGCCAATATTAAATTGTAATTATATTATATTATATATAAAATATTATATATTGAGCTTACGATCAAAAGAATATGTCTTCTTGTCAAAGGTCGTTCTTTCAGAACAATATTGAATTTGAAAACACCATTGCACTCCTGGAATTCTTTCGACAGATAGAACGTCACAATCCAAGTCAAGATGTTTTATCCCCTTTGCTCTTTCTGTCTCAGGAATAACAGCCAACAAAGCTCGACTGTTGCTAATTCATCCATTTCGTAAGGAAGAAATCTCTTTTATTACAGATCTCTTTTAACTCGTGATAAAGATTTATTGCTTCTTTTTCTGAAACTACAAATACATGATCCTTTATACAGACATCTAAAATTTGGAAACCTCCAAATTCCGGCAAGTGGGGACCAGCGGTCGGGTGAGGCATCTGAGAGATGGGCAGTCAGGGGAGGCAGTTGAGGGACTGGTGGTCAGGGTAGACTGCTGGGTCATCGTGGGAGACTGTTGGGTGGTCGGTGGGAGGTGGCCGGGGAAGACTGCTGAAGAAACGTGGTTGGGGGAAGTGGCTGGATGGCTGAGGGACCGGCGGTCGGGAGAGACTGCCAGGTGGCCGAGGGACCAGCGGTCGGGGGAGGAGGCTGGAGAGACTGCTGGGTGGTCGGGGGGGAGGAGGCCGGGGAAGACTCCTGAGGGACCGTGGTTGTGGGAGGCAACGGACGACCGAGGGACCAGCAGTCGGGGGAGACTGCCAGGTGGCCAAGGGACTGGCAGTTGGGGGAGGCAGCCGGGGAAACTGCCAAGCAGTCAGGGGAAGCAGCCGGGGGAGACTGCCAGGCGGCCGAGGGACTGGCAATTCGAGGAGGTGGCCGAGGGACTGGCAGTCGGGAGAGTCCATATAACCAGATAACCATATAACCACTTACAGAACAGAACAGGCCAGTTCAGCCCTACTAGTCCATGCCGTAGCAAATCCCCGCCCTCCTAGTCCCACTGACTAGCACCCGGTCCATACCCCTCTAGTTCCCTCCTATCCATGTAACGATCCAGTCTTTCCTTAAATGTAACCAATGATCCCACCTCGACCACGCTGCCGGAAGCTCATTCCACATCCCCACCACCCTCTGCGTAAAGAAATTTCCCCTCATGTTCCCCTTATAATTTTCCCCCTTCAATCTTAAACTATGTCCTCTAGTTTGAATCTCCCCCTTTCTTAATTGAAAAAGCCTATCCACATTTACTCTGTCTGTCCCTTTTAAAATCTTAAACACCTCTATCAAGTCCCCTCTCAATCTTCTACGCTCCAGAGAAAAAAGCCCCAGTCTGCACAACCTTTCCCTGTAACTCAGACCCTGAAATCCTGTCAACATTCTCGTGAACCTTCTCTGCACTCTCTCTATTTTGTTTATATCTTTCCTATAATTTGGTGACCAAAACTGTACACAGTACTCCAAATTTGGCCTCACCAATGCCTTGTACAATTTCATCATAACCTCCCTACTCTTGAATTCAATACTCTGATTTATGAAGGCCAACATTCCAAATGCCTTCTTCACCACACCATCTACCTGAGTATCAGCCTTGAGGGTACTATTTACCATAACTCCTAAATCCCTTTGTTGTTCTGCACTCCTCAATTGTCTACCATTCAATGTATATAACCTATTTAAATTTGCCTTTCCAAAATGTAGCACCTCACATTTATCTGTATTAAATTCCATCAGCCATTTCTCAGCCCACACCTCCAGCCTTCCTAAATCACCTTTTAATCTACGGTAATCTACCTCACTGTCCACAACACCACCAATCTTTGTGTCATCCGCAAACTTGCTTATCCAATTCTCCACCCCTACATCCAGATCGTTAATATATATAACAAATAATAGTGGACCCAGGACCGAACCCTGAGGAACTCCACTAGTCACCGGCCTCCAATTGGACAAACAATTTTCTACCACTACTCTCTGACACCTCCCATCCAACCACTGCTGAATCCATTTCACTACCTCTTTATTTATACCTCATGCCTCCACCTTTTTTCCTAACCTCCTGTGGGGAACTTTGTCAAAAGCTTTACTAAAGTCCAAATAGACAACATCCACAGCTTTCCCTTCATCAACCTTTTTTGTAACCCCCTCGAAGAACTCAATCAGGTTTGTCAAGCATGATCTACCCCTAACAAAACCATGCTGATTACTCCCTATCAATCCCTGTACCTACAAAAATTTGTAAATAGCATCCCTCAGAACACTTTCCATCAACATGCCCACCACAGAGGTCAGACTTATAGGCCTATAATTCCCAGGATTGCATTTGGACTCTTTCTTGAACAGAGGAACCACATGCACCACCCTCCAATCCTTTGGCACCACCCCCGTGGCCAGTGACATCCTAAATATCTCTGTTAATGTCCCCACTAACTGTCCACTAGCCTCCCTGAGTGTCCTAGGGAATATTTTGTCCTGTCCAGGAGATTTATCCACCTTTATCTTTTTTAACACAGCCATCACTACCTCCTCGGTTATCATTATATGCTTCATGACCTCCCCACTATTTTTCTTTACTTCAACTGGTTCAACATTTTTTTCCCTAGTGAATACCGAGGCAAAGAAATCATTCAAAATTTTCCCCATTTCCTCAGACTTCTCACTCAGTCTACCCTCGCTATTTACAAGGGGTCCAATTTTATCTCTCACTAATCTTTTACTTTTAATGTACTTATAGAAACCCTTTGGATTTATTTTTACTCTGTCAGCCAAAGCCTCTTCATGCCTTTTTTTGGCCTTTCTAATTTCTTTCTTAAGATTCCTTCTACACTTCTTGTAGTCCTCCTTCAACTTCTCAGCTCCCTGCTCTTTATACCTCTTGTACACCTCCCTTTTTCTCCTAACCAAATTTCCAATATTCCTCGAAAACCAAGCCTCCCTATGACTTCCAGCCTTTCCTTTGATCCACACTGGAACATAACTACTCTGTACCCTCAAAATTTCTTTTTTGAATATCCTCCATTTTTCATTAACATCCTTACCTGAAAATATCCTGTCCCACTCAATACTCCCCAAATCCCTTCTTATTCCTTCGAAATTTGCTCTTTTCCAATCCAGAACCTCAACTTTAGGCCTCTCCTTGCTCTTCCCTAAAACTACCCTAAAACTAACAGAATTATGATCACTAGACCCATTTGGTTCTCCAACATTAATGTCCGCTACCTGACCTAGCTCGTTCCCTAACAGGAGATCCAGTATTACACCATCCCGAGTCGGTTCTTCTACTAACTGATTTAGAAAACAATCCTGAGCACATTTAACGAACTCCAGCCCATCCAGCCCTCTAACCGTATGAGTATCCCAATCAATGTCTGGGAAGTTAAAATCTCCCATGATCACTACCTTATGATTTTTACACATATACGTTATCTCCCTACAAATTTGTCCTCTAATTTTCTTGGCCCATTTGGTGGTCTATAATACACCCCTATTAGCACCCTCTTGCCTCCTCCACCCCTCAATTCCACCCAAACAGCCTCACTGGTCGATCCCTCCATACCATCCTGCCACCTCACGGCAGTAATGTCCTCCTTAACAAGGAGAGCAACTCCTCCTCCTTTTTTTTACCCCCTGATCTATCACATCTAAAACAAATGTATCCTGGAATATTAAGTTGCCAGTCCTGCCCCTCCTGTAGCCAGGTCTCACTAATTGCCACAATATCGTAACCCCAAGTATCTATCCGTGCTCTCAGCTCATCTATCTTGTTCACTATGCTTCTTGCATTAAAATATATGCATCTCAGAGAATGACCCTCACATATATTCTCTTTTTTACCTTCTACCCTAATCTCCATCCTACCTTTGTTATCTTTTTTATTCCTATCTAGGTGGCCATAGTCCCTGGACACTGCTCTCACACTCTGTTCCCCACCCCCCTGCCAAACTAGTTTAAACCTTCCCCCACAGCTCTAGCAAATCTGTTTGCCAGCACATTGGTCCCCCTCCAGTTCAAGTGGAGTCCATCCCTCTTGTACAGGTCCGACCTTCCCCAGAAGAGATCCAAATGATCCAGAAATCTTATCCCTTGCCCCCTGCACCATCTCTTTAGCCATGCATTCATCCTCCGCATCCTCCTATTTCTACCCTTACTAGCTCGTGGCACGGGCAGCAATCCAGAGATTACTACCTTGGAGGTCCTGTTTTTTAACTTCCTACCTAATTCTACATAATCCTGTTTCAGGACCTCATCCCCACTTCTAACTAAGTCATTGGTCCCCACATGGACCACGACTTCTGGCTGTTCTCCTTCCTCTTGCAGAATACTATGTACTCGATCAGAGATATCCCTGACCCTGGCACCAGGGAGGCAACATACCAACCTGGATCCCCGATCTCATCCCACAAACCTTCTATCTGCCCCTCTGACTAATGAGTCCCCAACTACAAGAATCCTATTCTTATCCTTCGGCTTATAGTCAGCTGGGGAGACTGCCGGGTGGTCGGGGGGAGGCAGCTGGAAAAGACTGCTGAGGGTACATGGTTGGGGGTGGTGGCCGGGCTGCTGAGGGACCGGTGGTCGGGGGAAACTACCAGGTGGCCGAGGGACTGGCATTTGGGGGAGACTGCTGGGCAACCAAGGGACCGGCAGTTGGGGGAGGCGGCCAGGGAGACTGCTGGGCAGTCGGGGGAAGTGGCTGGGGGAGACTGCTGGGTGGCTGAGGGACCGGCGGTTGGGGGAGACTGCCAAACAACCGAGGGACCGCGTTTGGGGGAGGCAGCTGGGTGGCTGAGGAACCAGCAGTCGGGGAAGACAGCTGAGGGACTGCGGTTGGGGTAGACAGCCAAGGGACCAGCAATTGGTGGAGGCAATTGGGCGGCCGAGGGACCGCGGTTGGGGAGACTGCCAAGGGACGGATGGGGGAGGTGGATGGATGGCCAAGCAACTGGCGGTCGGGGGAGACTGCCAGGTGGCCGAGGGACTGGCAGTTGGGGGAGGCAGCCGGGGGAGATTGCCGGGCAGCCGAGGGACCAGCAATTGGGGGAGGCAGTTGAGGGACTGGCGGTCAGGAGAGTCAGCAGGGGAGACTGCCGGGTGGTCAGGGGAGGCGGCTGGGGAAGACTGCTGGGTGGTCAGGGGAGACGGTTGGGTCCGCAGTTGGGGGAGGTGGTTGAGGGATTGGCAGTCAGGGGAGACTGCCGGGTAGCCGAGGGACTGGCATTTGGGAGAGACTGCCAGGCAACCGAGGGACCGGTGGTCTGGGGAGGTGACCGGGGAGACTACTGGGCAGTCAGGGGAAGCGGCTGAGGGAGACTGTCAGGCGGCTGAGGGACCATGTTTTGGGGAGGCAGCTGGGTGGCCGAGGGATCGGTGGTCAGGGGAGACAGCCGAGGGACCACGGTTGGAGGAGAGAGCCGAGGGACCAGCAGTCGATGGAGGCAGCTGGGCGGCCAAGGGACCGCGGTCGGGGTAGGCAGCCAGGTGGCTGAGGGACCATGGTTGGGGGAGGAGCCTGAGGGATCGCAATTGGGGGAGACAGCCGGGCAACTGGAAGGGGGTGGGGGTAGATACAGCAGCACAATTTGGGTGGGCTTTACGAAATCCAAAAAAATCCGAAATTCGGAACACACTGTCCCCCAAGGGTTTCATAAGGAAGAAACCTTCTTTATTACAGATCTCTTTTTACTCATGATAGCTTCTTTTTCTGAAACTACTGAAGTAAGACAATCATCAACATAGAAATTATTTCTGATGATGTTTATAGTTTGAGAACTAAATTGCTTTTCATTATCTTCAGCACATTTCCTGAGAGCAAAATTTACACAACTCAGAGATGAAGTTCCTCCAAATAAATGAACTGTCATTCTCTATTCAATCATATCTTTATTAAAATCGCCATTAAGCCACCATAATAATCGTAGAAAATCACAATCTTCTGATGGTACTTTCTCTTGATGAAACATCACTTCATTATCTGCTGAAATCACATTAGGGTTTTTACAAAATCTTATCAGAACACCTATTAAAGTACTGGCTAAGCCTGAACCTTGTATAAGTCATTTTCAGCCAGGGACATGATCTGTTCATGTAAGCAGCTCATCCCTACAGGATTGGCCCCTGCACAGGCCACTATATTCTACTTCCACTTAATTATGGAGGACAGCATGATGGGGAGGTGTGCCCGGATTGTGACTTTCTCTGTAGCTAGTAGTGTAAGGTAGCAGGCGAACTGCTGACACTCAAATATGGAGTAGCGGGAGGCAGCTTCGGGGAGGGACTTGATTCAGAAGCCAAGTGGGACTGCGTGACCTTGCCTTTTTTGCCAGAGGCTCCACTAACCTATTGTCTTTGTGGCAGAGACTTGTAGTTCAAAAGACACTTCACTCTGGCCCTTTCAGCCCACAAGCCCGTACTGCCCAATTACTCCCAATTGACATAAAACCCCCAGTACATTTTGAAGGGTGGGAAGAAACTAGAGCCACTGGGGAAAACTCATACAGATATACGGAATGAACTTACAAACTCCTTCCAGATAGTGCATGATTCAAACCCTGGTCCCAATCGTTGGCGCTCCAACAATGTTGGGTTAACCACTACACAAATCTTACTGCCACTCAGATCCCCACTGAAACATTGCTTTTTGTCAAGAAACACTGTAGAGTACATGGAGGAGCATGGTGAGGTGGGGTAAATGTTGGCGTCAGTAACCCAAAAGGCCCACAGAACTTTGCATATCAATGTTGTTGGGCATCACAGCGGGAATATTTCTTTTGCAGCCACATGGAATTTCTCTGCTTCCGAAGTGCCATTGGATGCCCTTCTTGGCTGGGTTCCTATACCTTTTCTAAGTTAATAGCTCATTCTTGTGTCTCCAGGGAGATATATAATACGTTGAGGGATGTGCTACTGAGTCCTCTGAATGGTGCTAGAGGAGGATATCATCAATGTAATATGCCACTGAAATATTAGGAGAGAGTGCGATGTTATTTAAGTCCAGGACAAACAAGTAGTGCCACAATGCTGTGCTGTGTGCATAGACCTGGGGCAGATGGAAAATGGTGCATTGTCTGCCCTCCCAGATAAATGCAAATTGATCCTGGGAGGCAGGACTGAGGGAGATGGAGAAGAAAGTATGATGAATATTGACAAAAGCTTACCAATATTTGTTCTCCCATCATCCAATGTTCCCCACCAGAATTACCCCATTGGGAACTGCACCGATGAGTGGTGGGGGTGCGAATTTGTTCAGTTGTCTGTAATCAATGGTCATGCCCCATGTGCCATCATTCTGTCACAAGGGCCAGACCAGCCTGTTAAATGGTGAGACTGCAGACTGGATGACTCCTTCCCGCAATAGACTGTCAATGGATTCTGTAATCTCCTTGGTGCCCCCAGACACCCGCTATTGTCAATTAATGACAAGCTTGGAGAGTGGAAGAACAATTATGGGATCCCATTTGGCCACCCCAACTAACATGGTTGTGCGGGTGACCCAATGTTGAATTTTCCTTTGTTGATGTGCAGGGATTGACCCTACCATAAGTTCATGCCCGATATATACTGGACATTCAGCAATCAAGAGGGAGGCACCACTCAGCTCTTCCCCCACCCACAGTGGTGCCTCACTCCCTTATGAAAGAGTTGGGAACTCTGCTGAGAGAAGAATGTGCCTATATCAGGCAACAGGAAACATCACCCACAGGATGGCAGACCTTCAGGCCCATCATGGGTGGTTATGGGTGGTGTTATGAGTCCCGAGGACCCCAAAACCCAGCAGCAATAGAAATTCAGCAGGCTTTGGTGTTTGAAAGATAAATGGTTACTGCTCAGGAAGGTTCTTGTGTGTTTTCAGAGAGAGATTTGTTGCTCATTGGACACAAACTGATTCCTTCTGATCAGTCATTTCAGTGTCTTGCCGAAGAAATTTTCCCAATCAGGGTTTTCCAGATGATAACTTCTTTCTTTCAGGTCTCCGCAGAGTTACTTTTCTGTTTCCCTTATTTCAAGTGAAACATTTCAAGTGAAGCAGTTTTGATTCATTGTTTAAAATACCTGGATAAAGAAATGATTTTACGTATGGCAGTACAAAAAGCGCGACAAAACCAATCTCCATTAATGGTTCAAAATAATAGAGTGCTTTTCTATGCTGATTTGAGTCAGGAAGTTATTCATAGATGGCGAGAATTCAATACAGCCAAAGATGTTCTGTGGTGATAAGGTTATAAATTTGCTTTTCATTACCCTGCAATTTTGAAGGTCTTTTATGGAAACTTTCAATCTCAATTTTTTGAAAATGATCATGATGCCTTAGTTTTTGCAAACTCTCTGCCGGAATTGAGAAGAAATGGTTGTTCTCCGCCTTTGTCTCCAAAAAGGAGATTAAAAGGAAATGGAAATGGCAGTGGTAATGGAAAGAATAGGAAGAATGGAAAAAGATGGAAAGAAAGAAGAAATTCAGAATCCTCTTGATATTGAAGATCCGGAGCAATCGTTGGGTGTAGAGTTACTGGGTTGAAGTATGGACTATATTTGAATGTGTTTATCTATATAATAAATATGTATCTGGCTGGGGTGGTGGATGACACTGAAAACTTTGCTAGTCATCTGCCACCAGTGGGTTTCCCACACCCAGTTTTTTAGGGTAATACTGCCTTTGGGTGATTTTTCTTTTGCTTGTGTTGTTTTTTTATTTTTGTTTTATTTTTTAAAGAGGGTTGTTTTCCTCCTTTTTTATTTTTGAAGGATTACAAAGGGCAGCATTATTTTATAGAGTTTAATTTTTTAGTGTGTGTATTTACTAATAGTTAAAATTATGTCTAGATTGAACTTTGCAACTTTTAATGTTCAGGGGTTAAATAATCCAATAAAGAGAAAGAGAGTATTGGCGAATATAAAAAAGATGAAAATTGATATTGCTTTTTTACAAGAAACACATTTGACTGAGAAAGAACATTTAAAATTGAAAAGAGACTCGGTTGGTCAAGTTTTTTATTCTTCTTTTAATTCTAAAGCAAAAGGAGTAGCGATTTTAATTCATAAGAACTTACCATTTGAATTGGAATCTACTGAAGGGAATGCTGGTAGAGTTTTAATTTTTGCGGAATTTTGGACACTGCTTAATTTATTTGCACCCAATACAGATGATGAGCGGTTTATTTCAGAAGTTTTTTTTCTTGTTAAATCAGGCTAATGAGAATATTTTAGTGGGTGGTGATTTCAATTGTGTTTTGGATCCTTTATTAGATAGAAATCCGAAGAGTATAAGGAAGTCAAAGTGGCTATACAACTTAATGCATTCATGAAAGATTTAAATTTGGTAGATATTTGTAGAAAAGTTAATCCTACAGAGAAAGATTTTTCTTTTTATTCTTCAAGGCATGACTCATTTTCCAGAATTGATTTATTTTTGATATCAGCACATCTTCAGGGTAGGGTACTGCAAACTGAATATAAAAGTAGAGTTATATCAGATCATTCATTATTAATCTTCTCTTGTGAAAGTTCGGAGATAATACATTCAACGTATAGATGGAGGTTTGATGCAATGTTATTGAAAAAAACAGAATTTGTTACCTTTGTAAAAGAGTATATTTCTCTATTTTTGACCAAAAATTTTATTTCTGTGAAGAGTCATTTTGTAGTATGGGATGCTTTAAAAGCTTAGTTGAGGGGACAGATCATTAGCTATTCTACGAAAGTTAAGAAACAATATATGGCAGAAAGTTTACAGTTGGAAAATCAGATTGCTGAACTAGAGAAGGATTTTCAGAAAGATATGACAGAAGATTTTAAAAAAGCTCTATTAACAAAGTTAAAGTTACATTATAATACTTGACAAACTTACCAGTTTGAGCGCTTAATTAATAGATCTAAACAACATTATTATGAGTTGGGGGAAAGGGCTCACAAGGCATTTGAAAGCTGAACAGGTGTCTTGAACTATTAATGCTGTTAAGAAGAATTCAATAATAACCTATAAGCCTCAGGAAATAAATGAGCAGTTTTATTCATTTTATCAAAAATTAAATACTTCTGAGGAGAAACAGGATAATGGTTCTATTGATTCTTACTTATCTAAATTAACATTACCGATACTAGATGAGAAAGATATTCAGGAGTTGGAATCTTCATTTACAGATTTTGAAATCAAGGAAGCTATTTAAGTAATGCCTAATGGTAAGTCCCTGGGAGATTATGGGTTTCCTGTGGAATTCTATAAACTTTTTTATGATGAATTTTCTAATATATTTGGGAAAGTGTTAAATCAAGTTACTGAAGATCAGAAGTTACCAGAAACTTGTTTGAGTGTTTTAATAACTGTTAGCCCAAAGAAAGATAGAGATCCTTTACAGGTATCTTCATTGAATGTAGACTATAAAATTATGGCGAAAGTATTAGCTAACAGACTTGCTAAATATTTACCTAAATTTGTATATATTGATCAAACAGGTTTTATTAAGAATAGAAATGCTTCAGATAATATACTTCGATTGGTTACTTTGATCAATGCATATCGGCGGCAACCTAATCATCCTATGGTAGTTGCATTAGATGCCTAAAAAGCTTTTGATAGGGTTGAATGGGACTTTTTATTTAAGGTATTAAAGAATTTAAATTTGTCCCTTTCTTTATTGGTTGGGTTAAGGCCCTGTATATGAATCCAATTGCTAGGGTGGTGACAAATGGACAGACATCTTTACCTTTTAAATTGACTTGATCAACTCATCAGGCCTGCCCATTGTCGCCAGCCCTATTTGCATTGGCTATAGAACCATTAGCACAGGCTATTAGACAAAATGAGTATATTGGAGGGATGAGAATTAAGGATGAAGAATATAAAATTAATCTATTTGCAGATGATGTGTTGATATATTTGACAGAGCCTAGAGATCGTTGAAACAATTACATGAGTGTATATCAAAATTTGGAGAATTGTCAGGATATAAAGTTAATTGGGATAAAAGTGAAATTTTGCCAATTGGAGTAGAAGATTATTCGTAATTTTAAAATATTAAAAAATTAAGATGGA
This sequence comes from Narcine bancroftii, assembly GCF_036971445.1. NCBI lineage: Eukaryota > Metazoa > Chordata > Chondrichthyes > Torpediniformes > Narcinidae > Narcine > Narcine bancroftii. The sequence goes on from NC_091469.1 coordinate 431,451,752, forward strand.
TGAATAAAATTAAATACTTAGGTGGGTTTGTGGATAATGACTATCAATCGTTATATCAATTAAATTATGTACCTATATTGAGGTGGATTAAAGCAGACTTAACTAAATGGAAAGATCTTCCATTAACTCTAATTGAATGTGTTAATTGCATTGAGTGGTATATCTTTCCTTGAATTCAATATTTATTTCCAAAGAGTTTACTTCCAAAGAGTTTTTTTCAGGATTTGAATAAAGCAGTACGAGTTTTTGTGGAAAGGTAAATTAGCTCGAGTAGCATTGCACAAACTTACTTGGAAATATGCATTGGGTGGCTTACAACTGCCATATTTTCAAAATTATTATGAGGCAGCTCAGTTGAAGTTTATTAGTAGATTGATGGATTTAGATCAACTTCCTAGTTGGGCTAAGGTGGAGATATCATGTCTACCTAGAACAGAGACACATAAATTTATATTCTGTTGGAATTTGATTTTATTACAGGAATATGATATGCCAATACTGAAACATTTATTAAAGATTTGGATTTTTTTAAAATTTTAGGATCCAAAGATAAATTACCAATTTTAACTCCATTAAACAATAATCGGCTTGTTCCTTTTTCAATGTTTAATAATTATTTAAAGATTTGGAATTCTAAAGGTATAAAGACAATACAGGACTGTTTTCTAGAGGAACAATTTCTTTCTTTTATCCATTTGAGAGAATGATTTGAAATACCTTTAAACTCTTTATTTGTGTATTATAAGCTTAGGGCTTTGGTAAAAGATAATTATGGTAGGGAGATGTATTTACCTACTTTGTCGAAATTTGAATCTTTGACTTCTACTATACCAAAGAATGGTTATGTTTCAGTTATGTATAATCTATTACAAGACAATATGAATACATCAGATTGGGGAAAATCTAAACTTAAATGGGAGACTGATTTAGTGTTTACTTTTCCTGAAGATGATTGGGCGAACGTGTGTCAGGACTAATGTAAGATATTGTATGGTCAATTATAATTTTTTACATTGATCGTATTTGACCCCAGAAAAGTTTTTTTTTTAATGGGTTTAGTAATTCAGATTCTTGCTTTAGATGTGGTTTATGTATTCATAGTTTTTTACATGCTGTTTGGACCTGTGTGAAAGTCCAACCATTCTGGCAAGATATTAAAATAGTTTCAAAAAAATTGTATAATTTTTAACTACCTTTGGATCCAGTGATTTTTTTGTTGGGAGATTTGTATTAATTCAGGGGAATGGGTTTGGATAAAGTTCAAATTGCTTTTGTACATTTGGTGTTATTGGTAGCGCATAAATATGTTGCTATTACTTGGAAAGATGATGTAGAAATTAATATAATATGCTGGCATAATGAATTGAAAGTTTGTATCATTATGGAAAAAATTACTTATAATTTACATGACAATTATTCTTTTTTCGTTGATAAGTGGTCTCCGTATTTGAAATATATGCAATTAGAATTATTTTGAATTGTTATTAACATTTTTATATATATAAAATCTATTTATTTATTTATATATATAAATGATTTAAAATTTTAGCTCCCCTTAAGGGAATTAGCTGAAGGGGTGGGGTGGGGTTGTTGTTTTTTTAAAAAAAATTTTTTATTGTTTGTTGTGTTTTTTTTAATATATATAACTAGATGCAATGCCTCTCATCACCAGGAACTGGTGCAACTCTTCACTCATGAAGCTAGACCTGTGAATGAATGTGGAGCATCCGAACATGGTAAAAAGCTGCACCAGTTCCTTGATAACAGAGGCCGTGGAGGTATCGGGTCAAAGGATGGCAAACAGAAAATGGGATTATTCGTCTATAACTGAGAGGAAATAGACGATCTTGTTTGTGGAAGGCAGTAGACCTTTAAAGTCAATGCTGAGTCGCTCAAAGGGCCAAGTGGTCTTTATTACATGGGCCTGCGCTGGATAAAAGAAGCCCGGTTTGCATTCTGCATGGACCTGGCTATACTCAGTCATTGTCCGGACTTCCTGGACAGTGAAGGGGAGATTTCAGGATTTCACAAAATGGTACAAGCATGTGACGCCCGACTGGCAAAGGGTGTTGTGCAGTGCCTGAAGTTGGTCAAAATGGCGCAAGTCTGGGACAGAGCATCAGGGGAGTCATTGAGCTTCCCCAGCCTATACTGAATATCATAGTTGAACGTGGCCAGCTCAACTCTCCAGCGCAAGATCTTATCATTTTTGTCCTTGCCTCTTTGGTGGTGCTGAACATGGGGGTTTAAGAGTCTTAATGAACAGAGGTACCTGATGGTGTAAGTCCATTGGTCATTGGTGACACAGGTCGACGGGGTAGATATAAAGGCATTTGGTGTCATAGCAAAAAGAAAGTGTGGAAGAGAATCACCCCAATGTGGCCCGCAACAGATAGCTGTGTTTACAAAGGGAAGTTCGATAGGCTGGGTTAATTCAACTAGAATGTAGAAGGCAGAGGTGTGATCTTCCTGAAGTTCATAAAATTATGAGGGGCATGGATAGGATGGATACTTGGAGTCTGGGTAAGAAAATCTAGAAATAGAGGGCACAGGTTTAAAGTGAGAGGACAGAAATTGAAAGGAGATCTGTGGGGTAAGTTTTCTTTACACAAATGGTGGTGGTTATCTAAACTGAGGAAGCAGAAAAAAACATAATTGCAATGAATAATGGCCATTTGGACAGATAGTGGGGTCTATCTACTACTCTACAATCCTCTGGAAGAATACCAGAACCTATAGGACCCTAGAAAATGACAAAACAGAACTTCTACTATTTTTCAAACCACAATTTCAGAATTATTTGATGTCAATCATCTTTCAAACACACCAACATTTCTTTTAATTTTTGCCAAATTTTTAGTTTCTTCAATTCCTCCTCCTACTGGACCCTTATTCCTCTAATATACAATATTCCTGCACCCTCCAAAGGAATTGAATTCTGAGAGAATAATCCTTATTGTGATTTTTTTTGGTAATACAAACTTGAGAAAAAATTGACAAAATTGATTGTTCATTTCACAAATTGTTTTTATTTAGCTTTTTGTAAATTCTGTGGGACCAAATGGTTATCCTTCCCTCAAATTTAGTGAAGACAGCAAGGATGACATTTTCCATTCAAACTGTTGTGCCACAAGCATACATTATGCTTGCTACTCTTGTGTTTCTTCAGCTCTGAAGATAGAAGCCAAGAAAGTGTTTATAATACTATTGAAAAGACAAGCTGTGTGCTACCTTTCTTCCATCTGTTTCCAATGTAATTTTATCTTTGCAAATTTTAACTTATTGTCACAATTATTGGCATTGCAAATCAGTATTGCCAAAGAAATTCTTAAATTTGTGACAAATATTGTGACAATATCCAGTAAAACACTGGTATCTGAAAACTAAACTGATTTTTGCCAAAAGTTGGAAATTAACAATTTCAGTGAAAGACAATTAATAGAAACATTTATTTATTTATTATCTATCCATGGGTTGTTACAGTGATATAGAATTACAATCTGTCACATCCATTTCAATGGACTTAAAGAATTAATGAATGTTATATTGTTCAATAAACTATTTTACCTGTCAATAGTAGAGATTTATTACATCGGTTTCCCAAGCAAAACTCTTAAATAGTTTCCCACTGAGAACTGAATGATTTTTCCTTAAAGATGAAGCATCCATTTGATTACTGTGGAGAGGTTAAATAGAACAAAGAAAATAGAGCAATACACCAATACAGCCTCTTCAGCCCACCATGTCTGCACCGAACATGATTCCCAAGTTAAAGTATAACTCAGTTGCCTGCATATTATATATATCCCTCTGTTCACCATAAATTCATGTGTCCATCCAGAAAACTCTTAAATGCTACTATTGCAATTGTTCTACTACTATCCCTGACAACCCATTCTACCACAGTCCCTTTAAATTATTTGTCTTGTACAACTCCCTTAAACCACACCCACCTCAATGCATGTCCTCTCACACGTGACAATTTTATCCTGAGTTAAGGATTCTGATTGTCTAACCATATGAAGTCCCTCATGATTTTATAAACCTGTCAGGTCTTCCCTCAGCCTGCTAGTCTCCAGAGAAAACAACCTCTCCACAAAACTCGCACCCTCTAATCCAGGCAACATTCTGGTAAATCTTTTCTGTGCCCTTTCCAAGCCCCACCATCATTCCATAAAGTAGTCCTGCAATTTTTAGACACTTTCATTGCTGATCACATATTATCTGAGAATGAAATATAAAATTCTGCCTCTGAATTACAACAAATCAGCCAGATAAGGAGAAGAAGCATATCAAATTTATTATGAATTGCTTAAACTTCTATTTGACATACGTAGAATTGGGATGGGCCATTGTCAATCTGGTTTTGATCAGGGAGCATTTAATTCTGCAAATGTCACAGTACATAAGGTGTGCCTGGAAATTTGAATGGATTACTTGCCTGTGCATGTAATCAAAGCAAAAGTCCTGATGCAATAAACTGATTCAGAGCAGCAAGAACTGACAAATTCCAGCACATTTCTTTATACCATGCATCTTACAAGAGTGGATGGAAAATTACTGTGACTGTGGGGTTTAAAAATGAAACTCTCAATTTAATCAGCAATTTTTGAAAAAATATATTTTAATGTTGAGTATATCAACTTACTTCGGAATCAATGAAGTGGCCAGCTGGTCACCACACAATCCTTTTAAAGCGAACTTCATCTCATTCTATGGTTCTGGGTGCAGGTCAATAGGACTAGTTAATAATGTTTTGGAGCAGACTAGAAAGGTCCGTGCTGTCATGTTCTATGGTTCATTATAACTCTATTTGCCTATTGAATATATGCACACCATTTAGTTGGCTGCCAGTGTAAATAGTTAGCAACAGCTTTGAATTACTTAATAATTGCAGTGAGTTATTTAAAAGGGTGCAAACACTGGTTCAGTGAGTGAAGTTTTCAATTCAGTGAGGTGCAAGATCATTGGATTTGTCATCTTGTCATTTCATTAATGGAGGAATTAAAATGTAAGGGACAGGTGATGCAAATGGTGCAGAAAGCTGAGAGAGAGAGAGAGTACTGGATGGTTCAGGAATCAGGATGTGGTCCTGATGCTAAACTGACATGAGAAGGAGAGAAGTAATAATTATTTCAAGCTGTGTTGATCAATGCAGGGCTAAATGTTCAAAGATTGAATTTGTCTGAAATTACATCAAGAATAGAAAGGCACTGCCTATTTGAAACAAAGGATGTGAATTATCAATTTGGCCCCTTGTGTTGAGCAAAGGTTCGATTCATGCTGAGGCTTGACTATATTTCCAATCTTGTTTCCTGCTCTCCTCCAAGAAATCTACCTGCAGTGGGGGTTGGAGAAGGAGGCAAAGGGTGGAAATTGTAGATAGCAAAGACACCACATTCTGTTGTCCCAGACTGAAAATTAAAAAGAGAAGTGCTCCGAGTGTAGGTTTTGTGCAAGAGCATATGCACTCTGGAATTACAAATCACAGCCATATCCCCAATCTTCTGTGGGGATGCAAATATCCCCAATCTTCTGTGTAAAGTGCAAATAATTTCATGGATTCAGTTGTTGTTAACTGGGGTCATGGCTCCAACACTTACAGATGGATGACCATGGATTACACCATTAGTTTATATCAAGATGTCATTGAAAATCATTGGTCAGAGGAAGGGCCATACAAACAGACAGAGGGACATGTGAGCCCCCACTCCCGCAGGAACTCAGATGAAGGAGTTGTTATATATGTCCATGTGATTGATTGCTGTATAGAGTCACTGCAAGTGTCCCTCCATCAATCTCTCCTCCTTACCACGGAGGAGGTGGTAGACAATTGCTCCTGAGTCATACTGGTGGAGCTGGTCCTAAGGACAAAAGAGATTTAATGCATCCATTCTTGGGGTCAGGATCTGTGGAAACAGTTCCTTTGCATCTTACTTTTGAGGCTTCACTCAACCCACAGGCTTGATTCTGCTCGAACACTGTTGCAAGACGGTGCATTTCAACTACATTTACAATGATTCAACTATTACAGCCAAGCAGCAGAGTCATGTAGAGCCATGTTGATTTTTAGGGTCACCATCCTCCATCAGGACACTCGATAGTTTGGTTCTGTTTAATACTTTTCATATTTGTCTGCATTTGAGACTAACCAATAACAAGTACCTGAAGCAGCAAACCACATGTGAGCGCTTTCTGAACTCTGGCTTTGCAGAATTTGAGAATGGTTATTTGCAATCAGGTGCTGAGATGCTGCAGTTAGTGAATCCAGTGACTGCTAAAAAAGACAGTGAGGCTAACAGTATCCAATTTCCCCTCCTATGTACAGAAAACCCTACTGGTATTGAAATTCTTACCAATCTTCACTGATTGTGGACTGGAGGTGAGAAAATCCATGATCCAATTATGCAGTGGGGTGTTAACTCCCAAGATTTGGAGTATGCTGATCAGTTTTGAGGGGATGATAGTGTTAAATGTCAAACTGTAGTCTCTAAAGATCTTCCTACTGTATGCATCCTTATGTCCAGTTGTTCCAGGGTTTTGTGTAGGGCCAATGAGATGGCATCTACCGTAAACCTGTTGTCACGTTAGCCATGTCACCACTTGGACAGGAGCTGTTATGCTTCATCAACAGCCTTTCAAAACACTTCATCACTGTTGATATAAGTGCTTCTGGTCGATAATTGTTAAGGCAGGTTACTGCGCTCTTCTTTGGCACCTGTATGATTGACGCCTGTTTGAAATGCAAAACATGCTGACATACATAACCAGACATACACACACATACAGAAATATAATACCTATGCAGAACAAGTATTTTAACTATATACATAAATAAATAAATACTTTTTTTTTAACAAATGAGAACCTCAGATAGTTAGTGAGAGCAGTTCCTTTGGTCGTCCAGCATTCTCACTGCCCATGGCAAGAAGCTGTTCCTCAGCCTGGTGGTACTGGCTCTGATACTCCTGTTTCTCTTCCCTGATGGGAGCAGCTGAGACATGCTGTGTGCAGGGTAGAAGAGATCCTCAATGATTTTGTGTCCTCTCTTTAAAGCGTGCAAGACAATAATCCTGGTAGATCATGTTGATGGGGGGCGGGGTGGGGTGGGGGAGGGAGACTCCAGTTATCCTCTCTGCCATTTTTATGGTCCTGTGAATTGACCTCCAATTTATTTCTCTGCAACAACCATGCCACACTCTTCTGTTCTATAAGTCGATATTGTATAATATTGTAACTTTTTAAAATTAATTAACTGCCAGTGTTTATCTTCCGATGATATTTTTTGTATATCTTTTTCAAATACTGCTATTTCTTTTTCTAATTTATCAATATCCTACATATATTCCTTCTTAATTTTTGAAGTAAAACTTATTATTTGACCTCTTAAATATGTTTTCAATGCATCCCAAGTAATAAAGTTATCAACAATATCACAATATCACAAAATAATTTAACATGATATATTTTAAAAATCACAAAAATCTTTTCTTTTTAATAACATGGGATTTAATCTCCATCTATATACTGACCGTTGCTTTTCAGCAAATTCAGTTACCATCAATAATGGAGAATGATTAGACATTATTCTTGCTTTTTAATCAACATTTTATACTCTTAATTGATTTTGAACTGAAAGTAAGAACAAATTGATTCTAGAATAAGAATCAAACAGATTAGAGTAAAAAGAATACTCTCTATCTCTAGGGTGAATTTTCCTCCATATATCAACTAAATTTAAATCCTTCATCAATTGATGCGGAGCTTTAGAACAAACTACTGTTCTTGAAGATCTATGTAAAAAAGGGTCCAAACAAAAATTAAAATCACCACCTATTAAAACATTCTCATATGCATCCGTCAAGTTAAGAAAAGTACCTTGTACAAATTTTTCATCATCTAAATTAGGTGATTAAATATTTAAATGAGTCCACATTTCAGAAAATGTTTGACAATTCAAACAGGATCTGTAACAGGATCTGTAACAACATTATGAATTTTAATTGGTATTTTTTTCTTAATTAAAATTGCCACTCCCTTCACCTTAGAATTAAATGGAGAAAAAAACTACTTGATCTACCCAATCTCTTTTCAATTTCAAGTGTTCTTTTTCAGTTAAATGAGTTTCTTGTAAAAAAGCAATATGTAGCCCTAATTTCTTAATGTAAGATAGTAATTTCTTTCTTTTTATTTTTCTGCTAAATCCCATTAATATTGAAACTAATAATCTTAATTGCTTTATTCATATTTCCTTATTTTTAAATATTTTAATCCTTTCTCTCCAGGAAGAATTCTCATATGTTAACATATGATCTCGAGCGTTACCACCTGCAATCCAAAAAAACTGTACATAGTATATACATGTAAACAAATAAAGAACTATAAACAGATAATGAATGTAAACAAACTGTGCAATGCAGAGTATTTAAAAATCAATAAAGTGCTCAAGAGTCCTTAAATGAGTACCTGATTGAGTTTATTGTTGAGGAGTCTGAGGTTGGTGGAGTAGGAGTTGTTCCTGAACCTGGTGGTACGAGTTCTGTTGGCAGCTGTGGGAAACAGAGCATGTGCTGGGTGGTCCTTAATGATAGCTGCTGGTCTTCAACAGCAATGTTCTCTGTAGATGCTCTCGATTGTGGGGAGGGTGTTGCCTGTAATGTCCTGGGCTGTGTCCATGAACTTTTGGAGGGCTTTTCACTCAGGGATATTTGTGTCCCCATACCAGACCGTGAGGCAGCCAGTCAGCACAGATTCTACCACATATCTATAGAAATACTCCATGGTTTCTGGTGTCATACCAAACCTCCATAAACTCCTGAGGGAGTAGATGAAATTATGTGCTTTCTTCACAAGTGTATTGGGTCTGGGAGAGATCATCTGTGATAGTGGCTTCCAAGAACTTAAATTTGCTCACACTCTCCACCTATGATTGTATACCTCTGGCTTCCCCCATCCTGAAGTCAACAATCAGCTTCAGAGTTATGTTGACATTGAGTGCAAAATTGTTGTTGGTGCACTATTCAACCATCCTGAATGCTTTACAATCCACTACTGTCAGCAAATTTGTTGATGGTGTTATTGTCATACCAAGGTTTAAAATGAGTAGCTAAGAAGACAGCCCTTTTGTTCTCCAGTACTGATGGAGATTGTGGAGGTGATGTTTTTACCAATCCTCTGTGACAGAGTGTATAGATATGTTTCTGGGAGATAAATAGGGAAAGATTTGTAAGAGTAGATCACATACAAACACTTTAAAACAGATCTTATTTAAAGAACGGGAGCTCTGCCCCATGCTAGACATGTCAGGGCCAACAGTCTTTCCATGAGCTTTGGAAAATGCCCAACAGACTTCACTAATGGATTGTTGTTTACAAAAAGGCAATAGATGAAAGATCTTGTTGGAGCCGCAGCTTGTCTCGAGCTGTTCTAACAGGCTTTCTCTCAGAGAGAGAGAGAGAATGAGACAGAGATCTCTTCTACAGCATTAGAGCCAGTAATAGCAGTTGGGACTGGAACAGGACAAGCTGGCAAGCTTGTGCAAAGCCCCATTTTGGAAGACGGCCGGGTCAAAGCCGTTGAGGTTCATACAAGAGGAGAGGACTGACTGTCTAATGTTTCACTTGGATTAAGAGAAACAAAAAGGCACTCTGTGATGACATGAAAAAAAGAGGTTATCATCTGGAGATCCCTGAAGGGGGCATGTTTCGTCAGCAAGACACTGGAGTGGCTGATTAAAAAGGAATCAGTTGTGGATGTCCTGGAACAACAAATCTCTCTCTGAAAATTGACAAGAATCTTCCTAAGCTGCAACCGTTTACCTTTCAAGCACCAAAGCCTGGCGAACTTTATAAATGTTAAATTCTATGCAACCAGTGAACTTGGACGAATGAGAAGTGAGATTGGACTGTGAACCAAATAACTTTTCTGAACTTACACACACATTACATACATGAGCCCTTAGAATTAGAAAGGGGTTAAGTTAGGTTAATTACATTAAGTTAAAGTGTGATTCTGTTTTCACGTTTAAAGATAATTAAAAGCAACTTTTGTTTAAGTAACTATTTGCCTTGGTGCTTGCTGCTTGCTGCTTGGTTTATGGGTCCTCTGAGCTCATAACACCTCATTGATTGTGGTCTTGAGGTGAGGAAATCCATCATCCAATTGTACAATAGGATCTTGGTGTTTGCTGATCAGTTTTAGGGGATATGGTGTTATATGCTGAATTGTAATCGATAAAGAGCATCCCAATCATTGCATCTTTCATGTTCCAGGATTTTGTGTAGAGCCAGTGAGATGGCATCTGTTGCTATGATAGGTGAACTGGAATGTATCCATGTCTGTATTCCACGCTGTATTTCAAGAGTCATAGAGTCACAGAGATCAGATCATGGCTTGGCTTTGCAAACGAAGATTTAGAAAGAGGGCTGTCAACATCTGCTGCAGACTTGCTGGTGGCCAATGCAGGACAAACATGCCCAACCACAGTGGCTGCAAGTAAAATTCTGTTCTGGGTTTGGTGCTGCTGTTTCATGGTTCTTTTTCCATCTCCTCAAGGCCAGCCCTGCATGCATTCTCAAAGGAGGAGACAGACTGGTGAATGATGTGTCATGTGATTGGATGGATTGGTTGGATTGGATTGGATGGATGTGATAGGCACCAAGGGATTTCTTCAGAGAGTCATTGTATCTTTTTTTTTTCAGAGCCCCTCTGTATGATGGCCAGCAGCGAGTTTGGCATGATCTTGGGTAGGCAATAATCCTCCAGCCTTGAGATGTACCATGCCCAGTGTAGCTGTATCCTCATCAGCAAGGTCTCAATGCTGGTAACCTCCACTGGTTCGAGGATTTCAATGTTGATGATGAAAACACTCCAGTAGATGTTGAGGATGGTGCAGAGGCAGCACTAGTGGAAGCGCTCAAGGAGTTGTAGATGGTGATGGTAGGTGACCCACGACTCAGAGTCTTACAGGAGGGTGATCAGAACAACAGAAATACACAGCACACAAATACAAACTTTGGTCAAACATCTTTGACAACCAAGTTGCCTATCTGAGCTAGATATATCTGCTTGCACTTTGTCCATATTCCTCTTTCCTTCCCATGTACAACACTAATGTCTTATACATCGCAAAACTGTACCCACTTCTACCACGAACTTTGGTAGCTTGTTCATAATCCCCTACACTCTGTGTGAAAAAGTTACCCCATGGCTCCCTTTTCAATCTTTATACCCTCAACCTGATAGATCTTATTCTTATTCCTTATTCTAATATATCCGAATTTTAAAGTATCATCTTCCAAAAGCATGTACTACGATATTCTGAATTTTGATCTCTTTAACCCATAAATCAAACTCTGTGGTGTTTAATGTAGTTTTAATTAATTAATAAAACAGATAAAGATTTTGTATAGCTTCACATTAAGACTTTCATAATGATGAATAACAAAGTATTTACTACATAATGATACAAAGGCTTCAAGATTATAGCTTAAAGAAATACACAAACTTTAAAGAGATGAAAAAAGTATTTAAAGAGACATGTACATGTCGAACAATCAAATCAGAAATATGAAATTCCTTAGCACTTCTGGCATTATTGCTTTTTCCATTCTTCCTCCTACTCATTTACAAGAGTAGGATTTAGCTTGTAAACACGATTTATTTTTGTAACATTGAGATTCTTCTTCAATTTTGATATCTCATTATCAAACTCCTTTTTCTGACAAAAATGAATTATCTCCAATTCAGCATTCACCAATTCATCAACTGTTAGGTAACGGCTCTTTTGAGTCTTCAGATTCTCTTTCTTGATATGATTTAAAAGCATAGTTTTTAACCTAAGAATCCATGCTACTGCCTTTTTCAAACAAAAGCATGAAGAGTGATAGCAAATTAATTGAGTGACTGGATCATTCTCGTTAGATATTTGAATAGTACTTACATTAGTATTTTGGATTTCAGGTTCCTCCATTGAAATTTCTCCATTGATTAGCATGCAAAACCTTTTCAATTTCTTTAATTCTATTAGTTACAAAGGTACGAAACCTTGTGGTTTTGTTATTAATATATTTAGGCACAGATGTATTATCAGTCCAAAACATAGAGTCTGCTAACTCCATCTGTAATTCTCTTCTTTATTTAATTTTTTTTTAAATTTTTCACACTATGAACCATATTAACCAAAATACACACAAACAATTCCCTCTTGAATATATACAATGTCATTTTCCCCCCTTTTTCCCCCTCCCTTCCCTCCCTCCTTCCCACACCCCTCCAAACCCATTAAGCGTTCAACATATACAATACAATAAACCCATTAAACAATGTCATCACGCAATGAAAATAAACAAGAAAATTGTGTCATCTACTTTTACACACTGGGTCAGTTCATTTCATCGTCTTCCCATTGTGAAAGCAAAACATACAGAAAATATTTCATTGCCTTAAAGATCTGTTTAAAAATTACATTCCAGAAGACAGCAGTAAATACACAACAGTAACCAAGAAAAAAATTGGGTAAATGAGTCAACCTTTTGTAAATCCAATCAGCCCAAGACCAGATAGTCTCCACACACCAAAAGGTAATTGGTATACTCCCTATAGGTAATCACGTAGGGAATGCAGTATGTTTACTTGAATCAGAAATTGGCCCTTCTTGTGCCTTGATCTATTTAGGTGCATTTTTGGACCTGCTGTGTCATGTTGCCTGCACCTCCACTTTCTGTGATATCATCCACTGGTGATGTGTAACGGCCAAAGAACAAAATGCTCTGTGTTTTGTTGTGTTTGATGAAAAATAGGAATGGGTGGTCTGCCTTAAATATTGTTGCAATGGGTTGAGAAGTAACTTCTATAATTATTCCTGTAGCCGCAGCTGCTTCTGTGCCCTCTTCATTAACATCCACAAAGGATTTATGAATAACTTTTGACACAGAGAGATCTTTTTTCTCAGACATGCCAGAGAAATTGGCCCTTGACCGAGCAAAAGCGTCGATCATACCCATTGCTGAAAGTATTTCTTCAAGATTAAACTGGTCATGTAGTTTAAAACTGGGCAGGTGAACTTCAATGTTCCTTTTCATCATGTTTTCCCGATTCATCAGTGGGAGCAGAGTATTGTTTGCAAGTGCCCGTTCAAGCTGTTAAAAAAAAATACTCATGAATTTGAAGCCAGTTGTTAGTTTAAAATGTGGCTTAATAAGGACATTTAACTGCCACGATACAATACAATCTTGAGCAATCTTTTTGTCAAGACAACTGTGTCAACTGAGAACTCATTGTTGAGTCAAATGTATCCAGTTTGGGATCACTGTTCACATCAATTTCTGCAAGTCTCTTCAAAGCATAATGTGCTTCAACCCTCCACCCATAGACTATTCTCACCCATCAATGTTGCTGTAAACATCTCTTTCTTTAAACTGGCATGAATCTTTGCGAATCTTCTCATGAAAAATCCAAGGTCTAACATTGCATCACCTAAATCCATCCATTTTAATGCCTGCATTCATTCATAGCATAATTAAATTGCTTGCTACAAATGTGGATTTGCAATTAGATCATGTGTTACAATGACCCCATTTTAAGAATATAGCTCATTGAATTTGAAATGACCACAAACTTTGAGAAATAGCAATGAAACGAAGGGAAAAACTTAAATTAAATTTTGTTTCCATGTTAGGCATATTCTTTAAACTAAGGCTGGCAAGATAGCTCCCTGGAAAGACAGGTGCAGTGGAGATTTCAAACATATTTCCACCAATGACAGTAGATGATGGTCAACTGCTAATTTTAAATTTGAGACAAGTTACTTTTGTTAACTAGAAGTATTAAGGGATATGGGTTATTTGAGTTCTGTTAGAATCTCAGTGAATGTTAGAACCATAAAACAAGCCAATTAGGCAGCCGCCTAGGGCACAGACTTCAAAAGGGCACTCAGAGTGGCTAGACGTCTGGTTTCAGGCTGGACATTCTGGCTTTTGACTTTGAGGTGTCCCGGAGTTCATATGTTTCCGCATTGGGTGCAAGTTCAGCAGTTCAGTTTTGTTGGTACCAGGCAACTCCCTCCGTCTCCATGCCCTACACCCTCGCTCCAGTTTCACTGCCGGACTCCAGTTTGAAATTGCCTCTGATACTGGGAGGCATGGATGCTCAGATCCTTGGCCCAGGCCCAGTTTTGGGTCTGAATTCCAACATGGAATGCTTTCAAGCACGCTGGTTTGAAAACTTGGAATAATTTCAAAACATTGGCACTTGTTACATTCGCTGAGCTCCTGTGCAACACTAAACTCTGAGTGGATGGTTCCAAATTCCGTGGTGACCCTCTGGACAATCGCAGCTCAGACTTTATTTAGCCCTGAACTGAGTAACGTTTACGTTTGAATCCTGCAAACCGCAAGGGGAGAGATTATGTTCATGGAGCAGGAAAAAAACCTACACCTGACTTGCCCTATGTTTATCTTCACTGAGAAACCCCTAGTGTTATCCATGGCCTGCAGAGGATTCTTGCAAAACAAATGGAGAGTCAGAGTGAGAATTCAAGAATTCACCCTAACCCCTGATGTGCATGTTCTGTTCCCCACTGAAACTGGCCAGGGTTATTCTGCTGTTGAATCAGGCAGTAGTGAGAAAGTGAGAATGTCGTAACAGAGTCTAGATGGCTTGGCAATTATATCAATTGAAAATACCCAGACATCATCTCTCAATCTGATTGAATTGGTGACAAAATTTGCAAAGGAAAAGGCTTTGCAAAGTGAGATTTTTATGTGCCTGGAATTGAAATTTTTAAGAGACTTAAATTTTAACCACACAATTCACAAGATTATTACCTCTGACAAGGAGGCAACGTTTTTAATCCTCTTTGTCTATTTTTTGTTTGTTTCTCTGCCTGACTGTAAGCAAAATATTATCATAACATGATGGGCTGGTTATATCAAGACACCTTTAAAGGTATATAGATTTAAAGATGTGTGAAGTAAAAGGGTTTAATGTTGTGTTGGCCTTGGTGGAGGTATGCATTTTACCAAGTGCCCTTTAGTTCAAAATGATTTGTTTGCCAAAATATTTTCTTCTGTATTTGAGAAAGATGATCAAAAGTTGATGTATTACTTATTCTTGCAATTTAAAATAAATTTAGCCATTTCAGGTTTTGTGCTTTAAATTTTTTCTACAAAAACATATGGTTTTTGAAAATTGAAGTTTGGAATTTTATTTGGTAGGGTGCAAGTAGTTGGGTTTGCCTAGGGTGAAAAATATCCGGGACCGGCCCTGACTACTACACAGAAACAGGCCCTTCAGACCTTCTAGACCATTTCAAACTATTATTTTGCCTACTCCCTTTGACTTGCACCCAGACCATAGTCCTTCATACCCCTCCCATCTATGAACCTATCCAATCTTCCATTAAATGTTGAAATCAAACCCGCACGCACCACCTCTGCTGGCAGCTCAATTCACAGTTTCACCACCCTATGTATGAAGAAATTGTCCCCTCATATTCACTTTAAATATTTAATCTTTCACACTTAGTCCATGTCCTCTCATTCTTGTCTCACCCAATCTCAGTGGAAAAAACCTGCTTGCATTTGCCCTCTCTATATCCCTGATGATTGTCTTTACCTGGATGCTTCCTGGATTGGAGAACATGTCATTGAAGCAAGGTTGACAGAGCTAGGGCTTTTCTGTTTGAGTGACAAATGTAACAAAGAGGTAGATAAGATTATGAGTGGATTAAATGGGGTGGTCAGCCAACACCTATTTCATGGGACATTAATAGCAATTACCTGTGAACTTCTGTTAAAAGTGAGTGGAGGAAAGTTTAGGGGAGATGTCAGAAGTAATTTTTTTTCCCCACTTGGAATGGTGGGTGCATGGAATGCATTGTCAGAGGTGTTGGTGGAAGTTGGTACAAATAGAGAAATTCAAAAGACTCTAAGAGTCCCAGTGAGTACCGGCGAACTGTGAGGGGCCTGGATATGGTGAGGCCCAGTGAGGCTCAGAGGAAGCAGTGGCAGGCAGTGGGAGCAGCAGCAAGGTGCTTGATCATGGTGATGCTCGGTGAGCCCCAACAGTGAGTCCTGACAAGCAGCAAGGAGCCTGAACACCCGAAACATCGGCGAACATTGACCTCACACACACCTTATGACCTGTTGAGTTCTTCCAGAGCTGTGTAATGCACTTGGTGGGGGGGGTTGGTGGGAGGATCTTGGAAGCCTTCCTATTGCTTCAGATTGACAGGAGAGACCACAGCAAAATCTGCCCAGAGAAGGAAGATCACCCGAAGAAGAAGCGAGCGAAAGGTCATCCAAGAGGAGTGGGAGTATGCCCAAGAGGAGATTTAGTATTAGAATAAGAAATAAAATGAGTATATGGTTTGCTGGTAGTGTAGTGTATCACAACTTTCAGTGATCTCCTGGTGCTCTGCTTGACTGCCATTAAGGAGTCGGGGAGAAATTTTCCAAAGTTTTTCCTGCAATTGGCCAAAACAGATTTTTACTTTCGTTTTTAGCCTCCCCCAGGAGCTACGTTATCAGCATATTAGGGCAGAGAGTCAGATAGAGAGAAATAGGGTCAGAAAGAGAGCAAATTAGAGAGTTGGACATGGCAGCCAAGGCAGAGGAATGCCCCTCTTGCAGGATGTGGGTGATCAGGGAATCCTTGGTATCCCTGACTACCTCATCTGTGAGAAGTGCATCCAGCTGCAGCTCCTGAAAAATGAAGTTTAAGGAAATGGAGCTGGAGTTAGATAAACTCTAGAACATTCAGGAGACAGAGTGGGTGGTTAATAGGAGTTATAGTGATATATTGCACCTGGGATGCAAGAGAAAGGTAGATGGGTAACAGTCAGGAAAGGGAAAGGGAAGAGTGCAGTGCAGGGGACCCTATGTGGGCATTCCCCAATAACAAGTATACCATGTTGGATAGTATTGAGAGGGATGACGTACCAGGTACAAGCCATGGATATCAGGTTTCTGGTACGGAGTCTGGTTCAGTGGTGATGAAGGAAGGGTTGAGAAGAGGGGAGCTGCAGTGATAGGGGAATCCAGTAGGCAGTGGGACAGATAAGAGGTTTTGTGGAGCAGATCAAGAATCCTGAATGGTATGTTGCCTTCCTGATGCCAGGGTTTGAGATATCTCAGATCAAGTTCACTGTATTGTCAGGAGAGAGGGTGAGCAGCCAGAGGTCATACTCCAAATAAGGACCAACGGCGTGGGTAGGAAGGGTGAGGAGGTCCTGAAAGGAGAGTTCATGGAGTTAGTCACAAGGTTGAAGGAGAGGACCTCTAGGGTAGTAATCTCTGGATTGCTGCCTGTGCCACATGCTAGCGAGTTTAGAAATAGGAGGATAATGCTGCTCAACAAATGCCTAGAGACATGATGTAGGTGGGAGGCCTTCAGGTTTCTAAATCATTGAGTTATCTTCCAGGGAAGGTGAGACCTATTCCGATGGGATGGTTTGCATCTGAACTGGAAGGGGACAAATATCCCTGCGGGCAGGTTTGCTAATGCTGCCCTGGTGGGTTTAAACTATATTTGCAGGGGAAGTGAAACCAAAGTGTTAGAGTAGGTAGTGAGGTGGAGAAGGGTAAAGGTCATATAAGGATTTCATGTATGGACAGAAAGGTTTGTAAATGATAGAAATGCTTTCAGGTGCTTTTGTTTCAATGCAAGGAGTATTGTCAGAAAGGCAGACGATTTTAGGGCAAGGATTGGCACATGGGATTATGGCATTATTGCTATTAGTGAGACTTGGTTGCAGGAGGGCCAGGACTGGCAGCTTAATGTTCCGGGGTTCTGTTTCAGATGTGATAGAGGGAGAGTGATAAATGGGGGAAGAGTAGCAATGCTAGTCATGGAATATATTACAGCTGTGCTCAGACAGAACAGCCCAGAGAGCTTGTCTACAAGGGCCATAAAAGGTGGAGGAGTTGAGGAACAGGAAAGGTGTGACCACACTGATAGGATTGTATTATTGACTGCTCAAAAGTCAGAGAGAATTGGAGGAGCAAATCTGTAGGGAGAGAGCAGACTGATGTAAGAAACAGAAATGGTATGAGATTTTAATTTTCCATATATTCACTGGGACTCCAATACTGAATGGCTTGGAATTTGTCAAATGTGTTCAGGAAAGTTTTCTAAGTCAGTGAGAGAGGATGATCTCCTATTTGGGAACCAGACAGGTCAGGTGACAGAAGTAAGTGTAGGCCAACATTTTGGGTCTGGTGACTATAATGTCATTAGATTCAAGTTAATTATGGATAAGGATAGGTCTGGTCCTTGAGTTGAGATTCTAAATTGGAGAAAGGCCAATTTTGTGGAAATGAGAAGGCATCTAGGAAGAGTGGATTGGCACGTTGTTTTCTAGCAAGGTAGTGTTCGTTAAGTGCAACGCCTTCAAAGGCGAAATTCTGCTAGTGCAAAGTTTACATGTTCCTGTCGGGATTAAAGGAAAAGTTAACAGCAAAGGGAACCTGGGTTTTCGAGGGATATTGGCGATCTGTTTAAGAAGAGAGAGGTGTATGGCAGGTTTTCAGCACAGAGGGCTGAATGGCTTGTATTCTGTGCTGTAGTGTTCTATGGATTCTATTGTATAGGCACATAGATGTAAGAAAAATAGAGGGTTATGGGTGTGAGGTGAGGAAAAATTAAATTGATGTGGAGTAGGTTCAATATTGTAGGCTGAAAGGGTTTAATGTGCTCTAATATTCTATCTTCCAAACTTCTCCTTATTCTCCAAAGCTCCTGGGAATAATGTCCAAACCTATTCAACCTTCCCCAATAACTCAAATTCTCAAGTCCTGGCAACATCCTTGTAACTTTTCTCTGTATTCTTTCAATCTTTTTGCTATGTGCCCTCTAGGAATGTGACCAAAACCCCAAATTTGGCCTCAATAATGTCTTATGCATCATAACATTCCAACTCTTGTTCGAAATATTTTGATTTATGAAGGCCAAGGTGACAAAGTTCTATCCGCAGCCTTCTCTACCTTATCTGTATCCAGAGTAAATATAGATGCAAAAAGATCTGCTCTTTCCTATAATCTTTTTTCATTTATTTTTGTGGAACTATTTAACGAAGATGGTGATTAAAAATCCAATGATCAAAACAGTCCAAGAAATTAAAATCTCTCTCTCTAAGGTTCCTCTCTCATTGTAATTGATCTTCTCATTACCTCTTCCAGTCCAGTTGTGTCATCATTGATGCCATCAGGTAGCAGTACAATCATGCTCAGTTCCTCCTGTTCATAAGGAAGCTCAAGGACACTGGACTTGAGTTCCCCAATGTAACCAATTTTAAAGTCAGCCGTCTGGCGCATCATCTTTACTGATTTGGTCTCCCTCTGTGAATAAAATATTAAAGTTACATCAGTATGAGTTTGAAGGTATAATAAATGTAAAATTTTGCTTAGAACTATTTTAACACCAGAGCAGCATACCTTGTTCAACTTGAAAGGGGTGACATAGGTGTATTTTTCATCAAATTTGCTCTCCCACTTTCCTTTAAAGTAGATGGCATTTACAAGAACAAGAACTGTTGCAGGACCAACTGAATTCTCTGGCAGCAAATTTTTTATTTTACCTAAGTTAGAGATCATAAATTGAATGCTCCAGTTAACAAGTATGGTTAAGTAGTTTTTAAACAAATTTGCCACTGACAAATAGGGGACTATTATATCGCATTGCAATGGCCATAAATTTATGAACACTCCTCAAGTTGTAATCCTTCCATAGACGCAAAAAGATTGCAGATGCCTGAATCTTGAATGAACAAAGAGAAGCTGGAGGGACTCAGTAGGTCATAGCAGATAAAGAGCCCTGACCCAAAATACTCCATAGATGCTGCCTGATCTGTTAATTATCTCCAGCTGCTCTTTATTCACACCAGTCATCCAGGAGTCAAACTAAAAGCCTGGATGAATGAGTTCAGATCTCACAATGGCAATGAGAAACTTTAAATATAGTGAAATAAAATGGTATTATCAAATATAGCAACCATCAGAGTACAAGATCGGCAAAAAAACTTAGCTGGTTCATGAATATTCTTTCACGAAGGAATATTTTTGTCTTTGCCTACTATGGTACATGTGGGATTTCACACCCACGGCACAGTTGATCGCATGAGCCAGACAAGATAAATGCACACTGAATGGAATCAGCTCAATGTAGTTAGATCCTCAATGGAATAGATCCTAATGCATGCGTAATTGGTGTCATAGAGGGCACTTAAAATGGTTTGGAGATTTGAGGGACTCTGTGAAAAAGCATCAGTGGTATTTCTCTGATGCTTTGCAGTCCACGTGGTCTTTAAGCTGTTCGTATACAAGAAGACTATAACACTGTGACTCCAAAATGAAGATCAGTACTACAAGGCAGACCTTGCGCTTTGAGTTGGGGTTAAAGCCTTGATCCTTGGAACACCTCTTTCCTGAGTAGGACACATGTTGTACTGACTACACAAGAGAATTTCATCACCGATGCAATCTTTGCTGAGAGGTGGCTCCAAAAAGATGAACGGTGCTCCCCATTTCCTTTTCTAAAACATGACAGAGATCCAAGATACAAATTCATAAATTATTAATTTTTCTGATCTGCGAGGAAGACATGCCAGGTGATTACAAAGTCAAAACAATTGTGATCATTTTCAAAGAGGAGACAATTGTAGTTATTTTACTTCAGAGGTGTCACGGTACTGACTGCTGCAATGGGATGTTATTTGGTGAGGTGGATGAATCATTACTTTATCAGCATGGAGTGCAATTATCTTTAAAAAGAGAATACATCTTACCCTCAGTCTTATTTTCGACAAAAGTATTGATGTCATTCCTGGCAGCTTCTGGTTGTTTTTGAAAACTGACAGGAGTCAATTTTGCCTCATAGTATTTCCAGCTGAGTTCTTGAAATTCCTGCAGAAAAGAAATAGAAATGTTCCAGCATTTTACCCAGAACAACATAAAGTTTATTTCCAGCCAAAGAGGAAATCAGAACAGACATATATTTGTGAATCTTTCTACTGTTTCTGATGCATTTAAGGAGTTTTTGGAGAACCATTGTGTGTGTTCTCTCCTTGTAGGGGGGAAATGTGTGTGAACACATCCATAATCTCATTCAATTTTATTTAGTTGACCATTGGTCTCCACCTGATCCCTGCACCATGCCTACCAGACATCAATATGTATCAGTTAACTGATCATTAATTTGATAGGTTTGAAATACACTATGTGCCTGAACTTCCACTGTGTTCCCCCAGGAGTCAGAACAACCAGGTCAGTAACTACAGAGGAGCAGAGAAATAGAATAGGAAAATATGCAGCGTTCAGTACTCTACTTAAATACTACAAGAACAATTGTGATCATTTGTCCTCTGTTTGATCTTACTTTGAGAAAGTTGTAGGTTTCTTCTCCATATAAACGGTTGGCCAGTCGAAGAAGATAAGGAGCATCGTGTTTGTTGATATGAGACATTAATTCCCTGAAATTTGCATGGACATCTGTTTCTGTGTCAAAATGCAGAACCTAAGATGAAAATAATGTTGAAGATGAGAGACAGGGCTTAAGTCAGAATTATCAGATAGAATTCCCAGCTTTCCAACAAGCACAGATCCCATCTTCAAATCACTCCTCATCCAATAATATTCTTGTAATTTATTGATTCATGAGCAGAAATAGGAAAAAAACATAAATTTATAAACTGTTTGAGTAAATTACTTTTACTGAACTTCGACTCAACTACATCTGATCATTTTCTTGTTCCTCATTGCACACTGTGACACAATGTTGGGCTGTCCTGGGTAAATTTGTACCTCTCACTTTGTTCGTTTTAGATTGGTCACAGTGTTTGAGCTACCGAAAGAAAATAGACACACATACCGAGAGCAGTTCAGTTTATACAAATGTTTATTACAAATTCAAAAGCTGATTTCAAACTATAATATGCTAGCCCTTCCCAACTATACTTATCAACGCCTGGACTGGTCCCAACTGCCGAAGCGAGGCAACGACTGCACACTTGTAGTAGGTTGTCGGGACGCCAGTAGCAGCTTCTCCACCTCCCCCGACCGGGACGTTGGCTGGACTCCAGAAGTTCTTCTTCTTGCTGAGAGATGTTGCCACCTCCCGGAGAGTCTCAAACTTCAGAAGCGGGACCATGGCTTATATTACCCAAAAACTGCTTACCCAAGCACCTATTCCCAGCACAGTAAGAAAGATAAGCGAGCAAGCTAGCATGCTAAGGCATCTATCGAATAATGTAATTTTCAGCTTATCACTTTGAATACAATGGTTTATTTTGCATCAAGGCTAGGCCTCTGACAGTCTGTGACCGAAACAAGCAGGAAGATTAAATGTTCTTGGTACACAGATGTCCTTTCGTCAGATAACTGCATCTCTGGCCCCTCGGTGGAATTTAGCTTATGTCTGTTGATTCTAAAAAACAAGCAGGTTCTCAGCCTTGCAGAAGCAAAGGCTGCAAAAGTGAAAAACACTGTGACACAATGTTGGGCCCAAACAGATTTTGGACCCAACATGGACAACACAGCGGTTTTGTTCAAACTGCCTGTTTTATGGACGACTCAACCTGAAGTTTGGTTCAGACAAACTGTGGCGCAGTTGTACATTCGCTGGACAGAAGCGGACCCCACTTACTACAATCATGTGGTACGTGCCCTCGACCAGCACACGGCCGGTCGAATAGTGGATTTCCTTTGGGACCCACCAGCTCTCGGCAAGTACAAAGCCCTAAAAGCCCTCCTTCTCTGGATTTACGTTTCCTCACAGTGTGAGCAAGCCGCATGACTCCTCCATATTGATGGGCTAAGGGAACACGCCCCTTCAGACTTAATGAATGACATGTTGGCACTGGCAGACAGACATAGGCCTTGCTTGCTCTTTGAGCAGTTGTTTTTAGAGCATATGCCAGAAAACATCCACCTCAAGTTGGTTGACGAGGACATTAATAACCCTCGAACAGTGCTAGCCTGTGCAGTCATCCTGTGGCACGTGAAACAGCAAGGTGCATGGCCCACAGAAATGAGTGCCGCATTACACACAAAGGCCCAGGCTCCACGAATACTAGCGATGAGGGTGATCGTTCCCCCAGACAAGCATGACTCTGTGACAATCACCTGGTGTTTTTCCAACAACGCTGGGGTTCTGCAGCTTGCCGTTGCCGACCCCCTTGCATCTTTCCAGGAAAACACCATGGTCATTTATCACTAATGCCTACAAAGTTTGGCCACCATAACAGACTAGTCTATGTCTGGGATGAAATCTCCCAGCACAAATTTCTAGTCAACACAGATGAGAGGATAGTGTCCTTCCTGCTTTGGGCTTTGACACCCGTAACACAAGTGTGGGTGCAGAGCTCACTGTGGTGAATAACAGTTTGATTCATTGTGATAGTATAGATCTATCACCAATGTATATAGTGTATATAGTTACTGTATCTAGACTGTGTTTACAGCAACTGGCTGAGAGCTAAGCCACGCCTACTGTCTGGGCTTTAAAGGGTTGTATCCCTAGCCAGGTCGGATCATTCCGGACTGGTCGGCCACCTGTGAAGAGCTCCTGTCTTTTGCTAATAAAAGCCTTGGTTTGGATCAACAAGTCTTTGGTTCTTTCGACGAGCTCTACATTCATATTCAGTGACAATAAGTTCATATAGAAATTCATTCTTGCTGCTGTGTCCTGGCTGTTGCTGGGTGCCAACTTCCTCAGAGCCCACTCACTGATGATGGACTTAAAAGGGTGGCCATTGGTGAACACCACAACGTTCCAGACTCTCTGCTTTGGAAAATCCGAACTACCCACCCCACACCTAGACACCTGGGAGTACTCAAACAATGAATTTGACAAACTTATGGTGGAGTTTCCGGACATGGCCTCTCCCCAGTTCTCCACTGCCACACCCAAACATGACATAGTACACCACATCCTCACCCAAGAAACTCCTGTACATTCCTGAGCCTGACAAGTTGCAGCTTGAAAAACAAGAGTTCACAAAATGAGGAACTTGGAATCATATGCAGGCCTGAGAGCCCATGGGCTTCCTCGCTGCATAAGGTGCCAAAAATCATGAGAGGCTGTAGGGGATTACAAGCATCTCAACAATGAAACCACTGCAGGACCTTACAGCTAATTTTCATGGGGCCAGGATATTTTCTGAAATTGATTTGGTATGTCGGTACCATCAAATACCTGTAAACACGGAGAATGTGCCAAAACTGTTCAGCCTCTTCAAATTTTGAGAATGCCTTTTGGGCACAAAAATGCTGCACAAACATTTCAGTGACTAATGGATGAAGTGGGGCGTGACAAGGCGTTCCTTTTCATATACTTGGTCAACATATTCATCACCAACCACTCCCACAAAGAGCACCTGCAGCATCTGTGTTTATTCTGCTGCCGCCTATACGAGTTTGGGCTAACTGTGAACCCTGCCAGGTGCAAATTCGGGCAGTCTTCTATCGAGTTCTTGGGACTTCAGATCAGTAGCTGGAGTGTCTTCCATTGCCTAGTAAGGTGGAAGCCATCCTCAAATTCATGAGGCCCGGGGGGGAGAGTCAATTTCTGTCGCCACTTTCGACCCTCTGCTTGTTTGAAGCTTTTGGATGTAATCAAGCAGAAGTAAACATCACATGAGGGGAGGTGGTATATAAGAGGGGAAATTGAATATAGATGGTCTCACTGATGTTTTGGATTCACTAACTGCAGCATCTCAACACATGATTATGAAACCTCTCTTCGACCTCATGCCCAGCAGTGCGAAAGAACTGGAGTAGAGAAAGGAGATGACGGTAGCATTCCAGCAGACTAAAGATGTTCTAGTGAAGGCAAAATTGCTGGTCCATCCATAAATGGATGCACCAAACGGCTTGATAATAGACATGTCCAACACAGCAGTAGGTGGAGTCTTTGAACAGTAGACCAATGGACGATAGAAACCTCTAGCATTTTTTAGTAGACACCTCCACCCTCCGGTAACAAAATACAGCACATTCGATAGGGAACTGCTGGTGCTGTACCTAGTGGTCAGACACTTCTGCTATTTTTTGCAAGGTAGGGACTTCATGGTGTTTACTAACTACAAACCGCTGGTATTCATCTTTATGAAGGCATCGGATCCCTTGTCAGCTCGCCAGCAACTCCACCTGTTTTACATATCCAAATTTTCAACCAGGATTAAACATATCTCCGGAAAGAGTAATGTGGTGGCTGATGCCGTGACCCACGCCTCCATTCAACCAGCGATACACTGAGTTAAGTTCATCTGTCACGTTAATTTTCTTAACCCTTTCCTACTCTGTCCTTTTTGTCTTTGAACCTTCCATCATTCCAAACAAGTCCCCAAAAATTCAAGGAGCAGCATTTTATCTTCTGAATGCAACACAGAACTCAACTATTTTAGATAACCAGTCTTTTCAGTTTTTATCTATATTGGTCAGCTTTGAGCTAGATTTCATATTAACATGGATTTTCTTGATCCATGGATGTTGCATAACCTATTAGGTGTTTCCAGCATTCTCCTATTTTTCATATTTCCAACCTCTGCAGGGTTCTGGCTCTCAAAGTACCAAAACTGCTTCTCTCCTTCCTCTGTCATCCATCATTCACCCACATTTATTTCTCCTCCAGACAGATCATCTACAATTAATAATCCATCAACATTTTTCCTTGGCTAGAACCACCAACAGTTGCTACATTCAGTCTCTCTTGATCTCCACCATATTACAAATGTCCCGTCACCCCATCCCCATTCTCTGCAACTTAATAACTGCTTTGATGCCATTTTACCAAACTCTGAGCAAGGTCATCTTCCTGAAATGTTCATTCTGTTTTAATCTCTAAAAATGTTGTCTGATCTGATGAGTGGATCCACCATTTTCAAATCTACAGGAGTCATGCATCAATTTGATATAATTCAGTCAGACTGAAAGGTGGAAAGCCGACAGGATTGGGTTAAATGGCAAGATGTTATTTAACAAGTGTTCTATATTCTAACCCAACAAAACCCCACACAACAGTAAAGCCATGCAAAATGGACCCTTTCATTCCCTTGTCATGATTTGCCCATGTAGTTAACCCTCACTTACCTTGGCTATCTCAACTGCAGTGTTCCCTTTAGCACCAAGGTATAGCATGCCCAGAGCAACTGAGATACTTAATGGAGACATAAACATGTTCTCAGTTTTATTTTCTTCATTTAGCTTTGTAAATAGAGCACTGGCAAATGCGTCATTTCCAGCAATCAGAGAATCCATTGCAGAGTCTAGAAGAAACAAGATGTGCTCAAAATATGGAAAGCAATGCTACTTCCAATTGGACTGATTTATGCAGACGTACTTCAATGAAAGATCAAAGTTGGAATTGATTGGCAGTGTACATACATGACATTTACATACAACTTCGAGATTCTTTTTCTGCAGGCCAGGCAGAATTTCTAATTAATATAACCTGTGCTCAAAGAAAGATAGAACTGTAAACAACTAGCTGTGCAAATACAGAAGTATAAAAATACGGCAACATTAAATAAGCAAAGCACGAGTCCTTAGATGAGTGTGTGCTCGGGAGTCTGATAATTGAGGGCCAGGAAATATTTCTGCACTAGGAGACATGGGTCCTATGATATCTCTACCTCCTTCCAAATGGCAGCAGCAAGGACAGAGTATGCCCTGGGAGGTGTGATCAACAAATATCTAGTTTCAGACACTTCCTCATTTTAAATAAAGTATATTTGAACAAGATTCTCAATAAAATATTGAAGGAAGTCTGAAAATGCAGGTCATCTGTGGAGAAAGAAGCAATAATTTTTGTCAATGATCTTGCATTAGATACACCTGAATATTTAACATCAGCAGAAGTCCATTCAGGCCCTTGTGTTTGTTCCACGATTGCAAGAGATCAAGGCAGAACTTTGATCTCAGCACCATTTTCTGTAGTAACCCCATCTCTATGAAATACAAATTAACATCTGCCTTGAATATAAATGAACCAAACCTTTGCAGTCCTCTTGAATAGAGAATTCTAAAGTTCACTCTCCTCTATGTGAAGACATTTCTTGTCATGTATATTTTGTAAGTAAACTTGTCCAGGCTGCACTTACCAATCTATTCCTCCATTTAATGAATGTGACTGAACTGATCCATTGAATGAAGTTGTGTGAGAAGCGCTACAAGTTATACTTTAGGAACAAGACTCTAGAAAATCAAAAACTAGAGATGGGGATGGGAGGGAGGCAGTACCTTTTGTTTGACCTGGGTCCTACAAGATTATGACATTGTGTGCAATATGCAACCAAACGCATGTAGTGACTGGGCTTTGGGTAAACATTATTGTACAGCACACAATGACATTATGCTGTACAGTGTAATTTCTGAGTCTAGTGTTAAAATTAGCACAGATTCATTTAAGGGACAAGAGGATCCATTCATCTCATGCCCACATATTTCATTCACTGGATTCCCTTCACCATCTGGATCCATTCCCTTCAATGGTTCCCATTAGCAGCTTTTTTCTATCCAATTTCACCATCTCTAGTCTTTGAGTCACTGCTTTTTACCTCCCAGTAGCTGTCTCCATCTTCACACACCCTTCTCCAAATTGGTTCAGTTCGCTTTCTTTCTTGTCTGTTTCCACCTACCTGGATCCATCTGCCCGTCATCCTTCTCCCCTCCTCTTTCCACCACTTACCTCCTGGCCTTTGAGTCTCCCATTCCTCTGTCCTTGTTGTACTGGATATCTTCCCTCTCAACTCTAAGGGACTCAACCCAAAAATGTCAACAACTCCTCTCCTTCCCAAGATTCCTCTCGACCAGCTGAATTCCTCCAGCATTTATTTTTGCTACTGATTCGTTTGACCTCTTCCCACTGTCAATTCATTACCTTCTCAGTAACCAGCAAGACCAGTCCAATGTCACAAACTTATTCATGACTCACCTGTAATTTTAGCATTAAATTACCATCCTGATTGGGAAAAAAAAGCAATAGAATAATTGATGTAAAAAGGGACATTGAAGGTTCTGAGGTTGAAAGTGCAGCATATTATCAATCTAGTACAACTGTGTCTCATCTGAGAGTGTACGATGCTGGTTGTCATAACTGAAGGAGTTTGGGTTTAACGACCTTTATAGGGATTTCCCGGAGGGAGGAGTCACAGGTTCAGGGAGGGGGCCAGCTTATACAATATATATAATACAGTGATTGCACCACAGATATAAAAATTGCCACATGCTCCATTCTTTTCTTATTGAACATAACACTGTTGACAAAATGAAAAGCATTTGGAAATAAAAATGATTTTTGATAAGTTTGCTTCATTATTCATCTGATTCCCTTTTCTGCTTATTTTAGTGTAATGTGTTCAGTTGCATGTTAACAATTATAGCCACCATGATTCTGTTACTTGTATGTTAGTTTCAATGCTGATGGAAATCGTGAGACAAAAAGCTGTAAAATCCTTTGAGTGCTTCAAAACTGTGCCTGGTGCCTGGATCCTGTTGGCTTTCTTCCCGTTCAAGGCAGCTGACAAATCCTGATCAGACTCAATCTTATCATTAAGTAATACTTTCGTATTCACACATTAATCTTCTGATTTGCTTGCACATCAGCTCACTCAGGCAAGTAAAGGCATGAAAAAAACATTCCTAATTTGACCTCAAAAAGCCTTCCTGACTTCAATCTTGAGCTTTTTCATGCATTTTCTTATGCTCCTCAAGTAGCTCATTACCTGCTATACACCTCTCTCTTCTCTGGACCAGATCCCCAATATCCCTCAAGAGCCAAGGATCCCAATGCCTGTTATCTTAGCCTTTAATCCTGACATGAATATATAAATACTGAATTCTCAAATATTCATCTTTGAGTGTCTTCCACATACCTCGCACATCGCTTGCCAGAATACATCTTTATCCCAATCAATGCTTTCTAAATCCTTTCTCATTTCCTCCAAATTTGCCTTTTCCCAATTTTGAATCTCAAGCTAAGGACCAGACCTATCCTTCTTTATAATTAACTTGAAACTATTCACATTATGAACCAAAAGGTTCCCTGCACAAGCCTCTGACACATGTCCTGTCTTGTTCCCTAATAAGAAATTCAGTATTGCATCATCTCTGGTTGGTACCTCAATATATTGATTTAGAAAACTTTCCTGAATACGTTTGACAAACTCCAAGTGATCCAGCATTTTTCTAGTATGGGAGCCCCAGTAAATATGTAGAAAATTAAAATCTCCTACTTCCACATGTTTTCTTTTATCTCTCTGCAGATTTGCTCCTCCAATTCTCTATTGGGTGGTCTATAATACAACCCCATCAGTGTGGTCATACCTTTCCTATTCCTCAGCTCCACCCATAGAGCTCTATAGTTGACCAACTCTGTAGTTGGTCTGTCCTATCTGAGCACAGATGTTATATTTTCCCTGAAGAGAAATACCACTCCTCCATTTTCATCCCCCTGATATATCATCTCTGAAACATCATAAGCTTGGAACATTCTCTTATAACCAAGTTTCACTAATGGCCACAATGTCATAATTCCACGTGCCAACCCACGGACTAAGCTTGTCTGCCTTTCCAATAATACTCTTAATTAAAATAACTGCATCTAAGAAAATTTCCACCACGGACATCCTTTAACTCCACGTACAACTCTTTGATGTCTTAAAGTAAATAAGGCTGGATAGATCCTCAGGGCCAGACAAGATATTCCTTTGGATCTTGTGGGATACTATTGTAAAAATTGCAGGGACTGGTGCAGGAATATTTAAAATGTCCTTCACCAAGGGTATGGTGCCAGTGGATTGGAGGATAGGTCATGCTCTGAAGTTTTAAAAAAGCTTCAAAATTAACCCAAGAAATTATAGGCTGGTGAGCCTGTCACCAGTAGTAGATAAATTATTGGAAAGTGTTCTGAGATATTTAATATATAAGTATTTGTGTAGCCAGAGAGTGATTAGGGATAGTCAACATGGTTTTATATGTGATAGATCATGTTTAATAAATCTTATAGAGTTTTTTGAGAGGTTACCAGGAAAGTTGATGAAGGAAAGGCTGTGAATGTTGTCTACATGGAACTTAATAAGGCCTTTGACAAGGTCCCACATGGGAGGTGAGTCAGGAAATTAAAGTTGTTCATTATTCATCCTGAGGTTGTGAACTGGATTCTATATTCGCTTTACAGGAAAAGCCAGAGAGTGGTGTGGATGATTGCTTCTCAGACTGGAGGCCTGTGACTTGCAATGTGCCTCAGGGATCTGTATTGGGACTATAGTTGTTTGTCATGGTCATGAATATGAATGATCTGGATGATAATGTGGGGAAATTAGAGAAGCAAGCTTGCAGGTGACACAATAGGCCATTTCATGCCAGGCCTCTGCCTGGAGGCCGGCTACCTTTCATAGAGCAGCCCTAAAAGGTGGCATCAGCGTCACATTCATGTCAAGTGGCATCTCGTATCGCCCTCTGGAGCCGATGGCAGTGGGGAAACTGGTGCCATAGCGCCACCTGTCATAAATACAGGACAGAGCAATAGATCTCTTCCCTACCCATAACACCCATGCAGCTGTTTCCCAGAACAGTTCCAGCTACATTTGGGATTATGGGTAGGGAAGACAGCCATTGATCTGCTTCATTTTGAGTCACAGAGAGTGGCCCTGAAGGTGGAAGCAATCCAGTGAGACACCTGCCCTGATGGCCTCCATCACTCCCCGCTGTCTTGATGGCCCCCACCATTCCCCGTTGCCCTGATGGCTCCCACTGGCACCTGCTGCCTTGTTGGCTCTCACCAGCCCTTGCTGCCTGACAGTTCTTGCCTGCAACCCCTGCCTTGAGGGGGTCATGGAGGGAGACGGGTGAGTTGGGAGATGGTTCATGGTCTGATGGCGACATCAGCCTACCCCTAACCAACTGCTTGTAGCACTGTGCTCCACCGATTAACCTTCTCTGAGAAGGGTTGCATTCGACGCCTGGGCGCCGGCCATGATGCATTCAGAAAGGTAAGTCTCTAGTTGTAAGGGCGGAGATCCTCTGACTTACAGTCGGGCATTTTCCTTGCTTGAAAGGGCCTAATGATAGGAGGCACTGTAAACAGTAAGGAAGGCTTTCAAAGCTTGCAGAGGGATCTGAACTAGCTGGAAAAATGTAGTGAAAAATAGCAGATGTAATTTGCGCAGACAAGTGTGAGATGTTGCATTTGGAAAGACAAACCAATAAGGACATATATGGAAAATGGTAGGGCACTGAGGAGTGAAGTAGAACTGAGTGATCTGGGAATACAGATACATAATTCCCTGAAAGTGTGGTGAGAGGCAGATTGCGTTGTAGAGAGCTTTTGGCATATCGGCCTTTATAAATCAAAGTATTGAGTAAAGGATCAATAATGTTATAGTAAACATTGGTGATGCCAAATTTAGACTATTGTGTTCAGTTTTGATCACCTAACGAGAGGAAAGATATCAATAAGATTGAAAGAGTGCAGAGAATATTTACTAATATTTTGTCCGCACTTCAGGAACTGAGTTACAGGGAAAGGTTAAACAGGTTAGAACTTTATTCCATGGAGTGTATAAGAATGAGGTGAGATTTGATAGAGTTATTTAAAATTATGAGGTATCGACAGAGCATATGTAGGTAGGCTTTTAGCACTGAGAGTAGGTGAGGTACCATCCAGAGGACATAGGTTAAGGGTGAAAGGAGATAAGCTTAGGGGAAATATTAATGGAACTTATTCACACAGAGAGTTGAGGAGGTGTGGAACAGCTGCAAGCTGAGGTAGTAAATGTGGACTCAATGCTTATATTTAAGAAGAATTTGGACAGGTGCATGGATGGAGGTAAGATGTACGGAAGGTGTATGGAACCTTGGTTTTCAAGAGATATCTGGTTAAGAACGGGACCATTAGAGGGCGCACAAAATCAGTGAACCGGTGCGGACTAGAAAGGCCAACATGGCCTGTTTCCGCTCCGTAAATAGTTATACGGTTATATGGTTATATGGTGGGCTATGGTGTAATGATATAGATTGTGTATGCTAATTAGCTCAGTCTGGCCCGCCCCTTGATGACACTCTTACCTGGACTCCCCCCCTGGGACCCAGGCCAAAAAGGTCGGGCCACCTCTCCCTTCCCTGTACTTCCCTAGCTTGGATCCGGGCTAGCTCAAGCCTTCTGTACAATAAAGCCTAACGTTCCCCTCAGTCTTTGTCATTGTAATTATTGGGGCAACTGGTAGTGCCCAACAATTTATTGTACAGAAATTTTAATGTTTCCGATAATGGAGAAGCTGCTGTGCCCCGATCAGCTAGAGGTGGATCCTCAAGTCCCGGGTGCATCAGAACTCTTCGAGTTGAATTGCTTCAACAATTTCATGGAGGCAACTGCCGGAGTGGTTGATTCAGACAAGAAGAGGCTGAAAGTCCTACAGGCAAGAGTCGCCCAATTTGGTAAGATGTGTTCCATATAGAAAGATTACATCTGCCTTTAATTGTTTTTAAATGTGCCAAGACCTGATTCATTTTCAGCGGCCCATTTAGCCCATTAACAGTAAAACTAATAAATGTTAACATTCTATATACCAATTTTTAGACAAATATTGTTTAGCAGTGAACCATGTTTGATTATTTAAATAATACAGTGACCTTTCCCTTTTAAGAAACACATACAATGACCCTGCCCTGATGGTGAGGTAAACATGAAACCTTGAAAGTCTGCGAAAAAAGCCATGGATCTTTCGAGGTAGAAGAAACTCTCCCTTTAACACCATCCTTAGCACCTTTCCCAGTGTTATTATCCCCATTAGACTGGAGTCTCCACCCTGATAATACTTTTACCAAGTTTTCACTCTTTCCTGATCTCTCCGTGAACATTTCGATAAAATTTCCTTTTAACAAAAATACAAGTTGTTTAAAAAGTACAACTTTTACTCAGCCCCATTGTAAATATTCGTCTTCTTTGGTAACCTTAGTCTTTTCATAATCCTTCTAAAATAATCTTCCAACTCTTTCTTAGTCTTCAAAAATTGCCGATTACTTTCCGTTACTTCAACCCTCAGATTTGCGGGGTATACCATCAAGTATTTCAAATGTTTAGAACACAATTGTCTTTTTACATCATCAAACTCCTTCCTTTGCTTAATCAAAGTAGAACTAAATTATTGAAAGAATAGCACTTCTTCATGGTAAATCTCAGGAGGGGCATGATTTTGCTTAGAATATTCATATGCTGCTCCCAGAATTGTCTCCTGTTCCCAGTAGCTCAAAAGTCTTACTAGGACTGGTCATGGTCACTGATCACCAGTGTTATATAGTCAGGATAATGTGAACTATTTTGTAACCACGTAAGAACACACCTTTCTCACTGTAGAAAATGTAGAGCACCACTGAGGAGTGCATGTATATGGAGTGTGTGAACAGTTTCCTGAGATGGTGGAAGGCATCAGTAAGTAAAGTCTCTTCTGTTATTTGAATCTTGCATTTTGAAGTTATTTAAGAAGCCTCCCAAGTAACACAGAGACATAACTTGGTGGCAGTGGTATAAGAGAACAAGAATAAAGCCATACATACAATTGATTGTAAGTCACTGAAATACAAAGGAGAAGAAGAGAAAATACATTACTGGAAAAAAAATGGCAGCAGTAACAGTAGTTCACCCAGTGATGAACTGGGAGTCTGAAGACATTGTTGAATTGTTTAAAAAGTTTCAGCAGAAGTGCAATTTAACATTCAAAAGCTATTTTAAAAATGCAATAGTAGAGGAGAAGGTCAGTGATCTATTTCTCTGGACAGGGGAGTGAGGCCTTGACTTATTTAATAGCTGGGAGCTTACAGAGGTGAATAAAAATGATCCCGAGCAAATACTTGCAAAGTTTGTTTCTCACCTTGAACCCAGGTCTAATCATAGAATTAAACGCTATGAATTTCAAGGCTTAATGCAAGAGACTGATGAAACTGTTGATAACTTTCTCACTAGTCTAAAAATTGTTGCTGAAAAATGCAGATTTAAGGATAGAGGAAAGATTAGTTTAACAACTAATATGGGGGAGAGCCCATTCTGAAATGCAAAAGTCTTTTAATGGGAAGGATAGTTTAAAGCTGGCTGAAGCTATAAACACAGCCAGAGCCTTTGAAGCCATGAGGACATAAATTAAATCTCTATCTAAGCAGAACCACCCACAGCAAAAAGAAGAAAGGGTTGATGCTATAAATAGCACAATCAAACACTCAGGGAGGCTTGTGGACAGATAGTGGGGCCATTAACAGAGATATTTAGGATGTCACTGGTCACGGGGGTAGTGCCAAAGGATTGGAGGGTGGCGCATGTGGTTCCGCTGTTTAAGAAAGGGTCCATATGTAAACCTGGGATTTATAGGCCCGTGAGTCCGACGTCTGTGGTGGGTAAGTTGATGGAAAGTGTTCTGAGGGATGGTATTTACAAATATTTGGAGGTACAGGGATTGATAGGGAGTAATCAGCATGGTTTTGTCAGGGGTAGATCATGCTTGACAAACCTGATTGAGTTTTTCGAGGGGGTTACGAAAACAGTTGATGAAGGGAAAGCTGTGGATGTTGTCTATTTAGACTTTAGTAAAGCTTTTGACAAAGTTCCCCACAGGAGGTTAGGAAAAAAGGTGGAGGCATTAGGTATAAATAAGGACGTAGTGCAATGGATTAAGCAATGGTTGGATGGGAGGTGTCAGAGAGTAGTGGTGGAAAATTGTTTGTCCAATTGGAGGCTGGTGGCTAGTGGAGTTCCTCAGGGATTGGTCCTGGGTCCACTATTGTTTATTATATATATGAACGATCTGGAAGTAGGGGTGGAGAATTGGATAAGCAAGTTTGCGGATGATACAAAGATTGGTGGTGTTGTGGACAGTGAGGAAGATTACCATAGATTAAAAGGTGATTTAGGAAGGCTGGAGGTGTGGGCTGAGAAATGGCTGATGGAATTTAATACAGATAAGTATGAGGTGTAACATTTTGGAAAGGCAAATCTAAATAGGTCATATGCATTAAATGGTAGGCTATTGAGATGTGCAGAGCAGCAAAGGCATTTAGGAGTGATGGTAAATAGTACCCTCAAGGCTGATACTCAGGTAGATGGTGTGGTGAAGAAGGCATTTGGAATGTTGGCCTTCATAAATCGGAGTATTGAATTCAAGAGTAGGGAGGTTATGATGAAATTGAACAAGGCATTGGTGAGGCCAAATTTGGAGTACTGTGTACAGCTTTGGTCACCAAATTAAAGGAAAGATATAAACCAAATAGAGAGAGTACAGAGAAGGTTCACAAGAATGTTAACAGGATTTCAAGGTTTGAGTTTCAGGGATAGGTTGTGCAGACTAGGGCTTTTTTCTCTGGAGCGTAGAAGATTGAGGGGGGACTTGATAGAGGTGTTTAAGATTTTAAAAGGGACAGACAGAGTAAATGTGGATAGGCTTTTTCAATTAAGAGTGGGGAAGATTCAAACTAGAGGGCATGGTTTAAGATTGAAGGGGGAAAATTATAAAGGGAACATGAGGCGAACTTTCTTTACACAAAGGGTGGTAGGGATGTGGAATGATCTTCTGGCAGACGTAGTTGAGGTGGGATCATTGGTTACATTTAAGGATAGACTGGATAGTTACATGGAGAGGAGAGGACTGGAGGAGTATGGACCGGGTGCTGGTCAGTGGGACTAGGAGGGTGGGAAATTGTTACAGCATGGACTAGTAGGGCCGAACTGGCCTGTTCTGTGCTGTAAATGGTTATATGTTATATGGTTATATAAACCCCCAAAACCTGCAGGATATGCAGCAGATAACACTCATTTGATGACCAAATCAAATGCCCTGCATACCGTTCTGAATGTAGAGCCTGTGGTAAAGCAAACCACTAGGCAAAGATGGTCTAGTATGAAGAAAACAGTAATACCAGTGAAGAAAAAATACAAGAAGAATATCCACCACATAAAAGGAAACACAATGAGAACTCTGATACCCAGATACTGGACATAGAATCCATACACCTTGTCAGCAAAGATGAAAGAGGAAGTGAGTTGCAGACAAGCATCCAAATACAGAGGACAATCCAAAACAAGCTTACGATATTTAACCTAAAGGTGAAGCTGGAGACTGAATCACAAAGCAACGTCCTTCCACTCAGACTTTACCTCCAGATGTTCCCATATAACATAATAAAAATGTATCCAAAAGACAAAGCATTGGAAACAGCAAACGTCACTTTAACGGCCTATGGTGGACCCATGATCAAGCAGCTAGGGAGAGCTGAGATCTATGGCTGCCATAAGGGAAAGAGCATCCTCTGTACATTCTACGTGGTAGACGTGGACAGACCAGCAATTCTAGGTCTGGATACCTGCCAAGAGTTGCAATTGATCTCTGTCAATTATGAGATCCAGATGAAGAAGATATGCAAAAGTGGCACACAGTGGGAGCAGACTTGTTCACCAAGAATCAAGAGTGGTATTTAATAGTATATGTTACTACCCTAAGTTTCCATTAGTCAAAAGGGTGAAAGACTTGACTAAGAGCATCAACTCTCACCTCAGAAATGAGAGCGCTCCTTGCTGAACAAGGAATACCCCAGCAAGTAATATGTGACAATGAAACACAGTTCACATCACAAGAATTCAGAAAGCTGGCTGCAGAGTATGGGTTTGTTATCACTACCTCATCCCCTTACTACCCCAAAGGTCAGGATTCATTGATAAGACAAGTGCAAACTGTGAAATGAACACTGGTTAAGTGTCCTGAAACAAAAGACCCAGTCCTAGCTCTTCTATCATTACGAGTAACACCTTTGAAGGTTGACATGAAGTCCCTAGCAGAACTTCTAAATGGCAGGAGATGTAAAACAACTTTGCCAAGCAATATAAACCCTCCAGAAGACCAGGAGGAAACCAGAAGACTAGCTGACACGCAAGAAGAAGGACGCCAGCGTTAAAACAAACATACACAAACACTGTCAGAACTCTTCAAAGGGCAGCATGTGCATATTCAAGAGCCAATGTTTAAAACATGGACCCCCCCCCCCCCAAAGGTCATCAGAGAAGCTGAGACACCAAGATCGTACATTGTCAACACAGACTCTGGCAATCACCTGAGGAGAAACAGAATTCACATCCAGCTGTCACAAGATGTGGTGAAGCAAAAAGCTTAAATATCAGCAAGACCTGCAACAGCAATAACAAGTGAGGTATAAAGTGATGCATCAGATGCAAGGATCGACAATGAGATAGACAACAGACTCGCCAAGGCAAATAGCGCCTTTGGAAGACTACACAAAAGAGTTTGGAAAAACAACCAACTGAAAAACCTCACAAAGATAAGCGTATACAGAGCCGTTGTCATACCCACACTCCTGTTCGGCTCCGAATCATGGGTCCTCTACCGGCACCACCTACGGCTCCTAGAACACTTCCACCAGCGTTGTCTCCGCTCCATCCTCAACATCCATTGGAGCGTTTTCATCCCTAACGTCGAAGTACTCGGGATGGCAGAGGTCGACAGCATCGAGTCCACGCTGCTGAAGATCCAGCTGCGCTGGATGGGTCACGTCTCCAGAATGGAGGACCATCGCCTTCCCAAGATCGTGTTATATGGCGAGCTCTCCACTGGCCACCGTGATAGAGGTGCACCAAAGAAAAGGTACAAGGACTGCCTAAAGAAATCTCTTGGTGCCTGCCACATTGACCACCGCCAGTGGGCTGATAACGCCTCAAAGCGTGCATCTTGGCGCCTCACAGTTTGGCGGGCAGCAACCTCCTTTGAAGAAGACCGCAGAGCCCACCTCACTGACAAAAGGCAAAGGAGGAAAAACCCAACACCCAACCCCAACAACCAATTTTCCCCTGCAACCGCTGCAACCGTGTCTGCCTGTCCTGCATCGGTCTTGTCAGCCACAAACGAGCCTGCAGCTGACGTGGTCTTTTTTACCCCCTCCATAAATCTTCGTCCGCGAAGCCAAGCCAAAGAGAGAAGAGATAAAGTGAAGAGACCACAACCACTAATACTGAAACATCAACACAGCAGTTGTCAGGTGAAGCATAACAAGCTACATCACCTACACGTGTACCAGTAACACAGAACCCAACAGTCACAGCCAAATCCACAAGATGGCGAAGCAACCTACTGCTGCCAGTGCGATATTGATAAGAACTATTTTAAAATAGTTGTGTAAATAAACTAGTGTACAAGTTCCATTACTTAAGTTACACTGCAAAGAAAGTGATAAAGAATACTAATTTTTTTTCTTTAACTTGAAAAGGAGGGATGTTAAATAGTCAGGATAATATGACCTATTTTGTAACCACGTCAGAATGCACCCTTCTCATTTTAGTACATTCAGTGCACCACTGTGGGGTGTATGTAGATGTGAGTTGTGTGAACAGTTTCCTGAGATGGTGAAAGACATCAGTAACAACCAAGTTATTAATGTGCAGTGGAGAGTGGTTGTTCCTGGTCCTACTGAAGTCCACATTCATAACCTTTGCCTTGTTCATGTTGAAACTTGGGTTGTTATACTTGCACTATTCCATGAGATTTTCCACCTCTTCTCTGCAGTATGACTCATCATTATTGCTTATGAGGCCAACTATTATTGTGTCATCTTCAAATTTGATGGTTCTTTTGGACCTGGACCAGGCATTGCAGTGGTGGGTCAGTAACATGAAGAGCAGCAGGTTGAACACACAGTGATGCTGAGCCAGTGCTCAGCGTGATGCTGTTCAATGTTCCTTTGCTGACACAGAAAGACTTCCCATTAGGAAGTCCAGAATCCAGTTACCGAGAGTGGTGTTCAGTCCCAGCTCTATCTGACTCATGCTCACACCCATTGCTCCATGAAAAGTGAACCAACAGGCTAGAATATAATGATGCAGATAATGATGATTATAATATAGTTTATTGTCATACACATTGTACAGGATACATAGAAGTAGGGGACATAGCTTCAAGTTCCAGGGTCGTCGATAAGGATGGAGATGAGGAGCAACTGCTTTTCCAGAGGGTGGTGAATCTATAGAATTTGCTGCCCATTGAAGCCACGGAGCCAACCTCAGGGAACATCTTTAAGACAAGTTTGGATAAATTTTTACAAAGTAGAGGAATTAAGGAGTATGAGGAAAGGCAGGTAGGTTTAGATGAGCCTGTCATCAGATCAGCCATGAATGGCGGAGTAGACTTGATGGGTTGAATGGACTGACCTTGGTCCCATTACTTAGAGTCTTATGCACCAAACTTCTTACTTGCTGCAACTGAACAGATATATATATAGAAAAAACTATAATATAAGCTAATGGAATTGAATTAAAAGAAACAATAAATGTATAAGGCAGATAATGAATATTTACTGTAATCCCTATGCACAAAAACATTTTATTGTGAACTTCGACTGTTTATGCAGGTGCTTGACCCCATTCACAGCATTGACCTTGCTATAAAATAGTGTAAGAAGTAATTTCATTAATGGGATGCTCTGTTTGGGAAATTATCCCACAGACAAGTCCAGCAAAGTTCCACTGCAATCATATTTACAGACTGAAATTTATCACAGTAAATCACCATTGCTGGAAAATATGGATCCAGAATCTACTGAGACTAATCATCAACATTAAACTTTATATACAGAGAATTCTCATGAATTCAGAAGAAATAAAATCAAGTAAACTTGCTTAATATCACCAGCCAATGAATGGAAAGAAAATTGGGGGAAATGTTAAACCGACTGTTGAATCAATCATCAATTAACAGTTCACCTTACCTCAATGTATGATTGGAATGATCACAATTTTCCCTTCGAAAAATGGAATTCCAGGAAATAAAAAGTAGAATATAAACTTTACAATCCAAGTTGGCTTGGCAGTTTGATGTTTAATGAAACATGAAACGTTGTGTTTGTCCAGGTTTTCTGCCACACCTTCTTCAGTGGTGAAATACAAGTTCACACCCACAAACTCTATTCTTTTGCTAACTAACTTAGAGTTGGAAGTGTTCTGGTGTGAATTACAGTTCCTCCCATGCAGATAAGAGTGCCAAACATTTTTACTACTTAAAAGCCAGGAGAACAGACAAAATATTGTAGATTTAGATGTGGGGGATAACTTAAATATCCAGTTCCACCAGCAACATAGCTGCAAGATTAGCAATCCCTCACGTGTGACTTTCACAAAATTTAACATTAAATTGGATGTTAAACCAAGAGATTAGAAAATCTTTTTTTTTGCATTAAACAAAAAATAGTCAGGCAGCATTTGGGGAGAGAGAAGCAGAAAAAACGCTTCAGGTTAATGACTTTTCAACTGTATTTTCAGTCGAACTTATTCACATTTCTGAGTTCAGGTTCTATCAGTATTTTGGCTTTTCAGTGCGAGTTTTATTGGTTCCTGAAGTCTGGAGATTGCGGCGACGCTGCACTTGTCTCTCTCTCTCTCTCTCTCTCTCTCTCTCTCTCTCTCTCTCCCCCCCCCCCCCCCCCAACCTCTCTCTTAAGGAAACACCAGACAATCAAAACTTCAGCAATGTA
This sequence comes from Narcine bancroftii, assembly GCF_036971445.1. Lineage (NCBI taxonomy): Eukaryota > Metazoa > Chordata > Chondrichthyes > Torpediniformes > Narcinidae > Narcine > Narcine bancroftii. Next base: position 431,492,257 of record NC_091469.1, read on the forward strand.
CATGCTTCAAGTACAGATCTGGTCAATCACCAAAAACAGACCTGAGCGTCCAAAGCGGACCACAGGTTCTCTTTTCCTCTGAAATCTCTTAGTGATCCAGTTTGATATTTGTCCAGCAGTTTTCATGGTCAATTCCTCAAGTGGCAGCTCCTAAAACACCAGAACTTTTGTATTCCACTTCACAATTAACCCTTGGGCCGCAGGATAGTGGTTGTGACTTAACACTGCAACAATGACAAAAGCATTCCTTATGAAACTATGTGCAATTTTATGCACTTCTTTGCTTTTTTTCAAATGATCCTTTCATCTTATTTTATGTCATCCCCTTGATTCCCCAAGTATGAGATGAAGCGATGGACATCTTCACCTCAAAGACTGATCCACCAGTGGAGGAGTGTAGACTTTTAGATTTATTTGTATTATAACTTATGTTTATACAGTAGGTCATTACGTGCTTCAATGATTTGCAGCAGAGCTTCTGGATCATAATTATGTTTGCTGCTTATCATGGTAAGAGGGGAGGACAAACTAAATCAGGGAAGTGGAGAGTGGAAACGATGCAGCCAAGAGGAAATGGTTAGTTCAAGGCTGGCACTGAAATCAAGAGTAAGTGAAGGTAAGTCTGAGGTTAAAGGATTAGAAAAGGAAATGTCTGAGAACAGAAGGGAAGGAACGTGCAGAATTAAAACAATCTGAGTGAAGCTCAGGGCCATTTCAAGACCAAGATTATAAGCAAAGGACTGTGGTGATATGACATTACACCACTTTGTCACTAGGGGCCGCCACCTGATCAGAGCTCCTCCTCTGACCTGGGCTTGCACAGAGGCAAGGCCTAGCTCTATACTTCACTCTATTAAAGCCTGCATTTAACCTTCGCTTTGCTTCGAGTGATTGATGTCGGTCTCATTTGAATAGAGTGAGTTATATCTGGGAGGAAGCTACTCCTGTCCTTGCCCACGCTCCCGACTCCACTGAAAGCAGATCTAAGGATCCAAAAATGGAAATGTCCCCCATACACATGCAGCCAAGTATGGACTAGGCAGGGAGCTGCGGGTCAGAATCCACGGTGGAGAGAGGGACTCGCCCAATGACTGAGTACTGCGAGAGGAACAGAAGCACCTGGGAGCAGGTAAAGAATGGCCCAGAGCCCTGCCTGTTAATTAACTCTCCGGGACTGGGTCCAGCCACGCAGCCCACTGGGCTCCTGCTCGATAGCCAATGGTTGCGACAAGTGCGGACAGAAAGCATACAGCAAGTATTTCTCCCGATCTCGATCTACTGCCAGGACTGTGAGGACAGTCCCCTCCCAGAGACAACCCCAAATCCCCAGAAGGTGGGAACTGGACCCCAGGACCCCTGGGACAAGCACTCACTTCAACTGGAGGCAGAGGTGTTTTCCTAAACTATGTGGGGGTTGATGGGGCATCGAAGGAAGAAATGCTTATATACTGAAAGCACAGCTGGGAATTCGCCCATACTCACTTATACAAGATGCTAAGTCCTATCAAGAGGCTATGAGCACCTTGCAGAGACACCATAACAAAGGGCACAGCGAGCTCCACTCCAGACACAGGCACATGACCAGGTCACAGCAAGCCAGGGAGTTTGTAATGGATTTCATCCTCGCCCTGAAGGACTTAGCTAGGCAGTGTACTTTTAAAACTGAATCTAATCAAGAGTATTCGAAGGAGCTCATAAGAGACAGGTTTGTAGCAGGCGTCAGATCTACCGAGATCAGGCAGAGGCTGGAGGATACCAGAAAAGAACTGGAGGAGTATACTTTGCTGTACTCATTAGCCCTGCACAAGGAGAGGAACACTAGTGCCCAAGCGCAACATATAGCAGCAGTATCCCCACTGGAATGCTCCAAGTTATCCTTAGCGGGCAGCACAAGCACCCCAGATCTCTCTGCCAAGCTAGAGAAGCTAGCTGTTCAAACTGTAGAAAGAAAAGGCATTATGCAAAAGTCTGCAGAAGCCCTAAGGCTCCCGCCAAAGCCTCTTCTCATGCAAATGAGAGGCAGGAAAGTTCTGCTTCTTCTTCATCAGGTAGACAGAAATAGAGTGCCATGTGCAGCCGACTGATACACCCCCAACAGCCGGTACCCGTCTGGAAAGCCCTTCATGTCCCCACGTACCCCTACTCTGCAGCTGACGAACATCCCTGTGCCCTCATGAACTTGCAGGGGTGGGGGGGGGGGTGGTTGTGTGGCCAAATTCCTTCAAGGGGGGGGTGAATGTGGTGATATGCCATTACACCACTAGGTCACCAGGGGCCACCACCTGATGACCCTGTATATAAAGTCGATCGTAGCTCATGCTCCTCCTTCTGACCTGGGCTTGCACAGAGGCAAGACCTAGCTGTATAGCTTGCTCTGTTAAAGCCTGCATTTAACCTTTGCTCCGCTTCGTGCGGTTGATGCCGGTCTCAGGAATAAGCTCAGAGGGGTAAGGGGAAGAAGGCATGAATGGGAACAGATAAACCAAAAAATGGAACAGAGAAGGAAGCAATAGAAGAGACAGAAAGCAGGGATAGAAGGACAGAGACAAAGGAGAGAGGAACAGTATGGATGGAAGAGAAATGGAAAAAAGGCAGATAGAGATGTGTCAAAATTGGGGTTGCTGGAAAGGAGGGATAAAAATTGGGGAGAAAAGTAAGGGAGAGAGAAAAAAAGACCAACAGCGAGGGGTGAGAAAGGGAGAGGTTAAAAGCACTTTCAGCTCTATGGCCTTTATAGAATCGAAGGATCCAAAGGAGGCCATTTGGCTTGTTGATCTGCTTGAAGAACAGGAAAACACATTAGTTCTCCTTTTCCACACCCCTTCCATTTGCTTTCAAATATTTCTCCGACTCTTTTTTACCGCGACTGTTGCACCTGGTTCCATCATGACCTCTGGAAGGGCATTCCAGACCCTAAGCACTCATTTGAAAAATAATTTCCTCATGTTCTCCCAATCATCCTCATTCTACCTCCAATTAGTCTTAACTTTTGCCAATGGGATCAATTTCTGGCAATATATATCCATCATGATTTTATATCTGTTAATCCAATCTCCTTGTCCCCTGTGAATCATAGTATTACCCAGCATGTTCAGACCACCACATGGAATGTGGCCATGCCATGTCCAACATGTTGCAAACCCTTTCATGATTACAAGAACAGCATCACAGTTCCTCAGGCCATCAATATAACAAAAGTCCCTCATCCTCGTATTTTACTAATCTGTTCTGTAGTTTTTCTGAGCTATTACATTTGTCTTACAGCATGATACTCAGAATAAGATATAACACCCAAGTTATAATCTAACCAATGTATTACAACTTCCTTTTACTTGCACTCACTTCCTTTATTGACAAGGACCAGGGTTCTTCTTGTCTTTTTAAACATTTTCTCAATCTGCCCTTCAACTTTCAGTGAATTATGCTCCCACACCAGAATCAATCTGTCTTCTACACTTTATTTGAATAGCACTCTGTTGTGTGTGAGAAACTGGTTTGATGGGTCCCAAGGCAACAAATTTGAACACTATTGGTTGAACAGTAGTTTTTACTTACATGTGTAGGGCAGTCGCAACAGGCATAAAAGACCCACACATATGCACACTCACCAGATTATATGACACACTTGCAACCAGTCGCGGATAGAAGGCTATACAATCTAGTTACAACATACGAACCCTGCAACCCTTTGATATCTCTGGCAGGTCCAACATTGAATAACAAAATTAGAGACAGTCATTTCCAGACACACAAGACAACAGCGCCCAACCCATTTTACATCACATACAACCCTAAGATTCTTGTTTTACCTGCAGGAGAAGCAGAATTACCATTTATTGGTAGAGTAAAAAATACTGTACACAAATAATGAACTGTAAACAGACAACAAATGTTTACAAGTACAATTTTTCTTTGTTAAATGTATGATTTTGGCTAGTAGTATCTGCAGTTTTTAATTTTCCCACCAGGTGTCACTGTTTTCACTTTGTATAAATAGGTTTTTTTTAATAGTTTTCAAAGACTTGAAAGTGTGAAATGTTTTCCTAGCAAATCATAAAATCTAATACCATGTACACTGTGTTGAGTACATATTGAAATGTTAAAATAAAGTATCTGTGGGTAATTGAGGAACAGAATGATGTGTGTGACACTGCTTGTTACTACCTTCCTAAGGGAACAAAGGGGCAGAAAAAGGAAGAAAAACCAGAAGGCATTGGTTGAATTATTTTGTCTTCTACATGGGGAGTGAATTCCATGGGTTGTCTCTTTTTCCTCGCCCAATGTAAACCTTTTACAACTGCTCCTTCAGCACTGACAGATGCATCTGTGGTAAGAGAGAGCAAGGCCTTGGGGTTCTGAGGTAACAGGATTGTGGTATTCACAAGTGCAGTCTTTACATCGTTGAAAACCTGTATGTCATCGTCTCACAAAGTCAATTGCCTTTTGGACATGGACTTATCAGATCCTTTCATTTGTCCAGTAAGGGGTAAGAGAGATGCTGCAACTTTTGGCAGGATTCGGCGATTAAAAATTCATCATGCCCAAAACGCGTCACAATTGGCCAAACGTAATGGGTGCAGGATATTCTTGAATCTCTCATATTTTCGATTCATCAGGCAAAATACTGTGTTGGTAACTCTATGTCCCAAGAATATAAGATCAGCAGCACCAAAAACCCATTTATTGGGATTGGTCACAATGCCAACCTCATCAAGCCTCTGAAACAATGAGATAAGGTGGCGCTTGTTCTCCTCTTCATCCACACTTGCGACTAGAATATTGTTTTTTTTTTGGTTTTTTTTTTACCTTTTCTTTTTTTTTAAATTTTTCATTTTTCACACCATAAATCACATTAGCCATGATATACATTATTTCTTTTTCACACATATACAGTGCGACTAGAATATTGTTGATGTAAAGTTTATATTGTAAACAAACACAAAATCGAGGCTGGCGAGTATGTGGTCTATAAACTGTTGGAAAGTCTGAGCTGCAGTCCGTAGACCGAATGGCATTCGGAGAAACTCAAACTTGCCAAAAGAGATAATAACTCCCATCTTTGCGACATCCAAATGAGCAACTGGAATCTGATAGTCACCAGCTACCCCCACTCTCTGTGTGTGTCTCTCCCACTCCCTGTCTGTTAGAGGCTATCACTCTCTGTGTGCAGCTCACTTGCTCTCTGTGCCCTCCCCACCCTCTGTTGTGGATATACCCTTCCCCACCCTCTGTGCTGGAGACATCCCGCCGTCTGCACGAGACTCCCCCCACCACTCTTTGTACTGGAAACCCCCCACGCCACTCTCTGTGTGAGATCCCCATTACTTTCTCCCCCTCTCGTGGTATCATTCTCCCTCCTCTTACATTATCCCGCTGTCTGTGAGAACCTTCTCCTCTGCGTGAGACCCTTCTCTTCTGTGAGAGACCTGTGTCTATGAGAATCCACCTCTCTCTCTCTCTGCAACACACATCATTTTTGTAACGTTCTTTAAACTTATCTCTGTATGGTACTTCTCTCTCTCTCTCTCTCTCTCTCTCTCTCTCTCTCTCTCACTCACACACTTCTTGTTTCTGTATGTAGGACATATTCTGTGTGTGCATATGACACTATCTTTCTCCCCTTGTCTCTCTGCCTCCATGGGTTGGACTCCCCAGCTCTCTCTATGTGAATCCTTTGTGTGTGGCTCCCCCTATCTGTGCGTATAAATCCTTCTCACTCTATTACTTCCTCTCTCTCTTAGCCTATATATAAGCTTTTTCAGGTGCATTCTACGCTAAAAATGTGCCTGAAGAAGCAGAAACGGCCCTTTAAATTGCTGTTCAGGTGGCAGCGTTTAAAGCGCAACGCTGGCCACCTGAAGGACACAGCTGCACAGGATGCGGCTCTGAGCACACTCCGACTCCTGCCCAGTGTCAGCTGTGATCTTGCCCACTGATGTGATGTCATTTTGAGCACAACAAGAAGGAACACAGGACAATGGCAGACCCTGTGAAGAAAGGAGACATAATGATGATGATTTCAGCGTTTCTGAGTGTACAGAATGAGATACGGCAGATCCTTGGTAAGGCTATTTGTGCTGTTGAAGCTCTTCAATCGTCCTTGAGATCTGAAAATCGCATGGGTGCAATCAGGAGAAGGTTCCTGCAAAGGTTGAAGGCAATAAGAGGGCAGTCGAAAGGCGCGTGGAGCAAAAGCGCTGCAGACGAAGGTAAATGCTGCTGATCAGTCAATTAGTTCTGGAGTAACGTCCTCACCAAATTCGATGATGCTGAGTGGAGCAGACTCTTTCGTATGTCGCGTGGCACATTTCACTTCGTGCTCGAACTCATAGAACCTCACCTGAAGACGCATATACCAGACTTGCAGCGACCATTGGAGCCTGGACTTCGATTAGCTGTGGCCTTGTGGTGGTATGCCACCCCTTGTGAGTATCGATTCATCAGTACCATCTTTGGCATCAGCACCGTGTGCATGGTGGTGCAGGAGGTGACTGCTGCCTTGAGGAAGTTCCTTGGTAAATGTTTCATCTCCCTGCCAAGTGGAACACGTCTCTAGGAGACCATTGATGGCTTCACCCAAAGGGGATACCCAATGTGTGGTGGTGCCATTGATGGGTCACACATTCCCATTATCACACCCACCATGGATGCTGCAGCCTACTGCAATTGCAAAGGGTGGCATTCGGTGGTTCTGCAAGTGGTGGTTGACCACAGATTCCGGTGAGTTAAGCCTCTATTGATGTACATCACATCACATTTCCAATGACTATAATTTCACTGTATGATTTCCACTGTGATTTCCATTCATATTACAGCTTCTCAGATGTGTTTGTGGGGTGGCCAGGCTGCGCACATGATGCCCGAGTGCTTGCCAACTCTCCTCTGTATAGAAAAGCTGAGGACCAGGGTGGATACCTCTTCCCACGTGATGTAAGTGTTCATCCTTCAAAGCTCCGTGTTTCAAATGTTATGCATGCTTGCTGTGTCAACGTTCAGGTGCATGAATTAACTACATTTCTGCATCGTTGTTCCTGCAGGTGTCCAAGGATGTTGAGGGAGTGAGGTTCCAGCACATCTTGTGGGTGATGCGGCATACCCCCTACAAAGCTGGCTGATGAAAGGGTTTACACAGCACTGAGTACTGGATCAGGATCAGAGAAGATTTAAGAAGGCCCTTAATTCAGCAAGGATAGTGGTGGAACATGCATTTGGCCATCTAAAAGGCCGCTGCCGATGCCTGTCCAAGTGTCTAGATATCTCTACCGCCTTAGTCCTAGATGTTGTGTTTGCCTGCTGTGTACTGCACAATATATGTGAGATTAACAAGGAAGACTTCTCTTCAGAGTGGACATTGGTTGAAGCAGATGGTCCTGCACCCAATAGCGCAGATTGTGCTGCTCAGCAGGGCCATGGGCACCAGGTCATCCATTCTGCCATCATGTCCATCCTGTAAGGGTATGTCCCTGCTACCCAGCTCCCCATTTTCCACAACTTGTACCCTCCCCACCCAATGTGGTGACATGAGTCTGCTGCCTGGCATGTTATGTGTCCTCGCGAATGAACGGGTGCATATAATTGAAACTTGTGACTTGTGTGCTTGTCAAAAATTTAATAAAATTTTATAAAAGATGTTCTTTGAGAAATCACACTGCTTCATAAATATCTGAGGTAGATACCTCAACGTTAACATTTCACATCATTCTTAAACTTGAAGGAAACCATGAGAGTGCCGCCTCGCCACTTCCAGGGAGAGTGACCTCTCTCAGGGGCATCCAAATCGGTAGCTGCCGGGTCCTCAGTGGTGGCCTCCTCCTCCTGGACCAGCATGTCTCCTCCATTGCCCTCAGGGATGAGCTCTGGGGATTCAGGGGTCTCAAGAGCGCTGGCTACATTCAAGGGAGTAGCTGAGCATCTAGCTCCCCAAAGAGTGTGGCACTGGTCGAAGTACTGCTGCTCCTTGTGCCCACTCCTCCTGTTGTGGTCCAGGACTGCGTGGAATTTCTTCCTCATGCTCTTCAGCTTCGTGACCACTTGGTTTTTACTACGCTTGTGCCCTTGTGCTACGAGCACTCCAGACAGCCGCTCAAAAGTGGGACCATCCCTAACTGTCCCAGTGAGCTCCTTTTCCTGGGATTCCTGAGTCAGATGGTCTAGAAGCAGTCTTACCTCTTCTTCAGACCGGTTACTACCCTTTCTTGGAGCCATTGTTCAAATGCAGTTTCCTTTCATTGCTAAACAAAATGACTGAATCTGCACAATGTGCTTCAAGATTCGCGGCAGATGTCTCAGGTTGACGATGTCACAGCCACGTCAGCAGCCTGATTTTTAACATCCTCTTTCAGCTAGCTGCATTCAGGTGGCTGGGGAAGCCACTGAGCTGAGCTGATTATCCCTCTTGGAGGAGGGTTACGTAGCTCACCTCAAGAGTGCCTCCTGCACATTCAGGTGGCCTCAAAACAGCCGCATATTGCCTAAACCTGCGGCTTTACATGCGGGGCAATTGGCCACCTGAAAGTGCCTTCTGTGTGACTCATCCTCTCTCTGAGACACGCCCCTCCATCTGCATGACCACCCCTTCTCCTTGTGTGAGGCTCACCCTCTCTTTGTGTGGCATTCCCCCTCTCCAAAGTGACGTCCTCCCCTTATCGCTGCAGTCTGTTTAGGGGTTAGTTATTTTGTTTTCATTGTGACTCATTTTGTTCCTTTTGACTTTTATATTTTTTTAAATTGTGTCATTTTATTGTGATGGCTTTGTGACTTTGTGGTCACCAGCCTGCAGGGGTTCAGGTACGACGTGGGAGGAAACCTGGGACACCTGCCAATCCACGTCCCTTTCTCCCAACCATGTGTCAAGCCTGTTCCCATTTCAGATAATGGCCCGGACCTTAACCGTGTCTGTCTGCCACCTGGACCAGTGAGCTGCAAGCAGCTGCTGCATTTTAAGCAGCCTGCAGGCTTCCTCTGTACCTTTCACCTTGAGATCAGTAGCTTGGATTTGGACAGTCTGTGCTGCCTCCTGCAGTGCATAGCAGTGCTGTTGGAGTGCCTCCATCTCTCTATTTTTCTGGGAACTCTCCCAATCTTTCTTTTCTATAATCTCAATCTTTAGCCAATAAATGAAAACGATTCTGCTTTAGAATCAGAATTTATTTTCGTGACCATGTTGTCATGATAGAGTGCTAGTGATATTCCTGACCACCAGAGGGAGTTGGAGATCAGTTGTTGCAGCTGGGAGCAGATTCAAAATGGATGCTTGCATGAGTTGTGAGCACATAAGCCAATAAAATATAGTTGAAATAAAAGAACCCAAGTTACTTTATTACAGTAAAAGAAGCATCGCATGGTCCCAGGAGTAGAAAATACACTAGAAATTGAAGAAATACCAGGAGTGTGCAGAATGAGAATCAGTCGATATCAGCAGAAAACATGGAATCTGTAAATTGGACAGGAAATGTCGACCATGAGTGGAGGTTGTTCAAACAACGATTTATACTGTACCTGCAACCCATTGGACTCGATAGCAAACCTGTTGCACGAGAGCCATGGTTTTCAAAGGATACTGGAAACTTTATTCGAAAAAAGAGGGAGACCAACAATAAATATAAGTAACAAGGAAAAAAGGAGATGCGTGAGAATACATTGAATGTAAAAAGAATCTTAAGAAAGAATGTAGAAAAGCTAAAAGAAGGTACGAGATGGCTATAGCAACCAGGGTGAAAATAAATCCAAAAGGGTTTCTACAAATATGTTAATAGCAAAAGGAGAGTGAGGGATAAAATTGATCCCTTAGAGAATCAGAGCGGACAACTATGTGTGGAGCCAAAAGAGATGAGGGAGATCTTGAACAATTTATTTTCTTCAGTATTCACTAAGGAGAAGGATTTGAATTGTGCAGGGTAAAGGAAGCAAAGAGGGTAATTATGGAAACCGCAGTGATTAAGAAAGGGGAATACTAGAGCATGTGAAGCATATTAAGGTGGATAAGTCTCTCAGTCCCATAGGGATATTCCCCAGGGCCTTGAAAGAAGTTAGTGAGGAAATAGCAGAGACTCAGACAGTGGTTTTTCAAATGCCATTAGAGACATGTAAAGTGCCATTGGATTGGCATATTGCACATGTGGTTCCTTTGTTTAAAAAGGGTTCGAGGAACAAGCCTAGCTATTATTAGCCTGTATGTTTGACATCTGTGGTAGGTAAATTAATGGAAAGTGTTCTTAGAAATAGCATATATAAGTATCTGGAGAGACAGATCAGGAACACAATACGAATTTGTGCATGGAAGGTCATGTTTAACCAATCTTGTTGAATTTTTTGGAGAGGTGTTTCAGAATGTTGATGAGGGCAGAGCAGTGGATGTTGTCTACGTGGACTTCAGTAAGACCTTCAATAAGGTTCTGCATGGAAGTTTAGTTACGAAGGTTCAGTCGTTAGGTATTAATTTTGAGATAGTCAAATGGATTCAATAGTGGCTGGAAGGGAGATGACAGAGAGTTGTAGTGGATAACTGTTTGTCAGGCTGGAGGCTGGTGACAAGCGGTGCGCCTCAGGGATCTATATTGGGTCAATTGCTGTTTGTCATATACATAAATGATCTGGATGAAGGAGTGGTAAGTTGGATTAGTAAATATGCAGATGATAATAAAAATAGGTGGAACTGTGGATAATGAAGATTGTTTTCAAAGATTGCATAGGGATTTAGGCTGAAAGATGGCAGATGGAGTTTAATGCTGATAAGTGTGAAATGCTTAATTTTGGTAAGAATAATCTAAGCAGGACACAGTAAATGGATGGGCATTGAAGAATGGAATGGAGCAGAAAGATCTAGGAATAATGGATCATCATTCCCTGAAATTAGAATCTCATGTGGATAGGATGGTGAAGAAGGCTTTTAGTATGCTGGCTTTTATAAATTATAACATAGAATACAGGAGTTGGGAAGTGATGTTGAGACTGTACAAGGCATTGGGTGAGGCCAAGTTTGGAGTACTGTGTGCAGTTCTGGTCACTGAATTTTAGGAAAGATATCAACAAGGTAGAGAGAGTGCAGAGAAGGTTTATGAAAATGTTACCTGGATTTCAGAATCTGGACTACAAAGAAAGATTGAGCAAATTAGGTCTTTATTCTTTGGAATGTAGAAGGTTGAGAGGGGATTTGATAGAGGTATTTAAGATTATGAGAGGGATAGATAGAGCTGATGTGGATAGACTCTTTCCATTGAGATAGGAGAGCTTGAAACAAGAGGTCACAAGTTAAGAGTTAAGGGGCAAAAGTTTAGAAGTAACATGGGGGGATCTTCTTCACTCAGAGAGTGGTGGCTGTATGGAATGAGCTTCCAGGAGAAGTAGTGGTGGCAGGGTCAATTTTGTCATTTAAGGAAAAATTGGATAGGTATATGGATGGGAGGGGAATGGAGGGTTATGGACAGGGTGCAGGTAGGTGGGACTAAAGGATTATTTGGTTAGGTATGGACTAGAAGGGCCAAAATGGCCTGTTCCATGCTGTAATTGTTGTATGGTTACATATGTTTTTCCAAAGGGAAAACACTAGAGGCAATCTCCAGGTTACAAACATTTGGATTATGAACAACTCGTACTTACAAATGGGCTATTCCCCAATTCATGCATGTGCATAATTATGCCCCAATTTGTGTGTCTGCATAAATGCACATAATGTCACCTCATGAACGCTAATTAAGAACCGCAAGTACCTGTTCCGCCTAATGTACAAATTCAGCTAATGGTCAGGCCCAGTAACGGATCTCATTTGTAACCTGGACACTGCATGTATAGAAGAAACTGCTCTCAGTGATGCATTCTTCTTTGGCATGGTAGTGCAGAAAGACTATAAACCAACAGACACTGAATGGCCAAGCATGAACGGAGTCAAGCAGGATAAGTGGACTGTGTCATTGCATACAAATGGAACAAATATTCCTTTTAAGCTGAACACAGGGACAAAGGTCAATTTGATCTGTGAGCACAACATCAGGGCAGTGAAAATAAAGCCATACATCTATGCAAATCCTGTACAGCTCAAAACCTACAATGGACAGAGCATCGACATGTAATTCAATATGAAAGTTAAAGATAAAGAGCACCACCTGAGGTTCACTGTAGTCCCAGATGGACATGAATCACTTCTTGGTGACAAAGCATGTGAAAACTTATTGTGTTGCCTGATGTATTATCCAGGGCAATGACACAATGAGAGTTCCACAGAGACAGATGTGAATCTCCATGTGAACCTGATTACTAAATCTCTTCCTGTATCTGAAATGGAGACAAGCTAGGGAGTGGGGAGGAGCAAATGGATCTGGGAGTACTTGTTCACCGGTCACTGAAGACTAGCATGCAGGTTCAGAAAGCTGAGAAGAAGGCTAATAGCATGTTGGCTTTCATAAAGAGGGGATTGGAGTATAGGAACAGAGACGCCCTTCTGCAGTTGTACAGGGCCCTGGTGAGACCCCACCTGGAGTATTGCATCCAGTTCTGGTCTCCAATTTTGAGGAAGGACATACTAGCTATAGAGGGTGTGCAGCGCAGATTTACAAGGTTAGTTCCAGGGATGGCGGGGTTGACATATGCTGAAAGGCTAGAAAAACTGGACTTGTATCCGATGGAGTTTAGAAGGATGAGGGGGGACATGATTGAGGTATACAAAATTATCAGGGGGATAGACAGGGTGAAGTCGGATTACTTGTTCCCAATGATGGGGGAGACGAGGACTAGAGGGCATAGTTTAAGAATACAGGGTAGGCCCTTTAGGACGGAGATGAGAAAACATTTTTTTACCCAGAGAAGTGTGAATCTGTGGAATGCTCTGCCACAGAGGGTGGTAGAGGCAGATTCGCTGATTATGTTCAAAAGAGAGTTAGATAAGATTCTAGTGGGCAAAGGAGTTAAGGGTTATGGGGATAAGGCTGGAAAGGGGTACTGGTGGTAGTGATCAGCCATGATCTGTAAAATGGCGGTGCTGGCTCGACGGGCCGAAGGGCCTACTCCAGCTCCTATTGTCTATTGTCTATTGTCTATTGAAATCCAAGCAGATCACAGCAGAAACAGTAAAGGACACAGCTCTACAGAAAGTCATCAAGAATCTACATGAAGGATGGCCGAGAGGTAAATGTCAGCCATAATACAACATCAGAGATGAGCTGAGTGTTGTCAATGGGGTTATAATCAGACACTTTAGAATTATTGTTCCTCCATCACTGCGACAAGAGATGCTGGAAAGGGTGCATGAGGGGCACCTTTGAATGTAAAAATGTAAGAGGATGGCCAGAACTGTTATTTATTGGCCAGGGATAAATGCTGACATTGAAAGGAAGGTTTCAACCTGTGAAAGCTGTTTGAAACATCATGCAAAGCAGACAAAGGAACCCATGATCATAACTGACAACAGTGGAACCATAGCAGAAAGTTGGGACTGATTTGTTCCACATGGATGGAAATAATTATAGTTGCCTAACCTTTTATCCATGATTCCAAACACCAGAAACCTCCAAACATCAGCACTTTTCTCAGTAATGAAAATGCCTGACTGCCTCGCTCCTTGCCCTTCCCACTGGCTGTCCATTGGTTGCTCGTCGGTCACCCCCCCCACCCTAGTAGTCTGTTGGTCACCCCAACCCCCAATCCCAGCCATCCATCGGTCATCCCCCTCCCATCCCAGCTGTCCCTCCATCCACGGCCATCCGTCAGTTACCCCCGCCCCCCAACTATCTGTCGGTCACTTTTGCCACCAGTTGTCTGTCTGTCGATCCATCACCTGCCCCCATCTAACTCCCAACGCAGTAGCAGAGGTGCAGTGCTTCTGAGCCTGATGTTCATTCATGGCAATGGCTGTCTTTGTTACCCATAATTCCCCATGAAGCTGGAACTGCTCTGCCAGCACCAGAATGGTTCCAGCATGAGGGATTATGGGTAAGGAAGACAGTCATTGCTCCTGCATTGAGGCAGCTGCCAGCCGCTGCCTGCTTCTCTTCCACCAGGTGCTCAGGCCCAAGAGTCTCCTTCCTACTGAAGGTAGGAGAGGGCAGGGACGGTGGGGATGGGGATAGTGGGGAGGTAGGGACAGGGACCAGGACAGGGATGGAGGCTTGAGCCAGTTTTATTTAAAAATAAAAAAAGACATGCTAGTGATATTATGGTCTTTTATGGTCTTTATTTATCTAAATTCATTTTAACACCACGCACCACCTGTTTTGTGCGATTTTGAAACATTGCATTTGTTTAAAGGGACCACCATTTTATAATGATTCCAAAATCAGAAAGATTCCGAACAATGACAGGTGTCCAATCCCGACAATCCTGGATAAAAGGTTAGGCACCTGTATTTGCTGGTTATTGACTACCTAACCAACTATCCGGAGATTGCACTGCTTCCTAACCTGTCTACTGCTTGTGTGTTCAAATTTATTGTGATGGATTATATCATATTTTATATTGCATATAGATATGTTTTTGGAAGAGATAGATTATGGGAGGGTTAGCGTAGAAAACATTTAAAATGCAAGAACTCTGCTCAAACCAGACACTCTGGACCCAGTGCCTTTGTAAAGCTTTGCTGAAGGTTTTTGCAATGAGGTGAAAAAAGAAGAGCCCATATCAGGAACTGATAAGATCTTTCAGGAACTGAAATCTGTTTGGTGGCAGTTTGCTGTTTTATCAGAGGTTCTGGTTTTTACAAGCAGAGAGAGAGAGAGAAGAACATGTGATTCTTTGGAAGAGTTTTCTGCAGTGGCTTCTGGAGGCTGCAACACAATAAGCTAGTAGCTTGTTTAAACCTCATTTTGACGATGGGTTGTGAGTTCTGAGTTCAGCCTGGTGAAAACCATTGTGGTCCTTACAAGAGGAAATGGCTTGCTAGAATGTTTCACCTTAAATAAGGGAAACAAGAGGAACTCAGTGGTGACCTGGAACAAGAGATTATCATTTGGAAAACCCTAATGGGGCAAGTTTCTTCGGCAAGACACTGAAGTACTGATGGAAGTAAATCAGTTTGTGTGTGTCCAACAAATATCTCTCTGTAAACCGACAAGAACCTTCCTGAGCGGTAACCATTTAACTGTTTCCACCAGAGCCTGGTGAAAATTCATAAATGTTAAAATCTGTGGGGGAGTCACGTGATGGAGTAGTGGCCGGATGGTGAACTCCAGCCCTCTCCAGAAAAGTCGGGAAAAACAAGAGAAAATACAAAGGCACAGAAATACAAGTTAAAGAAAAGTGAGTATAAAGGTGGAAAGAAGATGGAGACAAAAGGAGAAAAATCAAAATCAACGGAAAGAAGAGAGGAAGAGAAGACAACGGAGGAAAAAGGTGAAGGCCTTACCTGTCCGAAGAGGCCCGCTGTGGAGAGAGGAGCCCACTACCTCAGGTCGGTAGAAAAAGAACTACAACAATGGCTCACAGAGCCGAGTAAAAGTTCGCAACCGCGCATGCGCGATGCGCATGAAAAAAAACACACCGACGGGAGGGGGGACCAGCTGGGGAGTCGATCTCCACAGCCGGCAACGACAGCTGCAGAACACCTGCAGCAAGAGACCACAGAAGACAATGGAAACAAGAAAGAAGAGGAGGAAAGGGCATCAAAGAAACAACAGATGGCCAACCCAGAGGAAGAAGAAGAGGAAGAATACAGTGAAATAGATAAAGGGAAAGGCAAGGTAAAGGATATACTTGCTCTTGTTAGAGGATACATGGAGTCATTTAAAGAATGGCAAACACAGGAATTCAATGATTTAAGAAGAAGAATAAACAACACAGAAAAGAAAATAAATAAAATGGATATGACCTTAACAGAAATGGGGAAAAAAATGGACAAGATGGAAGAACGGGCAATAGCAGCAGAAATGGAGGTAGAAGACTTAAAAAAGAAATTGGAGGAATCTAATAAAAAAACTAAAGAGACACAAGAATTACTAGCTCAAAAAATAGATATAATGGAAAATTATAACAGAAGAAATAACATAAAGATAGTGGGCCTTAAGGAAGATGAAGAAGGCAAGAATATGAGGGAGTTTATAAAAGAATGGATCCCTAAGGCCCTAGGATGTCCAGAACTACAGCAAGAAATGGAAATAGAAAGGGCACATAGAGCATTGGCCCCTAAACCACAACCACAACAAAAACCAAGATCTATTGTAGTAAAATTCCTAAGATATACTACAAGAGAAAAGGTACTGGAAAGACAATGGAAAAAGTAAGAGAGGGCAACAAACCACTGGAGTATAAAGGGCAAAAAATCTTCATTTATCCAGATATAAGTTTTGAACTCCTAAAGAAGAGAAAAGAGTTCAATACAGCAAAAGCGATTTTATGGAAGAAAGGATATAAATTTACACTGAAGCATCCTGCGGTATTGAAAATATTTATTCCAGGACAACAAAACAGACTGTTCTCGGATCCAGAAGAAGCACGAAAATTTGCAGAACAATTACAAAAATAGACTGAGGGATGAAGACGGGTAATGAGAGTAAAAATGATCACGATTGATATGTATGTGGGTAAAGACAAAAATAGACTGAGGGATGAAGACGGGTAATGAGGGTAAAAATGACCACAATTGATATGTATGCGGGTAAAGAGGTATAAGAGTGAATAGAGACAATGGGCATACGTGAAAGTATCTGTAATTAGAGGAAAACATAGATAGTATAGACAAGAATTAATAAGGGAAGGTAATGGAATAGAGAGAATAAGGAGGGAATTAAAAGAGTGACCTTTGTGACATATGAAAAGTGAAATCTTTTCTGGGGGGGGGGCTGGGTGGGGGAAAAGAGCGGTCACTGCAAAATCAGTTGACGCTTGCGAGTGGATTCGCAAATCCAAATGGGGAGATGTGGTTGTCCGACTAGGGATAAAGGACAACTCAGGAGGGGAAGGGGAGATTGGGGATAAAGAAGATAAAAATAGGAGAATAAGGAAAATGTTGGATGTTGTAGGAATGTTGTCTGGTAAAGATTTGAAAATAAGAAAACAGAAATGGAAAAGGAGGAAAGGTAATGATGGAAAAACGGAAAGAGAAGATAAACAAAATATAAAATGGCTACGCTGAACTATATGACTTTAAATTTTAATGGAATACATAACCAAATTAAAAGGAAGAAACTACTAAATTTACTGAAAAAGGAAAAAATAGATATAGCATTTGTCCAAGAAACACACTTAACTGAATTGGAGCACAAGAAATTAAAGAGAGATTGGGTAGGACATGTAACAGCAGCATCGTATAATTCAAAAGCAAGAGGAGTGGCTATATTAATTAGCAAAAATGTGCCATTTAAAATAGAAGAGGAAATAATAGATCCAGCAGGGAGATATGTTATGATAAAATGTCAGATATATTCGGAGCTTTGGAATCTACTTAATATATATTCACCTAACGAAGAAGATCAAAAGTTTATGCAAGATATCTTTTTGAAGGTAGCTAATACGCAAGGGAACATACTAATAGGAGGGGATTTCAATCTGAATTTGGATCCAAATATGGATAAAACGGGGAAAAAAATTAACAGGAAGAACAAAGTAACCAAATTTATAATTAAATCAATGCAAGAAATGAAACTTGTGGACATATGGAGGAAACAAAACCCAAAAGAAAAGGAATACTCATACTACTCGACTAGACATAAAACATACTCAAGAATAGACCTATTTTTGTTATCAGCTAGTATGCAGGATAGAGTAAGAAAAACAGAATATAAAGCGAGAATGCTATCGGACCATTCACCCTTAATACTGACAGTAAAGCTAGAGGACATCCCTCCAAGAATGTATAGATGGAGATTAAACCCCATGCTACTTAAAAGACAGGATTTTAGAGAATTTATTGAAAAACAATTAAAAATGTACTTTGAAGTAAATACGGAATCAGTGGAAGATAAGTTTATACTATGGGACGCAATGAAAGCATTCATTAGAGGACAAATAATAAGTTATGCAACCAAGATGAAGAAGGACTATAATCAGGAAACAGAGCAGTCGGAAAGGGAAATAATAAACATAGAAAAAAAATTAGCAATAAAGGAAGATACAACCAAAAGAAGAGAATTGGCAGATAAAAAAATGAAATATGAAACATTACAAACATATAAGGTGGAGAAGAATATAATGAAGACAAAACAGAAATATTATGAACTAGGTGAAAAAACACACAAAATCTTAGCATGGCAGCTTAAGACAGAGCAAACTAAGAAAATGGTATTGGCAACAAGGAAAAAAGACAAACAAATTACATATAATCCAAAAGAAATTAAGGAAAACTTCAGAGAATTCTATGAACAATTATACCGAACTGAAAACGAAGGGAAAGAAGGGAAAATAGATGAATTTTTGACTAAAATTGAACTACCAAAACTACAAATAGAGGAACAAAATAAATTAACAGAACCATTTGGAACAGTAGAAATACAAGAGATAATAAAAAAATTACCAAATAATAAGACACCAGGAGAGGATGAACTCCCAATAGAATTCTACAAAACATTTAAAGATCTAATAATACCGCCCCTCCTGGATGTAATCAACCAGATTGATGAGACACAAAACTTACCAGATTCATGTAAAACAGCAATAATTACAGTGATACTAAAACAAGGGAAAGATCCACTCTCACCAGCGTCATATAGACCAATATCTCTGCTAAACACAGATTATAAGATAATAGCTAAACTATTAGCAAACAGATTAGCAGAACAGGTACCGAAAATGGTAAATTTAGACCAAACTGGATTTATCAAAAAAAGACGCACAACAGACAATATTTGTAAATTTATTAACTTAATTCATGCAGTAGAAGGAAATAAAGCACCGGCAGTAGCAGTTGCTTTAGACGCAGAGAAGGCCTTCGACAGAGTAGAATGGAATTACTTGTTCAAAGTATTGCAAAAATTCAGTTTACCGGAGAAGTATATTAATTGGATTAAAGCATTATATAAGGGACCGTTAGCGAAAGTGACAGTAAATGGACATGTATCAAAGCAATTTAACTTAAGCAGGTCAACGCGGCAGGGATGCCCACTATCACCATTATTGTTTGCGCTAGCTATAGAACCACTAGCAGAATCGATAAGAATAGATAATAATATAAAAGGAATAAAAATAAAAGACAGGGAATATAAAATCAGTCTATTTGCGGATGATGTGATAGTGTACTTAACAGAACCAGAACTATCAATAAAAGAACTATATAAGAAATTGAAGGAATATGGAGAAGTGTCGGGATACAAGATAAACGTAAATAAAAGTGAAACAATGCCTATGAATAACGCGGATTTCTCAAAATTTAAGGAGGAATCCCCATTCAGATGGCAAATGCAGGCAATAAGATACCTAGGTGTGCAAATAAACAAAAATCTAGGCCAATTATATAAACTCAATTACAATCCACTAATGAAAAAATTACAGGACGATTTAGAGCATTGGAAAGAGCTACCACTAACACTGATAGGAAGGATAAACTGTATTAAAATGATCATTTTTCCAAGGATACTATACTTATTTCAGGCATTGCCAATACAACTGACAGAAAAATTCTTCAAAGAGTTAAAGAAAATAATAAGGAAATTTTTATGGAGAGGGGGGAAACCGAGGATAGCACTAGATAAATTAACAGAATGGTATAAACAAGGAGGCTTACAATTGCCAAACTTCAAAAATTATTATAGAGCCGCACAATTAAGGTACCTATCAGATTTTTATCAAACAAGGGAAAAACCAGACTGGACGAGACTAGAATTAGATAAAATAGGGGAAAAGATACCTGAACACATATTATATAAATGGGACGAAAAATTGGTACAACATAGAACTTCTCCAGTATTACACCATCTCCTCAATATATGGAAGAAGATTCATGTAGAAAGAAATAAAACAAATTATCAAATACCAAAACTAATATTGACGCAAAATAAGCTACTCCCTTTTACAAT
Source organism: Narcine bancroftii (assembly GCF_036971445.1). Taxonomy (NCBI): domain Eukaryota; kingdom Metazoa; phylum Chordata; class Chondrichthyes; order Torpediniformes; family Narcinidae; genus Narcine; species Narcine bancroftii. The sequence goes on from NC_091469.1 coordinate 431,512,188, forward strand.
AGACAACCTTTCCTTTAGAAAATGGGAAAAAAAAGGGATTAAAAGAATAGAAAATTGTTTTTCAGGAAGTAGATTCTTATCCTTTGAACAAATGAGAGATAAGTACAATATAACTGGAGATACAGCGCTGGCATATTACCAACTGAGATCCTACTTGAAAGATAAATTAGGAAGCAATTTGAGTTTACCAGAGGGAAGTAACCTTGAATATGTGATTACAGATACAATGTTAATCAAAAGATTTATAACAAATATGTATATTAAACTGCAAGAAAAGGAGAATGAGGAAACAAATGGTAAAACTAAACAAAAATGGGAACAAGATTTAAATATAAAGATAAAAAAGGAAACATGGGAGAAATTATGTTCTGGAACGATGAGAAATACAATAAATACGAGGCTGCGTATGATACAATATAATTGGTTACACAGACTATACATTACACCGCAAAAGTTAAATAAATGGGACCCAACAGTATCTGATAGATGTTTTCGATGTAAAAAAGAAAGGGGAACAACAATTCATGCAATCTGGACATGTGAGAGAGTAGAAAAATTTTGGGATGATCTCAATCAGATATTAAATAAAATAACAGAAAACAATATACCAAAGAATCCAGAGATCTTTCTCCTAAGTAACATAAAAAATAAAGAATTTGGAATTGACTTGGAAGATGCACAAAAAAGATTTGTTAAGATAGCCCTAGCCGTAGCAAAAAAATGTATTATGTCAACCTGGAAATTGGAAGATAATTTGAAAATACAACAATGGTATATAGAAATGAATAAATGTATTCCATTAGAAAAAATAACATATAGTTTAAGAAATAATATTGAAATATTCGAACAAGTATGGGAGCCTTACATTAAATACAATAGCGAAAACCTACCGGGGACAAACATTACCTAAGTTGATGGAAGGAGAAGGAAAGAAAAGAATGGACTCTAGAATTTGTGGTGTATTTTTGTTGAATGACAACATTGTCTGACTGAATTAATGCAACCTAGATTGTATACCTAAAATGGATGAGAGGGGGGGGGTGGGGGGGTGGCTTGGGAGGAGGGAGGGGGGGGGGAGAAAAAGTCACTGTAAATGTGTGAAAAAGAAAAAGTGTACATCATGGCTATTGTGATTTATGGTGTGAAAAATAAAAAAATTTTAAAAAAAAGTTAAAATCTGTGCACAGTATAAGAATTGTCTGATGCCAGTGAACTTGGAGGAGTGAGAAGTGAGATTGGACTGTGAATCAAATAACTTTTCTGAACTGATACACATTACATACACATGCACTTAGAATTAGAAGGGGGTTAAGTTGGGTTAGTTAATGGTTAATAAGTTAAAGTTTGATCCTTTGTTTATGTTTAAAGAAAATTAAAAACTTCCTTTGTTTAAGTAACCATTTGTCTTGGTGAATTTCTATTGCTGCTGAGTTTTGGGATCCTCTGGGTCTGTTACAATATGAAATTGATCTTTGCAAGACATGGAATTCCTCAGTTTGTATACAGTAAAAATGGACCATGCTACAGCTGTAGAGAAATCCAGAATTTTCAAAAGAGTATTATTTTATACATGATGTGACTTCGTCCTCTGCATCCACAGTCAAATGGTAAAGCAAAGAAAGGAATTCACATAGATAAACAGCTGTTTCAAGAAAGTGCAAAACAGTAGCTCAGATCCTTATCTAGCTCTATTGTGTTACAGAGGTTCACCACTTGAACATGGCATGTCACCCACTGAGCTTCTGATGGGATGCTGACTATACACGGCATGTCCCTACTATGTAACCCCAAACATTGCCATCTGTGATTGTGTTGACAATCATTGTGTCATCTGCAAATTTGTAGATAGCATTTAAATTGTGCATAACCACACAGCCATAGAGTAGTGTGTTGAGCATACATCCTGAGGTGCACATGTGTTGTACAGCATTGAGGAGGGGACATTGTTTCTAATTCGTACTCACTGTCTTCTGATGTGTAAGTCATGGATCCATTTGCAAGGGGTTTGGGGGGGGAGGTACAGAGACCCAGGGTTTGGAGCTTGTTGACCAGCACTGGGGGAGTAATGGTATTGAAGGCTGAGCTACAGTGGATGAAGAGCAGCCATATGTATGTGTTGCTATTTTCTAGGTGATCCTGAGCTGAGTGGAGAGACAGTGATATTGCATCTGCTGTGGAGCGATTGTGATGCTTGGTGAATTGCAGTGGATCCAGTCCTCTATTTAGGTATATGTAATTTGTGGCTTTGATCAACCTCTCAAAGCATTTCATCACAGTGGATGTGAGTGCTACTGGGTGATATTTGTTGAAGCAGTTCACTCTGCTCTTCTTAGATTGATGTTCTTTTGAAGCAGGTGGGAACCTCTGACTGCAGCAGTAGGAGATTGAAAGATTGAACCCTGGGTTCTGTTTTTCTTGTGATTATTTTACCACATATCATTTGAATGAAAATCTTTGTTTTTCAAGATTGCTCCAAAGCTTCAAACTATACTACATCCAACATATGCTTTTATTTACAGGTAAATACCTGATAAAAAGGCAGACATAGCTGAGGCTAATACGTGTGCCCATCGTTGCACCCTGGATCTAGAGGAAATGGCAGGAGTCAAAGGAGCACAAACCAATTCCACCAAGCAGAGCAGAGTGTTAGTTGATAAGGATTGAAGGGTTCGCAGTTAAAAAAAAAACAATTGGAGGTCCCTGAGGTCTTCTTGATAGTGAATGGTTATGTAAAAGGATTGCACATCCGTTTCTTGGTGGGGGAGAGGGGGGGGGTGGGAGGGCTCCTCTTATTTTGTTCTTATTTCTTTCTATATTTTTCTCCCTTTGGTTGAACATTGATATTGAATTTTCAGTTTTGTAGTATTATTGTATTTTTTCTTTCTTTATAATAATTGAATCACATGCTGACTCTTCTTTCTCTCTTTCTTCAAATTCGACATATGGATCAATATTTGGATTATTTTGTTAATATTATTGATATCGATGTTTTACTTTTTTATGATTCTTCATTTCGACTGCATGTTGATTGATTGAAGTTTCTCAAAATAAACTATTCAAAAAAAAACTGCACATCCCTGGTAAAGATAAGGCGGGGGTGGGGCAGAAAATTGGAAATATTCAAAGAAGTGGTCCTGGATGTTGAGGTGAAGGGACTGAATGAGGGGGGACTGGGTCAAGATGGTGAAGATCATGTATGAGGATATAAGTTCAGCGGGGCAGGAGTTGGTGAAGCAATGGGTCTACCAGCCCAGTAACGTTTGTAAATTTTGGGTATGAGATAGTGGTGTGGTGTGGGGTTGGGGAACTAACAGATTGGAGGTGATAGCAGGGAGATGATCTGAAGTGGTGATCTGGGATATGACATAACGTAACTTGAAGTTAAACCATGTTTTTCCTGGACAGTCGTAAACCTAGCAGTATGAACATTTTGCTCATTATAGGTAATTACCACTTCCATCTGGTTCTACTGTTTACTTCTTCCCCTTCCCCCTTCCTACCTATCTCTCCACCTCTCACCTCTTCTGTCCTATACCCAATTACTTCTGGGCCCCTCCCCCAGCTTCTTTCTAAACATAATATCACCCCTTTGTTTTGATAAAGTGTTCAGACCTGAAACATTGACTGATCATTTCTACCCAAGAATGCTGTGAGTTCCTCCAGCAATTCCTTTTGTTCTTGAGAAAGTAAGGGAACTTGGTGTTAAATTCAAAGATTCCTGAAGGTGGCAGCATTGGTCAATAGAGCGATGAAGAAGCCAGGCAGGATCGTGACACAAAGTTGAGCAAATAACAAGCAGCTGGAAAACTCGATAAAGCGTCCCAACATGCAACATTGGCTGCCCATTTCTACCCATGGAAGTTGCCTGACCTACTGAGTCTCTCCAGGTGCACATTGTTCACTCAAGGTCAACAAGATGTTTGCCTTCATTATTTGAAACATAGAATATTAGGTCAGGGTTTTTAAATTATTTTATCGAACAATGCGCAAGGCTGCAGCTGGAGTCCTGGTTTCCACATGATCGTATTAGAGAATGTGCAGGGGAGGTTTACTGAGACATCATCAGTTACAAGGAGAGACTGAACAGGTGGGGCTTTTTTTTTGTAATGGAAGAGACTTAGGAGACCCTAATGGAGATATAAAATTATGAGGACCATAGATAAGGCAGAGAGTAAGAAACTTTTTTCCCACGGCTGTGATATCTCCTACCAAAGGGAATAGGTTGTGAGGTGTGTAAAATCTCGTGCACGCTGCCTGAGAAGCGTTAGGACTTTCAAGACATTTAGGAAGCCCTTGAATCGGCAAGTGTAAGCGCAGACGTGCGGGAACATGAGATTAATATAGAAAAGTGCTTGATGATTGGTATAAACTTGGTGGGCCAAAGGACCCATTTCTGTGCTGTACATCTCTGTAACTTTACTGGATATGTTCATGATATATTGTGGATAAATAGTTGCTTGAATCGATCATGTATAAAAAGTGTGTGGTGAACTGCTGTACACTCTTTAATCTTGCTCTGCCCCACCCTATGGCTGGAATCATGGCCCCTCCTTTGACCCTGTATAAAGGCTCCAAACACCTCAACTCCTCCCCAGAAAGCCCGGGTCACAACACAGGATGACCTTTAAATTTATTGTAAATAAGTCTAAAGTTCCATAACTCTCGTCTTTTGAGTTGTTGATAGTGCATCAATTTTATTTACAATTTTTTTCTCCAACAATGGAACAACTCTTGAAGCCTGGTAAACTGGAGATTGATCCATAATCACCAAAAGCCTCAAACAACTTTGAACTCTGGCTATGCTGCTTTGAGGTCTTTCTGCAGAACTCCACCGGAATCATGGCCACAGAGGCAAACAAGCTGCACTTCCTCTTCTCCTGGGTCGAACATTGAGTGTTCTCAATGATCAGAGACACCTCAACGAACACGTAGGCAGTGAACATATGAGTACAGGGAGAAAATTAATGAGGTATACGCCAGGCAGATGCTGGCTACCCATAGACAGCAACTGGGTGAATTGAGCAATGAGTTCCTCCAGACCCTTCGTGGACTTGCACAAGCATGCAACTTCTAGTCAGTGTCGGCCACCCAAAACATGGAGGACATGATCCGGGATGCCTATGTCACAGGCATCAGATCAGACTATATGCGCCATAGGCTACTCGAGCAAAGAAAGTTAGACTCAAGAGGGGCAATTGACTTTGTGAAATCGCTGGAGATCGCCGTCTGTAACATGGAAGCATTTTCGACAAACGGCACAGGGTCCACAAGGGTGCCACCGTCTTGGGACTCAGGTCCACGGGCCAGAAACCCACTACCACATTCAATGAGCAAACTCACCACAGCCACAGTCTCCCACAAGCACATGAAGTGCTACTTTTGAGGTCAACCGAAGCATCCCTGACAACACTGCCCGGCAAAAGACACTACATGCTTGAAGTGCAGAAAGAAAGGACACGACGCGATGGTATGTCAATTGCAGCTGCCTTCCAGTCCCAATGCCGCATGGCAGCTGTTATCTTTGCTGCTGTCAGCTTCCGAAAATGACCATGTTGTGACACGGTGGCTGCCATCTTGGACATTGCCAACTCCTAGGGATAACCACGCCGTCGCCTGGGCACATTATGTTCACAGACCATGAGTCAACACGGGCCAGACTACAAACCGACACTAACCTCTGTGTGCTGGACCAAAATAGTCCACATCAACTCTACCAGTCTATGATGGACATCTCAATCAATGATCAGGTGACAAGATGCCTTTTTGATAGCAGGAACACAGAGAGCTTCATCCACCACAATATGGAGCAGTGTTACTCCCTTAAAGAAAAGCTAGTAAGCTATAAAGTCAACCTGGCCTCAAGGTCCCACTCAACTGAGATCTGCAGCTACACCACTGTGATGCTGACTGTGCAGGCCATAACTTATAGGAATTTTAAACATTTCATTATGCCCACAGCTCTGTGCACCAGTGCTGCTGGGATTGGACTTTCAATGCCACCTCAAGAGTGTCACAATGCAATTGGTCCCCTCCCCACCCCGGTTGGCAATCCGCTGTTCGTCAGCTCACCATCCACCACTGCCAGCCCAACCATATAGGTAGAGCAGTCTCTCTACTCTCTATATCAATCCTCCACCACTGTTGGTGAACCTCACCCCCAACTGTAAGCCAGTTGATCATTGAGCCCAGTACCAGCCCATGGCGAGCCCAAGCAGTGGTGGCCAAGGGAGGGGAGTAAACACATAATGGTGATTATAGCCTCATTATTAACACAGCTGGATGCGTACCCTCTCTTTTGCATTGAGAACATGGTCAATCAAATTGCCTAATATCATGTCTTTTCCATGATTGACTTGAAATCCACCTACCACTCTCTCCCCATCTGTCTGGAGGACTGCCAATACACTGCCTTTGAGACAGACGGCCGCCTCTACCATTTTTTTAGGCCGGGATCCCCTTCAGGGTTACCAACAGTGTCTCCGTTTTCCAACGGGAGATGGACTGGATGGTGGACCAAAATGATCTGCCACCTTCCCCTACCTGGATAACATCACAATCGGCGGCCACGACCTGCCATGACGCCAACCTCCGGAATTACCTCACAACAGCCAAATGCCTAAACTTCACCTACAACATGGATAAATGTGTTTTCCATACTACTCACCTGGTGATCTTTGACTGTGTTGTGGAGAATGGGGTTATTGGCCCCAACCCCCACCGCATGTGCCCACCGCTAGAGCTCCCCCTTCCCTACAACCTCAAGGCCCTTAAAAGGTGCCTGGCGTTCCTTTCCTACTACACCCAGTGGGTGCCCAATTATGCAGACAAAGCTTACCCCCTTATCAAGTCCACATCCTTCCCCCTGACAAAAGAAGCCTATGCAACCTTCAGTCAGATAAAAGAGGACATTGCTAAATCTGCAACGTATGCGGTGGACGAATCCAACCCATTTTAGGTTGAGAGCGATGCGTCTGATTTCGCCCTGGCCGCCAGGCTAAACCAGGCAGGTTGGCCAGTGGCCTTTTTCTCCCGTACCCTCCAGGGCCCTGAAATCCGACACTCCTCCATTGAGAAGGAGGCTCAGGCAATAGTTGAGGCAGTACAGCACTGGAGTCATTACCTGGCTGGCAGATGTTTTACCCTGCTTACGGACCAATAGGCTATGGTAAGATAAAGAATGATAACATTTTGAGGTGGAAGATTGAACTCTCCACCTATAACAATTATATTCTGTATCAGCTGGGGAAGCTCAACAAGCCCCCATATGCCCTATTCCGAGAGACATGCCAATTCCCAGCTAGACTGCCTGAAGACCCTCCAAAATGACCTCTGCCACTCCGATGTCACGAGATTTTTTTTCTCTTCATCAAATCTCATAATCTGCCGTACTCCATTGGGGAGGTCAGAGACATGATCAGAAACTGCCGGGTCTGTGCAGAGTGCAAACCACACCTCTACCAACCAGATAGGCTATGCCTGGTGAAAGACTCATGGTTGTTTGAACAGCTGAATATGGATTTCAAGGGCTCCCTCCCCTGCACCAACTGCAAAGTGTATTTCCCCATGGTCATTGATGAATATTCATGTTTCTCCTTCGCCATCTCTTGCCCAGACATGACCACCATCATAGTCATCAGGGCACTGCACAACTTGTTCACTCTATTCATGTACCCGTCATACGTCCATAGCAATCGGGTTCCTCAATCTTCAACAATGAACTGTGCCAATACCTACCTTGCCAGTGGTATCACCACCAGCAGGACCACTAGTTATAACCCCCGAGGGAATGGCCAAGTGAAGAGGGAGAACATCACCATGTGGAAGGCCATCCTCCTTGCCCTCAAGTTTAGGAAACTGCCTGCCTCTCACTGGCAGGAGTTTCTTCCTGAGGAGCTAAGGCAATCAGGTCACTGCTATGTACTGCCACCAATGCTACCCCTCATGAACTAATTTTCTGCTTCCCCAGGAAGTCCATCTCAGGGACCACCCTGGCATCCTGGTTAACATCTCCAGAGCCATTCCTACTACGGAAGCACGTGAGGGGCCATAAAAATGACCCACTGATCGAAAGGGTCCAGCTCCTCCATACAAACCACCGATATACATACGTGGCCTACCCAAATGGCCGCGAAGAAACTGTTTACATCCGGGTCCTCACGCGTATGGGGGCACCCAAGGAACATACCCACCAAACAGCATCCTCCTCTCCCATGGACGCACACTACATCCCACAGCATCCTAGCCCCATCCCCACTCTAGTCACTCCAGTTGAGCTACCACGCCCCCAGCAGGTTGATGCAGCACTGGAGGCCCAGGAGGAATCAACAGCCCCAGCTATAGCAGAATAACCGACTCTCCGCTGGTCTCAACAGAAAACCAGACTGCCAGACAGACTTAAACTTTAAGACTTTTGTAAGACTTTGTGCCCAATGTTACCCTGCTGGACAAAAAAAACAAATCAAAGGCCGAATGTGGTGAACTGCTGTACAATTTATAGTTTGGCTCTGCCCCTCCCTGTGGCTATACCCATGGCTCCTCCCTCTTGACCTTGTATAAAGGATGGATCACAGCACAGAATGAGCTTCAAGTTCAGTAACTCTAGTCTTTTGAGTTATTGATAGCACATCAAGGTGCAAGTCACATAGTTCTCTGATATAAGCCATCATATCCTTCTGATGCAAGAATGAGCTCTGCTTTATGCATGGCCAAAAGGGCTGACTGAAATGAAACCAAGCTCCCCTGGCAAGAGACAGGCAGAGAAATTATAGTGGGTTGGCCACTGTTGGAAATATTGCAGAGGAAAGATAATACCGTGATGTCATTCATTTTGTCTTGGTGTTCAGATTCTTCTGAATTTTACTTGCATTACAAAGCTATAAAGCAGCAACATATACAAGCAAGGATGGATTTTACATGACAGCCCTGTATTCATACATACTTTGCAACATACAGAAATTGATCTACAGCAAAGATCTTGTTATAAAAATTGGATGTAAACTTAACCTTTTGTCTTGAAGAAGAGCAGAAAAGACAATATAAAATTAACTTGCTTTCTCAATGCACCAGCTCTGATGAAGACTCTTCACCCCAAAATGTTAACTCCATTATCTTTCCAGAGACCAGTAAAACACAAAAGTCTGTAGACACCATGACTCAAGTAAGAGCTCAATGCTGGAGAAACTCAGCAGGCCAAACAATGAACTTAATATAGCAAAGATAAAGATACATAACCAACATTTTGACCTTTAGCCTTTCATCAAGGTATGACAAAATGGAGGCAGGCACCTGAACAAAATGTTGGGGTGAGGGGCAGAGGAAGGAGCACAGTCCCAAAGGTGGTAAGGGAGGGAGGGGTAGTGGCTCTATGAATGCAGAAGGGGTGGAGAGCTGGAAGAAAGAAAACAGAAGGAATAGGAGGGAAGGGAAAACAGGGAGTAGGCTAGCAGAAAATGGAGAAGTCGATGTTAATGTCATCTGATTGGAGAGTGCCCAGACAGAAAATCAGGTGCTGAAGTCTCTAACCTCATCACTTCTGCTTACCTCTCTCCCACAGCCTCCATCTTCATTGTTTCCAATCCCTGCATTGCCTGGTTTTACCTCCTACCCAAAATATACAAACCCAATTATTCACGTAGATCCATTGTTTCCACATGGCCCTGCTCCAACAAATTAGTATCATCTTATCTTGACTCCATTTTTTCTTCCCTGGTCAAATCCCTCCCCACCTACATCCTTGCTACCTCACATGCCCTGCATCTCTTCAATAACTTCCAATTCTCTGAACTTGATCATCTTATTTTCACAATGGATGTTAAATCCCTTTATACCTCTATCCCCATACTGAAGGTCTCAAACCCCTTTGTTTCTTTTCTTAACAAGAGACCTAACCAGTCACCCTCCACTACCACCCTCCTCCACCTGGCAAAACTTGTCAGGAAGCTCCAGTGTGATTTGGATAAATTGAGGGACTGGGCAGATACATGGCAAATGCACTACAATGTGGATAAATGTGAGGTTATCCACTTTGGTAATACAAACCGGAGGGCAGATTACTATTTGAATGGCAATAGATTAAGAGATGGGGAAGTGCAGAGAGACCTAGGGGTACTTGTACACCAGTCTCTGAAGGCGAGCATGCAGGTACAGCAGGCGGATAAAAAGGCAAATGGTATATTGGCCTTCATATCAAGAGGGTTTGAGTATAGGAACAAGGATACCTTACTGCAGCTGTACAGGGCCTTGGTGAGACCACACCTGGAGTATTGTATGCAGTTTTGGTCACCTTATCTAAGGAAGGATGATCTTGCAATGGAGGGAGTGCAGAGGCGATTCACCAGGCTGATACTTGGAATGGCAGGAATGACTTATGAGGAAAGATTGCGCAAATTGGGATTGTACTCCCTGGAGTTTAGAAGATTGAGAGGGGATCTCAGAGAGACATATAAAATTCTGGCAGGACTGGACAGAATGGATGCAGATGGGATGTTTCCAATGATGGGAAAATCCAGAACCCGGGGCCATGGTTTGAGGATAATAGGCAAACCATTTAGGACCGAGATGAGGAGGAATTTCTTTACCCAGAGGGTGGTGAATCTGTGGAATTCATTGCCACAGTGGGCAGTAGAGGCAAGTTCATTAAATATATTTAAGAGGGAATTAGATATATTTCTTCAGTATAAGGGTATTAAAGGTTACGGAGAGAAGGCGGGGACGGGGTACTGAACTTTAAGATCAGCCATGATCTCGTTGAATGGCGGAACAGGCTCGAAGGGTCGAATGACCTACTCCTGCTCCTATCTTCTATGTTTCTATGTTAATAATTTCTCCTTTGACTTATCCCATTTTCTTCAAATCAAAGTAGCCATGGATACCTGCATGGGTCCTAGCTATGCCTAGATTTTTGTGGGTTTTGTGGAGCAATCCATGCTGTAAGGCTGCGCAAGCAAGGATCCTCAACTCTTCTTCTGCTATAATAATTACTACTTCTGTGCTCGTCAACTTCATTCATTTTGCTGCCAACCTTCACCCCACCTCAAATACACTTGGTCCATCTCTGGCGACTCCTCTTTCTTGAACTCTCATCTCCATCTTGGGAGATAAGCTTTCTGCAGATATTTTTAACAAACCTACTGACTCTCACAACCACACCACTACATTTCTGTAAGGATTCTACTCCTTTCTCTTAATTTCTCCATCTCCATTCTTCTAGTCCAGATCATCTGAAATATCTTCCTTCTTCCATAAACATGGCTTCTCCTCCACCACTATCAACTCAGCCCTTACCCTCATCTCCTCCATTTCCTGTTCATCTGCCCTGGCCCCCAGATGCAACAGAAAGAGGATTCCTCTTTCCTCATCTACCACCTAAGTAGCCTCCTCAATCAACACATTATCCTTCATAATTTTCCCTACCTACAACATGATCCCACCACCAGACACATCTTCCCTCCACTCTCTACCTTCTGTTGGGACCTCTCCCCTCTGTGACTTCCTTTTACACTCATCCACTCCCTTTAATCACTCCTCCTTGGCACCTTCTCCTGCAGCTGCAGGAAGTTCCACACTTGCACTCACACCTCCTCCCTAACCACCATTTGGGGCCCCATAGTCCTTTCAAGTGAAGGAACACTTCACTTGTGTTGGCTGCAGGAGTCATCTACTGCATCAGTGCTCCCATTTTGGCCTTATCTACGTCAGAAAGACTGGATGCAAACTGGGAGATCACTCCACTGAGCATCTTTGCTCTGCCACATCAGTGACAGGGATCTCCCAGTGGCCAACCATTTCTATTCTGCACCCTACTCCCATGCTGGCATGACAGTCCACGGCCTCATGTACTGTCAAGCAAAGACCATCCATAAATTGAAGAAGCAACACCTAATTTTCTTTTGCTTTTTATACAGAAATCCTACAATATTACTGTAAAGAAGACCTGGCATTAAGCTGGCTTTGGTTGTTTACACTGAATCAAACAAAACCATCTTATTGTCGGGTCAGTGTGTTATTTAACACTGCAAGCCAGCATTCTGAGAGCAAAAGAGGCGGAAAGTGTTACACAACAGCGTCACGTATAACATACCATATTTGACAGTGTATTAGACTCACTTTTTTTCCCCAAAAAATGACTCAAAAATATTCACCAGTCCTATATGCCAAGTTGAAATTAGGGCTGTTGGGATCAGTGTGGAGGCTGCTGGTGAGCTGTCGGGAACGTCTCCTGGCAGTCCATTGTCGGTCCCTGCACTGGACATTGTTGTGTTGAGAAAGTATGTACTTCGATAGAGACAAGTCTGAACATAAGGGTTTGCAATCAAACGTTACTTTTATTAATACACAACAATTAATAAGAGTGTGGGAAAATTGTAGTGCAAATAAAACACACATGCACATTATAGATCAATAATGGATTTCAAACTTTTTCTTTCCACTCACATACCACCTTAAGTAATCCCTTACTAATCACTGCTGTTTATAACTGGGAGCTGATGGTAGGCTGTTGGAGGTGGTGGGGGGTGGGGGGTGGAGTGGGGCAGTGGGCTTTATACTTTTCAAACTGAGGCCAACCCCACAGACCAGAGCTTACTCACAACACAGGGTGACTCGAGTCACCTGGGGACAGCTGAGAGCGGGGCAGTTGGATCAGTGTGGGGTCTCTCTTTTATCAGAATACCACTCCCTAACACTAATCTCTTCTCCCTTAATGTCTGAAGGTCTGTCAGTGACTGACTTGAATACATTCAGTAACTAAGCATTCACACCCTCCTTCTGTATCTTTTATCTTCTTCACGAATGATCAAGCCCTATTTTGAAAGATCAACAGCCACACCACATCGGTCCTGTCAAAATCATGAATTATGTACTTATAAATTAAATCATCTCTCATTCTCCTCCTAGCAACACATCAATGCTTCATCCACCTAACGAAATGGTGAGTCTAGTAGAGGATGTGTCACTTTTTCATCTCCAGCTCCACCATTTCATCTGCAGCTCATTTCAGATTTCTAGATTTATAACAGCATGCATAGACATCCAAGATGGTCTAAACCCCAAGTTCCTGCATGTCAGGTATTCCCTAGTGACCAGCATCAACCTGGCAAGGTATCATTCCCAGTACATCATTGATTTGACACTAGGTCAGCCAGATTGACTCTGCCTTTTACCTTTGCTGTATAATTGCAGCTCAATCTGGCAGTCCTAGTGTCAAATCAGTGATGTACTGGGAATGATACCTTGCCAGGTTGATGCTGGACCAGCCACTTCAGACTGTTCAAACTGAGGACAAACCTACAGACTAGCTTGCACACAGCACAAGGGAGTAGAGGCACCTGGGAAGAGCTGGGAGGGGGGACGGTGGGATCAGTGTGTGGGATGATGGTGGGCTGTTGGGATCTCACCCGGTGGCCCGCTGTCAGTCTCCACACTGGTCCCAATGCCCCACTCCCCTCCAGGAGAGATTAGGTAGCGGGCTGACATAACAGGCCACTGGGAGAAAGCAGGCATTGGCTGCCGGGAGAGAGTGGGACAGTGGTATTATTATTAAAAAGATTTTTTTCTGTTGTCCTACTTGCATGTTTCGTTACTCATAAATACGCTAAAAAAAACACATACACATGCACATCCTTTCCCATCATGGTGCTGGAATGCCAGATTGCCCTTTTTACACAGACAGTGATCCAGTTACAACCTCTCCTGCCAGAAAAAAGCCGGAATTGGAATGACCAACCCCCCCACCATTC